>NC_092343.1:26427000-27093500 GCF_046630445.1 Rutidosis leptorrhynchoides | reverse complement strand
TCGTGATCTAATCGCTTTGCATTCCTTAGAATGGCGATGGGAAGTGGGATCGAGATGAACAACGCTGAGATTAACGCTAGAGTTGCGGCCGCCGTTGCGGAGCAAATGAGTGCGTTTCGGGAAGAAATGGATAGGAAGTATTCCGAACTTCAAAGTAGTGGTGAAATGGAGCGTTGTCTTAAGAGCTTCATGAGGACTAAACCCCCAATGTATGACGGGAAATCGGATCCTTTGATAAGCACAACTTGGATCTCGGATGTCGAAGGGTGTTTTTGTACTATTGAATGCCCTCTCGAGAAGAGGACAAGACTCGCTACTAGTTTGTTGCGGGGTAGGGCGAAGGATTGGTTGGATGGTAAGATTGATCTTGTCGGTGGTGAACCGTTTATGGCGTTATCATGGGACGAGTTTAAGAAGGAATTCTTCGAGGAGTTCCGAACTTCAGCCGATTTTTTGTCGGAAATGCGTAATGCGTTGCGAAATTTGCAACAGGGTTCTATGGATTTGAATACTCTCAAGACGACCTTTATGGCGAAGGCTCGTTTTTGTTCAGAGTATTTGGGGAATGATCGTTTGTTGATGGAGGATTTTTATCGGACCTTGAATGACGACTTGAAGAGTAAAATTAGCCGGGGTCAAGCGAAATCGTTTGCGGAATTATTTGACTTGGCTAGAGGTTTCGAGTCGTATTCACTATAGAAGAGGTGTGAACCTTCAAGTGAGAGAAGGGTTGTTTCGTATGGTGCTCCAAGTAAGAGGACTAAGGGTCCGAGCGTGAGCACGTGTGGTACGCGGACGAGTATATTAGATTCTAGTGCGCCTAGATGTTACAATTGTGGCGTGAGGGGTCACAAGTCTTGGGAATGTTCGGTACCAAAGAGTGATGGCATGGTGTGCTTCAATTGCCAAGAAGAAGGACATCGTAAGTCGGAATGTCCCAAGTTAGCGGGGATGGGTGCGGCAAGGAGACGTTAAGGTACTTTTCGTTTTAATAAATATGTCCTTTGATTATTTATTAAGTGCCGTTTGAATTTGAGTTGAATAAAATGCCTTGTGTTGTGCACATTGTTGTTATGGGTGACGTTCCTAATGGAAGTATCCTATGGTGACGTTTGATTAACGGGCGAAGGGCGTAAGACTTGGTGCAACCAAGCATTTCTTAGTATTTGGGAAATGTTTCTACCAAGCCATGGAAATGGGTTTTGGTGTTCGATTGTTAAGCGCGTGTTCGCTTGTATGTTGGAGTTGAGGAACCATGAGGCTCGACGGGTGGGATGAAACCCTTGAAATCGACTGTTTTGGATGTCGATGTACGTTGGTAAAGGAGTCTACGTGACGCGACATTAGGTGCCTCTTTTATACCTACTAGAGTGGTGTTCTACTCCGATTATGTTGCGGTTACATTGTACTTAGGGTACCGAAGTGAAACCGTTAGGTACATGAGTGATAAGGTGGAAGTTGACAAACTAAAGCAATTTGATGATTGCGAGGGATTTGGGTTGTGTAATTGGTGGTACACTTTTCGTTCGAAGTGTTTAAGGATAGGTTAAGATCCTTGGTATGCTCAAGGTTGGAGCAAGAGATGGTGATGGGTCGTGTGAACCCAATTGTTGGTAAAGTCTACCTTTGGTAGCATTGTACGGTTGTACGAGGTGCGGATATGGAACGTAGTTCCAAGTGAGGGAGTTACACTTCCGCCCGAGGAAGTTTTAGTGTGAGATTTTGGATGATGCTTTTGGTAGATCCGGAAAATGTTGTCGAGACCTAGTTTTGGTCGATTTGGGGTAGAGTACAATTTCGGAGAAATTGTACTTATGGTTTGGATTTGAATTATCACCGAGGTGGTAATGCGGTAAATCTCGATTGAGAGATAATGGACGTGTTTGGCGAGCAAGGTGAAATCCTTCGGTTAAGGGAGGTGTGTGTTGGATTCTCTTCTAGAGAATCATTGTTTTTGTGCCTATGTTTGATATAGGTGGTTCTTGCTCGATTGTGTGGATGGTTAGTGGTATCCGTTAGGGTTCACTATAGTGTAGCAGAGCGCGATGCTACGCTACTCATTGTTCGAGGCCAAAAGGGCGTTGATTGGTGAAGCATGACCTTTAGGGTCCGCTGACTTCATCATGGTTATTGATTGGTGGAGCATGACCTTTAGGGTCCGCTGACTTCATCATGGTTGTTGATTGGTGGAGCATGACCTTTAGGGTCCGCTGACTTCATCATGGGAGTACGTGATTGGTGGAGCATGACTTTCGGGGTCCGCTGACTTCATCAGGAGCGTGGTGTTATATCGATGGAGCATGACCGTTGACGGGGTCCGTTGACTTCATCCGGTGTTGAGATTGGTGAAGCATGACCTTCGGGGTCCGCTGACTTCATCATGGTAGTGGATCGCGTGTGGTTTCGGATTCACGATGACGCGTGTGGTTTCGGTCATCTTATTGTGGAAGTGAGTCGCGTGTAGTTCGGATTCAAAAATGACTCGTGTGGTTTTGTCCATTGTATTGAGGAGTGAGTCTCGTGTAATTCGGATTCACAAATGACTCGTGTAGTTCGGTCATTCCTCTGGGATAGTGACTCTCGTGTAGTTCGGATTCACTATGGCGCGTATAGTTTGGCCAATCCCTAGTGTTGTTGTGGCGAAGGTAGTGAGTCGCGTGTAGTTCGAATTCACTAAGGCGCGTGTGTTTTCGGCCAGCCTTCGTGTCGTGTGATCTGTTGGTTGTTTTATACACCAATGGTGGGGTCATAAGGACCGTGTTGTGTGATCGATCGGTTGTTTTATACACCGATGGTGGGGTCGTAAGGACCATGTCGTTTGATCTATTGGTTATTTTATATGCCAATGGTGGGGTCGTGAGGACCATGTTGTATGATTAGTGATGCGATAGCCGTGTTTCGCTCACATGATGTTACGGGTGTGATGATAGTCGATTTTGTACACCTTGGGATTCGCCTTTCCATAGTCGTTTTAGGCGCTATCGGTTCTAGCCGTTGGATTATGATAATACGGTAGTTGCGTATGGGTCGTATTGCGCACTACAAGGGATGTTTAGTGGTAAGTGTTATCCGTAAGGATTTACTTCTTTTCAGTCTTCAGCAGTTTAGATGGTTGACCTCAAGTTGGTATGTGGTTACTTTAGCATTGTACTTGGTAATGGTACGCTAGAGGGTTGATATCTCGGTTAGAGATTGGATGAGTTTTCCCGATGTTAGGGAATGAGCATGGTTTTAGTGCTCGGATTGTAGATTTGATAATTCGCGAGTGACGATCTTAGTTGTTAAAGGTGATTCATTGGGAAGAATTGTCTAGGAAAGTTCGGATTGGGTTATGATTGAGTACCGTTGGGTGGGTTCGGATTAGTTAAGTGGTGAAGATCACGAGGACGTGATCGATTTTAAGTGGGGGAGAGTTGTATGACATGCATTCTGATTCTGCCCAGTCGCGCGCCGCGCGGGGTTATGGCGCGCCGCGCCATATGTCGCTGGCAGACTCCTTTTGTTATTTTAGAGATTTTAAAAGGGTATTTTGGTCTTTTCGCGTTTGAGCCAGATTTGAGGGATTAACCTCATCCACCCATTTCATTTCCTTATTTCTATTTCCTTTTCTTTCCATTTTCTCTCAAAAACTCAAACACCCCATTTGATTCAAAGGGATTTTTGGAAAGGAAGAAGCGGGTTTTGATCTTTGGCGTAGTAGACAAGTTTGTTCTCCTCGTTCTTAGCTACACGGTGATACTAGTGGTAAGCTCTAACTCCGAATTTCGTTTTTGTATTCATCATTCAAATTTGGGGCTTTTGATTGTATGATTCATAGATGGAACCCATTTAGTTGTTAATTAAAGATTAACACCAAGATTCGGGTTTATAAGTGTTAAAGGCGGGTTTTGGGTTGGTTAATGATTTAACCATGTTTAAGACTTGAGAATGGTGTATAATCACTAGTATTAGATTATTGATGTATTGGAGACCTTTAGAGTTCTTGTGGTTGACTAATTTTGACTAGAGTCAAAGTTAGGATTTGTTGATGATTATAACCCGAATGTCGATTCGATGAGGTTTATAAACTTAAAATGGATTAAGTTGAAGTATAAAACTGAGTTAAATATGTTTTGGTGTCAAAACTTGTAATTGGTGAGATTTTGACTTAATGGGTCAAAATTAGGGTTTATGGGCAATTTTGAGAACGATAGGTGTTTAACACTTGTGTTTGGGTTTAATTGGCATATTAGGACCATTATCACTTGTGTTAGTGATTATTGGTTAGCTTGGGCACGGTTTATGCTTGGAAGTGCAATTGGGTCGAAATTGCACTAAGTGTCGAATTGGGTTGGTTTGTAAATCCATCCTAATTGTGTTGTGGTATTTATGATTATGGAATAGGTGCTTTCTATTGACGAGTTGCGGATTATTTCGGTAGCATTCTTCAAGACGACAAGGTGAGTGTTAATATCCTATGTGCATATGTATGTGTAGGATGGGTGCGGGTCGGATGAAGTGGTTCTCGGTTATAGAACTCACTTCACATATAAGTGGTGTTGATGGATTTGTGTATGGGTCTAATTGGCACGGTTGTGCATTTTGGTTGACCTCCTTATGGCGAGGCGTACACTTGTGTGTACGTTATCACATGTATTGTGATGTGGTTTTGGATAACCCCGATGTGGTGGACTTTATAATCCTGTGACCGTGGGTTTTGTTATTGAAGAAGTGAATCGCGTGTAGTTCGGATTCACGATGACTCGTGTAGTTCGGTCATCTTATTGAGGTAATAATCTCGTGTGGTTTCGGATTACTAAGGCTCGTGTAGTTCGGCCAACCTCGATGTTGTAGCGACCAGACCAAATCATGTTTGACGGCGCCGACTACTTAGGTCCCGTTACGTGGTCATAAGTCTTTATCATAACGTTTGACCAAAATATGTCGCATTTATTTCATAAGTAAAAGGATGTTTCAAGTTTACAAATGTAGTTCAAAAGACTAGTTACATTACAATGTTTAACGTACGAATGAAACCTATGCGACACAATTTAAAGTAGCCAAAAGGCGATCCAACTATGCATGTATACTCGACATCCAAGCAAGTATCAAAAGTAATGAGCGGAAGCATGTATCACACAAATGTTCAAGGACCTGAGAAAAACATAGAAATCTGTCAACGAAAAAAGTTGGTGAAATCATAGGTTTGAGCAAGTAAGTACAAGTGAACCACAAGATTTGTAACATCGATATAATAGTAATACATTCCAAAAGTTTGTTTCACGAGCACCCAATTATCAATGCTTAACTTTCCTTCCATAGAACCCCATCACAATAGTGTTAGAACATACACTATTTCACGAAAATATATTTCATTCGTAAACGGTAGCGAACCGTTTGAATGAGGGTTTGTCAAACCCATATGGATCCATACAACATAAGTTCTCGCTTACACCCGGCAAGTGTAACTAATGATAATCGAATTGAGGATTTTGTTCTAAACTCGTATGTAGAATGTTTGTTTTCCTGTACTTGTGTTCACTTAGTAAAGAAATGTTTATGTTTTCTCATCCCAAATGTAAGTTCAAAAAGAGTAAAAGTGGGACTATGATCTCACCTTGAGTGCACGTATGAAAAGTACTTCACAAAGTAACGTGTGCGAAGGATAGTGCTAGTCTTGACCTAAACAAATAGGTCGTATCAATAACGGTAAACACGATAGGTCAAAGATGTTCAATTAGTCCTACGGCTCGTTACGACTCGATTATGTAGCATGTGAAATCAAATTGTCAAGTTTCATGCAAGATACAAGTATATAAACAAGTTAGGAAGGTTGCATAATCATTTGGTTAAGTTTGACAAAAAAGTCAAACTTTGGTCGGTCAAAGTCAACAAAAAAGTCAACGGGGTCGGGTCGGGTCCCGAACTATTTTCCTGAGCTTAGAAATCATATATGAGCATGTTGGCCAAGTTTCATGTTGATCGGGGGTGCGTAGCATAGCAAACATTATTCAAAAATCGACAAAATTGGACAGACCACTTTGGCGCGCCGCGCGGGTATATGGCGCGCCGCGCCATTACATGTACAGAGAAATCTGGCAGTTTTTAAGTTTTATGCACGAACCTAACTTCAAACAATCACCATTTATGACCCCGCAAACAATCAAGACAAGTATCTTATACCGTTGGAAAGGTAATTTGACGAGGAAAACAACTAAACTCATTTCATCAATCAATCTACCTATTACAACAACCAAAACCGCATCTAATGCTTAACATTAACCGCATACAAGTTCATAAATGCAATTCAATGATTCGGGCAACCAATTTACATGAATGATATGCCGTTTCGAAGGTAATAAAGTATACAATCCAACTAAACACTTACCAATAATAATCCATGGCAATCAATGCATCAAAAGTCCATTTCAAGTTCATCAAACCCTAACCCAAATTCACCAAAATCATAAATCAAGTTCATGAACTTTTCTAAAGCAACCTACACATCAAATTGAAGCTAGTGATACTAGGAACACAATTAGAACATGAACTTTTAACATCTAACAACATATGATCATCCAAAATTCAAGAACAACACACCAAAATTCAAGTTCATGCTAGTTACACTAAAACAACGAGATCGAGCATATAAATTACACACACGACATCACAATGAGCCATAGACACTAACTAACACCATTTCAAGTCAAAAACACGAATTTAGAGAAATCTAGAGTTTTAGAAATGTTACCCAAACGAGATGAAGTTGGTACCAAAATGAAGAGGATGAAGAGAGGATTACGAATATGTAATTTATTTTGTTGTAAGCCTCCTAGATCGGATTTAGATGATGATTGAATGAATTTGGTAATGGTGTGTGTGTTCTTGCTAGAGAGAAAGAGAGAGAGATGGAGATGATAATGAATGGGTGAAAGGGGTTTGACCCTTTGACCTAGTCAAGGGTTTGATCCCTTGTCAAGTTTAGTCCCTCAACTTTCGTTCGGGTGCGTGAATTACCTAAACGAGATAATTTAAAACGCGTATCAACGGGAGATGTTATAAACATATAACGGAGTTTAAAATAGTATAACGGAAAAGTAAATGGAAAAAGGCGGGATGTTACATTACCTACTCCTTAAAAGAAATTTCGTCCCGAAATTTAAGTAGGCGTAGTAGTCGTTGTTTCTTCCTCGAAATCTTGCGTTTCCGAATTCACGAATAGATGAGGATACTTCCTTTGCATTTGATCTTGTCTTTCCCAAGTAAACTCGGGTCCCCTTTTGGCGTTCCAACGGACTTTAACAATCGGGATTCGGCTTTGTTTCAATGTCTTGACGGAGGTGTCCACAATTTCAACCGGTTCCTCCACAAAATGAAGTTTGTCATCAATAGTAAGTTCCTCGAGAGGGATGACGATATCGGGTTCGGCAAGACACTTTTTCAAGTTAGATACATGGAAGGTAGGATGAACGGAGCTCAATTGAGGCGGAAGATCTAAACGATAAGCAACGGTTCCAACACGCTCCAACATTTCGAAAGGACCAATATACCGCGGGTTTAGCTTTCCGCGTTTCCCAAAACGAATTACACCTTTCCAAGGTGCGACTTTTAACATTACGTGATCACCGACTTGAAATTCAAGGTCGTTACGTCGTTTGTCTGTATAGCTCTTTTGACGACTTCGGGCTGTCCTAAGCCTATCTCGGATTTGAACGATCTTCTCGGTTGTTTCATGAATGAGTTCAGGTCCGGTAATTTGTGTGTCGCCTACTTCGGCCCAACAAAGAGGTGAACGACATTTTCGGCCATATAAAGCTTCGAATGGTGCGGCATTAATACTCGCGTGATAACTATTGTTGTAGGAGAATTCGGCGAGAGGCAAGTGCTTATCCCAAGCTTTTCCAAAGTCGACAACGCAAGCTCGTAGCATGTCTTCCAAGGTTTGAATTGTACGTTCACTTTGTCCATCGGTTTGAGGATGATATGCGGTGCTCATGTCTAAACGCGTTCCCAACGCTTCTTGCAATGTACGCCAAAATCTAGAAACGAACCGCCATCTCGGTCGGAGATAATTGATAAAGGTACACCATGTCGGGCTACGATCTCCTTAATGTAAAGTTGTGCAAGTTTCTCCATTTTGTTCGTTTCTTTCATGGCAAGGAAGTGTGCGGATTTGGTGAGACGGTCAACAATAACCCAAATGGTATCATAACCGCCCGTCGTTTTTGGTAGTTTGGTGATAAAATCCATCGTTATTCTTTCCCACTTCCATTGCGGGATCTCGGGTTGTTGAAGTAGTCCGGACGGTCTTTGGTGTTCGACTTTGACTTTGGAACATGTCAAACACTTGGAAACATAAGTAGCTACGTCCCTTTTGATGTTCGGCCACCAATATAGTTGTTTAAGGTCGTGGTACATCTTATTGGCACCGGGGTGAATCGAGTATCGTGACTTATGGGCTTCATCTAAAATAAGGCTTCGTAGGTTCCCATAACTAGGCACCCAAATCCTTCCGGTGTAATATCGGAGTCCGGTCTCCCTAATTTCGAATCGAGAGACGAGAATGTTCAAGAGCTCGTGTGAAAGGTTTTCATCCTTGAGAGCCTCATCTTGGGCTACCCGAATTTGGCTATTAAGGTTTGTGTGGATGGTGATGTTTAAGGCTCGGACACGAAGAGGCACCGCTCTTTCTTTTCGACTTAAGGCATCGGCTACTACGTTTGCCTTCCCGGGATGGTAACGAAGCTCGCAATCGTAATCGTTCAAAGTTTCAATCCACCGTCGTTGTCTCATGTTTAGTTGCTTTTGATCGAAGATGTGTTGAAGGATTTTGTGATCGGTGAAGATAGTACTCTTGGTTCCATAAAGATAGTGTCTTTACATTTTAAGTGCAAAGACAACGGCTCCGAGTTCGAGATCATGTGTCGTATAGTTTCGTTCATGAATTTTGAGTTGTCGAGAAGCATAAGCAATGACTTTTGTTCGTTGCATCAAAACACACCCAAAACCATGTTTCGAGGCATCGCAATATACAAAAAAGTCATCATTGCCTTCGGGAAGTGACAAGATAGGAGTGGTGGTTAGCTTCATTTTCAAGATTTGGAATGCGGATTCATGTTCGGTCGCCCAAATGAATTTCTTTCCCTTGTGAGTCAATGCGGTTAGAGGACGTGCAACCAAAGAGAAATTTTTGATGAATCTACGATAGTACCCGGCGAGACCCAAGAATTGACGAATGTGAGTAGGAGTAGTAGGAGTCTCCCATTTACTAATGGCTTCGATTTTCGTGGGATCGACTTTAATACCTTGATCACTTACAACATGACCAAGAAATTGAACTTCCTTCAACCAAAATTCACACTTGGAGAATTTGGCATAAAGTCGTTCTTGTCTCAAGAGTTCAAGCACAAGTCGGAGATGTTGTTCGTGCTCTTCTTCATTTTTAGAATAGATCAATATGTCATCGATGAACACAATAACGAATTTATCGAGATACGGTTTGCACACGCGGTTCATAAGATCCATGAACACCACCGGTGCGTTAGTGAGACCAAATGGCATGACAAGGAATTCATAACTACCATAACGAGTTCGGAAAGCGGTTTTGGAGACATCTTCCCCCTTAACCCTTAATTGATGATAACCCGAGCGGAGATCGATTTTTGAATATACACAAGACCCTTGTAGTTGATCAAAGAGGTCATCGATGCGAGGAAGAGGATATCGGTTCTTAACCGTCAATTTATTTAGTTCACGATAATCAATGCACATTCGTAGGGATCCGTCTTTCTTTTTAACAAACAAAATCGGAGCGCCCCAAGGTGAATGGCTAGGTTGGATAAAACCACGGTCAAGTAGTTCTTGGATTTGACTTTGCAATTCTTGCATTTCGGATGGAGCAAGTCTATACGGTGCACGTGCTACGGGTGCGGCTCCCGGAATAAGATCGATTTGGAATTCAACCGGTCGATGAGGTGGAAGACCCGGCAATTCATCGGGAAATACATCGGAATAGTCACTAACAATTGGCACATCATCAATGTGCTTCTCATCGGACTCGACTTTCTTAACGTGAGCAAGGATCGCAAAACAACCCTTACGGAGTAGTTTTCTAACTTTAATACACGAAACTAGGTTGAGTCCGGTGCAACTCTTATCGCCATAGACGATCAAAGGTTCACCATTCTCGATAGGGATTCGGATTGCGTTAAGATCACAAAGGATGTGAGATTTCGTTTTGAGTAACCAATTCATACCGATTATTACATCAAAGCTTCCTAGTTCCATGGGTATCAAGTCAATTTCAAATTCTTTACCCAAAATGTTTAACGTACACCCCCGGTAATATGTGTCCGCACTTAATAGTTTCCCGTTAGCCACTTCAATGGTATAAGTGGTATCTAATGGAAGAGGTGGAGTGCTAAAAGAATGAGTCAAAGTCTTGGATACAAAGCATTTATCGGCACCCGAATCGAATAAGCAAGAGACATAAGAATTGTTGAGAAGAAACGTACCCGTGACTAGTTCAGTGTCATCCCGGGCTTCCTCGGTGTTGATGTTGAAAGCTCGGCCACGCGTATTGGTGTTATCTTTCCTCTTCGGGCATGCATTTCTATAATGGCCCGTTTGGCCGCATTCGTAACAAGTGCCCGTCTTTGGTGCATTGGGCCACTTTCGAGCGACGGGAGTGGCACTTTTACAATCGTTGGCCTTATGACCAATTCCTTGGCACCGATGGCAAATTAGCTTACTACATTCGCCAAAGTGATGTTTGTTGCATTTGTTGCAAAGAGGTAGATTTCCGGCATAACCCTTCTTGCCGTCGGAGGTGAAAGATTTCTTGGCAAAGTTGTTGCTTGATTGGGGAGCTTCCCATTTTCTTTTGTTGTTACCCGACTTGTCCTCGGCTTTAGGTGCCGATACTACGATTTCGTCAACCGTTTCTATCAATTTGCGGGCCATGTTCAAAGCTTCTTGATGATTAGTGGGTTTGGATGACATTACTCCGTGTTTGATACTCTTTGGAAGGCCATCCATGTAAAGTTCAACCCTTAAAGCTTCGGGGTTCACAAGATTTGGGCACATCAAGGCTAGTTCAGAAAATCGTTGATTATAAGCCTTGAGATCGTTTCCGATCGCCTTTAAAGTTCTTAGCTCTTGTTCGAGCCTTCGGGTTTCTTCACGAGGGAAATATTCGACAATCATCTTTTCCCTCAAGTCGGCCCAAGAGAGGACGTGAGCTTCATCGGTACCCACCGATTGTACATAAGTATTCCACCATGTAAGAGCGACACCGGCGAAGGTGTGAGTGGAGTATTTGACCTTGTCTTGGTCCCGACAACCGCTTATGCTAAAGACGGCTTCCGTTTGCTCAAACCATCGGGTGAGCACGACCGGTCCCCCGGTTCCATTAAAAGTGTGAGGTTTGCACCCCATGAAAGCTTTATAGGAGCATCCCTCGTTTGAGTTTCCGGCTCCATTGTTGTTGTTGTTGTTGTTGTTGTGGTTATTATTATTATTGTTGTTGGATGAGTGACCGGCCATGGCCGCATCTACGGCGGTGGCTATCATCCGTTCGAGAGCTTGTTCGGGAGTTTCATTGCGGCGTACACGACGAGGAGCCATTGTTCCTTCAAGACACAAGAATATCATTGATTAGTATTCTCAATAATACTAACCGTGATATAGAATAAAGATAAAGAGAAGTTTTTCCTCGACTCGCCTTAAATTCTTTATGCCATAATGTCGGAACGTTCATATGAGTCACCGTAATATAATCCCGGAAATTATATTACCCTGATTCATATGTGCATTCGACATCATTTCATATAGTCAAGGTAGCGCGTCAATCAAATTAAACAACGTGAGATTAAGATGAACTAAGAGTAGATATGAGTAGAAGCGTTCGAGTATAAATGCACAAGTAGTCAAGTAATTCCTACTTCAAGTCTATATGCCGGTTGTAGTCTAGACTCACCAATGTACCCTATGACTCGAGGTTGACACCAATGAACTCTAAATCCCTACAACCAACGCTCTGATACCATCTGTAGCGACCCGACCAAATCATGTTTGACGGCGCCGACTACTTAGGTCCCGTTACGTGGTCATAAGTCTTTATCATGACGTTTGACCAAAATATGTCGCATTTATTTCATAAGTAAAAGGATGTTTCAAGTTTACAAATGTAGTTCAAAAGACTAGTTACATTACAATGTTTAACGTACGAATGAAACCTATGCGACACAATTTAAAGTAGCCAAAAGGCGCTCCAACTATGCATGTATACTCGACATCCAAGCAAGTATCAAAAGTAATGAGCGGAAGCATGTATCACACAAATGTTCAAGGACCTGAGAAAAACATAGAAATCTGTCAACGAAAAACGTTGGTGAAATCATAGGTTTGAGTAAGTAAGTACAAGTGAACAACAAGATTTGTAACATCGATATAATAGTAATACATTCCAAAAGTTTGTTTCACGAGCACCCAATTATCAATGCTTAACTTTCCTTCCATAGAACCCCATCACAATAGTGTTAGAACATACACTGTTTCACGAAAATATATTTCATTCGTAAACGGTAGCGAACCGTTTGAATGAGGGTTTGTCAAACCCATATGGATCCATACAACATAAGTTCTCGCTTACACCCGGCATGTGTAACTAATGATAATCGAATTGAGGATTTTGTTCTAAACTCGTATGTAGAATGTTTGTTTTCCTGTACTTGTGTTAACTTAGTAAAGAAATGTTTATGTTTTCTCATCCCAAATGTAAGTTCAAAAAGAGTAAAAGTGGGACTATGATCTCACCTTGAGTGCACGTATTAAAAGTACTTCACAAAGTAACGTGTGCGAAGGATAGTGCTAGTCTTGACCTAAACAAATAGGTCGTATCAATAACGGTAAACACGATAGGTCAAAGATGTTCAATTAGTCCTACGGCTCGTTACGACTCGATTATGTAGCATGTGAAATCAAATTGTCAAGTTTCATGCAAGATACAAGTATATAAACAAGTTAGGAAGGTTGCATAATCATTTGGTTAAGTTTGACAAAAAAGTCAAACTTTGGTCGGTCAAAGTCAACGAAAAAGTCAACGGGGTCGGGTCGGGTCCCGAACTATTTTCCTGAGCTTAGAAATCATATTTGAGCATGTTGGCCAAGTTTCATGTTGATCGGGGGTGCGTAGCATAGCAAACATTATTCAAAAATCGACAAAATTGGACAGACCACTTTGGCGCGCCGCGCGGGTATATGGCGCGCCGCGCCATTACCTGTACAGAGAAATCTGGCAGTTTTTAAGTTTTATGCACGAACCTAACTTCAAACAATCACCATTTATGACCCGCAAACAATCAAGACAAGTATCTTATACCGTTGGAAAGGTAATTTGATGAGGAAAACAACTAAACTCATTTCATCAATCAATCTACCTATTACAACAACCAAAACCACATCTAATGCTTAACATTAATCGCATACAAGTTCATAAATGCAATTCAATGATTCGGGCAACCAATTTACATGAATGATATGCCGTTTCGAAGGTAATCAAGCATACAATCCAACTAAACACTTACCAATAATAATCCATGGCATTCAATGTATCAAAAGTCCATTTCAAGTTCATCAAACCCTAACCCAAATTCACCAAAATCATAAATCAAGTTCATGAACTTTTCTAAAGCAACCTACACATCAAATTGAAGCTAGTGATACTAGGAACACAATTAGAACATGAACTTTTAACATCTAACAACATATGATCATCCAAAATTCAAGAACAACACACCAAAATTCAAGTTCATGCTAGTTACACTAAAACAACGAGATCGAGCATATAAATTACACACACGACATCACAATGAGCCATAGACACTAACTAACACTATTTCAAGTCAAAAACACGAATTTAGAGAAATCTAGAGTTTTAGAAATGTTACCCAAATGAGATGAAGTTGGTACCAAAATGAAGAGGATGAAGAGAGGATTACGAATATGTAATTTATTTTGTTGTAAGCCTCCTAGATCGGATTTAGATGATGATTGAATGAATTTGGTAATGGTGTGTGTGTTCTTGCTAGAGAGAAAGAGAGAGAGATGGAGATGATAATGAATGGGTGAAAGGGGTTTGACCCTTTGACCTAGTCAAGGGTTTGATCCCTTGTCAAGTTTAGTCCCTCAACTTTCGTTCGGGTGCGTGAATTACCTAAACGAGATAATTTAAAACGCGTATCAACGGGAGATGTTATAAACATATAACGGACTTTAAAATAGTATAACGGAAAAGTAAATGGAAAAAGGCAGGATGTTACAGATGTTGTCTTGTTGAAGATAGTAATCTCGTGTGGTTTCGGATTACTAAGGCTCGTGTAGTTCGGCCAATCTTCATTGTGGTGTTTGGTATTTCGGTAATGGGTTAATGGGTTAACCTTATTCGTATATATATTGTTATATATAGATTGTTGTATTGTTGTGATGTAGCTAACCCTACGGGTGTAGCTTGTTGGCGTTGTTCACATCGTCGTTGTTGACTTACTTTATGGTTGTTGTTATTAGCTTGTTGCTTAGTGATTATACGGTATGTTTAGCTTAGCTTGCCTTTATGCTTGGATGCGCCGGTATGCGGTATTTGATTATTTGTGTGGCGTGTCCATTTTATGCATATATATGTATGTAGTATGTTATCACTCACTAAGCGTTAGCTTACCCTCTCGTTGTTGACTTTTTATAAATTGCATGGATGCGGTGGCTCGGGTAAGCGGGGACTAGTGGACTTGCGTAGTTACTTTAGAAGGCTCGCTTTTGGATTAATTAGGATTGGGTAGCGTATCCCCAATCCCCAATCGCCATGCTCGACTTTGTTTTGTATTAAAAGTCTTGTGGTCTAAAACTTGTATTTGTACTTAAAGGGGTAATTTGGGCATATGTGGGCCCGGTGTCGTAAAACCCTTTTTATAAATGGAACGTGTTAGTTTTAGATATTTGAACATGTGGTTAAAAGCGTTTTGACTAATTAGATCGGGAAGTGGCCAATCTTTTTCGCATTTCAAACTTTTTGGGACAGACCAGTTTGGCACGCCGCGCGACCTTATGGCGCGCCGCGCCAGTTGCTGAACGAACATTTTTTTTTTTATTTTGGTATTTTAAGTGGATTGTTCGTGGTTTGGTTTGGGTTGTTACATTAACAGTAAGGATTCAAGAAGATGTGAATTCACACGAGCCCGCTTCCATACAGAAGGCAAGTCGAATGGCTCATAAACTCATAAATCAGATTGAGGGGAGAATTAAAGAACAGGCGGCCGAAGAAGCCAACACGAAACAACTCAAGAGGAAATGGGAGGAAAACGGTGATAAGAGTCACCAGTACAACAACAATAACAATTACAACCATAACCACAACAACAATCGCAACAATAACTGCAATCCTAATAATAACTACAACAAACGTCCCAACAACAACAATAACAACTACAACAACCATTTCAACAACAATAACAATCCCAACAACAACCTCAATAACAACAAACAACTGAAACAACCATGCTTCAGGTGTGCAGAGTACCATCCGAATATGTTTTGCACAACAGTTTGCACCAAGTGTAAGAGAAGTGGTCATGGTGCGACAAAATGTGAGATTTACGGACCAAAGAACAACAAAAATAAAGAAACAAATAAGGTCAGAACAAATAATGCCGACGTATTTTGTTATAAATGTGGAAAATCGGGCCACATTATTAGAAATTGCCCAAACCAAGGGAATACTAATGGGCAAGGCCGTGGAAGAGTTTTCAATATTAATGCGGCAGAAGCGCAGGAAGACCCGGAGCTTATTACGGGTACGTTTCTTATTGACAATACATCTGCTTATGTTTTATTTGATTCGGGTGCAGATAGAAGCTATATGAGTAGAGATTTTTGTGCTAAATTAAGTTGCCCATTGATGCCTTTGGATAGTAAATTTTTACTCGAATTAGCAAACGGTAAATTAATTTCAGCAGATAATATATGTCGGGATAGAGAAATTAAACTGGGGGATGAAACGTTTAAAATTGATTTAATACCAGTCGAGTTAGGGAGTTTTGATGTAATAATTGGCATGGACTGGTTGAAAAAGGTGAGAGCAGAGGTCGTTTGTTACAAAAATGCGATTCGCATTATGCGTGAAAAGGGAAAACCGTTAATGGTGTACGGAGAAAAGAACAATGCGAAATTAAACCTTATTAGTAGTTTGAAGGCGCAAAAACTAATAAGAAAAGGTTGTTACGTTATTCTAGCACACATCAATGAATTTAAACCTGAAGAAAAGAACATCCGTGATGTTCCCATCGCAAAAGAATTTCCCGATGTATTTCCGAAAGAATTACCGGGATTACCCCCACATCGATTCGTTGAATTTCAAATAGATCTTGTATCAGGAGCTGCACCAATAGCTCGTGCTCCTTACAGACTCACACCCAGTGAAATGAAAGAATTACAAAGTCAGTTACAAGAACTTTTAGAGCGTGGTTTCATTCGATCAAGTACATCATCATGGGGAGCTCCTGTTTTGTTTGTCAAGAAGAAGGATGGTACATTTAGGTTGTGTATCGACTACCGAGAGTTGAATAAACTTACCATCAAGAACCGCTACCCACTACCGAGAATCGACGACTTATTTGATCAACTACAAGGCTCGTCGGTTTATTCAAAGATTGATTTACGTGCTGGGTATCATCAAATGCGGGTGAAGGAGGATGATATTCCAAAGACTGCTTTTAGGACGCGTTACAGTCATTACGAGTTTATGGTTATGACATTGGGGTTGACCAATGCACCAGCTGTGTTCATGGACCTCATGAACCGAGTGTGTGGACCATACCTTGACAAGTTTGTCATTGTTTTCATCGACGACTTACTTATTTACTTAAAGAATGACCAAGAGCATGAAGAACATTTGAGAAAAGTGCTAGAGTTTTTAAAGAAGAAAAAACTGTACGCTAAGTTTTCAAAGTATGCATTTTGGTTGGAAGAAGTTCAATTTCTCGATCACATAGTGAGCAAAGAAGGTATTCAGGTGGATCCAGCAAAGATTGAAACCGTTGAAAAGTGGTAAACCCCGAAAACTCCGAAGCATATACGCCAATTTTTAGGACTGGCTGGTTACTACAGAAGGTTCATCCAAGAATTTTCCAGAATAGCAAAATCCTTAACTGCGTTAACACATAAAGGGAAGAAATTTGAATGGAAAGATGAACAAGAAAAAGAGTTTCAATTGTTAAAGAAAAAGTTAACTACGGCACCTATATTGTCATTACCTGAAGGGAATGATGATTTTGTGATATATTGTGATGCCTCAAAGCAAGGTCTCGGTTGTGTATTAATGCAACGAACGAAAGTAATTGCTTATACATCTAGACAATTGAAGATTCACGAGCAGAATTATACGACGCATGATTTGGAATTAGGCGCGGTTGTTTTTGCATTAAAGACTTGGAGGCACTACTTATATGGGGTCAAAAGTATTATATATGCCGATCACAAAAGTCTTCAACACATATTTAATCAGAAACAACTGAACATGAGGCAGCGCAGGTGGATTGAATTGTTGAATGCAAATGTGGTAGCCGACGCCTTGAGCAGAAAGGACAGAGAACCCATTCGAGTAAAAGCTATGAATTTAATGATTCACAATAACCTTACTACTCAAATAAAGGAGGCGCAACAAGGAGTTTTGAAAGAAGGAAATTTAAAGGATGAAATACCCAAAGGATCGGAGAAGCATATTAATATGCGGGAAGACAGAACCCGGTATAGGGTTGAAAGAATTTGGGTACCAAAATTTAGAGATATGAGAGAAATGGTACTTAGAGAAGCTCATAAAACCAGATACTCAATACATCCTGGAACGGGGAAGATGTACAAGGATCTCAAGAAACATTTTTGGTGGCCGGGTATGAAAGCCGATGTTGCTAAATATGTAGGAGAATGTTTGACGTGTTCTAAGGTTAAAGCTGAGCATCAGAAACCATCAGGTCTACTTCAACAACCCGAAATCCCGGAATGGAAATGGGAAAACATTACCATGGATTTCATCACTAAATTGCCAAGGACTGCAAGCGGTTTTGATACTATTTGGGTAATAGTTGATCGTCTCACCAAATCAGCACACTTCCTGCCAATAAGAGAAGATGACAAGATGGAGAAGTTAGCACGACTGTATTTGAAGAAAGTCATGTCCAGACATGGAATACCAATCTCTTTTATCTCTGATAGGGATGAAAGATTTATTTCAAGATTCTGGCAGACATTACAGCAAGCATTAGGAACTCGTCTAGACATGAGTACTGCCTATCATCCACAAACTGATGGGCAGAGCGAAAGGACGATACAAACGCTTGAAGACATGCTACGAGCATGTGTTATTGATTTCAGAAACAGTTGGGATCGACATCTACCGTTAGCAGAATTTTCCTACAACAACAGCTACCATTTAAGCATTGAGATGGCACCGTTTGAAGCACTTTATGGTAGAAAGTGCAGGTCTCTGATTTGTTGGAGTGAAGTGAGGGATAGACAGATTACAGGTCTGGAGATAATACAAGAAACTACCGAGAAGATCATCCAAATTCAACAACGGTTGAAAACCGCCCAAAGTCGACAAAAGAGTACGCTGACATTAAAAGAAAAGATATAGAATTTGAAATTGGAGGGATGGTCATGCTTAAAGTTGCACCTTGGAAAGGCGTTGTTCGATTTGGTAAAAGAGGGAAATTAAATCCAAGGTATATTGGACCATTCAAGATTATTGATCGTGTCGGACCAGTAGCTTACCGACTTGAGTTACCTCACCAAATCGCGGCTGTACATAACACTTTCCACGTCTCGAATTTGAAGAAATGTTTTGCTAAAGAAGATCTCACTATTCCGTTAGACGAAATCCAAATCAACAAAAAACTTCAATTCATCGAAGAACCCGTCGAAATAATGGACCGTGAGGTTAAAAGACTTAAGCAAAACAAGATACCAATTGTTAAGGTTCGATGGAATGCTCGTAGAGGACCTGAGTTCACCTGGGAATGAAAAGATCAGATGAAGAAGAAATGCCCGCACTTATTTCCAGAAGATACGTCAACACCTCCAACTGCTTAAACTTTCGAGACGGAATTTATTTAACGGGTAGGTACTGTAGTGACCCGAACTTTTCCATGTTTATATATATTAAATGAAATTGTTATTTACATGATTAAGTGTTTCTAACATGTTAAGGAATCAAACTTGTTAAGACTTGATTAATTGAAATAGGTTTCATATAGACAATTGACCACCCAAGTTGACCGGTGATTCACGAACGTTAAAACTTGTAAAAACTATATGATGTCATATATATGGATATATATATATATATATATATATATATATATATATATATATATATATATATATATATATATATATATATATATATATATATATATATAGTTAACATGGTATTATGATAAGTAAACATATCATTAAGTATATTAACAATGAACTACATATGTAAAAACAAGACTACTAACTTAAGGATTTCGAAACGAGGCATATATGTAACGATTATCGTTGTAACGACATTTAATTGTATATATATCATATTAAGATATATTAATACTTCATAATATCATGATAATGTAATAATTTAACATCTCTTTAGATATAATAAACAATGGGTTAACAATATTTAACAAGATCGTTAACCTAAAGGTTTCAAAACAACACTTGCATGTAACGACTAACGATGACTTAACGACTCAGTTAAAATGTATATACATGTAGTGTTTTAATATGTATTCATACACTTTTTAAAGACATCAAGACACTTATCAAAGTACTTCTACTTAACAAAAATGCTTACAATTACATCCTCATTCATTTTCATCAACAATTCTACTCGTATGCACTTGTATTCGTACTCGTACAATACCCAGCTTCTAAATGTATTTACTATTGGTATATGTACTCCAATTATCAGCTCTTAGCAGCCCTTGGGAGTCACCTAACATATGTGGGAACCATCATTTGGCAACTAGCATGAAATATCTCATAAAATTACAAAAATATTAGTAATCATTCATGACTTATTTACAAGTAAACAAAATTACACATCCTTTATATCTAATCCATATATCAACGATCAAAAACACCTACAAACACTTTCATTCTTTAAATTTCTTCATCTAATTGATCTCTCTCAAGTTCTATCTTCAAGTTCTAAGTGTTCTTCATAAATTCTATAAGTTCTAGTTTCATAAAATCAAGAATACTTCCAAGTTTGCTAGCTTACTTCCAATCTTGTAAAGTGATCATCCAACCTCAAGAAATCTTTCTTATTTACAGTAAGATATCTTTCTAATACAAGGTAATACTCATATTTAAACTTTGATTCAATTTCTATAACTATAACAATCTTATTTCGAGTGGAAATCTTACTTGAACTTGTTTTCGTGTCATGATTCTGCTTCAGGAACTTTCAAGCCATCCAAGGATCCTTTGAAGCTAGATCTATTTTTCTCATTTCCAGTAGGATTACCTACTAAAACTAAGGTAGTAATGATGTTCATAACATCATTCGATTCATACATATAAACTATCTTATTCGAAGATTTAAACTTGTAATCACTAGAACATAGTTTAGTTAATTCTAAAATTGTTCGCAAATAAAGTTAATCCTTCTAACTTGACTTTTAAAATCAACTAAACACATGTTCTATATCTATATGATATGCTAACTTAATGATTTAAAACCTGGAAATACGAAAAACACCGTAAAACAGGATATACGCCGTCGTAGTAACACCGCGGGCTGTTTTGGGTTAGTTAATTAAAAACTATGATAAAATTTGATTTAAAAGTTGTTCTTCTGGGAAAATGATTTTTATTATGAACATGAAACTATATCCAAGAATCATGGTTAAACTCAAAGTGGAAGTATGTTTTCCAAAATGGTCATCTAGACGTCGTTCTTTCGACTGAAATGACTACCTTTACAAAAACGACTTGTAACCTATATTTCCGACTATAATCTTATACTTTTTCTGTTTATATTCATAAACTTAAGTTCAATATGAAACCATAGAAACTTGAAATACTCAAAACGGATAAAACGAAGAAGTTATGGGTAAAACAAGATTGGATAATTTTTCTTGCTGTAGCTACGTGAAAATTGGTAACAAATCTATATTAATCATATCCTAGCTAACTCATATTCTATTATACATGTATTCTAATATATTATGTAATCTTGGGATACCATAGACACGAATACAATGTTTTGACATATCATATCGACCCATCTATATATATATTTCAGAACACCCATAGACACTCTATATGCAGTAATGTTGGAGTTAGCTATACAGGGTCGAGGTTGATTCCAAAATATTATATATACTTTGAGTTGTGATCTAGCCTGAGGCTTGTATACACGAGGTCATGGATTGATTCAAGATAATATATATTGCTTTATTTTCTGTACATTTAACTATGGACAACTAGTTGTAGGTTACTAACGAGGACAGCTGACTTAATAAACTTAAAACAGCAAAACGTATTAAAAATGTTGTAAATATATTTTAAACATACTTTGATATATATGTACATATTTGTTATAGGTTCGTGAATCGACCAGTGGCGAAGTCTTACTTCCCGACGAAGTAAAAATCTGTGAAAGTGAGTTATAGTCCCACTTTTAAAATCTAATATTTTGGGATGAGAATACATGCAGTTTTATAAATGTTTTACAAAATAGACACAAGTAAATGAAACTACATTCTATGACTGGATTATTAAACCGAATATTCCCCTTTTTAGTCTGGTAATCTAAGAATTAGGGAACAGACATCCTAATTGACGCGAATCCTAAAGATAGATCTATTGGGCCCAACGAGCCCCATCCAAAGTACCGGGTGCTTTAGTACTTCGAATTCATCATGTCCGAAGGGAGTCCCGGAATGATAGGGGATATTCTATATGCATCTTGTTAAGGTCGGTTACCAGGTGTTCACCATATGAATGATTTTTATCTCTATGTATGGGATGTATATTAAAATATGAAATCGTGTGGTCTATTATTACGATTTGATAAATATAGGTTAAACCTATAACTCACCAACATTTTTGTTGACGTTTAAAGCATGTTTATTCTCAGGTGATTATTAAGAGCTTCCGCTGTTACATGCTATTATATGGACAAGATTTGGTGTCAGCATGCTTGTATAATATTGTTTAAAACTGCATTCGAGATTTATTTTGTTGTAACATATTAATATTTGTAAACCAATATGTATTGGTAGTGTGTAAGTGTGATATTTGTTAGATTATCATTTCTGGATAATCTAAGTGGTGTCTTGTTAACCTTGTCAATAAAATAAAGGTTATGGTTTGTTTTAAAAACGAATGCAGTCTTTGAAAAATGTCTCATATAGAGGTCAAAACCTCGCAACGAAATCAATTAATATGGAACGTTTATAATCAATAAGAATGGGACATTTCATTAAATATGATGATAGTGGGGTAGTTTGTGGTGGTGATGGTTTGAAGCAAGTATGCAGTAGTAGTTGCACCATAGTACACAGGTGAGACTGTGGGGTGGCGAGTGGTGGTTGCAACCCGAAGAGAAATAGAGAATATTTTCACTTTGTGTTGTGGTGTTGTAGTGGTGATGAGGTTATCCATGAATGAAACAAGAAGAAGAAGAATAAAATGAGAATGGTGATGGTTTATGTGCGTTGTTTGATGATGGGTAGTGATATGCACTACACTTGCATATGTGTTCATGAATAGATGTATGAATATATAAGTTGTATATGAGATGTTTAAGGAGTCAAAAAGCAAAAAGTAAAACAGTGTACCCATTTACTAATTCACATTCATGGGTATAACAACTAAAGTAATGATTTAATAATAATTAATAATAATAATAAATAATATATTAACAATCAAAGAATTATAAACGTATCATTTCTTAGCCGTCGTCTACTATTGATAAATTCGTACTTCGTTGTTAATAAGTGGCGGATAAAAGTGTTCAGAAAAATTCCATATTTTTAAATTAACTATATTTATTTATTTTGGTCATTATGGTATAAAATTTTGATCATTAACTATTAAATAAAAAATTACATTAATTATTCACTCCCAACCCCAAGTAAAATATAAAAAAAAAATTAAAATTTACAAATAGCTCCTAAATACATTTTTAGTAAGTCTAAAATTTATAGAACTCATTTTCGGATCACCGTTTATTTTAAAATCATATATGTTCATCTTAAGTTGTTTAATATTCATCAAATGGCAATTTTAGTATTACAATCATTTAATATTTATTTTTAATATAATATATTTATATATAGGTATGTTTTAAATAATAATTATTATAATATTGTATTTTATTTTATTTTACATCGTAAATTCTAATAATTGAATTATATAATATTTCAAATTAATATATATATATATATATATATATATATATATATATATATATATATATATATATATATATATATATATATATATATATATATATATATATATATATATATATATATATATATATATATATATATATATAATTAAATATGTACATATCTATTTACAAATAGTTGTTCGTGAATCGTTGGGAATGGTCGAAGGTCAATTGAATATATGAAACAGTTCAAAATTTTCGAGACTCAACATTACAGACTTTGCTTATCGTGTCGAAACCATATAAATATTAAGTTTAAATTTGGTCAGAAATTTTCGGGTCATCACAGTACCTACCTGTTAAAGAAATTTTGTCCCGAAATTTGATAGAGGTCGTCATGGCTAACCATAAAAATGTTTTCATGACGAATATGAGGTGATAAATAGAGTTTTATCATCATTGAGTAATATGGATAGAACAATTCGTTTATGTGAAGCGTACGAGTGAAGCTGTCACAACATATTGAGATAGAGGTTTATCTTTTGACGTAGTCTCGGTTGAATTCCAGAATTCAAGGGATTTAAAGAAAATATTCGAAATCTAAAAGATTTGATTCTTCGGTGTATAAGGAAATTAAGATCTCTATAATTAAATACGGTGATCTGCATCGATTACTCTGTCTGATATTTCCATTATAAATTAAACTTTTTCCGTTCCATTATTTTCACCATTCCTATACTTTTCTTTCTTAGTTCATACATCCAAAAGATTTTGAAAATGATTAATCCAGTTCTAATCCTTGATATTTTCCTAATTATCATTTATGTCATCCTTCTTTTCAATCTTCCACCAGAAAAATCTGTTTACTTCCACTATTACCTTGGGGTGATACTATTCTTAATTCTACCGTGTCTTTATATTGCTATTCGTATTAATATCCACGGTTTGTAACCTCCGTGTTGTTATTGGGTTTATATTTTCTCTTATATTTTGACGTCTCTGCTTCTGTCTTTCTATAATCATTGACATCCACAGTTAATACTCTCTCCTATTTGTTGTGATTTATACTCCCATTTCTATTTTGGAGCTTCATGCTTTTGTTTTCTCTTCGCAAGTAATGGTCCAGAATTCGTAGGTATGGAGTTTCGAATGACTAATGTTCTAAGTAGAAAGAAATGTAGTAGCACGATCTTGATTGGTTAAATTACCAGAATTCAGGAGAAATAATAGAATTTTCAAGAAATTAAGTTCTTGACATGTTTAGAGATTAGGTAGAATGTAAGAGTCATGTAACATGGCACATGATGACGTTATGATCTGTGAATCATCATGTTCCATTAGAAACTCAGCATGACTTACTGTAATATAATCACGTTGATCAAGTGTCATTATATTATATTAACCCGTGCTTCAATTCCCAACACTACTTCAAAAGCATTCATAATTTAAACTTGAAGGTTTACAGAATATAGAAACTAAATAGTTTCCTTTATGATGTAACACTGATATCGCGGAGATATAGATGATTTTAGATAAGAATAGTTATGAAAATATCTTCAAAAATATCGAGGATATTTATAATTAAAGATACGATGATATATTAGAATTTCTAATATCGAAGGATGTTAAAGAAGATTTATCCGTAAAGATTTAGAGTTGGAAGCAAGGTATTCGTTAATAACTTCAGCAGATACTGAATCATTTGAATTCTCTGAAGGCAGGTTTAGTCTTTGTAATTTGTCCACCGCCTCCTTCATGGTTTGCTCAATCTATTTTCCAGCTCCAACTTTTCTGCTTTGCCAACATACTATTCTTTATTATCAAACTTCTGACGATTATGGTTGTTTACGGTTGTTTACAGTTTCTACTACTTCATTCAGCTTTTTCAGGATTCTGAGTATTGATTTAGAATTTTTAAAATTGACGATCATAATTCTAGAAAGTGAATGTTATATGTATACATATAACTGTTGATGTAGACATGCTGCGAGATTCAAAATACTGATTGCTGATTCTTGGTAATTGGTATGGTAATTATCGTTACAAAACGCGGATGAGTATATGATAGGGTTTCAATGAATATAATGATTTTTCAGAAAATCAAAGACCAATGAAGTTGTTGTTAAGTTTACGGCTAATATGATGGGATATAAATGGTTCCCCGGTAATGATGACGAAAGGTAAACTTATATATCAAAATTATAATAAGGTTTATTCGAATGAAAGTCGAAGTTGATTTGCTGGAGCTGTGACAAAATTGGCTAATTTGGAGAGAGATCGTATATTTATTTTCAGTAATAGCAACGCCAAAGAAGCTAGCACGAATACGTGTTAAACGTTTACTCAGGTTCCGAGTGTTTTTAGGTGCATAACTATATGCATAAATTTTTCCTTCCGTAGATGAAGTGCGGTTGGTTCATCCTCTCGGTTGATGTGTTTTCAAGAATCATGAAAGGTTTGAATGCAGATTGTAATCGTCAAGATATAAATGAGGTTTAAAATGAAATCAAGTGGCAAACTTGGAGAATTGTTTAGTTTCATATGTTATAATCAATATTTTAATTCATTTTAATTGTCCAATGTTATTAGTCCACAGTCGATAGTCCACAGTTAACAGTCCAATAATTCATATATAGTTTAATATATAATATTCGAATTAATTAATACGTATCATGACCCGTGTACATGTCTCAGACTCAATCACAACTCAAAGTATAAATATTATTGTAGAATCAACCTCAACCCTGTATAGCTAACTCAAGCATTACTGAATATAGAGTGTCTATGGTTATTCTAAATAATATATATAGAGGCGTCGATATGTCAAAATCTTCTATACGTGTCCCGATATTTAAAGTGAGTAAAATAAATAACAAAAATTAAATGACGATAATTAAATTGCGATAAATAAAATGTAATCAGTTAGCTAGGAACAGTTAGCGTGGATTCTTAACAAAATTTCTCATAGTTAATTTGTTTGTTTCTAACAAATTTTATTTTGTCAAATGTTTTCTTCATTATGCCACTTGTTGAATTCTGATAAGTCAAAATCCAAATATGAAATTGAATGATAATTGTTATTCTGTGGTGAACGGATTCATATATCTGTGGGTGTAATTAGGATAGTAAATGACCGTTGAATCAGATTCGAAGAATGTACAGTGTAACTTAGTAAAGTGAAATCTAAATATTCCTTGGGTGTTACCTACCCGTTAAAATATTTTCACCATTAACAATTTGTACAAAAAAAATTTTAATTACAATCTTTATGAAAACATATATACATATATATTTTCTTCAGATGTAATCATGGATTTAATGAGTTAATATGATATTAAACTCATATGATTTTCGGTTTGAGCTAGAATAAGTAATCTCTAAAACTATTAGGAACCACATATTCTTCGCAGAATATTTTTTCAATGAAGTTATGGATCAGTGCTTCATCGTTCATCGTTGTTGGTACTCCTTGGTATCTATGGTGCGTATGACATTGATGCTCGAGGTACAGATTATGATGTTGAGGTGTGGGATGCGGATGTTGTGGATGGCGATAGTGGTCATGCTGCTGGTGCTGATGATGGTGGTACTGTTGTTGCCAGTGTTGTCGCTGGTGCTTGTAACCCTTGCACCATATTCTCCAAAGCCACTACCCGAGCGCGAAGCTCGTTGACTTCTTCTATTACACCGGGATGATTGTCAGTTTGGACGAGCGGATGAATAAGATCTAGGATTCGAGATAGTATATAATCATGACGAGATATTCTGGAAATGAGAGAGAAAATGGTATTACGGACAGGTTTTCCGGTAAGTGCTTCAGGTTCTTCGTCAAGAGGTGAATTCGGTTGATGGAAAGGATCGCCTTCTTCGCGTCTCCATTGATTAAGTCGACTTTGAACACATCCCCAATTCAGCCAGAATTGGTGATCACTGATTGGCTGATCTATTTCGGTTACACTGTCTTCGGAGCTTGAGTCGAAATCCATATCGGAATAGTTGTCGGAATATAAGGAATTTGAACTAGTTGCGAGTTCCGTCTTGTACGTCAAGATAAAGGGTTTTCGATATGAAATGATTTTCGGATATCGGATGATATTCTAATTACATAGAATACCTGTATATATAGAACAAAAGATTTCGTAGATTACGGAGGAATTTACGGAATATACTAGGCAAAGTTTACAGTAACAGATACGCTAAGTTATGAATTTTGTCTATACACTATTCATGCAATCAATGCGCTAAGATGTGTCTAGACTAAGAGTGATAAGCAAGTGATTCCCTAAGAATGATAAGCAGGTAAATTTCGACCCAAAATGATAAGCAAAACTTTTGACATGCAGACACGGTCGAAGTCCAGACTCATTAATTATCCTAACAACTACTAGTTAGACACACTAATGCAAGACCTGGTTCGCTAAGACCATCGCTCTGATACCACCTATAAAAACTCGTCCTAATTCATCTGGACGAATACATTATATTTGGTTACATCGCGAGGTACTTGACCTCTATATGATACATTTTACAAACATTGCATTCGTTTTTGAAAGACAAACTTTCATTACAACGAAAGTTGACAGCATGCATACTATTTCATAATATATCCAACTATAATTGACTTAATAATAATCTCGATGAACTCAACAACTCGAATGCAACGTCTTTTGAAATATGTCATGAATGACTCCAAGTAGTATCCCTAAAATGAGCAAATGCATAGCGGAAGATTTCTTTCATACCTGAGAATAAACATGCTTTAAAGTGTCAACCAAAAGGTTGGTGAGTTCATTAGTTTATCATAAACAATCATTTCCATTATTTTAATAGACCACAAGATTTCATTTTTTTCCATAAATATACATCACACATCAGGCATTTCGCAAACTGCATAGAGATAAAAATCATTCATATGGTGAACACCTGGTAACCGATAACAAGATGCATATAGAATATCCCCTATCATTCCGGGACTTCCTTCAGACATGATAAATTCGAAGTACTAAAGCATCCGGTACTTTGGATGGGGCTTTTTGGGTCCAATAGATCTATCTTTAGGATTCGCGTCAATTAGGGTGTCTGTTCCCTATTTCTTAGATTACCAGACTAAAAAAGGGCATATTCGGTTTAATAATCCAGCCATAGAATGTAGTTTTAAGTACTTGTGTCTATTTCGTCAAACATTTATAAAGCAGCGCATGTATTCTCAGTCCCAAAAATATATATTGCAAAAGCATTTAAAAAGGGAGCAAATGAAACTCACCATACTGTATTTTGTAGTAAAAATACATATGACGACATTGAATAAGTATAGGGTTGGCCTCGGATTCACGAACCTATATCATTTATATATATTAACACATATAATGGTAATTGAACAAAATTTATATATTATTAGTGGTTTAATTGTTACTTTAATTATGTGTTTCATTAATAATCTACTAAATTATTTATATTAATATTTATTATAAGAATATTAATATAGTTATGTTATAGGTAGTAAATATAGTTTTATATAACTTAATAGTTATTTGATAAGATAATATTAAAGATAATAATTAAAATGTTAAAAATAATACTAATAATGATATTAATAATAAAAATGATAAAATACCATACATCTAATAATAATAATAATAATAATAATAATAATAATAATAATAATAATAATAATAATAATAATAATAATAATAATAATAATAATAATAATAATAATAATAATTGTAATAATAATAATAATAATAATAATAATAATAATAATAATAATAATAATAATAATAATAATAATAATGTAAATTTTAATAAAATGATAATTTTAATGAAACTAATATTTTTGTTATTAATAATTTTAACAAAAATGATAATTTTAATAAGAATGATAATTTTAATGACAATAGTAATATTCATAGTGATAATAATAATAATATTAATAATTCATTTAAATTGTAACTTAATTGTAATTTTTATCATTTTCATATTAATATCCTTATTTATAATCTTTATATTTGTATTCATAATAATAATAATAATAATAATAATAATAATAATAATAATAATAATAATAATAATAATAATAATAATAATAATAATAATAATAATAATAATAATAATAATAATAATAATAATAAATAACTACCTCAAAGAAAATAATGCCCATGCCCAGGCTCGAACTCGCGACCTCTCGGTTAACCCCAACACTCCATAACCATTAAGTCATTCCTGTTTTCTGAATTAATTCACATGCTTTATATATTTAACCATAATTTCTAACTCCTTCTTCTTCTTAAATTAATCAACCGAGGCTAATCACAACCAACTATCATCATCAACTATAACTATCATCATAGTTCGCGTTTTTTTTTGTTATTTTTATTTTTATTTTTTTAAAATAGAACCGCAGATAATCTCTATCACTATCGCGTCCACATTTTCAATTCCAAGCTCCACAATTCGAAGCCCAACTATTTGATTCCAAGCCCAACTAGCAATTTTTGGTAAGCCCGATTATTTATGATAAACTTAATAGCTGATTACAAAAACTTAGAATCTATCCGTACATTAAGATCAACAATTAGAAACCCTTAAGTCTTTCAGTTCACCAACGGATCCTGTATCATCATTATCAATATCAACACATCATAATCATCATCTCCTTTATTTGAGTTAACGAGATAAAGGGACAGGACCACAATGATTTGGAAACAAAATTTTTGAAGGCAATAGAAACATTAGATGATTTTCGTAGGTGGTGTTTTGCTTTTGACTCAAGATGAAACGGAAATACTACAGCAACAAAGGCTGCTGTTTCAAACAATAAATAAAACAGAAAGAACGAGTAGCATGAATCAACTAACCCAAATGGATTTCATTTGGCCCGTTCTATAAAGATTTAATTTATATGGCCCAAGAAACAAATAAAAGCCCAAGGTGTAACACAAGTTTGGGTTGGCGTTTGTCTTGCTCGATCGGGCTCAACTCAGCAACAGATTTGTGAATAAATTTTGTAATTGCGAACAGGTAAATCACAGCTGGTGTATTAGGTGGGGTTAGGTGATTGAAGTGGCTTTATCTTTCATTTGTTAAAAGTAATAGAAAATAGATACACAAGTGGGGTTTGTTTATTTGATAAATGTCGGCCAATATAAAAAGAAAATGAGACGTGCAAACATCATCAATTAAATCATTGCCATCTTCATTATAATTATCCTCATATTCGCTGTAAACAGGAATAGATACAGAAATAGAAGTGAACGTACAATAGTAGCAATAATCTTCATCGTTCATGATTTTTATTAGATCATAACAGGAACTGAATCCGAGAATTTAAAAGCAGCTCAAGTTATCAAATTGGGTTGTGTGACGATCGCTCCAAATCCATATAGACGAACACGTCATTCATTGATTTCATTGCGAGGTATTTGACCTCTATATGATACGTTTTGTAAACATTGCATTCTTTTCAAAAGGTACACAATAAATGAATATCAATTTCTAAGGTTTTCAACGTTTGATGATTTCTACATATAGACAATCACCATAAATAATAGTTTACCATAATACATCCGTTGACAATGAAGTCAAAATAAGATACACGGTGATGATTTTGTGAATGCAAAGTTTTCTTGAATAAAGCATGTATGACTCCATGCACATAGCTTGTATCATATATAAGCAAACAGCGAAAGACTTCTAGAAACCTGAGAATAAACATGCTTAAAAGTGTCAACACAAAGGTTGGTGAGTTCATAGTTTTAATGTTGCGCATAATCTGAATATAAAGGTGAATCACAAGTTTTCAGTTGTTTCATCCAGAAACGTTTATCAAAATATTCTACGAAATTGAGCACCCTGGTAGCTAAACTTAACGTATATATATTTTATACCCTTTGTATAATCATCTTAATAATACACGCAAACCAACATGTACGCTTCTCAAATAGCATACGTCCTTTAAAAGGCTAGCGCTCTAGCTCGGACGGGGATATCAAGCCCTATGGATCCATATACTACTACTCGCGCCCACCAATTCTTATAACTGGCAGTTACTAGTTACCAAAGCTAAGGGATTTTCGGTTCAAACTCAGTGTAGAATTAAGTATGTACTTGTATCCATTGCATTTAAAATAACTTGCATGTATTCTCAGCCCAAAATATTTAAAGCATTTAAAAAGGGATCTATAAACTCACCTTAGCAGCACATAAGGTCATTCATCAAAAAGTGACCGTAACTCGGAATGCAAGATTAACCGTAGATCTCAACCTAGAGAACATATGTTGGTCAATACATGTCTAATAAACTAGGTTGGGTTATAGTGTATCACAATCCTAATGCTCGAGATCGACATACAAAAGTTATCAAAAGTCATTTCAAAAAGTCAATTTTGACAATTGTTCAACAAAACGAGAGGTGCCTTATATAAGGATTCATTTACTTGGCTAGTAGTATTTTATCAATCTCATAAATAGGTTATTTAAATATTAATTGCAGATTCAAAAGCAATTCCAATTAACGTCAATTATAATTCAGTTGACCATATCTTATGATTCGTTCATCGAAATTACGCGATTTCTAAATGAAAAGTTATTGATTTTTCGCCAGCTTTCCGAAAACATGTATATCATATACCTTTTACCAGTAATATATGTATTTAATTCATGATTCATTATAAACTGTTTAACGACAAAATTTAGCATACAAGCATGTATAAATATATACTCGAGCACTAGACATGTATACACTATTAATATATAAAAGATAAGATATGAATGCTCACGTATCAATATTGAGATTCAATATTGCAGGAAAGTACGTAGACGCAACAGAGATGATAAATACTAGGTTTGACTTGCGAACAATACCCATGAACATTACCCATAACCTCCATAGCTATAACCCATAATTTCCTTAGTTCTATCCCATTTGAAGCTTGTTTTGAAAGTGACACGCTAATGACCTCGTCGTAATATTTTTTGTATAATATTACTAAAAATATTAAGATTAATAATAATAATAATAATAATCTTAATAATAATAATAATAATAATAATAATAATAATAATAATAATAATAATAATAATAATAATAAATAAATAAATAAATAAATAAATACTTAGGGAGTAATATAAGTGTAAAAAAATCGAGCAGAAACCTGGTATTTATAGCCATAATTCCTGATTGTGATGCCCATGCGATCGCATGGGTTTTATGCCTATTTCTCATGCGATCGCATGGCCGTCAGATCCAGCTCACATATTTTTTTGTTTTCTTGTTTGTCGACATAATTAAATATAATATATATAATATATATAATTTAAATAATTAATTATATATTATATTAAATTCATGTGCATAGTTGACTTGTAATTTTAGTTCCGATGACTCGTACGTTGTCACTCGACTTATGTCCCGGTTCCGGTTTCTCGAATGCATTTTCGTACGCTTAGAAAACTCGCAATTTACGTTTTGTGACTCGTACCTTTGTCAAAATATAGTCTTAAATTATCAATAAACTATATCATTCTAAGTGTATCTTAAACTTTCGAGTGTTTTGGTCATTTACTTCTATAAATCATTGTCTCGCTATTTGTTAATATATATATAATAACAAATCGTTTTATGACCAAGTTAATATATATTTTCAACATTCATAAACACGTTTTAAATATGCGTCGCAAGTTATTCATACAATTAATATTCCAACTTTTCATATATATTCAAATAAATATTTAAACCAATTAGTTTAATGTACGGTATCAAACAATTAATACATTGTTACGTTTTCAAGTTATCGTATATATATATATATATGTATCTATATACATATAATTGTTCGCGATTCGTCTAGAACAACCGAAAGGTATTTGAATATATGAAAGTAGTTCAAAAATTTTGATATTCAGTTTTGCAGACTTTGCTTATCGTGTCAGAAATGTAAATCATTCAAAGATTAAGTTTAAATTTGGTCAGAAATTTCCGGGTCATCACAGTACCTACCCGTTAAAGAAATTTCGTCTCGAAATTTGAGTGAGGTCGTCATGACTAACAATAAAAATGTTTTCATGACGTATATGTGTTGATAAATAGAGTTTTATCACCGTTGAATAATATGGATAAAACAATCCGATTATTCGAAACGTATGAGAGAAGTTATCGTAAAAGAGTGAAATGATGAATAGAGATTCGTCTTAACTCTTGACATATTAACGATTGATTTCCGTAATTTAAGGAATAGAAAATCTTCATAATCTAAATAAGATTTGATTCTTCGGAATTTAAGGAAATTAAGATTTCTTTTGATTAAATGCGTAATTTACCTCGATTGCTATGTTTGATATTTCGCTATAAATTGACCTCTTCCATTTCATTATTTTCATCATCTTACATCTTCTTCCTCATTTCCTATTTTCAAAAGATTGTGAAAAATACTTCATCTAGTTCTGATTCTTGATATACTCCTAACTTTCATATCTGTCATTCTTCTTTTTCATCTACCACCGGAGGAAGTTATTTTCTTCTACCATTACCTTGGGGTTATGGTGTTTTTCATTCTCTTGTGTCTTTATATTGCTATACGCATTGATATACACGGTTTGTAATTTCTGGGTGGTTGTTGGGTTTTATATCTTCCCTTATATTTCGATGTCTCTGCTTCTGTCTTTCCATAATCATTGACATCCACAGTTAATACTCTCTCCAATTTACTGTGATTTATATATACTTCCATTGATATTTTGAAGCTTCATGCTTTTGTTTTATCTTCCCGACTTTAAATCAAGCGAATAATGGTCCAGAATTCGTAGGTATGAATTTCGGAATGAACATAATTAATGTTCTAAAAAACGGTAATAGCACAATCTGACTTGTCAAATTACCAGAATACCTCGAAAAAGACCGAATCATTAAGAAAATATTTTCTTGATAGTTTAGATGTTAAATAGAATGAAAGAGTTATGTAATATGGTTTATAATGAGGGTATTATCTGTGAACCTTTATCACATTCCATTAGAAACTCAGCATGACTTACTGTAATATAATCACATTGATCAAGTGTCATTATATTATACTAACTCATGCTTCAGTTCCCAACACCTCTTCAAAAATATTCATATTTTAAACTCGAAGGTTTCAGAATTTAGAAACTAAAATAGTTTCTTTTATGATGTTACACAGATATCGCAAGGAGAAAATTGATTTCTGATAAGAATGAATATGGAATTATCTCCAGAAATATGGAGGATATTTATAATAAAAGATACGATGATATCTTAGAATTTCTAATATCAGAGGATGATGAAGAATATTGTCCACAAGGGTTTAGATTCGGAAGCAAGGTATTCGTTAATGTCTTCAGCAGATACTGAATCATTTGTATTCTTTGAAGTCAGGTTTCGTACTTGTGATTTATCCACAGCCTCTTTCATACTTTGCTCAATCCATTTTCCAGTTCCAAACTTTCTCTTTTTCTGAGCTTTGCCAGCACACTATCCTTTATCATCAAACTTTTGACTGTTAAGGTCGTTTACAGTTTTTGCTGCTTCATCAGCATTCAAAGTTATCATAACCGAATCGTTGGTTATCAATCCGAGGTGTTTTCAAAAGTTTGAAGGGTTTGTATGAAGATTGTAATTGTCAAGATACATATGATGTTCTAGAATTTTGAACGATACAATTTTTTTTTCTCCTTCTGGGTTTATGAATAGAAGTGATGTTCTAGCACAGTTTTGAAGTCAAAGTATAGCATTTGAAAGATGTAAGAATCTAAGAGTGATGTTTTCTGTTAAATCTTGGCTTGGATTCTGATTTTTCAAAATCAGAATATGTAATTGAATTTGTATGGAAACGATTGTATATCGCTGTGAGCATAGTTAAAAATTTTTGAATCAAAGTTGAAGAATGTACAGTATAACATATTAATTGTGAACTTATATATTTCCCGAGTATTACCTACCCGTTAAAGATTTCACAATTAATACTTTGTACAAAAGAATTTTTTTTATTAACGTCTTTATGAAAATATATGTATGTATATCTTCTTTAGATGTAATACAGATTTGATGAGTTAATATCATATTAAGCTCATTTGATTTTGAATTGAATGAATAATCTCTAAAACATTAAGGATTACATAATCTTCGCGGAGTATTTCACTAATGAAATCAATACTTCATTATTTATTCTTATTCCTCGGTGAAGGATGTTGATGCTCGTGGACTTCTTATGAACTTCATAAGATATAAATGATGTTTTCTAGAAAGTTTCGAGTACATCGAAGATAAAAGGGTAAAATCAAACATGTAATTGATTAATACACTAAGTTCATTATGAAATGGAATTCATTGAGTTGAAACAGAGATTGTAGTTAACGATGGTTAAGTCGTTAACGAATGATGTACATCATAGCATATTAGTAATATGAATTAATCGAGTAGTATTTACCCTTTTTCAATTCATACATAATAGCTTAGTACGAAAAGATTTATGATGGTTTTAAAATTTATATATATAAGATATACATATAAATTATTTAGAGGAATTGATTTATTACTTCATAATTCATTGATACAATATACTCGTTGTTGACTCGTAATGATGTCCACGGTGCTTTCTTGAACTGACGGAGCTTGTGATGTTAGAGGTGCTGCTGATTCTGACGATGTTGATGTAGTGACCCGAACTTTTCCATGTTTATATATATTAATTGAGATTGATATTTACATGACTAAATGTTTCCAACGTGTTAAGCAATCAAACTTGTTAAGACTTGATTAATTGAAATAGGTTTCATATAGACAATTGACCACCCATGTTGACCGGTGATTCACGAATGTTAAAACTTGTAAAAACTATACGATGACATATATATGGTTATATATATAGTTAACATGATTTTATTATAAGTAAGTATCTCATTAGGTATTTTAACAATGAGTTATATACATAAAAATGAGACTATTAAATTAAGAAACTCGAAAACGATATATATAACGATTATCGTTATAACAACATTTTACTAGGTACATATGAATTATATTAAGATATTGATACACTTGGTTAATTATGTTAAATTATAAGTAAATATATCATTAAGTGTATTAACAATGAACTACATATGTAAAAATAAGACTACTAACTTAATGATTTCGAAACGAGACATATATGTAACAATTATCATTGTAACGACATTTAACTGTATATATATCATACTAAGATATATTATATATCATAATATCATGATAATGTAATAATTTAACATCTCATTTGATATAATAAACAATGGGTTAACAACATTTAACAAGATCGTTAACCTAAAGGTTTCAAAACAACATTTACATGTAACGACTAACGATGACTTAACGACTCAGTTAAAATGTATATACATGTAGTATTTTAATATGTATTCATACACTTTTGAAAGACTTCAAGACACTTATCAAAATACTTCTACTTAACAAAAATTCTTACAATTACATCCTCGTTCAGTTTCATCAATAATTCTACTCGTATGCACCCGTATTCGTACTCGTACAATACACAGCTTTTAGATGTATGTACTATTAGTATATACACTCCAATGATCAGCTCTTAGCAGCCCATGTGAGTCACCTAACACATGTGGGAACCATAATTTGGTAACTAGCATGAAATATCTCATAAAATTACAAAAATATGAGTAATCACTCATGACTTATTTACATGAAAACAAAATTACATTTCCTTTATATCTAATCCATATACCCACGACCAAAAACACCTACAAACACTTTAATTCTTCAATTTTCTTCATCTAATTGATCTCTTTCAAGTTCCATCTTCAAGTTCTAAGTGTTCTTCATAAATTCCATAAGTATAGTTTCATAAAAATCAAGAATACTTCCAAGTTTGCAAGTCTACTTCCAAGCTTTCTAATCCATTCCAAGTAATCATATAAGATTAAGGAACCTTTGTTATTTACAGTAGGTTATCTTTCTAATTTAAGGTAATATTTATATTCAAACTTTGATTCAATTTCTACAACTATAACAATCTTATTTCGAGTGAAAATCTTACTTGAACTGTTTTTGTGTCATGATTCTGTTTCAAGAACTTTCAAGCCATCCAAGGATCCTTTGAAGCTAGATCCATTTTTCTCATTTCTAGTAGTTTTATCCAGAAAACTTGAGGTAGTAATGATGTTCATAACATCATTCGATTCATAAATATAATGCTATCTTATTCGAAGGTTTAAACTTGTAATCACTAGAACATAGTTTAGTTAATTCAAAACTTGTTCGCAAACAAAAGTTAATCCTTCTAAATTGACTTTTAAAATCAACTAAACATATGTTCTATATCTATATGATATGCTAACTTAATGATTTAAAACCTGGAAACACGATGAACACCATAAAATCGGATATACGCCGTCGTAGTGAAACCGGGGGCTGTTTTGGTTTGGATAATTAAAAACTATGATAAACTTTGATTTAAAAGTTGTTCTTCTGGAAAAATGATTTTTCATATGAACATGAAACTATATCCAAAAATCAAAGTTAAACTCAAAGTGGAAGTATGTTTTCTAAAATGGTCATCTAGACGTCGTTCTTTCGACTGAAATGACTACCTTTACAAAAACGACTTGTAACTTATATTTCCGACTATAAACCTATACTTTTTATATTCATAAAATAGAGTTTAATATGAAACCATAGCAATTTTATTCACTCAAAACGGATTTAAAATGAAGAAGTTATGGGTAAAACAAGATTGGATATTTTTGATCTTTTTAGCTACGGGAAATTGTTTAACAAATCTATACAAATCATATCCTAGCTAAATTATATTGTATTATACATGTATTCTAATATATTATGTAATCTTGGGATACCATAGACACGTATGCAAATGTTTTGACATATCATATCGACCCATATATATATATATATATATATATATATATATATATATATATATATATATATATATATATATATATATATATATATATATATATATATATATATATATATATATATATATATATATATATATATATATATATATATATATATATATATATATATATATTATTTGGAACAACCATAGACACTCTATATGCAGTAATGTTGGAGTTAGCTATACAGGGTTGAGGTTGATTCTAAAAATATATATACTTTGAGTTGTGATCTAGCCTGAGACGTGTATACACTGGGTCGTGGATTGATTCAAGATAATATATATCGATTTATTTCTGTACATCTAACTGTGGACAACTAGTTGTAGGTTACTAACGAGGACAGCTGACTTAATACACTCAAATCTCTAAAACATAATAAAAATGGTTGTAATTATATTTTGATCATACTTTGATATATATGTACATATTTGTATAGGTTCGTGAATCGATCCGTGGCCAAGTCTTATTTCCGAGGAAGGAAATATCTGAGAAAGTGAGTTATAGTCTCACTTTTAAAATCTAATATTTTTGGGATGAGAATACATGCAGGTTTTATAAATGATTTACAAAATAGACACAAGTACGTGAAACTACATTCTATGGTTGAATTATTGAAATCGAATATGCCCCTTTTTATTAAGTCTGGTAATCTAAGAATTAGGGAACAGACACCCTAATTAACGCGAATCCTAAAGATAGATTTATTGGGCCTAACAAACCCCATCTAAAGTACCGGATGCTTTAGTACTTCGAAATTTATATCATATCCGAAGGGTGTCCCGGAATGATGGGGATATTCTTATATATGCATCTTGTTAATGTCGGTTACCAGGTGTTCACCATATGAATGATTTTTATCTCTATGTATGGGATGTGTATTGAAATGTGAAATCTTGTGGTCTATTGTTACGATTTGATATATATAGGTTAAACCTATAACTCACCAACATTTTTGTTGACGTTTAAAGCTTGTTTATTCTCAGGTGAATACTAAGAGCTTCCGCTATTGCATACTAAAATAAGGACAAGATCTGGAGTCCATGTTTGTATGATATTGTGTAAAAACTGCATTCAAGAAACATATGTCGATGTAATATATTTCTATTGTAAATCATTATGTAATGGTCATGTGTAAACATTATATTTTATATTATCATTATTTGATAATCTACGTAATGTTTTTAAAACCTTTATTGATAAAATAAAGGTTATGGTTGTTTTAAAAATGAATGCAGTCTTTGAAAAACGTCTCATATAGAGGTCAAAACCTCGCAACTAAATCAATTAATATGGAACGTTTATAATCAATATGAACGGGACATTTCAGTTGGTATCCGAGCGTTGGTCTTAGAGAACCAGAAAATTTGCATTAGTGTGTCTTATCGAGTTTGTTAGGATGCATTAGTGAGTCTGGACTTCGACCGTGTTTTCTTTAAAAATGATTGCTTAACATTTTTGTTGGAAACTATATATTATTAACATGTAAATATTATGTGATATATTAATCTCTTAACATGTTTGATATTGTGTGATAGATGTCTACCTCTAGCACAAATCCCATTGACTCACCTAATAATAACGAAGAGTCGAATATATATTGGCAAGAATCACAAGTTCCCGAAGAACCGGAAGAAGAGGAAACGGAACCGGAAGAAGAGGAACTGGAAGAAGAGGAACCAGAAGAAGAGGAACCGGAAGAAGAAGAAGTTCCGGAGGGGGAATAGTAGGAACCACAGAAAACCGATCAAATAAAAGAAAATCTTCAACCAATGGACCAAAGTTAATAATGGTCAATGGTGTTTCCGCTAAGGAAGCAAAATATTGGGAAAATTACCAATTTTCTGATGAATCGGATCCTGATGAGGATTCCGATGATGTTATAGAAATTACCCCGACCCAATTTAATGAGGCAAAAGAAAATAATAACGGAAAAGGCATCAAAATAGAGAAATCTGATTCCTACCCCGATGAACTTTATATGTACCGTCAACAACCGTATTTTCAATATCGTGACAATAACCCGGGAACCTCTAAACCACCAGGTTTTTCTAAATCAATGTGGAAAACGACGACTCGTATTAGAGGAACGTCATATATCCCTAGGAAATTAGCAAAACGAACCAAATCCGAAGAAGAAGAAACGAGTGAGTCGGATTAAAGAGTTGTAATCATGTTGTGTAATATATGTAATATAGTGTGCTTGTACTTTTATGTTCTATGTAAAAATTGCTTGTATTGTTTCTTAATTATCTTTTACGAATCTAATCCTTGTCTATTTTACAGTATAAAAACAAAATGGACGTTAAGGGTAGACAACCGAATATTTTAGAAGACCTACCAGAGGATATGATTGAGGAAATCTTGTCTAGAGTCGGTCAGAATTCATCCGCACATTTATATATGGCGAAATTAACTTGTCAAACATTTGAAAGACTTTCCAGAAATGCCTTAGTTTATAAAAGGCTTTCCTTTGATAGGTGGGGTATATCACATTGGGGAGACCGTAAGTTACGCCGTGTTTTCTTTAAAGCGTTAAATGCGGGGAACCCAAATGCAATTTTACGCTACGGGTTAAGAACCTATTTTGACTCAACATATCCCAACATAGGATTTCGTGAGTTAGAAAGAGCTTCTAACATGCAACATAAAGAAGCATGTTATGCTTACGGGTTAATAATGTTCGCTTCTCATCAAATTGAGAAAAAGAACATTGGGTTGCAACTTTTAAATAAACATTCCCACAAGTGATGGACTCGGTAGTTGAGATGAGAAACAAGGTTTTTAGATTATTACGGGGCTGTTGGACATTACGAAATCCTCGTCCTTTTGACGACATTACAACATGCTGTCTTGTCAACGGTCACAACGGTTATGTTCCACAAGACCAAGGATGGGAAGTAGTCATAGTAAAACCAGAATGCATGACTTGTTTCTGGACTTATGAATTACGTGGCTTTATTTCCTTTGCTGAACAACTTGCGTATTAACTAGATTTACCTTCAAAACTGTCCTGTATCATAGTGTACTATATTTCATGTTATATATAATATAGCTAAGTTGTAAGTTTGAAGAATATTTGTATGTGATATATTATTATAATCAGTTTTTTATATGGAATTGTAGTAGTTGAATTGTATATTAGCTACTAAGTATGAACTTAACGGGTAGGTAGTACCCGAATTTAAACTTATAAAACGCTAATATGAAGAAAAAGCTTTTATAAATGAGTTCATATTATGCTACGAGATATTATTGACTACTCTTAATATTCTGTATGATTTAATTGTTTCATTTGACTATTTTGAAGGAAATGGCACCGACTACTCGACACACCTTGAATATGAGCGAAGAGGAATTTCGTGCCTTTCTTGCTTCAAACATAGCCGCAGTACAGGCCGCGCTATATACCAACAATAACTCTGAATCTAGCAATACAGCTAACGGCGTAAGAAATTGTGTAGGATGCTCCTACAAGGAATTCACTGCCTGCAAACCTTCAGAATTTGATGGGACTGAAGGACCAATCGGATTGAAACGGTGGACCGAGAAAGTTGAATCGGTGTTTACTATAAGTAAGTGTGCTGAAGGAGACAAAGTGAAGTACGCTACGTATACCTTCACAGGTATTGCGTTAACATGGTGGAATACCTATCTAGAGCAAGTGGGACAAGATGCTGCTTACGCGCTACCGTGGTCAGCATTCAAGCACTTGATGAACGAGAAGTACCGTCCCAGAACCGAGGTCAATAAGCTCAAGTCAGAACTTAGAGGGTTACGAACACAGGGATTCGATATTACTTCATACGAAAGACGATTCACAGAATTGTGCCTATTGTGTCCGAGAGCGTTCGAAGATGAGGAAGAGAAGATCGACGCGTTTGTGAAAGGGTTACCGGAGAGAATCCAAGAAGAAATAAGTTCACACGAGCCTGACTTCATACAAAAGGCATGTAGAATGGCTTACAAACTAGTGAACCAGATTGAGGGAAGAATTAAAGAACAGGCGGCCGAAGAGGCCAACGTGAAGTTAGTCAAAAGAAAGTGGGAGGAAAACGGTGATAAGAGTCACCAAAACAACAACAACTATCCCAACAATCGCAACATCAATCGCAACTACAACAAACGGCACAATAACAACAAGAACAACAACAACAACTACTACAACAATCACCCAACAACAATAACAACTGCAACAACAATAACAATCAGAAGCAGCTATGCCAAATGTGTGAAAAGTATCACTCGGGGTTCTGCACCAAATTTTGCAACAAGTGTAAAAGAAATGGTCATAGCGCGGCGAAGTGTGAGGTCTACGGACCAGGGTTTAACAGAACGAAAGGAACAAATGGTGTTGGAACGAGTAATGGCGGAGCAAATAGTGTCAGGGCAAGTTATGCCAATGTAGTTTGTTATAAATGTGGAAAACTGGGCTACATTATTAGAAATTGACCGAACCAGGAGAACACGAATGGACAAGGCCGCGGAAGAGTTTTCAATATTAATGCGGCAGAGGCATAGGAAGACCCGGAGCTTGTTACGGGTACGTTTCTTATTGATAATAAATCTGCTTACGTTTTATTTGATTCGGGTGCGGATACAAGCTATATGAGTAGAGATTTTTGTGCTAAATTAAGTTGTCCATTGGCGCCGTTGGTAAGTAAATTTTTACTTGAATTAGCAAACGGTAAATTAATTGCAGCAGATAATATATGTCGGAATCGAGAAATTAAACTGGTTAGCGAAACATTTAAGATAGATTTGATACCAGTAGAGTTAGGGAGTTTTGATGTGATAATCGGCATGGACTGGTTGAAAAAGGTGAAAGCAGAGATCGTATGTTATAAAAATGCAATTCGCATTGTACGAGAAGAAGGAAAACCCTTAATGGTGTACGGAGAAAAGAGCAACGCGGAGCTAAATCTTATTAGTAATTTGAAGGCACAAAAGTTAATAAGAAAGGGTTGCTATGCTGTTCTAGCACACGTCGAGAAAGTACAAACTGAAGAAAAGAGCATTAATGATGTTCTCGTCGCAAAAGAATTTCTCGATGTATTTCCGAAAGAATTACCGGGATTACCTCCACATCGATCCGTTGAATTTCAAATAGATCTTGTACCGGGAGCTGCACCAATAGCTCGTGCTCCATACAGACTCGCACCCAGCGAAATGAAGGAACTTCAAAGCCAATTACAAGAACTTCTAGAGCGTGGTTTCATACGACAAAGTACATCACCATGGGGAGCTCCTGTTTTGTTTGTCAAAAAGAAGGATGGTACATTTAGGTTGTGTATTGACTACAGAGAGTTGAATAAACTTACCATCAAAAACCGTTATCCACTGCCGAGAATTGACGACTTATTTGATCAACTACAAGGCTCGTCGGTTTATTCAAAAATCGATTTACGTTCTGGATATCATCAAATGCGAGTAAAGGAGGATGATATTCTAAAAACTGCTTTTAGGACGCGTTATGGTCATTACGAGTTTATGGTTATGCCGTTTGGATTAACTAACGCACTAGCTGTGTTCATGGACCTTATGAACCGAGTGTGTGGGCCATATCTTGACAAGTTTGTCATTGTTTTCATCGATGACATACTTATTTACTCAAAGAATGATCAAGAGCACGAAGAACATTTGAGAAAAGTGCTAGAAGTATTGAGGAAAGAAAAACTGTACGCTAAGTTTTCAAAGTGTGCATTTTGGTTAGAAGAAGTTCAATTCCTCGGTCACATAGTGAACAAAGAAGGTATCCAGGTGGACCTGGCAAAGATCGAAACCGTTGAAAAGTGGGAAACCCCAAAAACTCAATTTTTAGGATTGGCTGGTTACTACAGAAGATTCATCCAAGATTTCTCCAAAATAGCAAAACCCTTGACTGCATTAACGCATAAAGGGAAGAAATTTGAATGGAAGGATGAACAAGAGAAGGCGTTTCAGTTATTGAAGAAAAAGCTAACTACGGCACCTATATTGTCATTGCCTGAAGGGAATGATGATTTTGTGATTTATTGTGACGCATCAAAGCAAGGTCTCGGTTGTGTATTAATGCAACGAATGAAGGTGATTGCTTATGCGTCTAGACAATTGAAGATTCACGAGCAAAATTATGCAACTCACGATTTGGAATTGGGTCCTGTTGTTTTTACATTAAAGACTTGGAGGCATTATTTATATGGGGTTAAAAGTATTATATATACCGACCAAAAAAGTCTCCAACATATATTTAATCAGAATCAACTGAATATGAGACAACGCAGGTGGATTGAACTGTTGAATGATTATGATTTTGAGATTCGATACCACCCGGGGAAGGCGAATGTGGTAGCCGATGCTTTGAGTAGAAAGGACAGAGAACCTATACGGGTAAAAGCTATGAATATAATTATTCGTACTAACCTTACTACTCAAATAAAGGAGGCGCAACAGGGGGTTGTAAAAGAAGGAAAGTTGAAGAATGAGATACCCAAAGGATCAGAGAAACATATTAATATTCGGGAAGACGGAACTCGATATAGGGCTAATAGAATTTGGGTACCAAGGTTTGGAGATGTGAGAGAAATGGTACTTAAAGAAGCACATAAAACCAGATATTCAATACATCCCGGAGCGGGGAAGATGTATAAAGATCTCAAGAAACACTTTTGGTGGCCGGGTATAAAAGTCGATATTGCTAAATATGTAGGAGAATGTTTGACGTGTTCTAAGGTCAAAGCTGAACATCAGAAACCATCAGGTCTACTACAACAACCTGAAATCCCGGAATAGAAATGGGAAAACATTACCATGGATTTCATTACTAAATTGCCAAGGACTGCAAGTGGTTATGATACTATTTAGGTAATAGTTGATCGTCTCACCAAGTCAGAACACTTCCTGCCAATGAGAGAAGATGACAAAATGAAGAAGTTGGCACGATTGTATTTGAAGGAGGTTGTCTCCAGACATGGAATACCCATCTCTATTATCTCTGATAGGGATGGTAGATTTGTTTCAAGGTTCTGGCAGACATTGCAACAAGCATTGGGGACTCGTATAGACATGAGTACTGCCTATCATCCACAAACTGATGGGCAGAGCGAAAGGATGATACAAACGCTTGAAGATATGCTATGAGCATGTGTTATTGATTTCAGAAACAGTTGGGATCAACACCTACCGTTAGCAGAATTTTCCTACAACAACAGTTATCATTCTAGTATTGAGATGGCGCCGTTTGAGGCACTTTATGGTAGAAAGTGCAGGTCTCCGATTTGTTGGAATGAAGTGGGGGATAGACAGATTACGGGTCCGGAGATAATACAAGAAACTACCGAGAAAATCATCCAAATTCAACAACGATTGAAAACCGCCCAGAGTCGACAAAAGAGCTATGCGGACAGTAAAAGAAAAGATATAGAGTTTGAAATTGGAGAAATGGTCATGCTTAAGGTTTCACCTTGGAAAGGCGTTGTTCGATTTGGTAAACGGGGGAAACTAAATCCAAGGTACATTGGACCATTCAAGATTATAGATCGTGTCGGACCAGTAGCTTACCAACTGGAGCTATGTAGAGACCTGTCCTAATCCATCCGAACGAAGTCCATATCGATTATAAACGATTCACAACAGTTGATTACATCGCGAGGTACTTGACCTCTATATGATACATTTTACAAACATTGCATTCGTTTTTGAAAAGACAATCTTTCGTTACATCTAAAGTTGACGACATGCATACCATTTTGTAATATATCTAACTATGAAAGACTTAATAATAATCTTGATGAACTCAATGACTCGAATGCAACGTCTTTTGAAATATGTCATGAATGACTCCAAGTAATATCTCTAAAATGAGCAAATGCACAGCGGAAGATTTCTTTTGTACCTGAGAATAAACATGCTTTCAAGTGTCAACCAAAAGGTTGGTGAGTTCATTAGTTTAACATAAATAATTATTTTATAATTTTAATAGACCACAGGAATTTCATTTCCAGTTCTCATAAACATACGTCCCATGCATAGAGACAAAAATATCATTCATATGGATTGAACACCTGGTAACCGACATTAACCATATGCATATAAGAATATCCCCATCATTCCGGGATCCTCCTTCGGACATGATATAAATTTTGAAGTACTAAAGCATCCGGTACTTTGGATGGGGCTTGTTGGGCCCGATAGATCTATCTTTAGAGTTCACATCAATTAGAGTGTCTGTTCCCTAATTCTTAGATTACCAGACTTAATAAAAAGGGGCATATTTGATTTCGATCATTCAACCATATAATGTAGTTTTAATTACTTGTGTCTATTTCGTAAAAAAGTTATAAAAACTGCGCATGTATTCTCAGTCCCAAAAATATATATTACAAAAGCATTTAAAAAGGGATTAATGAAACTCACGCATATAAATATTGTAAAAACAGTTAATAAAGCATTTGCATGTATTCTCAGCCCAAAAATGTAATGAGTAAAAAGGGCAAATGAAACTCACCATACTGTATTTTGTAGTAAAAATACATATGACGTCATTGAACAAGTATAGGGTTGGCCTCGGATTCACGAACCTATATCATTTGTATATTTATCAATATACATAGTTATAATCAATTAAATATATATATTAACTTATTAGTTATATCTTTTTTTAATAATAATATATATGTTTCGTATATTCATTTTGTACATAAAATATTAAATTTTGTTATGTTATATGTATTAGATATATTTTTATATAAATATTATTTGTTTTTTAGTACTAAAATAATATGTTAAGTGATAACCATAATAATAATAATATTCATAATAATGATAATAGTGTTAATAATCTTATATAATAATATTAACGATAGTTTTTATAATAAATCTCATAGTATTGATAATAATAGTAGTGTTTAATAGAATGAAAAGTTTAACAATAATAATAATAATAATAAAAATAATAAGTTTGATAATTTAACATAATACTTAATAATAATAACTATTATAGCAATCTTATTACTAATGATAATCTAATAATATTTTTGTTAATAATAATAATAATAATAATAATAATAATAATAATAATAATAATAATAATAATAATAATATTAATAATAGTAATAATGGCTACCTCAAAGCTACAAAAAAAAATGCCATTGCTGGAACTCGAACCCACGACCTCACGCTTAACCATAACACTCCCTAACCGTCCATCCATCCATGTTTTTCTTGAATTAAAGCAATCCAAAATATATATAAAACCTGTTTATCTCGGCCCAATTTGGACACAATTCAACTTTCGGCCCAACTACATAAGATCCACTAATATTTTCGGCCTAACTACCTAGCAGATCACAGCCCAACAGCATTTATTGATACTTGATAAAAAAATGGTAGTGGCCTGGGCTCGAACCCAGGACCTCTCTGATAATAACACACCCTTCAAACCATGGCTCCACTTGTGCTTTTTCTGAAACTAAACCCTCTACTACAAATATATATCTATCTATCCATTTATACTTCATCTTCTACAAATCAATCTCACTACTTAACATCATCATCGATTCACTGCTCATCATCATCGTTAATCAACATGTCATCGTATATCATATCAATATTTATGATCACACTTCAATCCTAGTCTCCCTAGCATTCTTTCTGTTTCTAATTCATTACGGTACAAACAAAAAAATATAAATATAAGTCTCGGCCCACAGAACTAAATGGACGTCCCAAATGAATTTGTGATTTGTTAAATGTCTTCATGATTTAACAGTTGAAAGTGGAAAGCTTTACCTAATCACAGGAAAACAACACACATCCCTTTTATCTTTGTGTTTTTGGTCGGCCATCCAGAAAAAAAGAACAGCATCCAATAGTTGTTTTGCATTGCTATCATTGTTTGCAAACATCAAATTCTAGTTTATAGCTATCGTGAATTAGGAAGTAGATTAGCAGCAATGATAGGAGTCAGCGAGTGGGGTCTTCGAACAGTTTAGCAAGAACCGAATAGTAATGAATACTTCTTGGTCATGTTGTGGAGTTTCAGGTGATGATGGTTTTGATAACCGAATAGCATCAGTAGTTGGAAGTGGTGAGGTGATCGAAGGTGTAATCTTACAGTAGAGAAAGGAAATAAAATAACACAAGCATGCTATCCCACTATCTCTTTTAATAATGTAAGTGGGGTTTATATTAGGAAAATGTCGACTCCAACTTTACATCGAGATTTCATGATGGCTCGATTGTTAATAGTTGTCTATAATATTTAGTATTTTTAAAGTAGAAAGGCGATTAGTGGGAATAATATGGAGTGGTTAAAAAAGATGTTGAGTTTTTAAATATTTAAGCAGAAAACAATTATTTAGTGTAGTTGGTCGACGCAATATCCTCTAGCCAGACAGGATCAATAAAAAAATAAAGATAAAAGTAATAAAAACAAATCCAATTGAAAATGGTAGTTAACTTAATTTGTCTGTAACTAATTGGAAGGAATCTGGTAGCGATATTTGAAGACCAAAAACAGCATAAGAATCGACTGGATAGGTACTGGTAAATATTTCATTCGATTTTTATCTTTATATATAAATTATTCAATAAATACAAATATTTAATAAATATATTAATTATAATAATAATTATATTAATAATAATAATAATCAAAATCATAATATTATTTATAGAGTAATAATAATAATAATTATGATAATAATACTACTAAAGGATCATAATCTTATTAAATTTTATATTTAACATTGATTAATATTGCTAATAATGATATTAATAATAATGAAAGTATTAACAATATAGTTTGTCATTAATATTATATCTTAGTTTGTTGTTACATTATATAGATTATATATATAAATATGCATACATTACTAATGTTATATATACTATATGTTATATATCTATATCTATATACTATATTATTTCATATTATAAATTTCAATTCATAACATTTATATTTTATATATATATATATATATATATATATATATATATATATATATATATATATATATATATATATATATATATATATATATATATATATATATATATATATATATATATATATATATATTTTACAATATACATATTATAATAGTTATGCATAGTTATCATATATACACTTTTATCTTTATATAGATTTATATATTTTTTTACATACATACTTACACACAATGATTCGTGAATCATCGAGATTAATCAAAGGTCAAATGAATCCATATATATAGCTCAAAGAATTTTAAAGACTCGGTTTAACAGACTTTGCTTATCGTATTGAAATCATGTAAAGATTAAGTTTAAATTTGGTCGGAAATTTCCGGGTCGTCACAGTACCTACCCGTTAAAGAAATTTCATCCCAAAATTTCATTGGGATGGTCATGGTTAACAATAAAAATGTTTTCATGATGAATATAAGTTGATAAATAGATTTTTATTGTCATTGAGTAATATGGATAAAATAATTCGATTATTCGAAGAGTATGAATGAAGCTATTACAAAAGAGTGAGATGAGTGTAAAAGATGTTTCGTCAAATTTTTTGACGTAGATATGGTTGATTTTTGGAATTTAAGGGATTTAAAGAAAATCTTTGAAATCTGAATAAGATCTGATTTTCCTCGGAATTAAGGAAATAAAAATCTCTTTAATTTAATTCGATCACCTATCTCGATTACTTTGTCTGGTATCTCCACTATAAATTAAGTTTTTCCGTTCCATTATCTTCACCACTCCTATACTAAATTCCCAAATTCAAAATCAAACACTCCCAAACTGCACAATGCTAACACTTCCCCCAATGATTGTTTCATTCGATGTTCGTTACGGAGGTGATTTCCGTAATCAAATGAAGGAATATAAGTGGGGCGACAAAATTTCGTTTGAAGATATCGACATTCGCGATGTTGGTTTACAAGACTTGCTATCCTTTCTGAAGGAAAAAGTTCCGTGTGAACTCACGTCTGTGTTCTTTTATAAAGACGATTATGATGTGGATTGTAGGGCAAGTTTTCTGTGTACCGATGATCAATGGTACTTTATAAAAAATACCATTGAAGATCGCGGTAAACACATTTCTCTGTATGTGATTCTTGAAGATGAAGAGACGTTGAGTTTTCGTTACCTCGATGAATCAGCTGAAGCAGCTGCTGAAACAGCAAGAGAAATACCGATGTCTCCAGAGTACCTCACAGATGGTGAAATGACTGGTGAACGCTACTTCGCAGATGACGTCGACGACAAGTAGTTTGACCTAGTATTTTTAGTTTAACTGTCATAATCTTTAAATTTTTAATTGCCGTGATGTTTTAATTTTTTTAATTATTGTAATTTCAGTGTTGTTGTCGAGTTTTATATCTTCCCTTATGTTTCGGAGCTCGTTTTCTTTTTAATCTCTTCTTGATCTCTAGTAAAACGAGTAATGGTCCAAAATTTGTAAGTATGGAGTTTCGAATGAATTTAATGTTATAATCAAGAAAGAACGCAATAGCACGATTTGATTTGTCAAATTACCAAAATCATTGAGAATAGAACTATCAAGAATATACTTTCTTGATATGTTCAGAAGTTAAAAAGAATGAAAGAGTTATGTAACATGGCATATGATGATGTTATGATCTGTGAATCATCATGTCCCATTAGAAACTCAGCATGACTTACTGTAATATAATCACGTTGATCAAGTGTCATTATATTATACTAACTCATGCATCAGTTCTCAACGTTACTTCAATAACATTCATATTTTTAAGCTCAAAAGTTTACAGAATATAGAAACTAACAGTTTCTATATGATGTAACACTGATAGCACGAAGAGATTAATGATTTCAGATAAGAACAGTTATGAAAATATCTTCAGAAATATGGAGGATATTCATAATGAAAGATATGATGATATCTTGGAATTTCTAATATCTATGGATGATGAAGAAGATTTATCCGTAAGGGTTTAGATTCGGAGCAAGGTATGTGCTAAAAATTTCATCAGAAACAGAATCATTTGGATTCTTTGAAGTCAAACTTATTCTTTGTGATTTGTCCACGGCTTCCTTCATAGTTTCGCATAATCCGCTTTTCGGTACTAAATTTTCTCTTGAATGTTTCCAATATAATGATACACAGGAAGCACGAGGAGGTATATAATTTCGAACGAGAATATTTATGAAAATATCCTCAGAAATATCGAAGATATTGATGAGGATTTTTTTTTTTTTTTTGGAATTTCTAAGTTCGATGGTTGATGGAGAAAGATTTTTTGCAAGATTTTAACATGACTTCGGAGCAAGATATTCTCTAAAGATTTCAACGGATCCAGAATTTTCTGGATTCTTTGAATATAGGGTATGGTCTTTGTATTTGTCCTTGGTCTCCTTCATGGTTAGCTCAATCCGTTTTTCAGTTCCAACTTTTCTGAGCTTTTCTAACATACTATTCTTTATCATTAAACTTCCGACGATTAAGGTCGTTTACGGTTGTCTACAGTTTCTGCTGCTTCATTCAGCTTTTTCAACATTAAGAGTATTAATTCGCAGACTGGGTGCTTTTCAGAATTTCAGAATGAAAGATCATAGTTCTAAGAGATAAATGTTATATGTATACATATAACTGTTGATGTAGAAACGTTGCGAGATTTAAAATACTAATTTGCTGATTCCCGGTAAGGCAATTCTTGTTACAAAACGAGGATGAGTATATGATAGGGTATTTATGAATAAATATAGTGATTTATCGAAGTGACTTACGCCAAAGAGTAGTGAAGTTGCTGGTACGTTTACTGTTAATGTGGTGGGATATAAACAGTTCCCTGGTAACGAAGGCGAAAAGACAACGTATGTATCAAGGTTATAATAAAGTTGTTTCAAACGAAAATTCGAAGTTGACTTGCTGGAGCTGTGATAAAATTGGCTATTTTGAAGAAGAACTGCAAAGTTATTTTTTTGTAATAATAACACTAAAGAAATTAGCACAGTTATGTGTTAAACGTTTACTCAGTTTCCGAGAGTTTTTCAAGTGCATTACTATATGCATCAATCTTTTCTTCCGTAGATGAAGTGCGGTTGGTTCATCCTATCGATTGAGGCATTTTCAAGAATCATGAAAGGTTTGAACGCAGATTGTAATCGTCAAGATGCAAATGAGGTTTAAGGTGAAATAAAGTGGCAAACTTGAAGACTTGTTTAGTTTCATATGTTATAATCAATATTTTAATTTATTTTAATTATTTAATGTTATTAGTCCACAGTCGATAGTCCACAGTTGATAGTCCAATAATTCATATATATAGTTTAATATATAATATTCGAATTAATTAATACGTGTCGTGACCCGTATACGTCTCAGACTCGATCACAACTCAAACTATATATATTATTGTAGAATCAATCTCAACCCTGTATAGAGAACTCGATCATTACTGCATATAGAGTGTCTATGGTGATTCCAAATAATATATATAGATGCGTCGATATGATATGTCAAAACCTTGAATACGTGTCCCGATATTTAGAGTGCGTAAAATAAATAACAGAAATTAAATAACGATAAATAAAGTGCGTAAAGTAAATAACAGAAATTAAATAACAATAAATAAAATTGCGAGAATTAAATTGCGATAAAATAAATTGCGATAATTAAATTGCGATAAATAAAATGTAATACGGAATTAACAGTTAGCTAGGAACAGTTAGCTAGGATTTTGTTAGCGTGGATTCTTAACAAAATTTCATATTGTTAATTAGTGTTTTTCTAATCAATTTTTATTGTGTCCATTTTTTCTTCATTATGCCACTTGTTGGATTCTGATATGTCAAAATCCTAATATGAAATTTGAATTTGAATGAAAATAATTATTCTTTGGTGAACGGATACGTATATCGGTGGATGTAAGTAGGATAGTATATGACTGTTGAATCAGATTCGAAGAACGTACAATGTAACTTATTAATGTGAAATTTAAATATTCCTCGGGTATTACTACCCGTTAAAATATTTTCATCATTAACAGTTTGTACAAAATAATTTTTAATTACAATCTTTATGAAAATATATATACATATATATTTTCTTCAGATATAATCATGAATTTAATGAGTTAATATGATATTAAACTCATTTGGTTTACCATTAGAACTAGAATACATAATCTCTAAAACATTTAGAGATTACTTAATCGTCATGAAGAACGAAGATAATCGATGTAGAACGATACGTAGAACGATGATTATACTCGAGGTACATAATGAGATGTTGAGGCATAGATTGTTGATGGTACTGGTGCTGTTACTGATGGTACTGTTGGTGCTGGTGATGTTGCTGAAGCTGGTACATTTTGTACCATATTCTCAAGATTGATTACTCGAGCGCGAAGTTCGTTGACTTCTCCTATTATTCCAAGATGATTGTCGGTCGGAACGAGCAGATGAATAAGGTTTAGAATTTTAGATAGGATATAATCGTGACGAGCTACCCTGGAAATGAGGCTGAAAATGGTGGTTCGGATAGGTCCGCCGGTAAACGCTTCAGGTTCATTGTCAAGAGATGAATTCGGTTGGTGGAAGGGATCGCCTTCTTCGCGTCTCCATTGATTAAGTCGGCTACAAATGCATCAGATGAATTGGGAATGACTGATTGATTGATACATCCTGGTGACATCGTTTTCGGAGCTTAGGTGAATATCCATGTCAGAATAGCTGTCGGAATAACTATCGGAATAGCTATCGAAATCTGAGGGACTCGAACTAGTTGAGGGATTCATCCCGTACAATCAGATGAAGGATTTTCGATAAGAAATAGATTATAGGATGTAGATTAGTACCCTGCAATACATAATTTACATATGCATATATAATACTAAAATCCCATAAGTTACGGAGGAATCTACAGAAAATGTCAGGCAAAGTTTACAATAACAGATACGCTAAGATATGAATTAGCAGATATGCTAAGATATGAATTTTGTCCATACACTAATCATGCAATCAATGCAGTAAAACGTGTCTAGACTAAGAATGATAAGCAAGTGATTCTCTAAGAATGATGAGCAGATAATTTTTGACACGAAGTGATAAGCAAAACTTTTGACATGCAGACACGGTCGAAGTCCAGACTCACTAATGCATCCTAACGACTTATCAGTTAGACACACTATTGCAGACCTGGTTCGCTAAGACCATCGCTCTGATACCAACTGTAGAGACCCGTCCTAATCCATCCGAACGAAGTCCATATCGATTATAAACGATTCACAACAGTTGATTACATCGCGAGGTACTTGACCTCTATATGTTACATTTTACAAACATTGCATTTGTTTTTGAAAAGACAATCTTTCGTTACATCTAAAGTTGACAACATGCATACCATTTTGTAATATATCTAACTATGAAAGACTTAATAATAATCTTGATGAACTCAACGACTCGAATGCAACGTCTTTTGAAATATGTCATGAATGACTCCAAGTAATATCTCTAAAATGAGCAAATGCACAGCGGAAGATTTCTTTTGTACCTGAGAATAAACATGCTTTCAAGTGTCAACCAAAAGGTTGGTGAGTTCATTAGTTTAACATAAATAATCATTTTATAATTTTAATAGACCACAAGATTTCATATTTCCATTTCTTATAAACATACGTCCCATGCATAGAGACAAAAATATCATTCATATGGATTGAACACCTGGTAACCGACATTAACAATATGCATATAAGAATATCCCCATCATTCCGGGATCCTCCTTCGGACATGATATAAATTTTGAAGTACTAAAGCATCCGGTACTTTGGATGGGGCTTGTTGGGCCCGATAGATCTATCTTTAGAGTTCGCGTCAATTAGGGTGTCTGTTCCCTAATTCTTAGATTACCAGACTTAATAAAAAGGGGCATATTCGATTTCGATCATTCAACCATATAATGTAGTTTCAATTACTTGTGTCTATTTCGTAAAACAGTTATAAAAACTGCGCATGTATTCTCAGTCCCAAAAATATATATTGCAAAAGCATTTAAAAAGGGATTAATGAAACCTACGCATATAAATATTGTAAAAACAGTTAATAAAGCATTTGCATGTATTCTCAGCCCAAAAATGTAATGAGTAAAAAGGGCAAATGAAACTCACCATACTGTATTTTGTAGTAAAAATACATATGACGTCATTGAACAAGTATAGGGTTGGCCTCGGATTCAAGAACCTATATCATTTGTATATTTATCAATATACATAGTTATAATCAATTAAATATATATATATTAACTTATTAGTTATATCTTTTTTTTAATAATAATATATATGTTTTGTATATTCATTTTGTACATAAAATATTAAATTTTGTTATGTTATATGTATTAGATATATTTTTATATAAATATTATTTGTTTGTTAGTACTAAAATAATATGTTAAGTGATAACCATAATAATAATATTAATAATAATGATAATAGTGTTAATAATCTTATATAATAATATTAACGATAGTTTTTATAATAAATCTCATAGAATTGGTAATAATAGTAGTGTTTAATAGAATGAAAAGTTTAACAATAATAATAATAATAATAATAATAATAATAATAATAATAATAATAATAATAATAATAATAATAATAATAATAATAATAATAATAAGTTTGATAATTTAACATAATACTTAATAATAATAACTATTATAGCAATCTTATTACTAATGATAATCTAATAATATTTTTGTTAATAATAATAATAATAATAATAATAATAATAATAATAATAATAATAATAATAATAATAATAATAATAATAATAATAATATTAATATTAATATTAATAATAGTAATAATGGCTACCTCAAAGCTACAAAAAAAAATGCCATTGCTGGAACTCGAACCCACGACCTCACGCTTAACCATAACACTCCCTAACCGTCCATCCATCCATGTTTTTCTTGAATTAAAGCAATCCAAAATATATATAAAACCTGTTTATCTCGGCCCAATTTGGACACAATTCAACTTTCGGCCCAACTACATAAGATCCACTAATATTTTCGGCCTAACTACCTAGCAGATCACAGCCCAACAGCATTTATTGATACTTGATAAAAAAAAATGGTAGTGGCCTGGGCTCGAACCCAGGACCTCTCTGATAATAACACACCCTTCAAACCATGGCTCCAATTGTACTTTTTCTGAAACTAAACCCTCTACTACAAATATATTTCTATCTATCCATTTCTACTTCATCTTCTACAAATCAATCTCACTACTTAACATCATCATCGATTCACTGCTCATCATCATCGTTAATCAACATGTCATCGTATATCATATCAATATTTATGATCACACTTCAATCCTAGTCACCCTAGCATTCTTTCTGTTTCTAATTCATTACGGTACAAACAAAAAAATATAAATATAAGTCTCGGCCCACAGAACTAAATGGACGTCCCAAATGAATTTGTGATTTGTTAAATGTCTTCATGATTTAACAGTTGAAAGTGGAGTTTGATTAAAATAGAAAGCTTTACCTAATCACAGGAAAACAACACACCTCCCTTTTATCTTTGTGTTTTTGGTCGGCCATCCAGAAAAAAAGAACAGCATCCAATAGTTGTTTTGCATTGCTATCATTGTTTGCAAACATCAAATTCTAGTTTATAGCTATCGTGAATTAGGAAGTAGATTAGCAGCAATGATAGGAGTCAGCGAGTGGGGTCTTCGAACAGTTTAGCAAGAACCGAATAGTAACGAATACTTCTTGGTCATGTTGTGGAGTTTCAGGTGATGATGGTTTTGATAACCGAATAGCATCAGTAGTTGGAAGTGGTGAGGTGATCGAAGGTGTAATCTTACAGTAGAGAAAGGAAATAAAATAACACAAGCATGCTATCCCACTATCTCTTTTAATAATGTAAGTGGGGTTTATATTAGGAAAATGTCGACTCCAACTTTACAGCGAGATTTCATGATGGCTCGATTGTTAATAGTTGTCTATAATATTTAGTATTTTTAAAGTAGAAAGGCGATTAGTGGGAATAATATGGAGTGGTTAAAAAAGATGTTGAGTTTTCAAATATTTAAGCAGAAAACAATTGTTTAGTATAGTTGGTCGACGCAATATCCTCTAGCCAGACAGGATCAATAAAAAAAATAAAGATAAAAGTAATAAAAACAAATCCAATTGAAAATGGTAGTTAACTTAATTTGTCTGTAACTAATTGGAAGGAATCTGGTAGCGATATTTGAAGACCAAAAACAGCATAAGAATCGACTGGATAGGTACTGGTAACCATTTCATTCGATTTTTATCTTTATATATAAATTATTCAATAAATACAAATATTTAATAAATATATTAATTATAATAATAATTATATTAATAATAATAATAATAATCAAAATCATAATATTATTTATAAAGTAATAATAATAATAATTATGATAATAATACTACTAAAGGATCATAATCTTATTAAAATTTTATATTTAACATTGATTAATATTGCTAATAATGATATTAATAATAATGAAAGTATTAACAATATAGTTTGTCATTAATATTATATCTTAGTTTGTTGTTACATTATATAGATTATATATATAAATATGCATACATTACTAATGTTATATATATACTATATGTTATATATCTATATCTATATACTATATTATTTCATATTATAAATTTCAATTCATAACATTTATATTATATATATATATATATATATATATATATATATATATATATATATATATATATATTTTACAATATACATATTATAATAGTTATGCATAGTTATCATATATACACTTTTATCTTTATATAGATTTATATATTTTTTTACATACATACTTACACACAATGATTCGTGAATCATCGAGATTAATCAAAGGTCAAATGAATCCATATATATAGCTCAAAGAATTTTAAAACTCGGTTTAACAGACTTTGCTTATCGTATCGAAATCATGTAAAGATTAAGTTTAAATTTGGTCAGAAATTTTCGGGTCGTCACAAGCTACCTCAACAACTCGCGGCTGTACATAACACTTTTCACGTCTCGAATTTGAAGAAATGTTTTGCTAAAGAAGATCTCACTATTCCGTTAGACGAAATCCAAATCAATGAAAAACTTCAGTTCATTGAAGAACCCGTCGAAATAATGGATCGTGAGGTTAAGAGACTTAAGCAAAACAAGATACCGATTGTTAAGGTTCGATGAAATGCTCGTAGAGGACCCGAGTTCACCTGGGAGCATGAAGATCAGATGAAGAAGAAATACCCGCATCTATTTCCAGAAGATTCGTCAACACCTTCAACAGCTTAAAATTTCGGGACGAAATTTATTTAACTGGTAGGTACTGTAGTGACCCGAAATTTTCCATGTTTATATATATTAATTGAGATTGATATTTACATGACTAAATGTTTCCAACATGTTAAGCAATCAAACTTGTTAAGACTTGATTAATTGAAATAGGTTTCATATAGACAATTGACCACCCATGTTGACCGGTGATTCACGAACGTTAAAACTTGTAAAAACTATACGATGACATATATATGGTTATATATATAGTTAACATGATTTTATTATAAGTAAGTATCTCATTTGGTATTTTAACAATGAGTTATATACATAAAAATGAGACTATTAAATTAAGAAACTCGAAAACGATATATATAATGATTATCGTTATAACAACATTTTACTAGGTACATAAGAATCATATTAAGATATTGATACACTTGGTTAATTATGTTAAATGATAAGTAAATATATCATTAAGTGTATTAACAATGAACTACATATGTAAAAATAAGACTACTAACTTAATGATTTCGAAACGAGACATATATGTAACGATTATCGTTGTAACGACATTTAACTGTATATATATCATACTAAGATATATTATATATCATAATATCATAATAATGTAATAATTTAAAATCTCATTTGATATAATACACAATGGGTTAACAACATTTAACAAGATCGTTAACCTAAAGGTTTCAAAACAACATTTACATGTAACGACTAACGATGACTTAACGACTCAGTTAAAATGTATATATGTGTAGTATTTTAATATGTATTCATACACTTTTGAAAGACTTCAAGACACTTATCAAAATACTTCTACTTAACAAAAATGCTTACAATTACATCCTCGTTCAGTTTCATCAACAATTCTACTCGTATGCACCCGTATTCGTACTCATACAATACACGGCTTTTAGATGTATGTAATATTGATATATACACTCTAATGATCAGCTCTTAGCAGCCCATGTGAGTCACCTAACACATGTGGGAACCATAATTTGGCAAATAGCATGAAATATCTCATAAAATTACAAAAATATGAGTAATCATTCATGACTTATTTACATGAAAACAAAATTACATATCCTTTATATCTAATCCATATACCAATGACCAAAAACACCTACAAACACTTTCATTCTTCAATTTTCTTCATCTAATTGATCTCTCTCAAGTTCTATCTTCAAGTTCAAGTGTTCTTCATAAATTCCATAAGTATAGTTTCATAAAAATCAAGAATACTTCCAAGTTTGCAAGTCTACTTCCAAGCTTTCTAATCCATTCCAAGTAATCATCTAAGATCAAGGAACCTTTGTTATTTACATTAGGTTATCTTTCTAATTCAAGGTAATATTCATATTCAAACTTTGAATCAATTTCTACAACTATGACAATCTTATTTCGAGTGAAAATCTTACTTGAACTGTTTTCGTGTCATGATTCTGTTTCAAGAACTTTCAAGTCATCCAAGGATCCTTTGAAGCTAGATCCATTTTTCACATTTCTAGTAGTTTTATCCAGAAAACTTGAGGTAGTAATGATGTTCATAACATCATTCGATTCATACATATAAAGCTATCTTATTCGAAGGTTTAAACTTGTAATCACTAGAACATAGTTTAGTTAATTCTAAACTTGTTCGCAAACAAAAGTTAATCCTTCTAACTTGACTTTTAAAATCAACAAAACACATGTTCTATATCTATATGATATGCTAACTTAATGATTTAAAACCTGGAAACACGATGAACACCATAAAATCGGATATACGCCGTCGTAGTGAAACCGGGGGCTGTTTTGGTTTGGATAATTAAAAACTATGATAAACTTTGATTTAAAATTTGTTCTTCTGGGAAAATGATTTTTCATATGAACATGAAACTATATCCAAAAATCAAAGTTAAACTCAAAGTGGAAGTATGTTTTCTAAAATGGTCATCTAGACGTCGTTCTTTCGACTGAAATGACTACCTTTACAAAAATGACTTGTAACTTATATTTCCGACTATAAACCTATACTTTTTATGTTTAGATTCATAAAATATAGTTCAATATGAAACCATATCAATTTGATTCACTCAAAATGGATTTAAAATGAAGAAGTTATGGGTAAAACAAGATTGGATATTTTTGATCTATTTAGCTACGGGAAATTGTTTAACAAATCTATACAAATCATATCCTAGCTAACTTATATTATATTATACATGTATTCTAATATATTATGTAATCTTGGGATACCATAGACACGTATGCAAATGTTTTGACATATCATATCGACCCATATATATATATATATATTATTTGGAACAACCATAGACACTCTATATGCAGTAATGTTGGAGTTAGCTATACAGGGTTGAGGTTGATTCCAAAAATATATATACTTTGAGTTGTGATCTAGCCTGAGACGTGTATACACTGGGTCGTGGATTGATTCAAGATAATATATATCGATTTATTTCTGTACATCTAACTGTGGACAACTAGTTGTAGGTTACTAACGAGGACAGCTGACTTAATACACTCAAATCTCTAAAACATAATAAAAATGGTTGTAATTATATTTTGATCATACTTTGATATATATGTACATATTTGTATAGGTTCGTGAATCGATCCGTGGCCAAGTCTTATTTCCGAGGAAGGAAATATCTGAGAAAGTGAGTTATAGTCCCACTTTTAAAATCTAATATTTTTGGGATGAGAATACATGCAGGTTTTATAAATGATTTACAAAATAGACACAAGTACGTGAAACTACATTCTATGGTTGAATTATCGAAATCAAATATGCCCCTTTTTATTAAGTCTGGTAATCTAAGAATTAGGGAACAGACACCCTAATTGACGTGAATCCTAAAGATAGATTTATTGGGCCTAACAAACCCCATCCAAAGTACCGGATGCTTTAGTACTTCAAAATTTATATCATATCCGAAGGGTGTCCCGGAATAATGGGGATATTCTTATATATGCATCTTGTTAATGTCGGTTACCAGGTGTTCATCATATGAATGATTTTTATCTCTATGTATGGGATGTGTATTGAAATATGAAATCTTGTGGTCTATTGTTACGATTTGATATATATATAGGTTAAACCTATAACTCACCAACATTTTTGTTGACGTTTAAAGCATGTTTATTCTCAGGTGAATACTAAGAGCTTCCGCTGTTGCATACTAAAATAAGGACAAGATCTGGAGTCCATGTTTGTATGATATTGTGTAAAAACTGCATTCAAGAAACATATGTCGATGTAATATATTTCTATTGTAAACCATTATGTAATGGTCGTGTGTAAACAGTATATTTTAGATTATCATTATTTGATAATCTACGTAATGTTTTTAAAACCTTTATTGATAAAATAAAGGTTATGGATGTTTTAAAAATGAATGCAGTCTTTGAAAAACGTCTCATATAGAGGTCAAAATCTCGCAACGAAATCAATTAATATGGAACGTTTATAATCAATATGAAGGGGACATTTCAGTTGACAGCACTGACTGTGCTGGTGAGGCTAAGGGTACTGTTGATGTTGTTGGTAAAACAAGTCTAGCTTGTATCTTACACCATTCGGATAAGGGTTTCTACTCTATCTGATTTAGGGTTAAGGCTAGAATAGATAATCTCTAAACTTTAGAAATTACATAATCGCCGTAGAATGTTTCTTCGATGAAGTTATGAATCCATACTTCATCGTTTGTCGTTGCTGGTACTTCTTGGTACATATGGTGCATATGATGTTGATATCCGAGCTACAGATTGTGATGTTGAGGCGTGTCATGCGGATGTGGTTGTTGGTGGTGGTAATGATCCTGTTGGTGTGGATGATAGTGGTACCGGTTATGCTGCGGGTGCTGCTACTGTTGTTCGTAACCCTTGCACCATATTCTCCAAAGCCACTACCCGAGCACGGAGCTCGTTGACTTCTTCTATTATACCGGGATGATCGGTGGTTTGGACGATCGGATAAATAAGATTTATAATATGGGATAGTATATAATCATGATGAGATACTCTGGAAATGAGAGAGAAAATTGTATTACGAATAGGTTCGCCGGTAAGTGCTTCAGGTTCTTCGCCAAGAGGTGAATGTGGTGGATGGAAGGGATCACCTTCTTCTTGTTTCCAATGATTAAGTAGGCTACGAACCCATCCCCAATTCATCTAGAATAGGTGATGGCTGATTAGTTGATCCATTCTGGTTACACTTTCTTCAGAGTTTAGGTGAATATCCATATCGGAATAGCTGTCGGAATTTAAGGAATTTGAACTAGATACGGGATCCATCTTGTATAATTAGAGAGATGATTTTTGATATGAAATAGATTATAGAATTTAGATTAGTACTCTTCAATACATAATTTACATATGTATATATAATACCAAAATTCCGTAAATTACGGAGAAATTTTTGAAAGATGGCAGTCAAAGTTTACTGTAATAGATATGCCATGATATGAATTTTGTCTATACACTATCTATGCAATCAATTCAATAAGAAGCGTTTAGACTTAAGATGATAGAAAGGTAATTTCTGACAAGAAATGATAAACAAAACTTTTGACATGCAGACACAGTCGAAGTCCAGACTTACTAATGCATCCTAACAACTATCAGTTAGACACACTTATGCAAGACCTGGTTCACTAGGACCAACGCTCTGATACCAACTGCGACGATCGCTCCAAATCCATATGGACGAACACGTCATTCATTGATTTCATTGCGAGGTATTTGACCTCTATATTGAAGTCAAAATAAGATACACGGTGATGATTTTGTGAATGCAAAGTTTTCTTGAATAAAGCATGTATGACTCCATGCACATAGCTTGTATCACATATAAGCAAACAGCGGAAGACTTTTAGAAACTTGAGAATAAACATGCTTAAAAGTGTCAACACAAAGGTTGGTGAGTTCATACTTTTAATGTTGCGCATAATCTGTATATAAAGGTGAATCACAAGTCTTCAGTTGTTTCATCCAGAAACATTTATCAAAATATTCTACGAAATTGAGCACCCTGGTAACTAAACTTAACGTATATATATTGTATACCCTTTGTATAATCATCTTAATAATACACGCAAACCAACGTGTACGCTTCTCAAATAGCATACGTCCGTTAAAAGGCTAGCGCTCTAGCTCGGACTGGGATATCAAGCCCTATGGATCCATATACTACTACTCGCGCCCACCAGTTCTTATAACTGGCAGTTACTAGTTACCAAAGCTAAGGGATTTTCAGTTTAAACTCAGTGTAGAATTAAGTATGTACTTGTATCCATTGCATTTAAAATAAATTGCATGTATCTCAGCCCAAAATATTTAAAGCATTTAAAAAGGGATCTATAAACTCACCTTAGCAGCACATAAGGTCATTCATCAAAAAGTGACCGTAACTCGGAATGCAAGATTAACCGTAGATCTCAACCTAGAGAACATATGTTGGTCAATACATGTCTAATAAACTAGGTTGGGTTATAGTGTATCGCAATCCTAATGCTCGAGATCGACATACAAAAGTTATCAAAAGTTATTTCAAAAAGTCAATTTTGACAATTGTTCAACAAAACGAGACGTGCCTTATATAAGGATTCATTTACTTGGCTAGTAGTATTTTATCAATCTCATAAACAGGTTGTTTAAATATTAATTGCAGATTCAAAAGCAATTCCAATTAACGTCAATTATAATTCAGTTGACCATATCTTTTGATTCGTTCATCGAAATTACGCGATTTATAAATGAAAAGTTATTGATTTTTCTCCAGCTTTCCGAAAACATGTATATCATATACCTTTTACCAGTAATATATGTATTTAATTCGTGATTCGTTATAAACTGTTTAACGACAAAATTTTGCATACAAGCATATATAAATATATACTCGAGCACTAGACATGTATACACTATTAATATATAAAAGATAAGATATGAATGCTCACGTATCAATATTGAGATTCAATATTGCAGAAAAGTACGTAGACGCAACAGAGATGATAAATACTAGGTTTGACTTTGCTAACAATACCTATGAACATTACCCATAACCTCCATAGCTATAACCCATAATTTCCTTAGTTCTATCCCGTTTGAAGCTTGTTTTGAAAGTGACACGCTCATGACCTCGTCATAATATTTTATGTATAATATTACTAAAAATATTAAGATTAATAATAATAATAATAATCTTAATAATAATAATAATATAATAATAATAATAATAATAATAATAATAATGATAATAATTATAATTATAATAAATAAATACTTAGGGAGTAATATAAGTGTAAAAAAATCGAGCAGAAACCTGGTATTTATAGCCATAATTCCTGATTCTAATGCCCATGCGATCGCATGGGTTTTATGCCTATTTCTCATGCGATCGCATGGCCGTCAGATCCAGCTCACATATTTTTTTGTTTTCTTGTTTGTCGACATAATTAAATATAATATATATAATATATATAATTTAAATAATTAATTATATATTATATTAAATTTGTAACATCCCGCCTTTTTCCGTTAAATTTATTTTTAACACCGTCTTTTTCTTTTAAATAATACCTTTCGTTATTTAACTTCGTAGTTTCCGTTGACTAACGTTCATAATAATTCCGTCATTTAATTATAACATCTCTCGTTAACTTGCGTTTTAAAAATATTCGTTTGGTTAATTCCCGCACCCGCTTTGAAACTTGAGGGACTAAACTTGCCAAGAGGGCAAAGAGATGACTAGGTCAACTAGTCAACCTTCACCCTCCTCCATTCATTTCAACCTCCCCATTTCATTACTTCCATTTTTATTCTCTCAAAACCTCAAACACAAAATCATCATCTAAATTCGGTTTAGGGAGCTAGCAACAAAACAAATTACATATTTGGAATCCTCTCTTCATCCTCTACAATTTGATACCAACTTCATCTCGTTTGGGTAACATTTCTAAAACTCTAGATTTCTCTAAATTCGTGTTTTCGACTTGAAATTGTGTTAGTTAGTGTCTATGGCTCGTGTATAATATGAATATATGTTTTGTTTGCTCGATTTGTTGATTTAGAGTAACTAGTATGAACTTTGAAATGGGTGTGCTTAATCTTTGATTTTGGATGATTAAATGTTGTTTAATTGTTAAAGTTCATGTATTAAATGTGTTACTAGCATCATTAGCTTCAATTTGATGTGTAGGTTGATTAAGAAAACTTCAAAAGCATGATTATTGATTTTGAGATGTTTGACTAGGGTTTGATAGTTCTTGACATGAATTTTTGGATGCTTGAATGCCATGGAATGTTAATTGTTAGTGTTTAGTTGTAATGTATGCGTTATTACCTTCAAAACGGCATGTCGTATGTGTAAATTGGATTCCCGAATCATAAAATACGTTTTACGAACTTGAAACTTTGAAAATAAACCTTTCTTGATCAATTGACGAGTTTTCGGTTATTGTAAATGATGTTTTTGATTGATGATCTGTGGTTAGTTGTATTCCTCGTCAAAATACCTTTTCGACGATATATGATAGGCATTATAAGTGTTTGCGGGTCAAGAATTGGGTTGGAAAAGGTTTTGGTTCGTGCACACTTGGAAAAACTGACCAGAATTCTCTGCCCAGGTAGTGGCGCGGCGCGCCACATCCCCGCGCGGCGCGCAGAATCGCCTGGCCAGATTCTGCTCACTTTGTCACATTTCACGCGAAATGTTTGACTAGCTATCGACCTCCGATTCACATGAAACTTGTTTTAATATACTTGTATATGAATATTTAGCATAGAAAAATAGTTCGGGACCCGACCCGAACGCGTTGACTTTTTCGTTGACTTTGACCAAGTTTGACTTTTAGTCAAACTTAACCAAACTTTTATACAATCATTCTAACATGCTTTTATACTTGTTTCTTGTATGAAACTTGACAACGTGATTCACATGCTATACTTAATCGAGTCGTAACGAGCCATAGGACTAATTGAACACATTTCACCCGACCTTGTATCGTAACCGGTTAATTGACACAACTTACTTGTTTAGGTCAAGGCTAAGCAACTTTCATGCATACGTTACTTTGTGAAGTACTTTTATACTCGTGCACTCGAGGTGAGATCATAGTCCCACCTTTTCAACAACTTTTATTCTTTTAAATCGTGGGCTGAGAAACATATACATTACATACTTATATACATTTCACATGTATATATACTTTTCATACTTTTATACTTTGAACACAAATACAAATACAAAGATACAGACGAGTTAGAACAAAATTCCTCAATCCAATTATCATTAGTTCCACTTGCAGGGTGTAAGTGTAAGCGAGTGATTATGTTGTGTGGCCATACGGGTTTAACGAACCCTCATTCAGACGGTTCGCTACCGTTAGTGGATGAAATATAATTTCAACGTGCATAGTGTATGTTCTAACACTATATTCAAAATTCAGAGGGAAGATTCAGTTAAGCTTTGGTAATTGGGTGCTCGCAATACAAACTACATTCTTCGGAATAAATACGATTTGGATAATCATCTATACAAACTTTTGTGGTTCAAAATATACTTTTACAAATACATTTATGATCTCACCAACGTTTTTCGTTGATAGTTTTCTACATGTTTTCTCAGGTTCATACTTGGCTACTTGATACATGCTTCCGCACTCTTTGATTACTTGATTGGAGTCAACCATACATGCATACGCTAGGGATAGCACTTTTGGATTCAAACTTTTGTTTACATACTTACGCTATTTATAGCAACTGTGTTTTTAAACTAATTATGTCGCAAGTTATTTCATTTATACTTTATGACTTTTGTAAACTTAGACTTGTTGTCGAACAGTTTTGTAAACTAAACTTGCAAGTCTTGTACCTTTCAAATGAATGCGACATAATTTTGGTCAAACGAGTCTCATATAGGGACTACGACCACGCAACGGGACCTAAGTTAACGGCGCCGTCAATAACGGTTTTGGTCGGGTCGTTACAAGTGGTATCAGAGCGTTGGTTGTAGGGAACTAGGACGTGCATTAGTGTGTCTAACAGAGTCGTTAGGACGCATTAGTGAGTCTAGACTACAACCGGATAGTTAGCATTTGCATTCTGACATACATTTGCTATAGATAGCACTTACTTGACTACTTGTGCATTATACTTGAATCATTCTTAGGCAAACTTTTTAATGGTACCCAACCTTCATCATACGAACTCGTATTCCGCCACTTTTTGGTAACACACGTAAATTCATGATTCATACACGTATGGATGATGACGACTTCATTAGTCACACTTGTTCGGGAACTCTGTCTCCCGGATTGTTATTTGCCACCGTTTCAACTTACTATCGGTTTCCCACTGGTGTTTCTTACTATCTACTTTTTGGTGTTACTACCATCACTACTCTAGGTGAGTATCGTCATCAACATTTATCACTACGGTTGCGTGCTACTCGTTATCATGACTCGTTACTCTTTTCATACCTGAATACCTTATTGTCTGACTCGAACCACATTGACGTGAACAATCATTTATACACTTCCCTCGGGGAACGCTTCTTTATAGTTGCACTAATTCTTTCGATTCAATACGAGTCACGTTAGAGACGTCGTTACACTTTGTTTATTTTAAACTTCACGATTACACGAACTTGAATCTATAGAGTGATGTGGGAATGGAGGTATGAGTTAGCGTAATATAACGACACTCGATCAACGTGGTTATATTACGGTAAGACATACCAAAGTTCTAGTGACACGTGATGGTGGTTAGACTCGATCAACCTAAACACCACCATGAGCCATGTACATGACTTCATCTATTCATGTTGGACATCTGAAAACTCCGAGAATATTGATAACAACCATACCGGGGACACACCTTCGATTTTTGTCGAACTATACTTATGCTTCCGAATGAATTACCGATTCCTTTCGACTTCAACCGTATGTTACACGTGTATACTATCTCGTCCTCGCACAGTCTTATTGACTAACTACAATTTACTCGTTATGCTCGCATCGAGGCGGAAACTTCTCTCGCCTTACACTCGTAATTCTGGTTCAGGAAATCTTTTATTTTAAATTCTCAATGGAGAGAGACTCTTCACGTTATACTAGTATTCGCCTCGAGGGTGAATAGTCTCGACGAACGTATTTGAAAACCGATAAATCTTCCGCGACGCGAATTTTCTTGAGAAACTTGTCCTAACAAACTCTTTCAAATATACCTTAAAGAGATGTACCTCGTTTCGGATCGAGATCCTCGTTTCATTTCTAGATTTCGGAGTGCCTTACAAAAAGCCTCGGGACCACGTTTAGACATGAGTACCGCGTACCATCCAAAACCCGACGGACCGAACAAACATACGATTCAAACCTTGGAAACCGTAATACGAATTTGTGTTACCAACTTCAAACCACTTGAGAAAAGTCTTGCCTTTAACCAGAATCTCTTACCACGATAGTTATCATTCGATTTTTAACGTCACACCTTTTGAAACCACAAGTGACCGGAAACGTCATCCTCCTTTTTGTCGAAACCAAGTAAACGATGATCAATTCACCGGGGCCGAGCTTATTCACGAGCGACCGAGAAAACTTATCCATATCCAAGGAAAACCCTACGCGACTCGTAATCACCAAGAGCTACGCCGATGTTAGACGTAAACATTTCAAATTCCACGTGGGAAACCGTTTCACGTTAAGAGTCGCACCTTGGAAAAGTGCCATCCGTTTCGGGAAAACGTAGGAAGCTAAATCCGCGATATTTTGATCCTTTAAATTCTTGGGGTGTTTTGGACCCGTCGCTAGCCATTTAGACTTTTCCGACTCATTTTGGGTCTCCGTTTATCCTACATTCGATGTATCAACTCAAAGACGTGTTTTGCGAAACGAGAACTTGTTATCTCCTTTGATGAACTCACTATCGACGATAACCCTCACTTCCTAGGAGGACCGGTTGAAACCATAAATCGTGAAGCCAAACCTTAAAACAACATATGATCCCGACCGTCAAAATTCGTTGAAATACCCTAGAACGTACTTCTCCCTCATTCGTAGAATTGGCAACACAAAATCTCGAGGAAGATTCAACAACTACTACTTCCAACTAAATTTCGGGACGAAATTTCTTTTAAGGTGTAGGTAATGTAACATCCCGCCTTTTTCCGTTAAATTTATTTTTAACACCGTCTTTTTCTTTTAAATAATACCTTTCGTTATTTAACTTCGTAGTTTCCGTTGACTAACGTTCATAATAATTCCGTCATTTAATTATAACATCTCTCGTTAACTTGCGTTTTAAAAATATTCGTTTGGTTAATTCCCGCACCCGCTTTGAAACTTGAGGGACTAAACTTGCCAAGAGGGCAAAGAGATGACTAGGTCAACTAGTCAACCTTCACCCTCCTCCATTCATTTCAACCTCCCCATTTCATTACTTCCATTTTTATTCTCTCAAAACCTCAAACACAAAATCATCATCTAAATTCGGTTTAGGGAGCTAGCAACAAAACAAATTACATATTTGGAATCCTCTCTTCATCCTCTACAATTTGATACCAACTTCATCTCGTTTGGGTAACATTTCTAAAACTCTAGATTTCTCTAAATTCGTGTTTTCGACTTGAAATTGTGTTAGTTAGTGTCTATGGCTCGTGTATAATATGAATATATGTTTTGTTTGCTCGATTTGTTGATTTAGAGTAACTAGTATGAACTTTGAAATAGGTGTGCTTAATCTTTGATTTTGGATGATTAAATGTTGTTTAATTGTTAAAGTTCATGTATTAAATGTGTTACTAGCATCATTAGCTTCAATTTGATGTGTAGGTTGATTAAGAAAACTTCAAAAGCATGATTATTGATTTTGAGATGTTTGACTAGGGTTTGATAGTTCTTGACATGAATTTTTGGATGCTTGAATGCCATGGAATGTTAATTGTTAGTGTTTAGTTGTAATGTATGCGTTATTACCTTCAAAACGGCATGTCGTATGTGTAAATTGGATTCCCGAATCATAAAATACGTTTTACGAACTTGAAACTTTGAAAATAAACCTTTCTTGATCAATTGACGAGTTTTCGGTTATTGTAAATGATGTTTTTGATTGATGATATGTGGTTAGTTGTATTCCTCGTCAAAATACCTTTTCGACGATATATGATAGGCATTATAAGTGTTTGCGGGTCAAGAATTGGGTTGGAAAAGGTTTTGGTTCGTGCACACTTGGAAAAACTGACCAGAATTCTCTGCCCAGGTAGTGGCGCGGCGCGCCACATCCCCGCGCGGCGCGCAGAATCGCCTGGCCAGATTCTGCTCACTTTGTCACATTTCACGCGAAATGTTTGACTAGCTATCGACCTCCGATTCACATGAAACTTGTTTTAATATACTTGTATATGAATATTTAGCATAGAAAAATAGTTCGGGACCCGACCCGAACGCGTTGACTTTTTTGTTGACTTTGACCAAGTTTGACTTTTAGTCAAACTTAACCAAACTTTTATACAATCATTCTAACATGCTTTTATACTTGTTTCTTGTATGAAACTTGACAACGTGATTCACATGCTATACTTAATCGAGTCGTAACGAGCCATAGGACTAATTGAACACATTTCACCCGACCTTGTATCGTAACCGGTTAATTGACACAACTTACTTGTTTAGGTCAAGGCTAAGCAACTTTCATGCATACGTTACTTTGTGAAGTACTTTTATACTCGTGCACTCGAGGTGAGATCATAGTCCCACCTTTTCAACAACTTTTATTCTTTTAAATCGTGGGCTGAGAAACATATACATTACATACTTATATACATTTCACATGTATATATACTTTTCATACTTTTATACTTTGAACACAAATACGAATACAAAGATACAGACGAGTTAGAACAAAAGTCCTCAATCCAATTATCATTAGTTCCACTTGCAGGGTGTAAGTGTAAGCGAGTGATTATGTTGTGTGGCCATACGGGTTTAACGAACCCTCATTCAGACGGTTCGCTACCGTTAGTGGATGAAATATAATTTCAACGTGCATAGTGTATGTTCTAACACTATATTCAAAATTCAGAGGGAAGATTCAGTTAAGCTTTGGTAATTGGGTGCTCGCAATACAAACTACATTCTTCGGAATAAATACGATTTGGATAATCATCTATACAAACTTTTGTGGTTCAAAATATACTTTTACAAATACATTTATGATCTCACCAACGTTTTTCGTTGACAGTTTTCTACATGTTTTCTCAGGTTCATACTTGGCTACTTGATACATGCTTCCGCACTCTTTGATTACTTGATTGGAGTCAACCATACATGCATACGCTAGGGATAGCACTTTTGGATTCAAACTTTTGTTTACATACTTACGCTATTTATAGCAACTGTGTTTTTAAACTAATTATGTCGCAAGTTATTTCATTTATACTTTATGACTTTTGTAAACTTAGACTTGTTGTCGAACGGTTTTGTAAACTAAACTTGCAAGTCTTGTACCTTTCAAATGAATGCGACATAATTTTGGTCAAACGAGTCTCATATAGGGACTACGACCACGCAACGGGACCTAAGTTAACGGCGCCGTCAATAACGGTTTTGGTCGGGTCGTTACAAAATTCATGTGCATAGTTGACTTGTAATTTTCGTTTCGATGACTCATACGTTGTCACTCGACTTATGTCCCGGTTCTGGTTTCTCGAACGCATTTTCGTACGCTTAGAAAACTCGCAATTTACGTTTTGTGACTCGTACCTTTGTCAAAATATAGTCTTAAATTATCAATAAACTATATCATTCTAAGTGTATCTTAAACTTTCGAGTGTTTTGTTCATTTACTTCTATAAATCATTGTCTCGCTATTTGTTAATATATATATATATAATAACAAATCGTTTTATGACCAAGTTAATATATATTTTCAACATTCATAAACACGTTTTAAATATACTTGGCAAGTTATTCATACAATTAATATTCCAACTTTTCATATATATTCAAATAAATATTTATACCAATTAGTTTAATCTACGGTATCAAACAATTAATACATTGTTACGTTTTCAAGTTATAGTATATATATATATGTATCTATATACATATAATTGTTCGTGAATCGTCAAGAACAACTGAAAGGTATTTGAATATATGAAAGTAGTTTAAAAATTTTGAGATTCAGTGTTACAGACTTTTCTTATTATGTCAGAAATGTTAATCATACAAAGATTAAGTTTAAATTTGGTCAGAAATTTCCTGGTCATCACAGGTTGCATTTGGGGTCTGATCGAAGGCTTAACAGAAAAATAAATAATAATGAATGGGTTGGTTTTGGGTCACGATGGTGATCATATGGACGAGATGGTGTCACGGTGGTGATAATTGTAGGGTGATGGTGGCGTTTAGGGTAGTGGTTGACGGTTGCACAAGGAAAAGAAATAAGGTGGTGGTGATAGTTGGTGATTTTTAAATAGTTGGTGATTATATTGGGGTCTGCTTCGAAAAGTAAACACAGAAAATAGCAGGTAGTTGGGTGGCGTGGAGGCTGTCACAGTGATATTGCTCAAATACATCATATATATATCTCGCAATATCGTGTGAAATACTCTCGAATCAAGGATAGTTAAGGCGGTTTCTACAAGTAATACACAAAGGTATGTAAAGTGTATCGGAAAGTGGTTTATAAAGAGTTTTGGTGAATTATGACCGTTCTATAAGTTGTGATTTCATCATAGTTGATTCCGATACAAGTTATGGTCAAATTAGCGCTCTAAAACGATAAAACAAGGCTTCAGATATGTTGGACGCCGTCCAAAATGATTGGGACTCCGTCCAAATGAAGGGAGATTATGAAAAAATGAGACCAAAACGAGACAGTGAAATTCAGTACAACTGGACGCCATCCAGAAATCTGGACGCCGTCCAGCCCTTTACAACTGGACGCCATCCAGAAATCTGGACGCCATCCAGGCCTTTACAATTGAACGCCGTCCAGAAATCTGGACACCGTCCAGAAGTAGGTTTCAGCCTACTTTTGCTTTTTAACCAACTTTAATTGCTTTAAAAGTGAATGATTGAGAGGGATACGAGCATATACGAACCAGAGGAGTTAGAAGACGATTTTAGGAGCATTTTTGGAGAACTCCAAGCTCTTGCAAGTGATCTAACATCCAAGAATCAAGAAACCAATCCTTCTCAATCCAAGATTCATTCTCTATTAGGTTGATTTCTTGTTCTTAACAATGAATTCTACTTATCAATTGATTGCTATTTTGTTTGTTAATATGATTGTGGGCTAAACTCTATAATGTTTGTCTAGATTAATAACTGAGGTATTGGATGTAATATTATTGATTGAATGTATCATGTGTGATAGATTAAAGCTTAAATTAACGAACCATGCTTATTGATGTTAAATCATTTGTATCTAGTTAATTGATATGTTGTTGATAAAGAGAACTCTTGTTGATGTATCATATTGATTTACAATCAAACTTGTCTTAGATTGATTGTTTACTAAACCGGACCAATGGGGTAAATTAGATCAAAACGATTAGACGATATAGGGATGAATTGTGTAGAGCGAACGCAAAAGACAATTGGTATTCAAGTCTTTGATCTAGCTAATCAACTAGTCACAAACGAAAAGGTCTAGGTGATAGGGAACCCTCCACTTATAAATTCTAGTTTGAGTACTTGCTAAAGTGAACTCTTGGCAAGTCAATTTGGGTGATTAGCATATATATCATAGTTATTTGGTTACAAACACGAGAACTATAGAGAAAAAGGAACCCTTGATCTAGTAATCGAGTTTGCGTGTTTACTAAAGAGGACTCTTGGTAAATCTATTAGGTAACTTACACACATATTGTAAGACCCTAATATTTAGTATACTTAGAGTATAAATGATGTGCGTATAATGGGTGAAGCGTGGTATAAATCAAAAGGCTCAGATTCTGCCCAGACCAGTGTGCGCGCCGCGCACCCTTGGGTGAGCGCGCCGCGCACTAGCCCAGCGACAGAATCCTGTCTTTTTCTATTTTGAGTTTAATGAAGGGCATTTTGGTCTTTTCACATGAGGCCGGATCTCAGGCCATATCAGCTGGTTTGGATTCACTTTTGGATCATATTTCACATCCACAAACACTCTCAAATATCTAGAGAGAGAGAGAGAGTTCTAGAGAGGGAATTGGGGTTTTGGTGAAGAAGAAGCTTGGTTTGATCAAAAGCTCAAGTGTTAAAGTTGTTCTCCTCGTTCCTAGCTACGTTTTGGTTGTTGTGGTAAGTTCTAACTCCGAATTTCATTGTTTGATTTGATATTCAAAGTTAGGGTTTGAACTTAAATTGTTAAGAAACCCATTTAAAACTCTTGAAGTGAGTTTGTTGATGCTAGTAATCGGGTTTATTGTTATTGTTGGTGGATTTTGGGTTGGTGAACAAATCGGTCTTGTTTATGACTTGTAATTGGGTTTAATCACAAGGTTTAGTGATTATGGAAGTGTTGGAACCCTTTTTGGTGTGTTTGAAAGACTAATTTTGGAATTGAGTTAAAATTAGGGTTTTTGGGTGATTTTGAGATTGATAAGTGTTAAACACTTAAGTTTGGGTTCATTTGGCTTATTAGGACCATTTTCACTTGTGATTAGTGATTAGTGGTTAGTTTGGACGCGTTTGGTGTTTGTAAGTGCAATTGGTCGAATTTGCACTAAGTGTCGAATTGAGTTGGTTTGTAAATCCACTCTAAGTGTGTTATTGTATTTGTGATAATGGATTAGGTACTTTCCATTGATGTGTTGTGGAATTACTCAGTTGCATTCATCAAGGCGACAAGGTGAGTGTTAATATCCTATGTGCATATGTATGTGTAGGATGGGTGCGGGTCGGGTGAAGTGGTTCTCGGTTATAGAGCTCACTTCACATATAGGTGGATTTGATGGACTTGCGTTTAGATCCAATTGGCACGGTTGTGCGTTTTGGTTGACCTCCTTTGGCGAGGTACACGTTTTGTGTGTACACTATCACACGTGGTTGTGATGTGGATGATATAACCCCAATGGCGAAGGGTTTTGATGTTGAAAGTAAATCGCGTGTGGTTTCGGGTTCACGATGACATGTGTAGTTCGGTCATCTTATTGAGGTAGTGATCTCGTGTAGTTCGGATTACTAAGGCTCGTGTAGTTCGGCCAACCTCGATGTTGTGAAGATAGTAATCTCGTGTGGGTTCGGATTACTAAGGCTCGTGTAGTTCGGCCAATCTTCATTGTGGTGTTTAGTATTCGGTAATGGGTTAAGGGGTTAACCTTATTCGTTTATATATTGTTATATATATATATATTGTTTTATTGTCGTGATGTAGCTAACCCTCCGGGTGTAGCTTCTTGGCGTTGTTCACATCGTCGTTGGTGAACTTATGTTTGTTGATGCATATTTAGCTTGTTGCTTAGTGATCGTACGGTATGCTTAGATTAGCTTGCCTTATTGCATGGATGCTCCGGTATGCGGTATTTGAATATTTGTGGCGTATCCATTTTATGCATATATATGTATGTAGTATATTTTCACTCACTAAGCGTTAGCTTACCCTCTCGTTGTTTACATTTTTATAGATTGCATGGATGCGGTGGTTCGGGTAAGTGGGAACTAGTGGACTCGCACAGTTGCTTTAGAAGATCTTGCTTTTAGATTGATTAGGATTGGGTAGCGTATCCCCAATCGCCATGCTCGGTCTTTATTTTGTGTTAAAAATCATGTGGTCGAAAACTTGTATTTTGTACGAAAGTCGTAAAACGGCCGATGTGGGCCCGGTCTCGTAAAACTCATTTTATTATTGGAACGTGTTAGTTTTAACTAATGTAAATTGTTGTGAAGAGCGTTTGGTCTAAAAGTGTCGGGAAGCAAGAGATCTTTTTGCGAAAATTGGAAAAAGTGGACAGCGGGCTGCCAGGCCCTGTGTGCACCGCGCACAGGTGTGGGTGCGTGCCGCGCACCCCATCTGGACAGCTCTGTTCAGTTTTAATTTTTTTTTTATTTTCGCATTTTTGGTTGATTAACGGGTTGGGTTGTTACAAGTGGTATCGGAGCATGGTCTAAGGGATTTAGGCGACTTGAGATAGGTGCCTAGACTTAGACTTTTGTGTGTGCTTATTGTTGCGGGACTTGTAGGATTACGGGTCGGAATGGGTTTAGTTAGTGCCTTGTTTATAGGTTGACTAACGTTTATATTAGTAATGCGGATATTATTAATATATTATTTGTGTTGTGATGATAATTCTCGCGTGTGTTATATCGCATATAATTTTGTTTGTGTTTGTTTATAACATCGAGCGAGACGGTCGTTGTACTAACAAGTCGATACGGCGTGTGTGCGTAATAAGGACTTGCAAACCTTATTACGGGTGCAAATCGTGTCTAACAAGTGATGTACGACGAGTGTTGAGCAAGATGGGGCGGTGTTGTGCGTATGTTTTTATACGTTCGTGGACTAATCGTTTTGCATTCTTTAGAATGACGACGCGAAACGAGATCGAGACGAATGACGAGGAGTTTAACTCTAGAGTTGCGTCCGCCGTTGCGGAGCAAATGAGTGCGTTTCGAGAAGAAATGGATAGGAAGTATTCCAAATTTCGGGGTAGTAGTGAAATGGAGCATTGTCTTAAGAGCTTCATGAGGACTAAACCCCCGATGTATGACAGGAAACCGGATCCTTTGGTAAGCACAACTTGGATCTCGAATGTCGAAGGGTGTTTTCGTACTATTGAATGCCCTCCTGAGAAAAAGACAAGACTCGCTACTAGTTTGTTGCGGGGTAGGGCGAAGGATTGGTTGCATTGTAAGATTGATCTTGTTGGTGGTGAGCCATTTATGGCGTTATTGTGGGACGGGTTTAAGAAGGAATTCTTCGAGGAGTTCCGGACTTCAGCCGATTTGTCGGAAATGCGTAATGAGTTGCGAAATTTGCAACAGGGTTCTATGGATTTGAATACTCTCAAGACGACCTTTATGGCGAAGGCTCGTTTTTGCCCAGAGTATTTGGGGAATGATCGTTTGTTGATGGAGGATTTCTATCGAACTTTGAATGATGACTTGAAGAATAAGATTAGCCGGGGTTACGCGAAATTGTTTGCGGAATTATTCGCCGTGGCTAGAGGTTTTGAGTCGTATTCGCGATCGAAGATTGGTGAACCTTCAAGTGAGAGAAGGGTTGTTTCGTATGGTGCTTCAAGTAAGAGGACTAAGGGTCCGAGTGTGAGCACGGGTGGTACACGGACGAGTATATCAGATTCTAGTGCGTCTAGGTGTTATAATTGTGGCGTGAGGGGTCACAAGTCTTGGGAATGTTCGGTGCCAAGGGGTGATGGCATGGTGTGCTTCCATTGCCAAGAAGAAGGACATCGTAAGTCGGAGTGTCCCAAGTTAGCGAGGACAGGTGTGGCAAGGAGACGTTAAGGTACGTTTCGTTTTAATAAATATGTCCTTTGATTATTTATTATGTGCCGTTGAGTTTGAGTTGATTAAATGCCTTGTGTTGTGCATATTGTTGTTATGGGTGACGTTCCTAATGGAAGTACCATATGGTGACGTTTTTGGTTGTCGGGCGAAGGGCGTAAGACTTGGTGCCACCAAGCATTCCTTAGTATTTGGGAAGCGTTTCTACCAAACCACGGGAATGGGTTTTGGTGTTCGGTTGTTAAACGCGTGTTCGTTTTTGTGTTGAAGTTGATGAACAATGAGGTTCGTCGGGTGGTTGGAACCCTTGAAATCGAGTGTTTTGAATCTCGATGTATGTTGGTAATGGAGTTTATATGACGCGACATTAGGTGCCTCTTTTATACCTACTAGCGTGGTGTTCAACTCTGATTGTGTTGCGGTTACATTGTACTTAGGGTACCGAAGTGAAACCCTTAAGTACATGAGTGACTAGGTTGAGATTGACAAACTAAAGCAATTGGATGATTGGGAGGGTGTGATTTGTGTAATTGTAGTACACTTTTCGTTCGAAGTGTTTGAGGATTGATTTAAATCCTTCGTGTGCTCTCGGTTGGAGCAAGATGTGGTGATAGGTCGTGTGAACCCAATTATTGGTAAAGTCTACCTTTGGTAGCATGGTACGGTTGTACGAGATGCGGTTATGTGATGTAGTTCCAAGTGGGGGAGTTACACTCCCGCCCGAGGAAGTTTTAGTGTGAGATTTCAGATGACGTTTTAGTAAGATCCGAAAATTATGTTGGGACCTAGTTTGGTCGATTTGTGGTAGATTACAATTTTGGATAAATTGTACTTATGGTTTGGATTTGAATTATCACCGAAGTGGTAATGTGGTAAATCTCACTGAGAGATAATGGACGTGTTTGGTGAGCAAGGTGAAATCCTTCGGTTAAGGGAGGTGTGTGTCGGATTCTCTTCTAGAGAATTATTGTTGTGTGCCTATGTTTGATATAGGTGGTTCTTGCTCGAGTGTGTGAATGGTTAGTGGTATCCGTTAGGATTCACTATGGCGTAGGAGAGCGCGATGTTACGCTACTCGTCGTTCGAGGCCAAAAGGGCGTTGATTGATGAAGCATGACTTTCGGAGTCCGCTGACTTCATCATGGTATTGGTGATTGATGAAGCATGACCTTTAGGGTCCGCTGACTTCATCATGGGAGTATGCGATTGGTGGAGCATGACCTTCGGGGTCCGCTGACTTCATCATGAGCGAGGTGTTATATCGGTGGAGCATGACCTTCGGGGTCCGCTGACTTCATCCGGTGTTGAGATTGGTGAAGCATGATCTTCGAGTCCGCTGACTTCATCATGGTAGTGGATCGCGTGTGGTTTCGGATTCACGATGACGCGTGTGGTTTCGGTCATCTTATTGTGGAAGTGAATCTCGTGTAGTTCGGATTCACAAATGACTCGTGTGGTTTCGGTCATTGTATTGAGGAGTAGGTCTCGTGTAGTTCGGATTCACAAATGACTCGTGTAGTTCGGTCATTCCCTGGGATAGTGACTCTCGTGTAGTTCGGATTCACTATGGCGCGTGTAGTTCGGTCATTCCCGATTGTTGTTGTGGTGAAGGTAGTGAGTCGCGTGTGGTTCGGATTCACTAAGGTGCGTGTGTTTTTGGCCAGCCTTCGTATTTTTGGATGTGTGAGCACCGATAGGAAATTCGAGTACCATCTCCGTGTGCGATTGGATATGCGTTGTCCATGAGTTAGTGTTATATGTCGTTGTACACTAACGGATGTTGTTTGATCTATCGGTTGTTTGATAAACCGATGGTGGGGTCATGAGGACCATGTTGTGGTATGATTAGTGATGCGATAGCCGTGTTTCGCTCACATGTTATTACGGGTGTGACGATAGTCGATTTTGTACACCTTTGGATTAGCGTTGCCATAGTCGTTTTGGGCGCTATCGGTTTTAGCCGTTTGTTTATGATGTTACGGTGGTTGCGTATTGGTCGTATTGCGCACTACAAGGGATGATTAGTGATTGGTGTTATCCGTAAGGATTCGTTTGGATCATTCTTCATCGCTTCGGGTTGTTGACCATAGATTGAGACTTGTTTGCTTTTAGCGTTGTACTTGGTAAGGGTACGCTAAGGGATTGATATCTCGGTACGAGATTGGTTGAGTTTTCCCGATGTTAGGGAATGAGCATGGTTTTAGTGCTCGGATTGTGGATTTGATAAATCACGGGTGACGATGTAGTTGTTAAAGGCGATTCATTGGGAAGAATTGCTTAGGAAAGTCGGATTGGGACTTATGCCTGAGGACCGTGGAGTGTGGTCCGTTTGGTTAAGTGACAAGGATCACGAGGACGTGATCGATTCTAAGTGGGGGAGAGTTGTAAGACCATAATATTTAGTATACTTAGAGTATAAATGATGTGCGTATAATGGGTGAAGCGTGGTATAAATCAAAAGGCTCAGATTCTGCCCAGACCAGTGTGCGCGCCGCGCACCCTTGGGTGAGCGCGTCGCGCACTAGCCCAGCGACAGAATCCTGTCTTTTTCTATTTTGAGTTTAATGAAGGGCATTTTGGTCTTTTCACATGAGGCCGGATCTCAGGCCATATCAGCTGGTTTGGATTCACTTTTGGATCATATTTCACATCCACAAACACTCTCAAATATCTAGAGAGAGAGAGAGTTCTAGAGAGGGAATTGGGGTTTTGGTGAAGAAGAAGCTTGGTTTGATCAAAAGCTCAAGTGTTAAAGTTGTTCACCTCGTTCCTAGCTACGTTTTGGTTGTTGTGGTAAGTTCTAACTCCGAATTTCATTGTTTGATTTGATATTCAAAGTTAGGGTTTGAACTTAAATTGTTAAGAAACCCATTTAAAACTCTTGAAGTGAGTTTGTTGATGCTAGTAATCGTGTTTATTGTTATTGTTGGTGGATTTTGGGTTGGTGAACAAATCGGTCTTGTTTATGACCTGTAATTGGGTTTAATCACTAGGTTTAGTGATTATGGAAGTATTGGAACCCTTTTTGGTGTGTTTGAAAGACTAATTTTGGAATTGAGTCAAAATTAGGGCTTTTGGGTGATTTTGAGATTGATAAGTGTTAAACACTTAAGTTTGGGTTCATTTGGCTTATTAGGACCATTTTCACTTGTGATTAGTGATTAGTGGTTAGTTTGGATGCGTTTGGTGTTTGTAAGTGCAATTGGTCGAATTTGCACTAAGTGTCGAATTGAGTTGGTTTGTAAATCCACTCTAAGTGTGTTATTGTATTTGTGATAATGGATTAGGTACTTTCCATTGACGTGTTTCGGAATTACTCGGTTGCATTCATCAAGGCGACAAGGTGAGTGTTACTATCCTATGTGCATATGTATGTGTAGGATGGGTGCGGGTCGGGTGAAGTGGTTCTCGGTTATAGAGCTCACTTCACATATAGGTGGATTTGATGGACTTGCGTTTAGATCCAATTGGCACGGTTGTGCGTTTTGGTTGACCACCTTTGGCGAGGTACACGTTTTGTGTGTACACTATCACACGTGGTTGTGATGTGGATGATATAACCCCAATGGCAAAGGGTTTTGATGTTGAAAGTGAATCGCGTGTGGTTTCGGGTTCAATATGACATGTGTAGTTCGGTCATCTTATTGAGGTAGTGATCTCGTGTAGTTCAGATTACTAAGGCTCTTGTAGTTCGGCCAACCTCGATGTTGTGAAGATAGTAATCTCGTGTGGGTTCGGATTACTAAGGCTCGTGTAGTTCGGCCAATCTTCATTGTGGTGTTTGGTATTCGGTAATGGGTTAAGGGGTTAACCTTATTCGTTTATATATTGTTATATATATATATTGTTTTATTGTCGTGATGTAGCTAACCCTCCGGGTGTAGCTTCTTGGCATTGTTCACATCGTCGTTGGTGAACTTATGTTTGTTGATGCATATTTAGCTTGTTGCTTAGTGATCGTACGGTATGCTTAGATTAGCTTGCCTTATTGCATGGATGCTCCGGTATGCGGAATTTGAATATTTGTGGCATGTCCATTTTATGCATATATATGTATGTAGTATATTTTCACTCACTAAGCGTTAGCTTACCCTCTCGTTGTTTATATTTTTATAGATTGCATGGATGCGGTGGCTCGGGTAAGTGGGAACTAGTGGACTCGCATAGTTGCTTTAGAAGATCTTGCTTTTGGATTGATTAGGATTGGGTAGCGTATCCCCAATCGCCATGCTCGGTCTTTATTTTGTGTTAAAAATCATGTGGTCGAAAACTTGTATTTTGTACGAAAGTCGTAAAACGGCCGATGTGGGCCTGGTCTCGTAAAACTCATTTTATTATTGGAACGTGTTAGTTTTAACTAATGTAAATTGTTGTGAAAAGCGTTTGGTCTAAAAGTGTCGGGAAGCAAGAGATCTTTTTGCGAAAATTGGAAAAAGTGGACAGCGGGCTGCCAGGCCCTGTGCGCGCCGCGCACAGGTGTGGGTGCGCGCCGCGCACCCCATCTGGACAGCTCTGTTCAGTTTTATTTTTTTTTATTTCCGCGTTTTTGGTTGATTAACGGGTTGGGTTGTTACACATATTCATTCAATCAGGTCTTAACAATATAACTTACATCCAATACCGAGGGTAAAATATCTAGATGAACATTTCGTATCTTTGATCTTAATCAAACTATCTTATTTGCTTTCTTTGCACTTGTTTTCATTATATAAACTTAAAAGACCAAAAATATTATTTTTACTTTTAATCTTCTCTGATTTGGCTAAATCGTTAAATAGCCACAAAAACATAGTATCTTGTACCTTTAAGTTTCATTTACTTAGTAATCATAATATAGTTTCTAATTCTAATTTGACTAATACAACTGTCCTTGGAATGATACACGGAACTAAACCATTATTTATACTACTACACGATCGGGTACACTGTCCGTTAGTGTGTAACAATCTTTAATCGGCATTTTTCCATAATATTTCGTATAACAATTCATATACCACGTTTTGCACATCAAGTTTTTGGCGCCGGTGCTTATGATGACCTTAGTTCCCTAAGTGTGAAAATAGACGGTGTTGCTCGAAACATGGACAAAATCACCAAGGAAATTCATAGTATGAAAGTAGGTTGTGAATACTGTGGTGGTCTCCATTTAGGAAAAGATTGTGATGCCGGTTTAACAATGGCTCCAAAAGAAGAAGTGGCTTTCATAAGCCAAAGAAATAATAATCAATTTCAAGGAAGAGCCCAATTTAACCGAAACTTCAACAACCCCTACAACCCTCAAGGTCAAAATTCCAATTACCAACAAGGGTCAAGTAGTGGGTTCCAACAACAAACTTCGGGTTTTTATCAAAAACCCCAACAAGAAGAGAAAAAGTCAAATATGGAGAGTTTTTTGGAGAAGTTAATTGCATCTCAGACCCAGCTTGTCACCAATATAAGCCAAACAAACGAGAAGAACGAACACCAATTTAAAAACCAACAAGCTATAATTCAGAATCTGGAGAAGCTTAGCGAAAGAAAACCAGGGAGTTTACCGGGGGATACTAATAAGAACCCCCGAAATGAACACACCAATGTTATCACCACACGGAGTGGTATAGCATACGAAGCTCCAAAAATGGCCGAAGATTCTGATTTCAGTGTTCCGTTGAACAAAAATGACGAAACAGTTAAGGAGCCAGAACAAGTGGTTGAGAAGGAAGAACGGGAGAAACCCGTAGTGAAGCCATATCAAGTACCGCTCCCATACCCAAGAAAGCAACAACAAGAAAGGCTCGAAGCCGAAAGGTTAAAATTTCTAGATATGTTTAAACAAATTAACATAAATATGCCTTTTATTGATGTGATTTCAGGTATGCCCAAGTATGCTAAGTTCTTAAAAGACTTACTTACTAACCGCAAGAAGATGGAAAGCGTTTCATCTGTCACTTTAAATGCTAGATGTTCAGCTCTGGTGTCCAACACACTTCCTGAAAAGCTTCAGGATCCAGGTTGTTTTACTATTCCATGTCTAGTGGGTGACCTCGACTGTATGAGGGCATTGGCCGATTTGGGGGCTAGTATCAATTTAATGCCCTATTCGATTTACCTTAAATTAGCCCCTGGAGAACTCAAGACCACACGAATGGCTATTCAACTAGCTGATCGCTCTATAAAATTCCCTCAAGGAATAATAGAGAATTTGTTAGTTAAGACCGGAAATCTGATTTTTCCGGCAGACATTGTGGTTTTAGACATGGAAGTTGATGAAAGAATACCAATTATTTTGGGTCACCATTTTTGAATACTGCTAGATGTGTCATTGATATTTATGACCAGCAGTTGACCCTTAGAATTGGTGAAGCTAGTGCGACTTTTGCAATTAACAAGTCATTAAAATATCCTAAATCTTCAGATGATACTTGTTATTTTATGTAAAGCACAGACTCGCATTATGAGTTCTTGCAGGAATTTTCCAAATCGAATGAAACAGGTGTATACGATTTGGCGAGTGGAGATGAAGAATTTTTCGTTGAAGAAATGGATGTGATGACCACTTTGATGGCAAATGGGTATGAACCAACTGAGGAGGAGATAGAACAACTGAACAAGGATAGCGAGTACCGGAGTAAATCCTCAATTGAGGAACCTCCAATTTTGGATCTTAAGCCGCTCCCTGATCATCTTGAGTACGCTTTCCTTCAGGAAGATTCGAAGCTTCCGGTAATTATTTCCTCACTTCTTTCTAAACATGAAAAAGAACATCTTGTTTCCTTGTTACAGGCCCACACACCGGCCATTGCATGGAAAATCCATGATATAAAAGGAATTAGCCCTTCTTATTGCACGCACAAGATCTTGATGGAAGAAAATTCCAAACCAGTGGTGCAACGTCAAAGGAGACTAAATCCTCATATGCAAGATGTTGTCAAAAAGGAAATCATTAAATTGCTAGATGCAGGTCTAATCTACCCAATCTCAGACAGTTCGTGGATAAGCCCGGTCCATTGTGTTCCTAAAAAGGGTGGTATAACTGTTATCACCAATGATAAAGACGAGCTTATCACAACACGAATTGTCACGGGGTGGCGAGTGAAAGGACCCGTTCATATACATTATAAACGATTCACAATAGTTGATTACATTGCGAGGTATTTGACCTCTATATGATACATTTTACAAACATTGCATTCGTTTTTAAAAGACAATCTTTCTTTACATCAAAAATTGATAGGCATGCATACCATTTCATAATATCCACTATCCAACTATAAATTGATTTAATAATAATCTTTGATGAACTCAATGACTCGAATGCAACGTTCTTTAAAATATGCTATGAAAGACTCCAAGTAATATCTTTAAAATGAGCAAATGCACAGCGGAAGATTTGTTTAACACCTGAGAATAAACATGCTTTAAAGTGTCAACCAAAAGGTTGGTGAGTTCATTAGTTTATCATAATCATTTATTTCCATCATTTTAATAGACCACAGGAATTTCATTTCCAGTTCTCATAAATATACGTCTCATGCATAGAGACAAAAAATAATCATTCATATGGATTGAACACCTGGTAACCGACATTCACAATACGCATATAGAATATCCCCTATCATTCCGGGATCCTCCTTCGGACATGATATATATTTCGAAGTACTAAAGCATCCGGTACTTTGGATGGGGCTTGTTGGGCCCGATAGATCTATCTTTAGAGTTCGCGTCAATTAGGGTGTCTGTTCCCTAATTCTTAGATTACCAGACTTAATAAAAAGGGGCATATTCGATTTCGATCATTCAACCATATAATGTAGTTTCGATTACTTGTGTCTATTTTGTAAAACATTTATAAAAGCGCATGCATTCTCAGTCCCAAAAATATATATTTCAAAAGCATTTAAAAGGGGAGTAATGAAACTCACCATACTGTATTTCGTAGTAAAAATACATATAACGTCATTGAACAAGTGTAAGGTTGGCCTCGGATTCACGAACCTAAATTAATTATATATATTTATGTGTTGGTCAATATTTGTCTAACAAATTAGGTCAAGTCATAGTGTACCACAATCCTAATGCTCGAGACTAATATGCAAAAGTCAACAAAAGTAAATTTGACTCAAAATAATTTCCATAAATTTATACATGATTAATATATAGTTTAAATATCGTCGTTTTATATTTTTAAATATTTTTAAAAGATTTATTAGAGTAAATAATATAATTTATTTATTAATAAATAAAATTTTATATTATATTTATATAATAAAATATACTTTTATATATATTAAGTAATAAAATTTATAGGGTTCATTTAATATTATAAAGATAATATGATACGTATTATTAAAGTAAGTTATTACACGTAGTAAAATATGTTTGTATCAAATATTTATTTGATAAAATAATATCTATAATGATAGTAAGTAAAAGTTGTATTATTTTGTAATAATAATTATTATTATAAAAATATCAATATTTATAATTACTAAGATGACATTATGATAAAACGATAATTCTAATTATGATAACTTTAATATTTACGATAATTTTTAATATTATCTTTAAAATAATAATTCTATTTAAAATAATAATAATAATAATAATAATGATATTTTATAGTAACAATGACATTTCTATTAAAATGATAATTTTTGTTAAAATGATAGTTTTAATACTAATGATAATTTTAATAATATTAGTAATGATAAAAATAATAAGAACAATAATTTTATCTAAATCAATATCTTATAATATTTTAATTTCATCATGATACTCTTACCCATTATTTCCTAATCGTTTCGCTTAATAGCTTTTAATCGTCTTTTATATCGTGTTCGTAATAATGACAATAATAGTAATCAAAATAATTAGGTGTTACAAATATTTGTTTTAATTACACTAATATTAATAATGATAGTTACTATAACATTATTAACGATAATACTAATAATTATCTTAATGATAATATAGTAATAATAATAACAATAACAATAACTATTTTTAAATAATGATATATATATTAATAACGATAATAATAATAATAATACCAATAATAATAATAATAATAATAATAATAATAATAATAATTGGATAATAATAATAATACTAATTATAACTTTAACGATAATAACGATAGTAATAATAAAAAAAATAACAATTTTTAATGATAAATCCTTTTATTGATAAAGATAATAATAATAATAAGATAAAACTAGAACGACGATAATAACGACGATAATAATAATCATTTTTAATAATAATACAAAATTTTGATGGACTATAACTTCAAATCCGTTCATCGAAATCATTCGATATCTAAATGAAAAGTTCTTAATTTTTCGCTAGCTTTCCAACGACATGCATATCTTATACCTTATCTCAGTCGCATATATAACTAATTCAGGATTCAACATAACCTAACTAAAGGCAATATCAAAAGTACAAACATGCATAATCCTATATACTCGAGCACTAGTCAGGGATACACTATTAGTATGTAAAAGTTAAATTATGAGTACTCACGTATCAATATTGAGATTCAATATTGCAGGAAAGGTACGTAGAAGCAACGGAGATGATAAACACTATATTGACCTCACGAGCATACCCATGAACCATACCAATCACCTTCATAGCTATAACCCATAATTTCCTTAATCCAATCTCACTCGAAAAACAATTTCGAAATCACTCGGACAGCACTCTGACGTAATATTTTATGTATACTAATAATATCTTGAAATAATATGGAGTAAATATATATATGTAAATCGATTGAGAGAGTTTAGAGAAAAATATTTCAAGTTTCTATGAAATAATGAAACCTGTTGAATTCTATTTATAATAGATTTTTGAATTATTAAAGTGAATTATTAAAGTGAATTATTAAAGTATGAATTATTAAAGTGAATTATTAAAGTATGAATTATTAAAGTGAATTATTAAAGTATGAATTATTAAAGTGAATTATTAAAGTATTAATTATTAAAGTTAATTATTAAAGTTAAAGTAAAGTAAAAATAAAGTAAAGGTAAAGTTTAAGTATAGTAAAAGTATAAAACTATGTACGTATAATACGCGTATAAATATATATAATATTAATTTTAATCGTTATATATATTTAATAAAATAAAATATAAATATCGTTATCTTTATCATACTGGTTAAGTAATGAGTTGTCAAAAGTGATTCTAGATATTTATAAAAGTTATATACGTTTTAATAATAAAGTTCTTTTTAAACTGAAAACGTTTTTGTACGTTTGAAACTAAATCAAATAAATATAATAATTTTGTTTTCCAAAACCAAATATATTTTTAAGAATCATTTTGTTTAAAGGTTAAAATAATGGAAATCGTTATATCATAAAATGTTTTAAAAAAGTAGAATCATATATATTCATAATAGGTTTCAAGTTTTTAAATTACAGTTTGTTGGTGAAGCATGGGATAAAGTTCAAAGGTTAAATAAACGTATGAAATCATCTTAATGAAAAATGTCGAGTTACTTAACTTGTCGATATCCAACATCTAAGTTATTTACACTTCACGTTCTTACTTATAAATCACTTTACCATTTTCCGAATGTTGTCAAAAAGAATAGATTTCTTAAATCACAGTGGACCTCATAACATAGACCCGTAATCATATCATAATGTATCTGATAAATCAACAATTTGATATTATCTTCTAATTCCATCGATAAACATATTGAAACAAATACGATCATGTAAAGTATTATATGTTTAATACTTTATTAATATTCTCAAGTTATAATATATATATATATATACATATATATACATATTTATTTATATATAACGGTTCCTGAATCGTCAGAATTTGGTCGAGGTTATAATGAATGTATGAACACAATTTAAAATTCTTGAGATTTAACTTAACAAACTTTGCTTATCGTGTCGGAATAATATAAAGATAAAGTTTAAATTTGGTTGGAAATTTCCGGGTTGTCACAGTACCTACCTGTTAAAGAAATTTCGTCCCAAAATTTGAGTGGAAAGGTCGTGAATGATAATAAGTATGTTTTCATGATGCATACAGGCTGAAAATTAGAGTTTTATCATCAGCGAATAATTTGGATAAATAATCCATTTATATGAAGAGTACGAATGAAGCTAACATAGAAGAGTGAAATTAGTAAGTGTAGATTCATCTTATCATTTGACGTAGATATGATTGATTTCCAGATTTCAAGGGATTTGAAGAAAATATTTTTAATAAGATTTGATTCTCCGGTAACAAAAGGAATTAGGATCCGCTTTAAATGCGATCGTCCATTTTAATTGTTCTGTCGAAAATTTTCTTATAAATTCACCTCCTTCGTTTTCTTACAATTCACACCTTCTGTTGATGCATTTTATGCAAGTCCCTAGACATCTACCCACGTCCATTGTAGGTACAACAGTTTACAGGCCACCATGATCGTTCGTTATTATCCTATCCGTGTTTGTATGTGGTTACAGCAACTGCAGGAACGAGATTTGGATGTTTGACTATGTTAAACTTAGTCAGACGTCCGAGTGAAGCCTCACTCGTACGGCTGATAGGCTCATACGCACGGTTGATGCTGATCTAAGTCACAATTACAACCTAAATGAGAAGACACGGGTGAGTGATCACCCGTACGACTGATGAAGCCAACTCGTATGTGTGATGGATGAATCGTACGGGTGAGTCAACAGCAGGGGTATATAAAGTCTTATGTTCTTCATTTTTAGGTTAAGCCTCTCATTTGTTACACACACTCAGATTTGGTGAGCTCCTCCGATTTTCTCTCAACCCAAATCACCCAGGTGGTGAATAATAGCTCTAGGTGTTGATCTAATCACACTTGATTTAGTTGTGGTATGACTAAATTAATCACAAAAAGCGTAACCTATTCACTAGAGGGTTTGATTCACTTATTCCGTCATTGTGTGAGTTAAATCTGTTGATTTCTAAGTTCCTAGTCATGTTTCATCACCTTCTATTCTTTCCCCCACAAATCATATTTTAAAGTATTCATCAATATGCTCCATCCAGTTCTGATTCTCGATATACTTATAACTTTCATATCGGTCATTCTTCTTTTTCATCTACCGCCAGAAGAATCTATTTACTTCTACTATACTCTTGGGTTTATAGTGTTTCTAGTTCTCCCGTGTCTTTATATTGCTATATGCATCGATATATATGGTTTATAATTTTTGGTTTGTCGTTTGGGCTTTATATCTTCCCTTATATTTCAAAGTCTCTGTTTCTATCTTCTATAATCATTGTCATCCACAGTTAATGCTCTCTTTTATTTGCTGCAATTTATACCCCAATTTCTATTTCGGAGTTTTGTCCTTTCGTTTCTTCTTCTTGCGATTAAGCACCGCTTGTAATGGTTCAGAATTCACAAATATGAATTTCGGAATGAACATTGTTAATGTTCTAGGAAGGAAATTGTGATGGCACGATCTTGACTTGTCAAATTACTAGAATACCTTGGAAAAGGCCGAATCATCAAGAAATATTTTCTTGATATTTTAGAGGTTAAATAGAATACAAGAGTCGTATAACATGGCACATGATGATGTTATGATCTGTGAATCATCACGTTCCATTTAGAAACTCAGCATGAATTACTGTAATATAATCACGTTGATCAAGTGTTATTATATTATACTAACTCATGCTTCAGTTTCCAATACTACTTCAAAAACATTCATATTTTAAACTCAAAGGTTTACAGAGTATAGGAACTAAACAGTTTCCTTTTTGATGTAATATAGATAGTGCAAAGAGATAAATGATTCCAGATAAGAATAGTTATGAAATATCTTCAGAAATATGGAGGATATTTATAATGAAAGATACGATGATATCTTAGAATTTCTAATATCAGAGGATGATGAAGAATATTGTCTGTAAGGGTTTAGTGTCAGGAGCAAGGTATTCGTTAATGACTTCAGCAGACGCTGAATCATTTGGATTCTTTGAAGGCAGGTTCAGTCTTTGTAATTTGTCCACAGCCTCCTTCATAATTTGCTCAATCCGTTTTCCAGTTCCAAAACTTCTCTATTTCTGAACTTTGTTAATACACTAATCTTTATCATCAAACTTTTTACTGCTAAGGTCGTTTACAGTTTTTGTTGCTTCATCAGCATTTCAAAAACTAGTTCGCGGTTCAGAGTGTTTTTCAGAAACTTCACATTCGAAATATGTAAGCCTTGGAAATAGACGTTATGTATAACTGTTGGCGTCAACAAGCTGTGAGATTTCAAAATACTGATTGCTAACTCCCAATGGTTCGTATGACAATTCTCGTTACAAGAGGCAGATGAGTAAATGATGAGGTTTCGATAAATATAAAGATTCTTCGGAATGCCTAAGATCAGTGAAGTTGTTGGTAAGTTTATTGCTAATGTGGTGGAATATGAAAGGTTCTCCGGTAACAAAAGGGTAATCACATATATCAAAATTATGATAAGGCTACTCCGAATGAAAAAATCGAAGTTGTCTTGCTGGAGCTGTGATATAATTTGCTACTTTGCAAAGGAATTGCAAGGTTATTTTTGCTAATAAATGCCAAAAGATCTGACACAGATATGTGTTGAATTATGACTTTGGTTTCGAGAGCTTTTTAAGTACATAACTGTGGGTAATATGTGGTTGGATCATCATCTCGATTGCTCATTATTTGAAGTGTCTTCAGAGATTTTTGAAGGGTTTGAACACAGATTGTAATCGTTTGTATACATTTGATGTTCTAACACACTTTTGAAGTCAAAGTATAGCTTTGAAAGATGCAGGAATCTAAAAGTAATGGTACCGGTTATATCTCGAATTGAATTCTGAGATTTTAAAATCAAAATATGTAATTGGGTTTGAATGAGTATGGTTGTTTTGATTTCTATGAAAGAATGTATATTATTGTGAAAGTAGGAAGTATAATTGATAATTTGCTTAATCTGATTCGAAGAATGTAACATATTAATTGTGAATTTATATATATCTCTCGGATATTACCTACCCGTTAAAAAATTTTCATAATTAATATTTTGTACATAAGAATTTTATTACAGTCTTTATGAAAATATATATGTATATATTCTCCTCAGATGTAACATAGATTTTAATGAGTTAATACTAAATTAAACTCATTCGATTTACGGTTGGAACTAGAATTGAATAATTCCTTGAAGGTTTAGAGGTTACATAAGTATTTCTTCAATAATATTGAAATTATGAATCAATACTTCGTTATTTGTTGAGATGTGATGTTGGTTTTCGTTAAATTCTTGTGAACTTCGCAAAGTACGAATGATGTTATCTGAAAAGTTTCGGTTACATCAATGATGAAGTGTAAAATCAAATATATACTTGATTTATTAGGAATTGGAATTTGTTGAATTGAGACAGAGATTGTAGTTAACGATGGTTAAGTCGCGGGTGAGGGACGTACATTATTGCATATTTGTAATATGAATTAACTGAGTAGTTAAGATTCACACACAATATATATATATATATATATATATATATATATATATATATATATATATATATATATATATATATATATATATATATATATATATATATATATATATATATATATATATATATATATAATATATATAATTTCTTCAGAGGGAATGAGTTAATTCTTCATAACTTGTTGATACAATATACACGTTATTGATTCGTAATGATGTCCACAGTGATTCTTGAACTGACGGAGTTTGTGATGTTATAGGTGTTGTTGATTCTGATGTTGACTGTACTGACGATGCTGGTGACGTTGACGGTACTGTTGATGTTGTTGGTAAAACGAGTTTAACTTGTTAATCACACACCATTTTTGTCAGGGTTTCTACTCTTCCTTCTATTATTTTGGTTCGCTTAACTGATTTATGGTTAGGGCTAGATTAGATAATCTCTAAGACTTTAGAGATTATATAATCGCCGCGGAATGTTTCTCCAATGAAGTTATGAATTAATACTTCGTCAGTTATTGTTGTTGGTACTCCTTGGTATCTATGGTGCGTATGACGTTGATGCTCGTGGGACAGATTATGAAGTTGAGGTTTACAACGCGGTTGTGGTTGGAGGTGGTAATGGTACTGTTGGCGTTGATGATGGTGGTACTGGTTATGCTGCTGGTGCTGCTGGTGTTTGTAATCTCTGCACCATATTCTCCAAAGCCACTACCCGAGCACGAAGTTCGTTGACTTCTTCTATTATTCCAGGATGATTGTCGGTCGGAACGAACGGATAAATAAAATCTAGAATTTGATGTAGTATATAATCGTGACGAGATACCCTGGAAATGAGAGAGAAAATGGTGTCTCGAACAGGTTCGCCGGTAAGTGCTTCAGGTTCTTCGCCAAGAGGGCAATGTGGTGGATGGAAAGGATCGCCTTCTTCTTGTTTCCAATGATTGAGGAGGCTACGAACCCATCCCCAATTCATCCAGAATAGGTGATGACTGATTGGTTGATCCATTCCGGTCACACTGCTTTCGGAGCTTGAGTGAGATTCCATTTCGGAATCCGAGTGACTTGAACTGATGACAAATTCCATTTCGTACGATTGGATAAAGGATTTTCGATATAAAATGATTTTTCGGCTATCGGGTGGTATTCTATTTACATAGGATATCTATATATAGAGATCAAAAGATTTCATAGATTACGAAGGAATTTGCGGGGTATGTCAGGCAAAGTTTAAAGTAACAGATACGATAAGATATGATTTAGCAGATACGCTAAGATATGAAGTTTGTCTATACACTACTCATGCAATTAATGTAGCAAGACGTGTCTAGACTAATAATGATAAGCAGGTAATTTCCTATGGATGATAAGCAGATGATTTCCGACTAGATATGATAAGCAAAACTTTTGACATGCAGACACGGTCGAAGTCCAGACTCACTAATGCATTCTAACGACTTATCAGTTATACACACTAATGCAGACCTGGTTCGCTAAGACCACCGCTCTGATACCAACTGAAAGGACCCGTTCATATACATTATAAATGATTCACAATAGTTGATTACATTGCGAGGTATTTGACCTCTATATGATACATTTTACAAACATTGCATTCGTTTTTAAAAGACAATCTTTCTTTACATCAAAAATTGACAGGCATGCATACCATTTCATAATATCCACTATCTAACTATAAATTGATTTAATAATAATCTTTGATGAACTCAATGACTCGAATGCAACGTTCTTCGAAATATGTTATGAAAGACTCCAAGTAATATCTTTAAAATGAGCAAATGCACAGCAGAAGATTTCTTTAACACCTGAGAATAAACATGCTTTAAAGTGTCAACCAAAAGGTTGATGAGTTCATTAGTTTATCATAATCATTTATTTCCATCATTTTAATAGACCACAGGAATTTCATTTCCAGTTCTCATAAATATACGTCCCATGCATAGAGACAAAAAATAATCATTCATATGGATTGAACACCTGGTAACCGACATTCACAATACGCATATAGAATATCCCCTATCATTCCGGGATCCTCCTTCGGACATGATATATATTTCGAAGTACTAAAGCATCTGGTACTTTGGATAGGGCTTGTTGGGCTCGATAGATCTATCTTTAGAGTTCGCGTCAATTAGGGTGTCTGTTCCCTAATTCTTATATTACCAGACTTAATAAAAAGGGGCATATTCGATTTCGATCATTCAACCATATAATGTAGTTTCGATTACTTGTGTCTATTTCGTAAAACATTTATAAAAGCGCATGCATTCTCAGTCTCAAAAATATATATTGCAAAAGCATTTAAAAGGGGAGTAATGAAACTCACCATACTGTATTTCGTAGTAAAAATACATATAACGTCATTGACCAAGTGCAAGGTTGGCCTCGGATTCACGAACCTAAATTAATTATATATATTTATGTGTTGGTCAATATTTATCTAACAAATTAGGTCAAGTCATAGTGTACCACAATCCTAATGCTCGAGACTAATATGCAAAAGTCAACAAAAGTAAATTTGACTCAAAATAATTTCCAAAAATTTATACATGATTAATATATAGTTTAAATATCATCGTTTTATATTTTTAAATATTTTTAAAAGATTTATTAGAGTAAATAATATAATTTATTTATTAATAAATAAAATTTTATATTATATTTATATAATAAAATATACTTTTATATATATTAAGTAATAAAATTTATAGGGTTCATTTAATATTATAAAGATAATATGATACGTATTATTAAAGTAAGTTATTACACATAGTAAAATATGTTTGTATCAAATATTTATTTGATAAAATAATATCTATAATGATAGTAAGTAAAAGTTGTATTATTTTGTAATAATAATTATTATTATAAAAATATCAATATTTATAATTACTAAGATGACATTATGATAAAACGATAATTCTAATTATGATAACTATAATATTTACGATAATTTTTAATATTATCTTTAAAATAATAATTCTATTTAAAATAATAATAATAATGATATTTTATAGTAACAGTGATATTTCTATTAAAATGATAATTTTTGTTAAAATGATAGTTTTAATACTAACGATAATTTTAATAATATTAGTAATGATAAAAATAATAAGAACAATAATTTTATCTAAATCAATATCTTATAATATTTTAATTTCATCATGATACTCTTACCCATTATTTCCTAATCGTTTCGTTTAATAGCTTTTAATCGTCTTTTATATCGTGTTCGTAATAATGATAATAATAGTAATCAAAATAATTAGGTGTTACAAATATTTATTTTAATTACACTAATATTAATAATGATAGTTACTATAACATTATTAACGATAATACTAATAATTATCTTAATGATAATATAGTAATAATAATAATAACAATAACAATAACCATTTTTAAATAATGATATATATATTAATAACGATAATAATAATAATAATAATACCAATAATAATAATAATAATAATAATAATAATAATAATAATAATAATAATAATAATAATAATAATAATATTAATAATAATAATAATAATAATAATAATAATAATAATAATAATAATAATAATAATAATAATTGGATAATAATAATAATACTAATTATAACTTTAACGATAATAACGATAGTAATAATAAAAAAAATAACAATTTTTAATGATAAATCCTTTTATTGATAAAGATAATAATAATAATAAGATAAAACTAGAACGACGATAATAACGACGATAATAATAATCATTTTTAATAATAATACAAAAATTCGATGGACTATAACTTCAAATCCGTTCATCGAAATCATTCGATATCTAAATGAAAAGTTCTTAATTTTTCGCTAGCTTTCCAACGACATGCATATCTTATACCTTATCTCAGTCGCATATATAACTAATTCAGGATTCAACATAACCTAACTAAAGGCAATATCAAAAGTACAAACATGCATAATCCTATATACTCGAGCACTAGTCAGGGATACACTATTAGTATGTAAAAGTTAAATTATGAGTACTCACGTATCAATATTGAGATTCAATATTGCAGGAAAGGTACGTAGAAGAAACGGAGATGATAAACACTATATTGACCTCACGAGCATACCCATGAACCATACCAATCACCTCCATAGCTATAACCCATAATTTCCTTAATCCAATCCCACTCGAAAAACAATTTCGAAATCACTCGGACAGCACTCTGACGTAATATTTTATGTATACTAATAATATCTTGAAATAATATGGAGTAAATATATATATGTAAATCGATTGAGAGAGTTTAGAGAAAAATATTTTCAAGTTTCTATGAAATAATAAAACCTGTTGAATTCTATTTATAATAGATTTTTGAATTATTAAAGTGAATTATTAAAGTGAATTATTAAAGTATGAATTATTAAAGTGAATTATTAAAGTATGAATTATTAAAGTGAATTATTAAAGTATGAATTATTAAAGTGAATTATTAAAGTATGAATTATTAAAGTGAATTATTAAAGTTAAAGTAAAGTAAAAATAAAGTAAAGGTAAAGTTTAAGTATAGTAAAAGTATAAAACTATGTACGTATAATACGCGTATAAATATATATAATATTAATTTAAATCATTATATATATTTAATAAAATAAAATATAAATATCGTTATCTTTATCATACTGGTTAAGTAATGAGTTGTCAAAAGTGATTCTAGATATTTATAAAAGTTATATACGTTTTAATAATAAAGTTCTTTTTAAACTGAAAACGTTTTTGTACGTTTGAAACTAAATCAAATAAATATAATAATTTTGTTTTCCAAAACCAAATATATTTTTAAGAATCATTTTGTTTAAAGGTTAAAATAATGGAAATCGTTATATCATAAAATGTTTTACAAAAGTAGAATCATATATATTCATAATAGGTTTCAAGTTTTTAAATTACAGTTTGTTGGTGAAGCATGGGATAAAGTTCAAAGGTTAAATAAACGTATGAAATCATCTTAATGAAAAATGTTGAGTTACTTAACTTGTCGATATCCAACATCTAAGTTATTTACACTTCACGTTCTTACTTATAAATCACTTTACCATTTTCCGAATGTTGTCAAAAAGAATAGATTTCTTAAATCACAGTGGACCTCATAACATAGACCCGTAATCATATCATAATGTATCTGATAAATCAACAATTTGATATTATCTTCTAATTCCATCGATAAACATATTGAAATAAATACGATCATGTAATGTATTATACGTTTAATACTTTATTAATATTCTCAAGTTATAATATATATATATATACATATATATACATATTTATTTATATATAACGGTTCGTGAATCGTCGGAATTTGGTCGAGGTTATAATGAATGTATGAACACAATTTAAAATTCTTGAGATTTAACTTAACAAACTTTGCTTATCGTGTCAGAATAATATAAAGATAAAGTTTAAATTTGGTTGGAAATTTCCGGGTTGTCACAGCGAGTTTGTATAGATTATCGTAAGCTAAACGATGCCACGAGAAAAGACCATTTTCCGCTACAATTCATTGATCAAATGTTAGAGAGACTAGCAGGAAATAGCTTTTATTGTTTCCTAGATGATTTTTTGGGGTACTTTCAAATTCCCATCTCCCCTGAGGATCAAGAAAAGACTACCTTCACGTGTCCCTATGGCACCTTTTCATACCGCCGAATGCCCTTTGGTCTATGTAATGCTCCCGCAATATTCCAAAGGTACATGATGGCCATTTTCCACGATATGATTGAAGAATGCATGGAAGTTTTCATGGATGACTTTTCAGTCTTCGGTGACACTTTCGATTCATGCCTTCTAAATTTGGAGAAATGCTAATTAGGTGTGAGAAATCAAACTTAGTGCTAAATTGGGAAAAATGCCACTTTATGGTTAAAGAAGGCATTGTATTGGAGCACAAAATCTCAAGTGTTGGTATTCAGGTGGATCCAGCAAAGGTTGACGTCATTGCCAACCTTCCACCTCCTTCAAATGTGAAGGGTGTGAGAAGTTTTCTTGGGCATGCCGGGTTTTACCGGCGATTTATTAAAGATTTTTCAAAAATTGCAATGCCATTGAATAAACTTCTCGAAAAAGATGCACCCTTTGTTTTCACAAATGAATGCACTAAGGCATTCAACATTTTAAAACAAAAACTTGTTAACGCACCAATAATCATAGCTCCAAATTGGTCATTACCATTCGAGCTAATGTGCGATGCATCGGATTTTGCAGTTGGTTCAGTTTTGGGCCAACGGGTTGAGAAACGTTTTCAACCCATTTATTATGCAAGTAAGACTTTACAAGGAGCTCAATTGAACTACACAACCACGGAAAAAGAGCTCCTTGCTATCGTCTTTTCTTTTGACAAATTCCGATCATATCTTGTCCTATCGAAGACAATTGTCTTCACCGATCATTCGGCATTGAAATACCTTTTCTCTAAGACGGATGCAAAACCTCAATTACTAAGATGGGTCTTGCTTTTGCAAGAATTTGATATCGAGATTAAGGACAAGAAAGGTGCCAAAAATCTCGCGGCTGACCATCTTTCTAGACTTGAAAATCCCAATCTTGAAGTACTACATGAATCGAGTATTAGAGATGATTTTCCCGATGAATATCTCATGAGAGTAGAGAAGGTGGAAGACCCGTGGTATGTTGACTTCGCCAATTACATTGTTGGGGGGTACCTAGAAACCGGTTGGCCACATCAAAAAAGGAAGAAATTCTTTAGTGACCTAAAATACTATTTTCGGGAAGACCCTTATCTATTTAGGCGATGTGCGGATGGAGTTATTCGCAGGTGTGTTTCGGGGAAGGAATGCACCGAAATTCTGCTTGATTGTCACCTTGATCCAACAGGTGGGCACTTTGGTCCCCAAATCACGGGGAGGAAAGTTTACGAGGCCGGTTTCTATTGGCCTACAATATTCAAAGATGCCTACACTGTTTGTAGGGCTTGTGACGCGTGCCAATGGGCCGGTCAAATCACTAAACGGGATGAAATGCCTCAAGAAAGCATCCAAGTATGCGAGGTGTTCGATGTTTGGGGAATTGACTTTATGGGGCCCTTTCCAAAGTCTCATTCTTACCTCTACATACTTATTGCCATAGACTATGTTTCCAAATGGGCGGAGGCAAAACCTCTACCAACAAATGATGGCCGAGTTGTAGTAACCTTTTTTATGGAACTTTTCTGAAGGTTTGGCACACCAAAAGCCCTTATCAGTGACCGGGGCACCCACTTTTGCAATAAGCAATTAGAAAAGGTGTTGAAAAGATATGGAGTGATCCATAAAATTTCAACATCCTATCATCCCCAAACAAGTGGGCAAGTGAAAAATACCAATCGGTCGTTAAAACGCATACTTGAAAAGACCGTTGGTGCAAATCCAAAAGAGTGGTCAGTTAAGTTAAATGATGCATTGTGGGCCTTTCACACGGCCTATAAAACACCTATTGGAACCACTCCTTTTCGTATGGTATACGGGAAAGCATGCCATCTCCCTTTGGAGATTGAACACAAAGCGCATTGGGCGCTAAGGGAATGTAATTTGGATTATCAAGAGGCGAGTCGCTTACGTTTCACCCAGTTAAATGAATTAGACGAGTTGAGGCTTGAAGCCTATGACAACTCTCTAATCTATAAAGAAAAGACCAAGCAATGGCACGACAAGAGATTGAAAAGTCCAAAAGAATTCATGGAAGGAGATCGTGTCCTTGTTTATAATGCCCGTTTCAAGTTATCACCAGGAAAGCTTAAGCCCCGATGGTCGGGACCATTTGTTGTTATAAGGGTGTACCCTTATGGTACAATTGAAGTGGTAAACTGGAAGGGCGATATTTTTAAAGTGAATGGCCATCGGGTCAAACACTATGTCGATGGTCCCCTGGAAATTGATGACGAGGTTAGCCTCAACTTCGAGAACAAAGCCTAAATCAAAATGGGAACGAGTTGGGTGAACGACTCGTTAAAGAAAGTTCACGCGTGTAAATAGTGTGAATCGAGTGTTTTATGATTGGTTTGATTGTTTTTAATGTAAAAAATGATCTATGATGATTATATGAGCTTTTGTGTGTTGAAAATGAGAATTTTTATGAGTTTTATGCAAATTTTGAGCCACCAGACCAGTGGGACGTCGTCCAAAATCCCTTGGACGCCGTCCAATTTCAAAGGATTTTCTCAAAAAGAAGTCAGTACATTTTAGTGTAACTGGACGCCGTCCAGATTTTTGGACGCCGTCCATCTTTTCTTTACTGGATGTCGTCCTGATTTTTGGACGCCATTCAGCTCTTCTTTACTGGACACCATCCAGAAGTTTGGTCGCCGTCCAGATGCCTGACTCAGAAAAAAACGCGTTTTAAAGGGTTATCCAACCCATTTTTCAACCACACACACTTTTAACTCAGTTTTTCTCTCCTAAACACGAACCAACACTCTAAAAACCCTAATTTCTTCCTTCAAATTCGTGAATTCTTCCTTCAAATCTAAGCTTGAATCATGTTTTCTAGGGTATTGCTAATCTCTTTTCATACTTTTCTTTCTTAATTACTTAATTTGTATGTCTATATGTATAATTTGGTGAAAGATAAGTGTTGGGTGTTTGATTTGCATGATTCTTGTTTAGATTAACATGCCTTAGTTGTTTAATTACCCATTATGTCTTGATTTTGCAATAATTATATGTTTAATGGGTGTGTTCATGATTCTAGGGTTTGTGATGATTAAATCCGAAATTAGGGTAGTTAATTCAAGATATTGAGTTTGTTTGTGATGTTTATGAAGCTTGTGAAATGTTTAATTGTTGTTGATGATGTAGATGTTAATTTGGCCGGGTCATAAATTGAATGTTCTTGCATTTTTAGCATGTGTTGAATTGTAATGATCTTATGAAAGATGTATGCTTGATTTTCACTTGTTTAAGCCTATTGAAGTGGATTGATGGTATGGAATGCTATAATGTAGTGGCGTTATAATGGTCATTTTGAACTAAATTGTGATAACTAGTGCTATGATTGTAATGAATATCATTAGAATGCAAGTTTAAATATCATGACCTATGAACGCAACATGCTTGAGTCCTAAGTTGATGCCTAATTGTGAATTTTGTGATCCACATTTTTGTGAGAGTGTATTTTCTAGTTGATACTGCTCCAAATGAACATATATTTAGGCACAATATCCTTTCAATATGTAAAGCTTTTAGTTACTATTGTTCTATTTTTATGTAATAATCGTTTAAATAAATAAGTGCGAAGACAAAAGAAGAAAATGACGATTTGAAGACGCAAATGTCCAAAAAGCTAAAAAGTACAAAGTACAATCCAAGTGGTTTGAATTATTGATGAGAAACGTCTAAAAATTACAAGAGTACGAGCCGCGGAACGCATAGTACAAGATATCTCCGCGTACGAAAGGACGTTCGAAAATCCGGAGCCGGGACCAGAGTCAACTCTCAACGCGCGACGCAACGGAGCTAAAATTACAAGTAAACTATGCACATAAATATAATAGAATATATAAATAATTCTTAAAATTATATATATATATATATTATATTATATAATAAAACGTCGGTAAAACTAGAAAACAAAAGTAGGTGGCCTGATCCAGCTAGCCATGCGATCGCATGGCCAGGAAGACCATTTTTCATGCGATCGCATGAGCCCAAAAGTCTGGCCACATCTATAAATTTCGCAGTTTTCGGCCGAATATCACACACCTTTTTCTTTTCCTTCATATGTAACGTAAATATATATATATATATATAAAATTTAAAGTTTAATTTTAAGTTAATAATAATAAGGTTATTTTAAGAATGTTTTACGGGTTTTAAGTCGAAATTCTGTCCATGCAACGCTACACGATTAATCACCATTGTAAGCTATGTTCTTCCTTTTTAAATTAATGTCTCGTAACTAAGTTATTATTATGCTTATTTGAGCCAAAGTAATCGTGATGTTAGACTAAATATTAAGACAGGGTTATTAGATTTTGTACCATAATTAAGGTTTGGACAAAAGACCGACACTTGTGGACATTGGACTATGACTATTAATAAGGGGTATTGTCTAATTGAGCGACAACTCATTGGAACCTGTCGAATCTATCTTCAAATTAGTTAATCTAATAATTATTAAAATGATTATGTATGTCCTATTTAGTGATGTTTATACGACATCTTTTACGATCATTTAATTAATTATTTGGGTTGGGTAATTGATTATTCATTCTGATCAAGTGGGTAAATTAATATTCATATCTCATTAAAACAGGGGTGGATTACATACAAGGATAATTGGTGTAATTGTTAACAAAGTAATAAAACCTTGGATTACACGCAGTCGATAACCTGGTGTAATCATTAAACAAAGTATTAAAACCTTGTTACAGTTCGAATCCCTAATTAGTTGGAATATTTGACTTCGGGAATAAGCTTAATTTGACGAGCATTTTATAATTATGACCGATAGACTATTATGGACAAAAACCAGATAGGTATCAAATAAACCAGGACAAAGCACAATTAACCCGGGTAACAATTAATTAAAATCAAAACGTCAAACATCATGATTACGGAAGTTTAATTAAGCATAATACTTTTATTTCATCGTACTTTTATTTATAGTCATTTTATTTATCGCACTTTTAATTATCGTACTTTTTAATTATCGCAACTTTTATTTACTGTCATTTTATTTATCGCACTTTAATTATTGTCATTTACTTTACGCTTTAAATTAAGTTATATTTATTTTTAATATTTTACATTAGGTTTTAATTGTAACTTAAGTTATAAAATCGACAAACCGGTCATTAAACGGTAAAACCCCCTTTTATAATAATAATAATATTACTTATATATATCTATACAAATATAGTTTAAAATAGATATAGCGTTAAACTCAGCTAGCTCCCTGTGGAACGAATCGGACTTACTAAAAACTACACTACTCTATGATTAGGTACACTGCCTATAAGTGTTGTAGCAAGGTTTAGGTATATTCCATAAATAAATAAATAAAACTTGTGTAATTTGTATGGTATTTTGTAAAAAAATATAATATTATTTCGTACACCTCCGCTCGCACATCAAGTTTTTGGCGTCGCTGCCGGGGACGCCAAAGCGAAACGCTATAAAAAAGGATTTTTATTAAGTTTTAATTTCTTTTTATAAAAATATATTTTAAATATTAAAAATACAAAAATATAAAAAGAAAAACAAAATATATATATTTTTAAGAGTTGTTCAAAATATATAAAATTATAAAGTATTTTTATTTCTATTTTAGTTTTTAAATATAAGTTTTATTTAATTTATATAAATATTTTATATAAATATAAAAATAGAAAAAAAAATTAATATATATATGTATTCGGGCATGGTACTGTAGGAGCCCAAGACCTGGCCTGTTATCTGAAACCATGCGATCGCATGGCCCAGCCATATAAAACTCATGCGATCGCATGAGGCTGTCTGACAAGTCTGATCCCAGCAATTATTACACAGTAGGGCTTTATTATTAATTATTATTATTTATTAACCCTAATTAGGGTTTAATTAATTAATTAGTTTTTATTAATTAGTTTTAGTTTTATTAATTAATTTCTATTTTAAGATTTAATTAGTTTTAAAATTAATACTTTTATAAAATAATAATATAAAAATAATATTTTTATAAAATTGTAATTTTATTACTTTTTATTTCTTTTTATAAATAGTATGTTTTAATCGTTTATTCGTAATATTTGTATTTTTATCGTTCGTAATTAGTTCGTAACTTAGTATTTTGCCGTAGTTATTTTATATTTCTAGATTTTTTTAGCCTTTGCCGTAAAATCCCTTAAGTGCTTTTTCTTTAGACTAAGATTTATGTGCTTTAGAATTTTGTGACGCCGTTTTAAGATTTTAGTACTTTTTAAGTTATTGCCGTTTTGGATATAGAATTCCTTTAAGCTTTAATACCTTTAGACGCAACTTTTAATATTTAGTTTTTAGAATTTTAAGTTTCGACTCGCTACGTTCTTTTTATTATTTTTCGACGTTTTCCGACGCGCTCTTTTTCTTTCTTATTTCTCGACGCTCTAGTTTTTAGGACATAGAATTTTCTATTTCTTCTCTAAAAATTCTAAACGAAAAATTATTTTAAACGGTTAAATTGATAGGATATTCGAAACGTGGACAAAATCAGAAAAGTCTATTAATTTGATAACTTATATAATTTTTATCTTTATAACTAATAGGATATTCAGTGAATGCACCGAGCAAAATGTTCACCACCTTTCATACGTTCACCACCTGTAACTCGATCAAGACATCTAGCCAATATTATCGCCGTTGATTTTTCTTTAGAATCATCATCTAGTCGACCAAGTACTCCAATTCGAATTTCCGATAATCCATTTTTTGAACACGACCTCACAATTGAGAATCCGGAGAATATTCAAGGACAATTCAGAGATCCTGAACCACTAATCATTCCTCCGGAACCACAAATTACTCATCTAGAGATTGTCGAGGAACAAACCGTTAAATCAGAATTCTCTAGTGATTCGTATTCAACAAATTCAATTATGGAAGTAACGGAACCTCTAAGTATGGAAGACCGAATGAGAGCCACACGCACTGGCCAAGGTCACGCCATTATTAAGCCAGACATTAATGCGCCAGATTATGAAATCAAAGGACAAATTCTACACATGATAACTAATCAATGCCAATATAGTGGTACACCAAAAGAAGATCCAAACGAACATCTTCGAACCTTTAATAGGATTTGTACTCTAATTAAAATCCGAGAAGTGGAGGATGAACAGATCTATCTCATGTTATTTCCCTGGACTTTAAAGGGAGAAGCCAAAGATTGGTTAGAATCGTTACCTGAAGGGGCGATTGATACATGGGACGTTTTAGTTGAAAAATTTCTTAAACAATCCTTTCCGGTATCTAAAGCCGTGAGACTTCAAGGAGAAATTGTTACGTTCACACAAAAGCCAGATGAAACTCTATATGAGGCGTGGACAAGATTTGAAAAGTTGTTGAGAGGATGTCCGCAACATGGTTTAGATACTTATCAAATAGTACAAATATTCTACCAAGGATACGATATTACTACACGAAAAGACATCGACATAACAGCTGGTGGTTCCATTATGAAGAAAACCGCTACTGAAGCTCACAAGTTTATTGATAACACTGCCTCCCACTCACATGAGTGGCACCAAGAACAAGATATTTTTCGTTCATCTAAAGCGGCTAGAGCCGATTCTAGCCATGACTTTGATTCCGTTTCAACAATAGATGCTTTCGAGAGACGAATGGAAAAGATGAATAAAGATATTCATGCAATACGAATCAGTTGTGAGCAATGCGGTGGACCACACTTAATGAAAGATTGTCACATTGAGCAAACCATGGAACAACGAGAGAATGTTTCCTACATGAACCAAAGGCCGGGAAATAATTATCAGAATAATTATCAACCGCCAAGGCCAAACTTCAATCGAAATCAAAACATTCTTTACAATCCAAATGGACCCAACAACAACTCGTACAACCAACAAGGTCCGAATAACCAACCAACCCAAAACAACACTTTCAATCAATAAAAACCTAGCTTGTATAAATCACTACAACAAACCGAAGAGAAAAAGTCAAATCTGGAAGAAATGATGGCAAAGCTAATGGAATCTCAAACACAATTTATTACATTTCAAACCCAAACAAATGAGAGGTTTGATCAGTCATTAAGAACTCAACAAGCTTCCATTTTGAATCTAGAAAAAACACGTAGGTACTCTTGCTAGCATGATGAGTGAGAGGGAACAAGGAAAGCTACCGAGTAATACTGAAGTAAATCCTCAAAATGAGAATGTTAACATGGTGTCAACAAATTCTAAAAAAACATCATCAGAAGATGGGAAGGTTTTAGATGTGAGTAAAAATGAAGAAGTTACACCACCACCACCACCCGAGTATGTAAAGCCAGTGGTGGCACCATACAGACCACCCATCACGTTTCCAAGAAAAGGAGTTGAGTATGAGCAAGTAATAGGTAATAAAGTTTGTGATACCTCTGGAAAGAAGAAGAAGAATAAGAAAGTACAAGAAACAAATACCGTAAAGATAAATCCGGTGAAGACAGTTCCACCAAAACCTCCACCCAGGTTGGGTGATCCGGGTGAATTTATTGTTCCTTGTCTACTTAGTGATTGTGTCATGTATAATGCACTAGCAGATTTAGGTGCGAGTGTGAGTGTTATGCCTCTTTCATTATATAAGAGATTAGGAGTAGGTGAGTTAAGTCCAACGGAAATGAGTGTTAGACTCTTTGATCAAACCATTAAGCACCCAGTTGGAATCGCTGACAACCTACCCGTTCATGTAAGTAATTTAACCTTTCTAGTCGAATTTATTGTCATTGACATAGAAGATGACTCAAACATTCCTCTAATTTTAGGTCGACCATTCTTAGCATCCACCGGGGCGTTATTTGATGTAAGAGAGGGTAGAATGACACTTAGCAATGATGAAAAATCAATCACCTTTGTGAGTTGAAAGTCTAAATCTCCACCAACCAAAACAGTTGAAACAACAAAAATGATCGATAAGAACCATATTGTTTTACCAACTCCAACGGTAGTGCTTAACAATAATAAAACGCCTAAGTGTGGGGAAGATGAAGTAAAACCTAATGATGACTTGATAACAAAGAACCCCATTGTTAATACGAAATTAAATGACTCCGTTATTAACAGTTCAATGAAGAAACTTATTAAACGGATTCGCGATGCTAGAACCAAAGGGAACTTTAAGTTATGTAACCGGTTAGTATCCAATCTATCGCCTAAAGAAAAGGCGAAACTAGTTGAATTTGTGGATATTATACAGGAATCCGACCAATGGCTTAAAGCAAAAGTCACAGATATGCAAGTTGATTATGGTCCAAAAGAAATTGACGATGAAGTTAATCACAATTTCGACACCACAGCTACCTAAGTGTTGGGAGATTCAAATGTTCTAAAGAGAAAACGTTGTCTAGAGTTAGTTGCTCTGTTCTCGTGTAGTTTCGAGAATGGAATCCGATTGGTCTTTTCCACTAGCAGACACTAAAGAACTAGTTTTCTCCCCCCATTCTGAATTTTTGTTTTGTAGGTTTTGTATGAAATTAATACGCTTTTTCAATTTAAGTTTTGTGTAAATTTAAAAACAAAATTTACTTTATTTCATTAAGTTTAAAAAAATGATTTCTAAAATTCATCGTAAGTTGAAGACTAGGTCATGGAACCGAAATTGCTTTAACCGATGGCGGGGTAAAAATTCTGTTATCATTATTTTTAATTTTATTGATCTAAAGTATACCAAAAAAATTAAAAAAACAAAAAATCTTTACTTTTAAAACAATCGCTTTAAAAACGACAAATTTTAAATTTTGTCGAGGGACGGACTAGGTAAACATACCGAAACTACCTAAAGTAAAAGGAAACAAAATTTTAAAAAATTATTCATTTAAATTGTTTTAATAAATAAAGGTTTTATGAAAATACACACACACACACACACACACACACACACACACACATATATATATATATATATATGTTTGTATTTTATGTTATGTACAAAATATGGTAAAACAGCGCACTTTTAAAGATTAAGTTCAGCAAAAACTACTAATTTTGACGATAAGACGCAAAACATATGTGAAATTACAACAAAAGGAATGAACGATGAGGCGCGCCATCTATCATTCGACGACCTTAGTAATTACAAACTGTGTATTTTTAATCACTTTACTACACTAATCACCCTCATGAATTTATTATTATAGTCTGATTTCATACAAATGAGGGCATTGCATGATCTCAAGTGTGGGGAAGGGTTATAAATTCTCTCGGGTTTACACTTAGTTTAATTGCCAAATTTTGTGAAAATTTGAAAAATTGTCAACTAAATGAATTCAAAATCATGTTTATACATATTTATGAACGATAAAACTAGGTGTTAATACCGAAATTATTGTTACCTCGGAGAGAACATAAATGGAGAAACAACCCAAAACGTTAGAATTCATTTAAAATGGAATAGAGGAGAATAAAAAGGCAAAGAAAAAAATAAATAAAAGCTAAGTGTGGGAAGAATTTACCAACACATATCACATATATTTGGTACAGATTATTGCAGGTACTTTTGTTTTGGACGATTTTAATCAGTTTTACCTAATTTACTGTAATATATATTTGAAAGAAAGATGGATCTGCACGATGAATCAATTCCATCATTAAAAGAAAGTAAAGTCTTCCGAAAAAGACACGCGCTTCTTGATTTAGGTCAGGAAGTTGTCGTCCAGACCAGCTGTAGGTTGACGAAAAATCTAGAAAATTCATCTCTAAAATCAGCATAAAATCCACGGACCTCAGCATCAAACAGGGTCGCCAAGTGGTCAGACTTATCCTAACCATGAGAGGATCTGTCTCATAAAATGGGGAGGGCGCTGTGCAAATTAGCTTGATAAGACTAATGAATCAGACCCCCAGAAAGGATAATCTCCTTAAAGATTAAAAAATCAGCTTTTAAGCTTGATATTACTCAATTCTTGAGATTGACTTTAAAGATTGAGAATTACAAACTCATGGAATTTGATGATATCTAAACTCGAGCTTGAACGAGAAAATATTTTGATCAAATTAAAACCGATTTGTTTTCTGAAAACCTATTTTCAATGCGTTCATTACCATTGAACGTAAAATTCTAAGAATTCACCGGAATTCATTAGGTCATCTGAACCAAATCGGGTGTCAACCGTAAGAACGGTGGTTGCATAGCATGGTTGAAGACAGGACCTTGTGCCAGACCGAAAAATTATAGGGTGATCTTTACTATTGCTCCTACAAAGGATAGTAATTGCATCCGACACGTTTTAGACCATGAACATTTGCATGTCATTAGACATTGCCTTAACAGTTACTTGTTCAACGCTTTCTTTTACAACCGGACGGTAGTTTACCGAAAAGTAATATACGGAGCAAGTATATTGGACGTGTGCTTTCCTAATACAAGGTTAGCAAGTGGGTGACACAAAACCATAAGTTTTGAGCTAAAATTTTCAAATCTGAAACCCACCAAACCTACAAAAACAATTTGCAAACACCGGTGAAGGGTTATTCTGGAAAACTTATCTAGGGTAAAAGCTAGAATGAATTTTCAAAAGATCAAATGTTTTCATAAAGATCCAATTTCCTTAAAGGATCTAAATTTTCATAGTCATGTGGGACTGTAAACCACAATGTTACTATCATTGTTCATACCACCGTATTAAAATCACTGATGTATAAAGTGTGAGAATAAAAAAAAAGTGATTCGAGTGAAGTGTGATTTTATTTTAAGTTCTGTATTGCTTGAGGACAAGCAATGTTCAAGTGTGAGGATATTTGATAGTGCTCCAAATGAACATATATTTAGGCACAATATCCTTTCAATATGTAAAGCTTTTAGTTACTATTGTTCTATTTTTATGTAATAATCATTTAAATAAATAAGTGTGAAGACAAAAGAAGAAAACGACAATTTGAAGACGCAAATGACCAAAAAGCTAAAAAGTACAAAGTACAATCCAAGTGGTTCGAATTATTGATGAGAAACGTCTAAAAATTACAAGAGTACGAGCCGCGGAACGCAAAGTACAAGATATCTCCGCGTACGAAAGGACGTTCGAAAATCCAGAACCGGGACCAGAGTCAACTCTCAACGCGCGACGCAACGGATCTAAAATTGAAATGTCCCATTCTTATTGATTAAAAACGTTCCATATTAATTGATTTCGTTGCGAGGTTTTGACCTCTATATGAGACGTTTTTCAAAGACTGCATTCATTTTTAAAACAAACCATAACCTTTATTTCATAGATAAAGGTTTTAAAAAGCTTTACGTAGATTATCAAATAATGATAATCTAAAATATCCTGTTTACACACGACCATTACATAATGGTTTACAATACAAATATGTTACAACAAAATAAGTTTCTTGAATGCAGTTTTTACACAATATCATACAAGCATGGACTCCAAATCTCGTCCTTATTTAAGTATGCGACAGCGGAAGCTCTTAATAATCACCTGAGAATAAACATGCTTAAAACGTCAACAAAAATGTTGGTGAGTTATAGGTTTAACCTATATATATCAAATCATAATAATAGACCACAAGATTTCATATTTCAATACACATCCCATACATAGAGATAAAAATCATTCATATGGTGAACACCTGGTAACCGACATTAACAAGATGCATATATAAGAATATCCCCATCATTCCGAGACACCCTTCGGATATGATATAAATTTCGAAGTACTAAAGCATCCGGTACTTTGGATGGGGTTTGTTAGGCCCAATAGATCTATCTTTAGGATTCGCGTCAATTAGGGTGTCTGTTCCCTAATTCTTAGATTACCAGACTTAATAAAAAGAGGCATATTCGATTTCGATAATTCAACCATAAAATGTAGTTTCACGTACTTGTGTCTATTTTGTAAATCATTTATAAAACCTGCATGTATTCTCATCCCAAAAATATTAGATTTTAAAAGTGGGACTATAACTCACTTTCACAGATTTTTACTTCGTCGGGAAGTAAGACTTGGCCACTGGTTGATTCACGAACCTATAACAATATATACATATATATCAAAGTATGTTCAAAATATATTTACAACACTTTTAATATATTTTGATGTTTTAAGTTTATTAAGTCAGCTGTCCTCGTTAGTAACCTACAACTAGTTGTCCACAGTTAGATGTACAGAAATAAATCGATAAATATTATCTTGAATCAATCCACGACCCAGTGTATACGTATCTCAGTATTGATCACAACTCAAACTATATATATTTTGGAATCAACCTCAACCCTGTATAGCTAACTCCAACATTCACATATAGAGTGTCTATTGTTGTTCCGAAATATATATAGATGTGTCGACATGATAGTTCGAAACATTGTATACGTGTCTATGGTATCTCAAGATTACATAATATACAATACAAGTTGATTAAGTTATGGTTGGAATAGATTTGTTACCAATTTTCACGTAGCTAAAATGAGAAAAATTATCCAATCTTGTTTTACCCATAACTTCTTCATTTTAAATCCGTTTTGAGTGAATCAAATTGCTATGGTTTCATATTGAACTCTATTTTATGAATCTAAACAGAAAATGTATAGGTTTATAGTCGGAAAAATAAGTTACAAGTCATTTTTGTAAAGGTAGTCATTTCAGTCGAAAGAACGACGTCTAGATGACCATTTTAGAAAACATACTTCCACTTTGAGTTTAACCATAATTTTTGGATATAGTTTCATGTTCATAATAAAAATCATTTTCTCAGAATAACAACTTTTAAATCAAAGTTTATCATAGTTTTTAATTAACTAACCCAAAACAGCCCGCGGTGTTACTACGACTGCGTAAATCCGGTTTTACGGTGTTTTTCGTGTTTCCAGGTTTTAAATCATTAAGTTAGCATATCATATAGATATAGAACATGTGTTTAGTTGATTTTAAAAGTCAAGTTAGAAGGATTAACTTTTGTTTGCGAACAAGTTTAGAATTAACTAAACTATGTTCTAGTGATTACAAGTTTAAACCTTCGAATAAGATAGCTTTATATGTATGAATCGAATGATGTTATGAACATCATTACTACCTTAAGTTCCTTGGATAAACCTACTAGAAAAGAAAAAAATGGATCTAGCTTCAACGGATCCTTGGATGGCTCGAAGTTCTTGAAGCAGAATCATGACACGAAAACAAGTTTAAGTAAGATCATCACTTGAAATAAGATTGTTATAGTTATAGAAATTGAACCAAAGTTTGAATATGATTATTACCTTGTATTAGAATGATAACCTACTATAAGAAACAAAGATTTCTTGAGGTTGGATGATCACCTTAAAAGATTGGAAGTGAGCTAGCAAACTTGAAAGTATTCTTGATTTTATGTAACTAGAACTTGTAAAATATATGAAGAACACTTAGAACTTGAAGATAGAACTTGAGAGAGATCAATTAGATGAAGAAAATTGAAGAATGAAAGTGTTTGTAGGTGTTTTTGTCGTTGGTGTATGGATTAGATATAAAGGATATGTAATTTTGTTTTCATGTAAATAAGTCATGAATGATTACTCATATTTTTTTAATTTTATGAGATATTTCATGCTAGTTGCCAAATGATGGTTCCCACATGTGTTAGGTGACTCACATGGGCTGCTAAGAGCTGATCATTGGAGTGTATATACCAATAGTACATACATCTAAAAGCTGTGTATTGTATGAGTACGAATACGGGTGCATACGAGTAGAATTGTTGATGAAACTGAACGAGGATGTAATTGTAAGCATTTTTGTTAAGTAGAAGTATTTTGATAAGTGTCTTGAAGTCTTTCAAAAGTGTATGAATACATATTAAAACACTACATGTATATACATTTTAACTGAGTCGTTAAGTCATCGTTAGTCGTTACATGTAAATGTTGTTTTGAAACCTTTAGGTTAACGATCTTGTTGAATGTTGTTAACCCATTGTTTATTATAACAAATGAGATGTTAAATTGTTATATTATCATGATATTATGATATATAATATATCTTAGTATGATGTATATACAGTTAAATGTCGTTACAACGATAATCATTACATATATGTCTCGTTTCGAAATCATTAAGTTAGTAGTCTTATTTTTACATATGTATTTCATTGTTAATACACTTAATAATATATTTAATTATCATTTAACATAATTAACCAAGTGTATCAATATCTTAATATGATTCATATGTACCTAGTAAGACGTTGTTATAACGATAATCGTTATATATATCGTTTTCGAGTTTCTTAAATTAATAGTCTCATTTTTATGTATATAACTCATTGTTAAAATACCTAATGAGATACATACTTATAATAAAAACATTTTAACTATATATATAACCATATATATGTCATCGTATAGTTTTTACAAGTTTTAATGTTCGTGAATCACCGGTCAACTTGGGTGGTCAATTGTCTATATGAAACATATTTCAATTAATCAAGTCTTAACAAGTTTGATTGCTTAACATGTTGGAAACATTTAATCATGTAAATATCAATCTCAATTAATATATATAAACATGGAAAAGTTCGGGTCACTACAGTACCTACCCGTTAAATAAATTTCGTCCCGAAATTTTAAGCTGTTGAAGGTGTTGACGAATCTTCTGGAAATAGATGCGGGTATTTCTTCTTCATCTGATCTTCATGCTCCCAGGTGAACTCGGTTCCTCTACGAGCATTCCATCGAACCTTAACAATTGGTATCTTGTTTTGCTTAAGTGTTTTAACCTCACGATCCATTATTTCGACGGGTTCTTCGATGAATTGAAGTTTTTCGTTGATTTGGATTTCATCTAACGGAATAGTGAGATCTTCTTTAGCAAAACATTTCTTCAAATTCGAGACGTGGAAAGTGTTATGTACAGCCGCGAGTTGTTGAGGTAACTCAAGTCGGTATGCTACTGGTCCGACACGATCAATAATCTTGAATGGTCCAATATACCTTGGATTTAATTTCCCTCGTTTACCAAATCGAACAACGCCTTTCCAAGGTGCAACTTTAAGCATGACCATCTCTCCAATTTCAAATTCTATATCTTTTCTTTTAATGTCAGCGTAGCTCTTTTGTCGACTTTGGGCGGTTTTCAACAGTTGTTGAATTTGGATGATCTTCTCGGTAGTTTCTTGTATAATCTCCGGACCCGTAATCTGTCTATCCCCCACTTCACTCCAACAAATCGGAGACCTGCACTTTCTACCATAAAGTGCTTCAAACGGCGCCATCTCAATGCTTGAATGGTAGCTGTTGTTGTAGGAAAATTCTGCTAACGGTAGATGTCGATCCCAACTGTTTTCGAAATCAATAACACATGCTCGTAGCATGTCTTCAAGCGTTTGTATCGTCCTTTTTCTCTGCCCATCAGTTTGTGGATGATAGGCAGTATTCATGTCTAGACGAGTTCCTAATGCTTGCTGTAATGTCTGCCAGAATCTTGAAATAAATCTGCCATCCCTATCAGAGATAATAGATATTGGTATTCCATGTCTGGAGACGACTTCCTTCAAATACAGTCGTGCTAACTTCTCCATCTTGTCATCTTCTCTTATTGGCAGGAAGTGTGCTGATTTGGTGAGACGATCAACTATTACCCAAATAGTATCAAAACCACTTGCAGTCCTTGGCAATTTAGTGATGAAATCCATGGTAATGTTTTCCCATTTCCATTCCGGGATTTCAGGTTGTTGTAGTAGACCTGATGGTTTTTGATGTTCAGCTTTGACCTTAGAACACGTCAAACATTCTCCTACATATTTAGCAATATTGGCTTTCATACCTGGCCACCAAAAATGTTTCTTAAGATCCTTGTACATCTTCCCCGTTCCAGGATGTATTGAGTATCTGGTTTTATGAGCTTCTCTAAGTACCATTTCTCTCATATCTCCAAATTTTGGTACCCAAATTCTTTCAGCCCTATACCGGGTTCCGTCTTCTCGAATATTAAGATGCTTATCCGATCCTTTGGGTATTTCATCCTTTAAATTTCCCTCTTTTAAAACTCCTTGTTGCGCCTCCTTTATTTGAGTAGTAAGGTTAGTGTGAATCATTATATTCATAGATTTTACTCGAATGGGTTCTCTGTCCTTTCTGCTCAAGGCGTCGGCTACCACATTTGCCTTTCCCGGGTGGTAACGAATCTCAAAGTTGTAATCATTCAACAATTCAATCCACCTACGCTGCCTCATATTCAGTTGTTTCTGATTAAATATGTGTTGAAGACTTTTGTGGTCGGTATATATAATACTTTTGACCCCATATAAGTAGTGCCTCCAAGTCTTTAATGCAAAAACAACCGCGCCTAATTCCAAATCATGCGTCGTATAATTTTGCTCGTGAATCTTCAATTGTCTAGACGCATAAGCAATCACCTTCGTTCGTTGCATTAATACACAACCGAGACCTTGCTTTGATGCGTCACAATAAATCACAAAATCATCATTCCCTTCAGGCAATGACAATATAGGTGCCGTAGTTAGCTTTTTCTTCAATAATTGAAACGCCTTCTCTTGTTCATCCTTCCATTCAAATTTCTTCCCTTTATGCGTTAATGCAGTCAAGGGTTTTGCTATTTTGGAGAAATCTTGGATGAATCTTCTGTAGTAACCAGCCAATCCTAAAAATTGACGTATATGCTTCGGAGTTTTTTGGGGTTTCCCACTTTTCAACGGTTTCGATCTTTGCCGGGTCCACCTGGATACCTTCTTTGTTCACTATGTGACCGAGGAATTGAACTTCTTCCAACCAAAATGCACACTTTGAAAACTTAGCGTACAGTTTTTCTTTCCTCAATACTTCTAGCACTTTTCTCAAATGTTCTTCGTGCTCTTGATCATTCTTTGAGTAAATAAGTATGTCATCGATGAAAACAATGACAAACTTGTCAAGATATGGCCCACACACTCGGTTCATAAGGTCCATGAACACAGCTGGTGCATTAGTTAAACCAAACGGCATGACCATAAACTCGTAATGACCGTAACGTGTTCTGAAAGCAGTCTTTGGAATATCATCTTCTTTCACCCGCATTTGATGATACCCGGAACGTAAGTCAATCTTTGAATAAACAGACGAGCCTTGTAGTTGATCAAATAAGTCGTCGATTCTCGGTAGTGGGTAGCGGTTCTTGATGGTAAGTTTGTTCAACTCTCGGTAGTCGATACACAACCTGAATGTACCATCTTTCTTCTTGACAAACAAAACAGGAGCTCCCCACAGTGATGTGCTTGGTCGAATGAAACCACGTTCTAATAGTTCTTGCAGTTGGCTTTGCAGTTCTTTCATCTCGCTGGGTGCGAGTCTATAAGGAGCACGAGCTATTGGTGCAGCTCCCGGTACAAGATCTATTTGAAATTCAACAGATCGATGTGGAGGTAGTCCCGGTAATTCTTTCGGAAATACATCGAGAAATTCTTTTGCGACGGGAACATCATTGATGCTCTTTTCTTCAGTTTGTACTTTCTCGACGTGTGCTAGAACAGCATAGCAACCTTTTTTTATTAGTTTTTGTGCCTTCAAATTACTAATAAGATGTAGCTTCGTGTTGCCCTTTTCTCCGTACACCATTAAGGGTTTTCCTTTTTCTCGTATAATGCGAATTGCATTTTTGTAACAAACGATCTCTGCTTTCACTTCTTTCAACCAGTCCATACCGATTATCACATCAAAACTCCCTAACTCTACTGATATCAAGTCAATCTTAAATGTTTCGCTAACCAGTTTAATTTCTCGATTCCGACATATATTATCTGCTGAAATTAATTTACCATTTGCTAATTCGAGTAAAAATTTACTATCCAAAGGCGTCAATGGACAACTTAATTTAGCACAAAAATCTCTACTCATATAGCTTCTATCCGCACCCGAATCAAATAAAACGTAAGCAGATTTATTGTCAATAAGAAATGTACCCGTAACAAGCTCCGGGTCTTCCTGTGCCTCTGCCGCATTAATATTGAAAACTCTTCCGCGGCCTTGTCCATTCGTGTTCTCCTGGTTCGGGCAATTTCTAATAATGTGGCCCGGTTTTCCACATTTATAACAAACTACATTGGCATAACTTGCTCCGATACTACTTGCTCCGCCATTACTCGTTCCGACACCATTTGTTCCTTTCGTTCTATTAACCCCTGGTCCGTAGACCTCACACTTCGCCGCGCTATGACCATTTCTTTTACACTTGTTGCAAAATTTGGTGCAGAACCCCGAGTGATACTTTTCACACCTTTGGCATAGCTGCTTCTGATTGTTGTTGTTGTTGCGGTTATTATTGTTGTTGGGATGATTGTTGTAGTTGCTGTTGCTGCTGTTGTTGTTGTTGTTGTTGGGCCGTTTGTTGTAGTTGCGATTGATGTTGCGATTGTTGGGATAATTGTTGCGATTATTGTTGTAATTGCTGTTGTTGTTGTATTGGTGATTCTTATCACCGTTTTCCTCCCACTTTCTTTTGACTTGCTTTACATTGGCCTCTTCAGCAGTCTGTTCTTTAATTCTTTCTTCAATCTGGTTCACTAGTTTGTGAGCCATTCTACATGCCTGTTGTATAGAGGCGGGCTCGTGTGAACTTATATCTTCTTGGATTCTTTCCGGTAATCCTTTCACAAATGCGTCGATCTTCTCTTCCTCATCTTCGAATGCTCCCGGACACAATAGGCACAATTCTGTGAATCGTCTTTCGTACGTGGTAATATCAAATCCTTGGGTTCGTAACCCTCTAAGTTCTGTCTTGAGCTTATTGACCTCGGTTCTGGGACGGTACTTCTCGTTCATCAAGTGCTTGAATGCTGACCACGGTAGTGCGTACGCATCGTCTTGTCCCACTTGCTCTAGATAGGTATTCCACCATGTTAACGCAGAACCTGTGAAGGTATGCGTAGCATACTTCACTTTGTCCTCTTCAGTACACTTACTTATGGCAAACACCAATTCGACCTTCTCGGTCCACCGTTTCAATCCGATCGGTCCTTCGGTTCCATCGAATTCCAAAGGTTTGCAGCAGTGAATTCTTTGTAGGTGCATCCTACACAATTTCCTGTACTGCTAGATCCAAGGTTATTGTTGGTATGTAGCGCAGCCTGTACTGCGGCTATGTTTGAAGCTAGAAAAGTACGGAATTCCTCTTCATTCATATTCACGGTGTGTCGAGTAGTCGGTGCCATTTCCTTCAAAATAGTCAAATGGAACAAGTTAATCATACAGAATATTAAGAGTAGTTAATAGTATTTCGTAGCATAGTATGAACTCATTTATAAAAGCTTTTTCTTCATATTAGCGTTTTATAAGTTTAAATTCGGGTAGTACCTACCCGTTAAGTTCATACTTAGTAGCTAATATACAATTCAACTACTACAATTCTATATGAAAAACTGATTATAATAATATTTCGCATTCAAATTTTTATACAATATTTTACAAACTTACAATACCGCTTATTTTACATAAAGCATGAAATATAGCACACAATAACTTTGATACAAGATAGTTGTGAAGATAATTCTAACTAGTACACAAGTCGTTCAGCAAAGGCAATAAAAACACGTAATTCATACGTCCAGAAACAGGTCATGCATTCTGGTTTTACTAGGACTACTTCCCATCCTTGGTCTTGTGGAACATAACCGTTATGACCGTTGATAAGACAGCGTGTTGTAACGTCGTCAAAGGGACGAGGGTTACGTAATGTCCAACAGTCCCGTAATAATCTAAAAACCTCATTTCTTACCCCAATTACCGACTCCGTCACTTGTGGAAACGTTTTGTTTAATAGTTGTAGCCCGATGTTCTTGTTCTCACTTTGGTGAGAAGCGAACATTACTAATCCGTAAGCATAACATGCTTCTTTATGTTGCATGTTAGCCGCTTTTTCTAAATCACGAAGTCCAATATTCGGATATATTGAGTCAAAATAATTTCTTAACCCGTTGCGTAAAATAGCATTTGGGTTCCCCGCAATATATGCGTCAAAGTAAACACATCGTAACTTATGGGTTTCCCAATGTGATATCCCCCATCTTTCAAACGAAAGTCTCTTATAAACCAAGACATTCTTGGAACGTTCTTCGAATGTCTTACAAACTGATCTCGCCTTAAATAGTTGTGCCGAGGAATTCTGGCCGACTCTAGACAAGATTTCATCAATCATGTCTCCGGGTAGGTCTCTTAAAATATTGGGTTGTCTATCCATTTTGTGTTTTTAAACTGTAAAATAGACAAGAGTTAGATTCATAAAAAAAATACTTATTAATACAAGCAATTTTTACATATATCATAAAGCATAAGAACACTATATTACATATATTACACCACACGAATACAACTATCTTATTCTGACTCGCTCGTTTCTTCTTCTTCGGTTTTGGTTCGTTTTGCCAAGTTTCTAGGGATATATGATGTTCCCCTAATACTAACTGTCGTTTTCCACAATGGTTTAGAAAAACCTGGTGGTTTAGAGGTTCCCGGGTCATTGTTACAACTTAAGGACTTCGGGGGTTGACGATACATATAAAGTTCATCGGGGTTGGAATTAGATTTCTCTATTTTTATGCCCTTTCCCTTATTATTTTCTTTTGCCTTTTTAAATTCAGTTGGGGTAATTTCTATAACATCATCGGAATTCTCGTCGGAATCCGATTCATCGGAGAATTGGTAATCCTCCCAATATTTTGCTTCCTTGGCGGAAACACCATTGACCATAATTAACCTTGGTCGGTTGGTTGAGGATTTTCTTTTACTTAACCATTTTATTATTTCCCCCACCGTTTCTACTTCCTCATCCGGTTCCGATTCTTCTTCCGGTTCCAATTCTTCTTCCGGTTCCGACTCTTCTTCCGGTTCCTCTTCGGGAACTTGTGAATCAGTCCATGAATCATTCCAATTTACATTTGACTCTTCATTATTATTAGGTGAGTTAATGGGACTTGTTCTAGAGGTAGACATCTATCACATAATATCAAACGCGTTAAGAGATTAATATATCACATAATATTCACATGTTAAAAATATATAGTTTCCAACAAAATTTGTTAAGCAATCATTTTTCAAGTAAACACGGTCGAAGTCCAGACTCACTAATGCATCCTAACAAACTCGATAAGACACACTAATGCAAAATTCTGGTTCTCTAAGACCAACGCTCGGATACCAACTGAAATGTCCCGTTCTTATTGATTAAAAACGTTCCATATTAATTGATTTCGTTGCGAGGTTTTGACCTCTATATGAGACGTTTTTCAAAGACTGCATTCATTTTTAAAACAAACCATAACCTTTATTTCATAGATAAAGGTTTTAAAAAGCTTTACGTAGATTATCAAATAATGATAATCTAAAATATCCTGTTTACACACGACCATTACATAATGGTTTACAATACAAATATGTTACAACAAAATAAGTTTCTTGAATGCAGTTTTTACACAATATCATACAAGCATGGACTCCAAATCTCGTCCTTATTTAAGTATGCGACAGCGGAAGCTCTTAATAATCACCTGAGAATAAACATGCTTAAAACGTCAACAAAAATGTTGGTGAGTTATAGGTTTAACCTATATATATCAAATCATAATAATAGACCACAAGATTTCATATTTCAATACACATCCCATACATAGAGATAAAAATCATTCATATGGTGAACACCTGGTAACCGACATTAACAAGATGCATATATAAGAATATCCCCATCATTCCGGGACACCCTTCGGATATGATATAAATTTCGAAGTACTAAACCATCCGGTACTTTGGATGGGGTTTGTTAGGCCCAATAGATCTATCTTTAGGATTCGCGTCAATTAGGGTGTCTGTTCCCTAATTCTTAGATTACCAGACTTAATAAAAAGGGGCATATTCGATTTCGATAATTCAACCATAAAATGTAGTTTCACGTACTTGTGTCTATTTTGTAAATCATTTATAAAACCTGCATGTATTCTCATCCCAAAAATATTAGATTTTAAAAGTGGGACTATAACTCACTTTCACAGATTTTTACTTCGTCGGGAAGTAAGACTTGGCCACTGGTTGATTCACGAACCTATAACAATATATACATATATATCAAAGTATGTTCAAAATATATTTACAACACTTTTAATATATTTTGATGTTTTAAGTTTATTAAGTCAGCTGTCCTCGTTAGTAACCTACAACTAGTTGTCCACAGTTAGATGTACAGAAATAAATCGATAAATATTATCTTGAATCAATCCACGACCCAGTGTATACGTATCTCAGTATTGATCACAACTCAAACTATATATATTTTGGAATCAACCTCAACCCTGTATAGCTAACTCCAACATTCACATATAGAGTGTCTATTGTTGTTCCGAAATATATATAGATGTGTCGACATGATAGGTCGAAACATTGTATACGTGTCTATGGTATCTCAAGATTACATAATATACAATACAAGTTGATTAAGTTATGGTTGGAATAGATTTGTTACCAATTTTCACGTAGCTAAAATGAGAAAAATTATCCAATCTTGTTTTACCCATAACTTCTTCATTTTAAATCCGTTTTGAGTGAATCAAATTGCTATGGTTTCATATTGAACTCTATTTTATGAATCTAAACAGAAAATGTATAGGTTTATAGTCGGAAAAATAAGTTACAAGTCGTTTTTGTAAAGGTAGTCATTTCAGTCGAAAGAACGACGTCTAGATGACCATTTTAGAAAACATACTTCCACTTTGAGTTTAACCATAATTTTTGGATATAGTTTCATGTTCATAATAAAAATCATTTTCTCAGAATAAAAAATTTTAAATCAAAGTTTATCATAGTTTTTAATTAACTAACCCAAAACATCCCGCGGTGTTACTACGACTGCGTAAATCCGGTTTTACGGTGTTTTTCGTGTTTCCAGGTTTTAAATCATTAAGTTAGCATATCATATAGATATAGAACATGTGTTTAGTTGATTTTAAAAGTCAAGTTAGAAGGATTAACTTTTGTTTGCGAACAAGTTTAGAATTAACTAAACTATGTTCTAGTGATTACAAGTTTAAACCTTCGAATAAGATAGCTTTATATGTATGAATCGAATGATGTTATGAACATCATTACTACCTTAAGTTCCTTGGATAAACCTACTAGAAAAGAGAAAAATGGATCTAGCTTCAACGGATCCTTGGATGGCTCGAAGTTCTTGAAGCAGAATCATGACACGAAAACAAGTTCAAGTAAGATCATCACTTGAAATAAGATTGTTATAGTTATAGAAATTGAACCAAAGTTTGAATATGATTATTACCTTGTATTAGAATGATAACCTACTATAAGAAACAAAGATTTCTTGAGGTTGGATGATCACCTTAAAAGATTGGAAGTGAGCTAGCAAACTTGAAAGTATTCTTGATTTTATGTAACTAGAACTTGTAAAATATATGAAGAACACTTAGAACTTGAAGATAGAACTTGAGAGAGATCAATTAGATGAATAAAATTGAAGAATTAAAGTGTTTGTAGGTGTTTTTGGTCGTTGTTGTATGGATTAGATATAAAGGATATGTAATTTTGTTTTCATGTAAATAAGTCATGAATGATTACTCATATTTTTGTAATTTTATGAGATATTTCATGCTAGTTGCCAAATGATGGTTCCCACATGTGTTAGGTGACTCACATGGGCTGCTAAGATCTGATCATTGGAGTGTATATACCAATAGTACATACATCTAAAAGCTGTGTATTGTACGAGTACGAATACGGGTGCATACGAGTAGAATTGTTGATGAAACTGAACGAGGATGTAATTGTAAGCATTTTTGTTAAGTAGAAGTATTTTGATAAGTGTCTTGAAGTCTTTCAAAAGTGTATGAATACATATTAAAACACTACATGTATATACATTTTAACTGAGTCGTTAAGTCATCGTTAGTCGTTACATGTAAATGTTGTTTTGAAACCTTTAGGTTAACGATCTTGTTGAATGTTGTTAACCCATTGTTTATTATAACAAATGAGATGTTATATTGTTATATTATCATGATATTATGATATATAATATATCTTAGTATGATGTATATACAGTTAAATGTCGTTACAACGATAATCGTTACATATATGTCTCGTTTCGAAATCATTAAGTTAGTAGTCTTATTTTTACATATGTATTTCATTGTTAATACACTTAATAATATATTTAATTATCATTTAACATAATTAACCAAGTGTATCAATATCTTAATATGATTCATATGTACCTAGTAAGACGTTGTTATAACGATAATCGTTATATATATCGTTTTCGAGTTTCTTAAATTAATAGTCTCATTTTTATGTATATAACTCATTGTTAAAATACCTAATGAGATACATACTTATAATAAAAACATTTTAACTATATATATAACCATATATATGTCATCGTATAGTTTTTACAAGTTTTAATGTTCGTGAATCACCGGTCAACTTGGGTGGTCAATTGTCTATATGAAACATATTTCAATTAATCAAGTCTTAACAAGTTTGATTGCTTAACATGTTGGAAACATTTAATCATGTAAATATCAATCTCAATTAATATATATAAACATGGAAAAGTTCGGGTCACTACAAAAATTACAAGTCAACTATGCACATAAATATAATATAATATATAAATAATTCTTAAAATTATATATATATTATATTATATAATAAAACGTCGTCAAAACTAGAAAACAAAAGTAGGTGGCCTGATCCAGTTGGCCATGCGATCGTATGGCCAGGAAGACCATTTTTCATGCGATCGCATGAGCCCAAAAGTCTGGCCACAGCTATAAATTTCGCAGTTTTCAGTCGAATATCACACACCTTTTTGTTTTCCTTCATATGTAACGTGTATATATATATATATATATATATATATATATATATATATATATAATTTAAAGTTTAATTTTAAGTTAATAATAATAAGGTTATTTTAAGAATGTTTTACGGGTTTTAAGTCGAAATTCTGTCCGTGCAACGCTACGCGATTAATCACCACTGTAAGCTATGTTCTTCCTTTTTAAATTAATGTCTCGTAACTAAGTTATTATTATGCTTATTTGAGCCAAAGTAATCGTGATGTTAGACTGAATATTAAGACAGGGTTATTAGATTTTGTACCATAATTAAGGTTTGGACAAAAGACCGACACTTGTGGACATTGGACTATGACTATTAATAAGGGGTATTGTCTAATTGAGCGACAACTCATTGGAACCTGTTGATAGTGCTCCAAATGAACATATATTTAGTAGCAATATCGTTCCAATATGTAAAGTTTTTAAATGTAATTTCCTTATTTTTAGTTGTAATAGTTAAATAAATAAGTGCGAACACGAAAGACGCAAATCGCTCGAAAATGAAGATTTAAAGACAAAAACGAAGATTTGAAAGACCAAAACGTCCAAAATGGTCAAACGTACAAGTTACACTCCAAGTGGTTCAATATATTGATGAGAAACGTCTCAAAATTACAAAAGTACAAGCCGCAAAATGCAAAGTACAAGATATTAAATTATACGAAAAGGCGTTAGAAAATCCGGAACCGAGACATGAACCAACTTTCAACGCTCGACGCAACGGAGCTAAAATTACAAGTTAACTATGCTCAAGAATATAATATAATATTTAAATAATTCATAATAAGAATAATAATAAATAATAAAAAGTTGTTAATTGAGCATAGTTAAGGGATCATAAGTGAAAATTTCAAATCACCAATTGCCTATAAAATGGAATTCATGGAGTAATGAAAAAAGACACCTTTCTTCATATTTCTTTCTCTCTTCTGTAATATGTAATATATATTTATATTATAATTTTAATATAAGTTAATTTTAATAATAAAGTTATGGTTTAGTTGGGTTATTGTAAGAAATATTTTACGGGTTTTAAGTCAAAATTCTGTCCGTGCAACGCTACGCGATTAATCATCACTGTAAGCTATGTTCTTCCTTTTTAAATTAATGTCTCGTAACTAAGTTATTATTATGCTTATTTAAGCCGAAGTAATCGTGATGTTGGGCTAAAATATTAAGACGGGGTTATTGAACTTTGTACCATAATTAAGGTTTGGGCAAAAGACCGACACTTGTGGAAATTGGACTATTGACTATTAATAGATGGAGGGTATTGTCTAATTGAGTGACAACTCATTGGAGTCTGTCGAACCTATCTTCAAATTAATTAACCTAATAATTAATAATGATTATGGTTGTCCTATTTAGTAACGTTCATATGGAATCTATTATAATCATTTAATTAATTATTCGGGTTGGGTAATTGATTATTCAAACTGATCAAGTGGGTAAATTAATATTCATATCTAATCAAAACAGGTGTGGATTACATACAGTGATAACTAGTGTAATTGTTGACAGAAGTGATAACTGCGTCACAGTTTAAATCCTTAATTAGTTGGAATATTTGACTTCGGGTATAAGGGTAATTTGACGAGGACACTCGCACTTTATATTTATGACCGATGGACTATTATGGACAAAAACCAGATAGGTATCAAATAAATCATGACAAAGGACAATTAACCCGGATAACAATTAATTAAAATCAAAACGTTAAACATCATGATTACGGAAGTTTAAATAAGCATAATCCTTTTATTTCATATTCTATCCCAATTTTATTTATTGTTATTTTATTTATCGTCATTTATTTATTTTACGCACTTTAATTATTGTCATTTATCTTTACGCTTAAAAATATAAAATCGACAAACCGGTCATTAAACGGTAAAAACCCCCCTTTTATAATAATATTACTACTTATATATATATATATATTTATATAAATATAGTTTTATAAAAATATAGTACGTAATCACTAGCTCCCTGTGGAACGAACCGGACTTACTAAAAACTACACTACTCTACGATTAGATACACTGCCTATAGTGTTGTAGCAAGGTTTAGGTATATCCCATCCGTAAATTAATAAAACTTGTGTCATATTTTATAGTATTTCCTAGTAAAAATAATACTATTTCGTACCCTCACGCTACATCATCAAGTTTTTGGCGCCGCTGCCGGGGAGCGCTAAAACGCTATATTTTTAATTTATATCTGTAAAAATATAGTTATAAAAAAGTAATTTCGGGTACACTTTTTGTGTTTTCACGGGGTATTTAAGTTTTTTTTTTAGTTTTTGATTGATTAAAGATATATTAATTTAAATATAATAATTTAATAAATATAATAATATAATAATATTGAAATAAAATATAATAATATAATAATATTTTAGAATCAAATTTAATACGTAAAAGTTTTAAAAAGTCGTATTTATTAAATATTTCAGGGGTATATTATGTAACTTATAATTAATAATTTCTACAATGTCGCTTTCATGTGAATAGTAAATTAATTAATTTCTTTTCTTTACTATTTTGAATCGTAAAAGTTTTAAAAAGTCGTATTTATTAAATATTTCAGGGGTATATTATGTAACTTATAATTAATAATTTCTATCATGTCGTTTTCATGTGAATAGTAAATTAATTAATTTCTTTTCATTTACTATTCATGAATAGTAAATGAGTTAAAAAAATTGAAAAAAAATAATAATAATAAAAAAATTATTAATTCCTTTAAAAAAAATTTGGGTAAAAAAAATCATTTTTTTTAAGAAAAAAAAATTTTGTTTTAAAAAAAAAAAATTGTGTAAAAAAAATCGTTTTTTTTAAAGAAAAAAAATCATTTTTTTTAAAAAAAAATTCGTTTTAAAAAAAAATTGTAAAAAAATTGTTTTTTTTAAAGAAAATTTTTTTTTAAAAAAAAAGTTTTTAAAAAAATATATATAAAAAAAAAAAAATTTAAAAAATTTTAAAATCCTTAAAAAACGAAATATAAAAAAAGAAAATTAAAAAAAAGTTTTTTTTTATTACCTTTAGATTTTTAGACTCTAGTTACAATTTTTAGTATTAAGTTTAGTTTTGCCATAGTTATTTTTATTTCTAGAATTTTTAGGTTTGCCGTAAAATCCCTTAAGTGCTTATTCCTTAGACTAAGATTTATGTGCTTTAGAATTTTGCGACGCCGTTTTTCGCGCTACTTTCTTATTTTTATTTTTCGACGCCTATTTTTCGACCTTTTATTTTTCGACCTTTTTCGACGCGTTTTTTTTTTTCTTTCTTATTTCTCGCTATTCTAGTTTTAGGATAAGATTCTTATTCTACTTCTTATCTAAATTTCTTAAAATTACGAAAATTTATTTTAAGTGGTTAAATTGATAGACATCAAAATTTTCTGGTTCGTAGTAATAGTTGGATTTGTACGTGGACCGGGTTATTGAAGCCAAACAGTACTCAATTATATTGAGACCAAACGAATCCTGCCCCTCTGCTGCATCTTTTGGCTATTCGAAACGTGGGCAAAATCAGAAAAGTCTATTAATTGGATAACTTATATAATTTTTCTTTCCTTTTAAAAACTAATAGGATATTCAGTGAATGCACCGAGTAAAACGTTCACCACCTTTCATACGTTCACCACCTATAACTCGATCAAGACATCTAGCCAATATTGTCGCCGTTGATTTTTCTTTAGAATCATCATCTAGTCGACCAAGAACTCCAACTTAAATTTCCGATAATCCATCTTTTGAACCCGACCTCACAATTGAGAATCCGGAGAATATTCAGGGACAATTCCAAGATCCAGAACCACTAATCATTCCTCCTGAACCACAAACCATTAAATCAGAATCTTCTAGTGATTCGTATTTAACAAATTCAATTATGGAAAATCTGGAACCTCTAAGTATGGAAGACCGAATGAGAGCCACACGCACGGGCCAAGGTCACGCCATTATTAAGCCAGACATTAATGCGCCAGATTATGAAATCAAAGGACAAATCCTACACATGGTAACTAATCAGTGCCAATATAGTGGTGCGCCGAAGGAAGATCCAAACGAACATCTTCGTACATTTAATAGGATCTGTACACTATTCAAAATCCGAGAAGTTGAGGATGAACAGATCTATCTCATGTTGTTTCCCTGGACTTTAAAGGGAGAAGCCAAAGATTGGTTAGAATCGTTACCTGAAGGGGCGATTGACACATGGGATGTTTTAGTTGAGAAATTTCTTAAAAGATTCTTTCCGGCATCTAAAGCCGTGAGACTTCAAGGAGAAATTGTTACGTTCACACAAAAGTCAAATGAAACTCTATATGAGGCGTGGACAAGATTTGGAAAGTTGTTGAGAGGATGTCCTCAACACGGTTTAGACACTTATCAAATAGTACAAATATTCTACCAAGGTGTCAACGTTGCTACACGAAAAGACATCGACATAACAGCTGGTGGTTCCATTATGAAGAAAACCGCAACTGAAGCTTACAAAATTATTGATAACACAACCTCCCACTCTCATGAGTGGCACCAAGAGAAAGATATATATCGTTCATCTAAAGCGGCTAGAGCCGATTCTAGCCATAACTTTGATTCCGTTTCCGCAAAAATAGATGCTTTCGAGAGACGAATGGAAAAGATGAATAAAGATATTCACGCAATACGAATCAGTTGTGAGCAATGCGGTGGACCACACTTAATGAAAGACTGTCACATTGAACAAACGATGGAACAACGTGAGAATGTTGTCTACATGAACCAAAGGCTGGAAAATAGTTATCAGAATAATTATCAACCGCCAAGGCCAAACTTCAATCGAAATCAAAACATTCTTTACAATCCAAAAGGACCCGACAATAACTCGTATAACCAACAAGGTCCGAATAACCAACCAACTCAAAACAACACTTTCAATCAAAAAAGACCTGGCTTGTATAAACCACCACAACAAACCGAAGAAAAAAAGTCAAATTTAGAAGAAGTGGTATTTAAGCTAGTTGAATCTCAAACACAATTTATTGAAACTCAAACTCAAACGAATGAGAGGTTTGATCAGTCATTTAGAACTCAACAAGCTTCTATTTTGAATCTAGAAAAACAAGTAGGTACTCTTGTTATATTGATGAGTGAAAGGAAACAAGGAAAGCTACCGAGTAATACTGAAGTAAATCCTCGGAATGAAAATGTTAATATGGTTTCAACAAATTCTGAAAAACCAGCATCAGAAGATGGGGAGGTTTTAGATTTAAGTAACAATGAAGAAGTTACACCACCACCACCACCCGAGTATGTAAAGCCAGTGGTGGCACCATACAGACCACCCATCCCGTTTCCAAGAAAAGGAGTTGAGTATGAGCAAGTAATAAGTAATAAAGTTTGTGATACCTCTGGAAAGAAGAAGAAGAAGAATAAAAAAGTGCAAGAAACAAAAACAGTAGAAGTAAACCCGGTGAAGACAGTTCCACCAAATCCTCCACCTAGGGTAGGTGATCCGGGTGAATTTATTGTTCCTTGTCTACTTAGTGACTGTGTCATGTATGATGCACTAGCAGATTTAGGTTCAAGTGTGAGTGTTATGCCTCTTTCATTATATAAGAGATTAGGTGTAGGTGAGTTAACTCCAACGGATATGAGTGTTCGACTCCTTGATCAAACCATTAAGCACCCAGTTGGAATTGCTGACAACCTACCCGTTCAAGTAGGTAATCTAACCTTTCTAGTCGAATTCATTGTCATTGACATAGAAGAGGACTCAAACGTTCCTCTAATTTTAGGTCGACCATTCTTAGCGTCCACCAGGGCGTTATTTGATGTAAGAAAGGGTAGAATGACACTTAGTAATGATGAGAAATCGATCACCTTTATGATTCGAAAGTCTAAATATCCACAAACCAAAACCGTTTAACCGAAAAAAACGATTGGTAAGAACCATGTTGTTTTACCAAATCCAACGGTAATGCTTAACAATAATAGAACACCTAAGTGTGGGGAAAATGAAGTAACACCTAATGATGACTTGATAATAAAGAACCCCATAGTTGATACGAAATTAAATGACCCCGTTATTAACAGTTCAATGAAGAAACTTTTTAAACGGGTTATTGATGCTAAAAGTAAGGGAAACTTTAAGTTATATAACCGGTTAGTATCCAATCTGTCGCCTAAAGAAAAGGCGAAGCTAGTTGAATTTGTGGATATTACGGAAAAAGCTGGTCACTGGCTTAAAGCAAAAGTCACAGATATGCAAGTTGATTATGGTCCAAGAGAAATTGATGATGAAGTTAATCACAATTTCGACACCACATCTACCTAAGTGTGAGGAGATTCAAATATTCTAAAAAGAAAATGTTGTTTGGAGTTAGTTGTTCTGTTCTCGTGTAGTTCCGAGAATGGAATCCGATTGGTCTTTTCCACTAGCAGACACTAAAGAACTAGTTTTCTCCCCCCATTCTGAATTTTTTTGTTTTTTAGGTTTTATATGAAATTAATATGTTTTCTTTTTAAGTTTTGTGTGAATTTAAAAACAAAAATTTACTTTATTTCAATAAGTTGAAAAAAATGATTTCTAAAATTCGTCGTGAGTTGAAGACTAGGTCGTTGAGCCGAAATTACTTTACCCGAGGGCGGGGCGAAAAATTTTGTCATCATTATTTTTAATTTTATTGATTTAAAGTATGCAAAAAAAAAATATTTGATTTTATAAATTTTTGAACGTGGGGTAATATACCCAACTTTAAAAATATGTATATATGTTTGTATTTTATCATGTAAACAATATGTTTGTATTTTATCATGTAAACAACAGGGTAAAACAACGCACTTTCAAAGACTAACATTAAGTTCAGCAAAAGCTACTGATTTTGACGACAAGATGCAAAACAACAAATGTGATATAATAAATGAAGGAATGAACGATGAGGCGCGCCATCTATCATTCGACGAGCTTTGTAATTACAAACTGGGTATTTTTAATCACTTTCCTACACTAATCACCCTCATGAATTTATAATTATAGTCTGATTTCATGCAAATGAGGGCATTGCATGATCTCAAGTGTGGGGAAGGGTTATAAATTCTCTCGGGTTTATACTTGGCTTATTTTCTAAATATTATGAAAATTTTAAAATTTTTTAACTAAATGAATTCAAAATCATGTTTATACATATTTATGAACGATAAAACTAGGTGTTAATGCCGAAATTATTGTTACCTCGGAAAGGACATAAATTGAGAAACAACTAAAACGCTTGAATTTATTTATTAAGATATAAAAAGACGCATGAAAAAAGCCAAGTGTGGGGAGAATGTACCAAGTTATTCAATTAAAAACTATCTATCACATGTTTTTGTAAAGTTATTGCAGGTGCTTTTACTTTGGACTAAATTAACTGGTTTACCCGATTTACTGTAAGAAAGATGGATCTACACGATGAATCAATTCCATCATTAAAAGGAAGTAAAGTCTTCCGAAAAAGAAACGCGCTTCTTGATTTAGGTCATGAAGTTGTCGTTCAGACCAGCTGTAGGTTGACGAAAAATCTAGAAAAGTCATCTCTAAAATCAGCAGGAAATCCACGGACCTCAGCATCAAACAGGGTCGCCATGTGGTCAGATTTATCCTAACCATGAGAAGGATTTATCTCGCATAATGGGGGGCACCGTGCAAATTAGCTTGATAAGACTAATGAATCAAATCCCCAGAAAGGATAATCTCCTTAAAGATCAAAAATCAGCTTTTAAGACTGATATTACTCAATCCTAGAGATTGACCTTAAAGATTGAGAATTACAAACTCATGGAATTCAATGATATCTAAACTCGAGCTTGAACGAGAAAATATTTTGATCAAAAATAAAACCGATTTGTTTTCTGAAAACCTATTTTCAATGCGTTCATTACCATTGAACGTAAAATCCTGAGAATTCATCAGAATTCATTAGGTCACCTGAACCAAATCGGGTGTCAACCATAAGAAACGGTGGTTGCATAGCATGGTCGGAGACAGGACCTTGTGCCAGACCGAAAAATCATAGGATGATCTTTACTATTGCTCCTACAAAGGATAGTACTAGCATCCGACACGTTTTAAGACCATAATCATATGCATGTCATTAGACATTGCCTTAACAGTTTCTTGTTCATCGCTTTCCTTTACAACCGGACGGTAGTTTACCGAAAGGTAATATACGGAACAAGTAAACTGGACGTGTTGCTTTCCCAATACAAGGTTAGCAAGTGGGTAACACAAAACCACAAGTGTTGAGCTAAAATTTTCAAATCTGAAACCCACACAACCCACAAAAAAATATTTTGCAAACACCGGTGAAGGGTTATTCCGAAAAACTTATCTAGGGTAAAAGCTAGATTAAATTTTCAAAAAGATCAAATGTTTTCATAAAGATCCAATTTCCTTAAGGATCTACATTTTCATAGTCATGTGGGACTGTAAACCACCTTTCAAATGTGCACTTTGCTTTGGAAACCGAAAGTAAATCGGCTATTTGATTGCAAGTGTCGTTGACCTAAACCCGAGGCAACTGTGGATGACACACCCACCTTTAACCATCGTTACTGTCATTGTTTATACCGCTATATCAAAATCACTGATATACAAAGTGTGAAGGATAAAGAAGTGACTCGTGTGATGTATTATATTGTTTCAAGACTGTATTACTTGAGGACAAGCAACGTTCAAGTGTGGGGATATTTGATAGTGCTCCAAATAAACATATATTTAGTAGCAATATCGTTCCAATATGTAAAGTTTTTAAATGTAATTTCCTTATTTTTAGTTGTAATAGTTAAATAAATAAGTGCGAAGACGAAAGACGCAAATCGCTCGAAAATGAAGATTTAAAGACAAAAACGAAGATTTGAAAGACCAAAACGTCCAAAATGGTCAAACGTACAAGTTACACTCCAAGTGGTTCAATATATTGATGAGAAACGTCTCAAAATTACAAAAGTACAAGTCGCAAAATGCAAAGTACAAGATATTAAATTATACGAAAAGGCGTTAGAAAATCCGGAACCGAGACATGAACCAACTTTCAACGCTCGACGCAACGGAGCTAAAATTACAAGTTAACTATGCTCAAGAATATAATATAATATTTAAATAATTCATAATAAGAATAATAATAAATAATAAAAAGTTGTTAATTGAGCATAGTTAAGGGATCATAAGTGAAAATTTCAAATCACCAATTGCCTATAAAATGGAATTCACGGAGTAATGAAAAAAGACACCTTTCTTCATATTTCTTTCTCTCTTCTGTAATATGTAATATATATTTATATTATAATTTTAATAAAAGTTAATTTTAATAATAAAGTTATGGTTTAGTTGGGTTATTGTAAGAAATATTTTACGGGTTTTAAGTCGAAATTCTGTCCGTGCAACGCTACGCGATTAATCATCACTGTAAGCTATGTTCTTCCTTTTTAAATTAATGTCTCGTAACTAAGTTATTATTATGCTTATTTAAGCCGAAGTAATCGTGATGTTGGGCTAAAATATTAAGACGGGGTTATTGAACTTTGTACCGTAATTAAGGTTTGGGCAAAAGACCGACACTTGTGGAAATTGGACTATTGACTATTAATAGATGGGGGGTATTGTCTAATTGAGTGACAACTCATTGGAGTCTGTCGAACCTATCTTCAAATTAATTAACCTAATAATTAATAATGATTATGGTTGTCCTATTTAGTGACGTTCATATGGAATCTATTATAATCATTTAATTAATTATTCGGGTTGGGTAATTGATTATTCAAACTGATCAAGTGGGTAAATTAATATTCATATCTAATCAAAACAGGGGTGGATTACATACAGTGATAACTGGTGTAATTGTTGACAGAAGTGATAACTGCGTCACAGTTTAAATCCTTAATTAGTTGGAATATTTGACTTCGGGTATAAGGGTAATTTGACGAGGACACTCGCACTTTATATTTATGACCGATGGACTATTATGGACAAAAACCAGATAGGTATCAAATAAACCATGACAAAGGACAATTAACCCGGGTAACAATTAATTAAAATCAAAACGTTAAACATCATGATTACGGAAGTTTAAATAAGCATAATCCTTTTATTTCATATTCTATCGCAATTTTATTTATTGTTATTTTATTTATCATCATTTATTTATTTTACGCACTTTAATTATTGTCATTTATCTTTACGCTTAAAAATATAAAATCGACAAACCGGTCATTAAACGGTAAAAACCCCCCCTTTTATAATAATATTACTACTTATATATATATATATTTATATAAATATAGTTTTATAAAAATATAGTACGTAATCACTAGCTCCCTGTGGAACGAACTGGACTTACTAAAAACTACACTACTCTACGATTAGGTACACTGCCTATAGTGTTGTAGCAAGGTTTAGGTATATCCCATCCGTAAATTAATAAAACTTGTGTTATATTTTATAGTATTTCCTAGTAAAAATAATACTATTTCGTACCCTCACGCTACATCATCACCTGTCGAACCTATCTTCAAATTAGTTAATCTAATAATTATTAAAATGATTATGTATGTCCTATTTAGTGATGTTTATACGACATCTTTTACGATCATTTAATTAATTATTTGGGTTGGGTAATTGATTATTCATTCTGATCAAGTGGGTAAATTAATAGTCATATCTCATTAAAACAGGGGTGGATTACATACAAGGATAATTGGTGTAATTGTTAACAAAGTAATAAAACCTTGGATTACACGCAGTCGATAACCTGGTGTAATCATTAAACAAAGTATTAAAACCTTGTTACAGTTCGAATCCCTAATTAGTTGGAATATTTGACTTCGGGAATAAGGTTAATTTGACGAGCATTTTATAATTATGACCGATGGACTATTATGGACAAAAACCAGATAGGTATCAAATAAACCAGGACAAAGGACAATTAACTCGGGTAACAATTAATTAAAATCAAAACGTCAAACATCATGATTACGGAAGTTTAAATAAGGATAATGCTTTTATTTCATATTTCATCGTACTTTTATTTACTGTCATTTTATTTATCGCACTTTTAATTATCGTACTTTTTAATTATCGCAACTTTTATTTACTGTCATTTTATTTATCGCACTTTAATTTATCGCACTTTAATTATTGTCATTTACTTTACGCTTTAAATTAAGTTATATTTATTTTTAATATTTTACATTTGGTTTTAATTGTAACTTAAGTTATAAAATTGACAAACCGGTCATTAAACGGTAAAACCCCCTTTTATAATAATAATAATATTACTTATATATATATATATATATATATATATATATATATATATATATATATATATATATATATATATATATATATTATACAAATATAGTTTAAAATAAATATAGCATTAAACTCTGCTAGCTCCCTGTGGAACGAACCGGACTTACTAAAAACTACACTACTCTACGATTAGGTGCACTGCCTATAATTGTTGTAGCAAGGTTTAGGTATATTCCATAAATAAATAAATAAAACTTGTGTAATTTGTATCGTATTTTGTAAAGAAATATAATATTATTTCGTACACCTCCGCTCGCACATCACTAGTTTATGTTGACTTTGGTTGACTGTGATCAATTATTCTGAACATACGCTTTTTCTTATATGAATCATAATGCTTATGAACTTTGAATGGAATGACTAATTCGCCTTGCTACTCGGTTATGTTTTTAGCTAACATTAACACAACAGTTTCTATGTTCTTTGGTTTGGTGTTATTATGTTTTGCAGGGACAATCTAGCAGAGGTGGACAACCGAAAAGAGGCAGAACATCAAAAAACGTTCCACCACCACCACCGGTTCAACAACATTCATCATCATCATCTGGCGAAGAAGAAGACACTCAAAATAATCCAATAGTATGGTTAGAACATCTTCGGGACAATGATGATTAAGGGGAAACTTTTGCTCGAATTACCCGTAGACCAATTAATGCTACGTGGTATCTTGACTGGGCTCCGTTGATTGAGGCGGGTATGCACGCCCATGTCACTCATTTGTTAGCTATACCATATAATAACATATTGACCTACGCATGGGAAAACATTTTCAGTCTACACGATCAAGTGTTTCCCGTGCTATGTAAATAATTCTACTCAACTTTCCGATTCAATAATGTTCGTGATCCACTATCGGATGCTTTCTTTAGATTCCGACTAGGGGGTAAGGAAAGAAGTTTGAGTAGTTTTGGGTTATGTAGAGTTTTGGGTATTTTTAACGAGCTTACTGACGCACAATTAAGGACATATTTGTTAAGCTCAGAGTATCATGGGAGAGTGGGTTTTAATGAACAATCCTTTTGGAGAAGGATTAGGGGGCCAAATTCATCTAGCCCGTTCAAATCAAGCAGACATAGGTATACCGAAATAGCAACCCCTGACGATAAGCTTCTCCATCGACTTAGCGCATGTACTTTTAATGCGAGAGTCGAAGGACATGAAAAGGTAAAATCTCTGGATCTATGGATAATGGATCAAATAAAACGGGGTTGTCACACCGATATACCGGGGTTAATTGAGAACTATTTGCTGGGTATCGCTACGGATGCACGAAGAGATAAACCGCTTCTAGGGGGCCACTACATTACACGGATTGCTCATCACTTTAATATTGATCTTAATTGCCTGATAGAATGTGACCATGCAATGAAAGCCTTGAAAAAGGTTTCTTATGTTAACGCTGAGATTTTGATGTATGACGGAAATAGGCGTTTGGTACCTTTTGTGGCAGGTGGCGCGAGTGGTAGTGGGGCAAACGTTCAACAAGAACAACAAGAGGAAGAAGAGGCGGAAATGGAAGCCCAGACAAATGTTCAAGATCAAGGTCCTTGGTATCCGTCCCAATCTGGTTGGAATAATTTGGTCAATAGTGTTAATAATATGAGGTTGAGTTAGCAAGGAATGGAGCAATGCCAGATTGCTCAAGTACATAATCAGGGATGGAACAGTTATGGTATTGATTGGAATAACCATAACACCGAGTTATTTTATTCAAACCCCGATCAGTACTATGGGACAGCACGTTTGACACCCCAATATTACACTGATCCTCAAAACCCACCTCCGCCTTACCCAATTTATAATACTAATGATGCGATGCAGGATGCCAGGAACAGATTTGAGCAGGAATACCCGCAGGGACGCCGAAGCAGAGATGGCTCAGAAAACTACTTTTGGCCTTACAATAACTGAAGACCTACGAGCCAATGATCATTTTGTTACATTTTCAAACAATCTATTTATTTGTTATGATGTGTATTGAAACAATATCCGTTTGTATTTTTAAACTAATTGTATGGTTTAATAATGGTTGTGGTTGTGGAAACACCATGATTTTTAGTATTATTTGTGTGGTTTGTTATTTTGTGCAGCGAGGTTGAACTTCAAAGACTGGCATTAAGTTCAGCAACATTTGATATTATGATGTATGTATGTTGATAATCGAGAAATGGACGATGCTCTTATGCTGGCAGTAAGTTCAGCGGCATTCGTCTACATGTTCCACGATTTACGTGTTAAAAATTTGAAAATTTCTACAATCACCCTATCACTTTGCCCTCTAAATTTAATCTTTTTTCTAATTTCATGCAATGAGGGCCTTGCATGATCTCAAGTGTGGGGTGGGAGATAGAAAATTAGGCGTTTATGATCAAAATTTTAAAATTTTCAGGTAGCCTTAGAAACGAAACTTGTCCAAAAACCATTTTACATACATTGTGTTTTAAAACTAGAAAATAAATGTTGAGTTATGTTTTAAATTATTAATAGTCTTTGAAGTTGTACTATCATTCAATTATTTGAATGAAAATCCTACTAGTTTAGTAAAGCTAACTTGTAGGTCACTTGTACCAAAACGAGTGTAAACCGTGAGAGAGCGGTGATTGCATAGCGTGGTCGGAAACTGGACCTCGCGCCAGATCGAAAACTAAAACAGGACGATCCTCATTGTTTCTCCTAACAAGGAAAATGTTGCGTCCGACCACTTTATTATTACCCATAGGATGTATCCATTCCATCCTCAAAGAAGTAAAGTCTTCCGAACGACACACTTGCTTATTTGTTTCAGAAGTTGTAGTCCAGACCAGTTGTAGGGTGACGAAAAATCTTGAAAAGTCATTGCTAAAATCGACTGGAAATCTACCAGGCCTCAACATCAAACAGGGAAACTGGTAGTCAAAGCTTATCTCAATGAGGGAGATTTGCTGGCCAAATGGAAAGCGCACCATGATACACAAAATGTCAGTGATTGATCAGATTCTCAATGGATAACCACCGGAAAGGTAAGATATCAGCTTTTAAGCCTGATGAACCTCAATCTTTATGGTTGACTTAACGGATTAGATGATTACCTCATGATTATCGATGGTATCTGGACGTAATGTGTATCCTCCTAAACACATTATTTTCTTACCAACATACAGCGATGTTAGGTACTGTGGGAGGGATTGACTTGACCAATAGCTGGAAACCCGCACTCATTTTCCAAAATTCATAAAATCCGGAAAAAAAAATCGGAAAACGTGCCTAGTGTTAAAACTAGCATTATATTTTCAAAAACATAAAACGTTTTCATAAGGTCCTGATTTCCGTAGGATCAAATTTTTTGAATACTTGGCTCTAAACTCCAAAAAAAAATGTGTGCGTGTGTTCTAATTGTGTATATAGCGTGAGTGTGATTACAATAAAGGTGTGTTATACTTAAAGAGTGTGTTTCTTATAGCGTGAGTTTGCGTTTCAAATAAACGTGTGTGTTTCATGTATTTCGCGTGATTTGTGTGATGTGTGTACTCTATATTGTGTAAGTGTGTTTGATAGTTTTCTACTTTGTAAGAATGAATTGCTTGAGGACAAGCAAGGTTTAAGTGTGGGGTGTTTTGATATTGCTCAAATACATCATATATATATCTCGCAATATCGTGTGAAATACTCTCGAATCAAGGATAGTTAAGGCAGTTTCTACAAGTAATACACAAAGGTATGTAAAGTGTATTGGAAAGTGGTTTATAAAGAGTTTTGATGAATTATGACTGTTTTATAAGTTGTGATTTCATCATAGTTGATTCCGATACAAGTTATGGTCAAATTAGCGCTCTAAAACGATAAAACAAGGCTTCAGATATGTTGGACGCCATCCAAAATGATTGGGACTCCGTCCAAATGAAGGGAGATTATGAAAAAACGAGACAGAAACGAGACAGTGAAATTCAGCACAACTGGACGCCGTCCAGAAATCTGGACGTCGTCCAGCCCTTCAAAACTGGACGCCGTCCAGAAATCTGGACGCCATCCAGAAATCTGGACGCCGTCCAGGCCTTTACAACTGGACGTCGTCCAGAAATCTGGACGCCATCCAGAAGTAGGTTTCAGCCTACTTTTGCTTTTTGACCAACTTTAATTGCTTTAAAAGTGAATGATTGAGAGGGATTCGAGCAGATACGAACCAGAGGTGTTAGAAGACGATTTTAGGATCATTTTTGGAGAACTCCAAGCTCTTGCAAGTGATCTAACATCCAAGAATCAAGAAACCAATCCTTCTCCATCCAAGATTCATTCTCTATTAGGTTGATTTCTTGTTCTTAACAAAGAATTCTACTTATCAATTGATTGCTATTTTGTTTGTTAATATGATTGTTGTCTAAACTCTATAATGTTTGTCTCGATTAATAACTGAGGTATTGGATGTAATCTTATTGATTGTATGTATCATGTGTGATAGATTAAAGCTTGAATTAAAGAACCATGCTTATTGATGTTAAATAATTTGTATCTAGTTAACTGATATGTTGTTGATAAAGAGAACTCTTATTGATGTATCATATTGATTTACAATCAAACTTGTCTTAGATTGATTGTTTACTAAACCGGACCTTCAAAACGATTAGACGATATAGGGATGAATTGTGTAGAGCGAACGTAAAAGACAATTGGTATTCAAGTCTTTGATCTAGCTAATCAACTAGTCACAAACGAAAAGGTCTAGGTGATAGGGAACCCTCAATTATTAAATCTAGTTTGAGTACTTGCTAAAGAGAACTCTTGGCAAGTCGATTTGGGTGATTAGCATATATATCATAGTTATTTGGTTACAAACACGAGAACTATAGAGAAAAGGGAACCCTTGATCTTGTAATCGAGTTTGCTTGTTTACTAAAGAGAACTCTTGGTAAATCTATTAGGTAACTTACACACATATTCATTCAATCGGGTCTTAACAATATAACTTACATCCAATACCGAGGGTAAAATATCTAGATGAACATTTCGTATCTTTGATCTTAATCAAACTATCTTATTTGCTTTCTTTGCACTTGTTTTCATTATATAAACTTAAAAGACCAAAAATATTATTTTTACTTTTAATCTTCTCTGATTTGGCTAAATCGTTAAATAGCCACCAGTGTTGTAAATCTCCCGAGATCTCCCCGAGATCTCCTCCGAGATCTCGTTTTTAGAAGGCAACCGAGACGAGATGTTCATCTCCCGAGATTTCTCGGTCAACGGGGTCAAACTTAGTCAAACCCATGATTTCTCGGATTTTTTTGCTAATTTGTAAGTTTTTCTTGTAAAATTCGTAAATTCTAAGATTCTCTCGCTCACTTCTCGAATATTTTTTGTAAAATCTCGTAAAAACGTATATGAATATACATATATATAAGTTTTTATGTATATTTTTATTAAAAAAAACAATAAAGTCAACGTAAATCAACGTCTGAGATCTCCCCGAGCTTATTCTGAGATGCCGAGATCTCCCTAAAAAAGTCCAAACGAGATCTCCCCGAGATCCGAATTCTCCAACCTTGATAGCCACAAAAACATAATATCTTGTACCTTGTACCTTTAAGTTTCATTTACTTAGTAATCATAATATAGTTTCTAATTCTAGTTTGACTAATACAACTGTCCTTGGAACGATACACGGAACTAAACCATTATTTATACTACTACACGATCGGGTACACTGCCCGTTAGTGTGTAACAATCTTTAATCGGTATTTTCCATACTATTTCATATAACAATTCATATACCACGTTTTGCACAGCACACAGCATCCTGTTGTGATAGAAGGGAAGTGACGGGAAACGAAAAGTAATAAATATGATGATAGTTGGGTAGTTTGCGGTGGTGATGGTTTGAAGCAAGTATGCAGTAGCAGTTGCACCATAGTACACAGGTGAGACTGTGGGGTGGAGAGTGGTGGTTGCAACCCGAAGAGAAATAGAGAATATTTTCACTTTGTGTTGTGGTGTTGTAGTGGTGACGAGGTTATCCATGAATGAAACAAGAAGAAGAAGAATAAAATGAGAATGGTGATGGTTTATGTGCGTTGTTTGATGATGGGTAGTGATATGCACTACACTTGCATATGTGTTCATGAATAGATGTATGAATATGTAAGTTGTATATGAGATGTTTAAGGAGTCAAAAAGCAAAAAGTAAAACAGTGTACCCATTTACTAATTCACATTCATGAGTATAACAACTAAAGTAATGATTTAATAATAATTAATAATAATAATAAATAATATATTAACAATCAAAGAATTATAAACGTATCATTTCTTAGCCGTCGTCTACTATTGATAAATTCGTACTTCGTTGTTAATAAGTGGCGGATAAAAGTGTTCAGAAAAATTCCATATTTTTAAATTAACTATATTTATTTATTTTGGTCATTATGGTATAAAATTTCGATCATTAACTATTAAATAAAAAATTACATTAATTATTCACTCCCAACCCCAACTAAAATATAAAAAAAATTAAAATTTACAAATAGCTCCTAAATACATTTTTAGTAAGTCTAAAATTTATAGAACTCATTTTCGGATCACCGTTTATTTTAAAATCATATATGTTCATATTAACTTGTTTAATATTCATCAAATGGCAATTTTAGTATTACAATCATTTAATATTTATTTTTAATATACTTTATATATATATATATATATATATATATATATATATATATATATATATATATATATATATATATATACGTTTTAAATAATAATAATTATAATATTGTATTTTATTTTATTTTACATCGTAAATTCTAATAATTGAATTATATAATATTTCAAATTAATATATATATATATATATATATATATATATATATATATATATATATATATATATATATATATATGTGTACATATCTATTTACAAATAGTTGTTCGTGAATCGTTGGGAATGGTCGAAGGTCAATTGAATATATGAAACAATTCAAAATTTTCGAGACTCAACATTACAGACTTTGGCTTATCGTGTCGAAACCATATAAAGATTAAGTTTAAATTTGGTCGAAAATTTTCGGGACGTCACAACAAACTTTATTCAGATGTTTTGAATAATTCAGATTCTGAACCATTCAACGCTAAATCATTTAGTTTTATCAAACACACCCTTAAATATAGATTGGGTTATTGAATTTTCATAATAATGAAATTAATCATTAAGTTATTATACGTAGCATTTTAAGGAATAAAAGCTACTTTTCCTATCCCTAATTAATAGTTCAGTATTCTATTTTAATATGTTTCAGAGTTGTAATCCCTTGAATCCAATAATTTACTTGAAATCCAACAGACCAATCAGAGCGTGACACGTGGCGCAGCAATCACATGTAATTGAAAAAAAAATTAATTTTTATTTTAAATAACTTTTTTTTTGAAATTTTTTTTTTAATTTTTTTTTGATTTTTTTTAATTTAGCATTTCAAATCTAATCACATGTGATTGTAAAGCCCAATCACATGTGATTGTAAAACACAATCACATATGATTCTGCATGTCAAATCCAATCACATGTGATTGAAAAAAAATATTCAAATTTTTTTCTCAAAAAAAATTCAAATTTTTTTTTTCAAAAAAATATTTCAACCGAAAAGCAACTTTAATTCGGTGATTTGATCAAGTTTGTTAGCGTTTCGTGATCATATCTTCAAAATTTCAGACTTTAATCAGTGATTTGATCAAAAACTTGGTGTTTAAAGGTTTTTGCACAAATTAACTGAAAATCGTCATTTTACTAAAAAAAATAAAAATTCAATCACATGTGATTGAATTTGACATGCGGAATCACATGTGATTGGCATGCAGAATCACATGTGATTTACTGCATGTCAAATCCAATCACATGTGATTGAAAAAAAAAATTTCGGGAAAAATTTTTTTCAAAAAAAATTAAATTTTTTTTCAATCACATGTAACTATCGCGCCAAGTGTCGCACTCTGATTGGTCCCTTGAATCTCAACATAAAAGTTGGTTTCATTTAATATTCACCCTCGCTTCGTGGCGGGGGTTCGATTTTTAATGTATTTTATTGTGTTTAGTTACGGAGCCTGCGAGTGAAAAATCAACATATATGAAAAGTACCCTAAATATTTAGCGTTTTTTTAAAAGTGTCCGTTTTGCGTATAGCTAGTGACATTGTGTTCATAAAATTATTTCGAGTTTAAGGATGGTGTCGAAAAAATTTAACTCGTTGCGAGCGAGAAGATATGACCTGTTGAATATTTGAGTGGAGTTTATTTAAGATATTTTATGAAAATTTTGATTTGACGCTTTAACCCACTGTGTTGTGGGCCGATTTTAATTTTTGAACAAAGTGTGGGGGACTTTTGTGGTGTTACTTGAAAGAAAGAAGGGGAAAAAGGTGAAAAGACGAAAATACCCCTAGTACTATTCATAAGTTTTGTCTAATAGTTAATATATGATAATTAATTTCTACATTTATAAATAGATAGGAAAAAAAAAAGGTAATATGTACTCCGTAAGTCCGTATGTATTAGTGAAAATGAATCGTGTAAGGAATGTTTGATTTGCAATTTTATATAATAGATGTTAAATCATATTCGAAGTTAATTTTTTTAGATGGAAAAAATCACACGGATAGTCCATGTAGTCATGTAGATCGTGTAGAAAAAAAAAAGATTAGAATATGTGTAATAAACTTTTATTTACGTGAACAATTTTTATGATTCGAATTTATATAAAACATATAGTCCTTTTTTTTCTTTCTTTTTTTCTTTTTCTATAACACATATAGTCCTTCTAACACTTGTTCGTTACCATCGGTATAGTTTTTATCACTCGTTAATTCACTGAGGACTTCCCACATAAAATTATCCGTATATATAGTATAACTAACATGACTCTTTATTAGAGGACATGAGTTCGACTCAGAAGGACTACAACATTGTACACAAGGTTATTTTCTGACCTTGAAATTCATTCAAGGTCGTCTTTCGCACATTATGTTGCGAGGGTAGCGGGAGGGGAGGGGGTTTGCGTGCCCTCAAATTGGTTCGGGTTTCCTTCGAAAAAGCAGTTGGGGAAAGGTAATGCAACTGCATGAGATAATCGCGTTATTGATTTAGAGATTCAATCACCACAACTTCAAAAATCAATTTAATAGGCTAGTGTCGCTCAGAGATTCAATCTTTGTCTATCATCTACACCTCAACTAATTGTTACAATTGCCAAACTTATCATTATGAAAACAAGAAAAGTTTAATTATATTTTATATTGAAGAATATTCACATATTTTCTATAGTCTATGCACACATATTAAAAAATAATAATAATACTCCGTAATAATTAGAGTTTTGCTAAAAACCCGAACTTAATGAATTTAAAATTTCTTTAAATATCAAATTTATATTTAACGCACGCATAAATATGGAAATTCTTAGATTGAATTAATTAGTAACAAATGCAATTTTGACATATTAGAAAATTTCGAATTCATTAAATACGGTTTAATATTTGCCTCTGTGGTATCTTCTATATATAGTCATATAAAGCTCTAAAATGATGATGTCATTATTAAACTAATTACCCTTTAATTTTTATAATAATGATATCATAATTATGTATTAATTTAATTAAAAAATAATACGAAATCTTTTATAAAAGAAAATACTAATCTCTCCTAAATTGTAATTTTAATTTTCTAAAAAATTTAAAAGGCATTTATTATTACTAATTATTATTATTATTATTATTATTATTATTATTATTATTATTATTATTATTATTAAAAATATAAATACTCAACTTTAAGTGAACTTTATTATTATTATTACTTTTAATATATAATTATAATTATAATTATAATTATTATATTATTAATATTCAAATATGGATTCTTTTTACGAAATTAATTACGTTACATATGTATACGAAAATACATGTCTATATATATTTGTGAAAATATCGACACGTTTCTTAGTTAAACGAATCATTAAAATAAATGACTTTATCATTTACATTCACTTAATACCTAAAACATGTCTTTAAATTGTTTCATTTAAACAAACTCGTAATTTTACATGTCATTTTATTAGTATATTAGTAAAACTCATAATTAGTAGGAAAAGAGAAAGAATGAGGTGATAGGAATGAGCTTACGTGGTAATTGCTTAATCATTTTGTTTTGGGGTCCGACTATACAAATCCCCTCCCCTACCGGCCTACCTTTCTTATAGTCTGTCATCATTCTGTTCCTTTGCATCACTTCACTTCACTATTTATATAATAATGAAATAAAATTAAGAATAATGTACAAAATACTCCATTATCATTACGAAGTAGGAGTATATCTTTTTATCTTTTAACCCTTTTCACCAGTGGCGGATTCAGGAAAATTTTTCATCGGGGGCAAATTTTTTTTTTGTGCAAAATATAGAGGTTTTGGGGCAAAATATAGAGTTTTTTTTAGCAAAATTTGAAGGTTTTTGGGCAAAATACGAAGATTTTGGGGCAAAATATGGAGGTTTTGGAGCAAAATACGAAGAGTTTGGGGCAAATTTTTTTTTTCACCGGGGGCAAAATCGAAAAACCGAAAAAATTTGCACTAAAATTTCGAAATCCACCGGGGGCGGGCGCCCCCCCCCCCCCCCCCCCCCCCCCCCCCCCTCTTAATGCATTAGATCCGCCTATGCTTTTCACAACTTTTTTTTATAAAAAACAAGAAGTAAATTAATATCAATTTTTCACAAAAATGTGAAAAATTATAAAGTACAACATGAGACCAAAATATGCTTGCAAACTGCCTAACTGGGCTTACAAAGTTCCTGTCCAAATGCTAAAGGCAACAAAAGACCTAAAATTAAAATATGACAAAATTGCTGAAATAGTCCCTGTGGTTTGTACCAAAATGCTAGTTTCGTCCCTGTGCTTTTTTTTGATGGATTTGGTCCCGGTGGTTTGTAAAAGTTACTGATTTAGTCCCTTTTGATGACGGCCGTCAAAAAAGGCCGTTAACTCCAGTCACGTGCCAGACATGTGAGGGTATTTTTGTCCTTTCCTTTATTTATTAACAATATTGCTGAAATCGTCCCTATGGTTTGTAATAAAATTGCAGTAATAGTCCCCATGGTTTGTAACAAAATGCTGAAATCTTTATCCCCAAAAAATTTGACTTTTACACCTTCATCTTTATCCTTAATAATTATGAACAACCCCTATTTTTTTTCTTCAAACACTTCATCACCTATCTTCATCTTCCCCAAATCACAAACTCTAATCAACACCAAATTAATTTCCATTCCCAACTTTAAATTCAAACCAATTCCAAACTTAAAAATGGTTCTTGAATAATTTCACAACAAACAATTAATTCATTCAAAACATTAAAATGAAAATCTCGATTAAAAAATAAAGAGTTGGGGGCTGTTTTCAATATAATCAACACATTCACACACAATTACACCAACTAGAATATCATCGTTCAATCATCTATCTATAATATTCGTTGTTTATTTGCTGTGATCAAATACACCAACTCATCTGTTCTTCACAAATCACAAATTTTAATCAAAACCACTTGTTTATTTTTTTCATCTTAGTATCAATATCAGATCTTGAATACTTAAATTTGAATTTCGTTTGCAAAAAAAGGTTCAATAAAACTGTTAATTGTCGGATACCTGAACCATCAACATCATCGCACGAGATCTAAACTGTCAACATAATTGTCTGATACTAGATCTGAAGGATTTGTCGTCGTCACCGGAATGAGGTTCATCTGGTGGTGGTTACTTTCCAGATCTGTTGGTGGCGGCGGTTTCGATTGAAGGAATCAACTCAGTAATTTGCGACTGTCATAACCCGTCCTTAACCATAAGAACGCGTTAGATAACGTATGATTTCATTGCGAGGTATTGACCTCTATATGAGACATTTTTGAAAGAAAACTGCATATATTATACATTACAAACCATAACCATTATTTTTGTTACAAACTTAAGACAATAAAAAGAAGATTAACGTTTAGCGATAATCTTCGACTTACAAACTTTACAAATGATGACAACAACACGGTTTCTAGCATATTTTACAATACAACATCTCGGATATGCAGTTTTATTTTTGACACAAACATGCGTACGCAAGATCCTGGTTAGATCCAACATGATGCAGCGGAAGCTTTAGAAATCACCTGAGAATAGACATGTTTTAAAAAGGTCAACATAAAGTTGGTGAGATATAGGTTTAGTGCCGGCAGCAATATATATATAGACCACAAGATTTCGTATATAAACAGTTTAATAAAAGTATTCTAAGTGGTTGAGCACTTGATAACCATACTTAACATTTTCACGTCGCATATTCCCTTTAATATGAAATCTTACTACACCGTACCAAGTGTAGTCACAAAACGAAGTACTGTGCAACCGTTGAATACTGGTCGTCCAGTCCGGTTGGGGTTGTCAGGCCCGATAGATCTATCAACAGGATTCGCGTTTACAATACCGCTGTAAATATTAGTTACCAAGCTACAGGGAAGTATGCCAGTGGTACAACTCAACGTAGAACATATTTTTCAGTTACTTGTGTCCATATCGTAAAACATAAAATACATGTATTCTCATCCCGAAATATTTAGAGTTTAAAAGTGGGACTATATACTCACACTTGTCTTGATGATATATATAATTTGACTCGGTCTTCCGGTTGATATCACGGACCTATCCATATATAATATATCAATATGTTTTCATTTTAAACAAACGTTACATATATATATATACTTGTTATACTTTTAATACTTTGAATATTTCCTTAGTCCGAAGTTAGCATTCCGATGTTAGTAATTCAATTTTTAATGGTTCATTTTTAGATGTTTAATATACCCGCAATAAATAAAACCCCTAACGAAATAAATAAAACCCCAACGTATATGTATTGGTCGAGATTAATCTTGACCCATGGTACCGGTGTTGTCAAATGACGTGTTGCGTACAATCATGGGATCTTATGATTAATCTTCTCGTGTTGTTTACGGGTGATCCTGAACCATATAAAATTGAATTATAAGTACATATATATAAAATATCATGTTATCTTAGAAGTATGTGATTTTATATAAATTTTTCCAATGAATCCCGAAGTCATTTAAGCCTTGGATAACCAATTTTGTTTCGGTCATAGTTTCTTCGTTACAAGTCCGTTTTCGTTGATTCAACTTGCCATCTCCTTGGATCGAGTCCCTCTTTAAGACTATGAACTGTAAATACCTTAGTTTGTATTCAAAATCACACGGCATAGGTCAAACTTTAGTGAAACTTATGAAGTTAATCATTTTCGTTACAACAAAATCATTTAATGACCATTTTTCTAAAAATACTTATACTTTGAAAAACCAAGTTTTACCTTGTTAAATTAGCATATACATAAGTTATATTACAGGTCTTGAAGTATTTTAAAAGTTAAGTTAGAAGGATCTATTTAGTTTGCAAACAAGTTTGAAAACATTCAAACTATGTTCTTGTTGTTAAACTTGTATACCACAAAATATGATAGCTATATATATATGAATCGAATAAGGTTATGAACATATATTCTACCTCAAGTTCCTTGGATGAAGTTGCTGTAAAAGAGAAGTAAGAAGCTAGAATCAAAAGGGTGATAGAAGTGGATGAAAGATTGGAAGTAAGATGGTGTTCTTGGAGGGTTTTCTTGAAGTGTTTTTGTATGGTTTTCTTATGGTGTTTTAGTATGGTTTTTGAAGCTAGATCTTTATGGAATTTTGCTGGGTTGTTATGGAGTTTAGAGAGTAAGAAAGAGTGTGTGTTTTAGCTAGGAAATTGAAGTAGTAAATGAAGCAAAATGATCATGTATATATACACCATAAAAACGTGAATGATGATGATGATGGACAAGTTCACATGTTGTATTTTTGTGTAATAATTCATGCATGCATCCAAAATCCAATTACCTTGCTCTAAGGGCAGTAACAAGGGTGGGTTAGGTGGTGATTTGATGTGTATTTACTATTAGTAAATACGTATAGAAGCTTGGTATGATACGAGTACAAATACTCTAGGTATACGTATAGAAATTTTGTGAAAAATGGAATGAGGATTCAAATATAGCTATCTTTTGTGAATACACTTATATGATTTTATGTATTTAAGTCTTTAAAAGTGATTAAATACATTACTTATACAATATATGTATAAACATTATAAGTCTTAAGTATTTATGTCAATTAACGTTACGTATTGTTATCATTTTGAAAACTTAAGTTAGTAGTTTCAAAATATACTTATAACTTGTTGTTATTAATACAAAATGAGATATTAAAACATTTATTAATCATGTTAAATATGTATATATACATATATATACACAAACGTATAATTATTATATATTGTATAGTTCGTGATATCATTGGTCAAACTAGACGGTCAAACGTTGTGTAAAACTCTTTTCGGAAATATAAATCTCGACAATTTGGATTGCTTATCATGTTGGTAAGGTTTAATTTATGTAAATATTAATCTTATAAGTATAGAACGATCGAAAAAGTGCGGGTCGTTACATTACCTCCCCGTTAAATAAATTTCGTCCCGAAATTTTAAAATTGTACCTATTTTGCGTTATCGAGAAACAAGTGTGGATACTTTTGTTTCATCTGATCCTCCCGTTCCCACGTAAACTCGGGACCTCTTCGAGCATTCCAACGAACTTTAACAATCGGTATATTGCTCTGCTTGAGCTGTTTAACTTCACGATCCATGATTTCAATTGGTTCTTCGATGAATTGTAGTTTCTCGTCGACATGGATTTCTTCAAGAGGAATGGTGAGGTCTTCCTTTGCAAGACACTTCTTAAGGTTTGAGACGTGAAAGGTATTATGTACTCCAGCGAGTTGTTGCGGTAACTCGAGTCGATAAGCTACCGGTCCAATGCGTTCGATGATCTTAAACGGGCCTACGTACCTTGGGTTCAGTTTACCCCTTTTGCCGAAACGTATTACACCTTTCCAAGGTGACACCTTTAGCATAACCATGTCCCCGACCTGAAACTCTAATGGTTTCCTTCGAACATCGGCGTAGCTCTTTTGGCGACTACGGGCTGTTTTCAATCTCTCCTTGATTTGTACTATCTTCTCGGTCGTTTCATGTATGATCTCGGGACCAGTTAAATGCCGATCTCCTACTTCAGTCCAACAGATAGGAGATCTACACTTCCTTCCATACAATGCTTCGAATGGTGCAGCTCCAATGCTCGCATGATAACTATTATTATACGAGAATTCTGCTAACGGTAGATACTTATCCCATCCGTTTCCAAAATCGATCACACATGCCCTGAGCATATCTTCAAGAGTCTGAATTGTTCTTTCACTCTGCCCGTCGGTCTGCGGATGATATGCGGTACTCATATCCAAACGAGTTCCTAGTGCCTCCTGTAGTGATTGCCAAAACTTTGAGGTAAATCTACTATCACGATCGGATATAATGGAAATAGGTATTCCATGCCTTGAAACAACTTCCTTTATATACAATCGTAATAGTTTCTCCATTCTATCCGTTTCCTTTATAGGCAAGAAATGTGCAGACTTGGTGAGACGATCAACAATCACCCAAATGGTGTCGTATCCCCAGGCAGTCTTTGGTAACTTCGTGATGAAATCCATGGTAATACCATCCCATTTCCATTCTGGGATTTCTGGTTGTTGAAGTAACCCTGACGGCTTTTGATGTTCTGCTTTGACTTTGGAACAAGTTAAACATTCCCCAACATATGTTGCAACGTCTGTCTTCAAATTAGGCCACCAATAATGCGTCTTAAGATCTTGGTACATCTTTCCAACTCCAGGATGTATCGAATATCTTGTCTTATGTGCCTCGTTCAATATCAACTTCCTTAATCCACCCAACTTCGGTACCCAAATACGATTTGCAAAATATCGAATTCCATCTTCCCGCATAACGAGTTGCTTCGCATACTTCTTCATTATTTCATTTCCTATATTTTCTTTAGTAAGTGCTTCTCGTTGAACTTCTTTGATTTGTGAGTTGAGATTCATGCGAATTTTTATGTTCATCGCTCGTACTCGAATTGGTTCTCGTTCCTTTCTGCTTAAAGCATCGGCCACCACGTTCGCCTTTCCGGGATGATAACGAATTTCACAATCATAGTCGTTTATTAACTCGACCCACCTACGTTGCCTCATGTTCAATTGTTTCTGATCAAAAATATGTTGAAGGCTTTTATGATCAGTAAACACAGTGAATTTAACCCCATACAAGTAGTGTCTCCACATCTTCAATGCAAACACGACTGCTCCCAATTCTAGATCATGCGTCGTATAATTTCGCTCGTGAATCTTCAATTGTCGGGATGCAAATGCAATTACTTTCTTTCGTTACATAAGAACACAACCAAAACCTTGTCGCGAAGCGTCACAATATATTTCAAAATCATCGTTCCCTTCTGGTAACGATAAAATAGGCGCCGTAGTTAACTTCTTCTTCAGTATTTGAAATGCGTTCTCCTGCTCCGAGGTCCATTCATATTTCTTCCCTTTTTGCGTTAACGCTGTCAACGGCTTAGCTATTCGGGAAAAATCTTGAATAAACCTTCTATAATAACCGGCTAAACCCAAAAATTGGCGTATCTGCGTTGGTGTCTTAGGAGTCTCCCATTTTTCAATAGCTTCAGTTTTTGCTGGATCAACCTGAATTCCTTCGCTATTAACAACATGGCCAAGAAATTGCACTTCTTTCAACCAAAAAGCACACTTAGAAAATTTAGCATATAGCTGTTCTTTTCTTAACAACTCCAATATCAACCTTAAATGCTCTTCATGTTCTTGCTCACTCTTGGAATAGATAAGAATATCATCAATGAAAACGATAACAAACTTATCTAAATACGGACTACAAACTCGATTCATGAGGTCCATGAATACAGCTGGCGCATTCGTCAATCCAAACGGCATAACCAAAAATTCGTAATGACCATAACGTGTCCGAAAAGCAGTTTTCGGAATGTCCTCTTCTTTGACGCGTAGTTGATGATAGCCCGATCTTAAATCGATTTTCGAATACACACATGATCCTTGCAATTGATCAAATAAGTCATCAATTCTCGGTAGTGGATACCGATTCTTGATAGTTAACTTATTTAATTCACGATAATCTATACACATCCTGAAAGATCCATCTTTTTTCTTAACAAACAAAATTGGAGCTCCCCACGGTGAAGTACTCGGTCGTATGAATCCACGGTCCAGTAATTCTTTTAACTGACTTTGAAGTTCTTTTAATTCGGACGGTGCAAGTCTATATGGCGCACGAGCCACTGGTGCAGCTCCTGGTACTAAATCTATTTGAAATTCTACCGATCTAAATGGAGGTAATCCCGGCAATTCTTCCGGAAAAACTTCAGGAAAATCTCTTGCCACAGGCACGTCGTTGATGCACTTTTCTTTCTTTTCGACTTTATTAACATGTGCTAAAATAGCGTAACATCCCTTTTCTAAACACTTCTTGGCTTTCAAACAGCTAATGAGTTTTAGCTTTGAATTACCCTTCTCTCCATAAATCATCACCGGTATTTTATCCTTACCAGGAATACGAATTGCCTTCTTGGCACAAACAACTTCCGCTCCTATTTTGGACATCCAGTCCATGCCGACTATTACATCAAAACCTCCTAATTCTACGGGTATTAAGTCGATTTTAAACGTTTCTCCGGCTAGATTTATTTCACAATCACGACAAATTTTATCGGCTTTAATTAGTTTACCATTAGCTAACTCAATCAAGTACTTAGCATCTAGAGGTGATGATGAACAATTCAATTTAGTGTAAAAATTTATACACACGTAACTTCTATCGGCGCCAGTATCAAATAAAATAGATGCTGATAAGTTATTAATGGTAAACGTACCCGTAACAAGTTCCGGGTCTTCTCGTGCCTCTCTAGCATTAATAACAAACGCTCTTCCACGTGCAGGTCCGCCATTCTTTTCTGGATTCGGGCACTGACTCTTATAGTGACCTTGTTTTCCACACCCAAAACAAGTAATGTTAGCCAAAGCAGTTCTATTTGCGTTGGTGGCAGGAGTCTTGTTACCATTTGCATTTGTAACGAGAGCCTTACAATCTTCAGCAAGATGTCCCTGTCTATTGCATTTGGTGCACAACACACTGCAGTAACCAAAATGATGTTTGTGACAACGGTTGCATAAAGGACTTTGTCCTTTGTAACCAAAGCCTGAACCGCTACCCACACCTTTCGTGGTTTCTTGTTTCTTATAAGGTTGTTGTTGGTTACCTCGATCATAACCTCCATTCCACTTTTTCTTGTTCCCCAATACCTTCACCTCAGTATTGAATGCTTTCTTGTCCAAAATGACCTGATCCATTAGCTCGTTCGCCATGGTTATAGCTTCATGAATTGTCTTAGGTTTCGATGCTGTAACGTTTGCCTTGACCTTTTTGGGCAAACCACCTTTGTACATTTCAATCTTCCGTGCTTCGGTTGGAACCAATTCAGGACATAGTAAAACCAATTCCATGAATCGCTGATTGTAGTTGGTGATTTCAGTACCAACCACCTTCAAACTTCGTAACTCATCTTCTAACTTAATAACCTCATTCCTTGGACAATACTCGGTGATTATCATTGTTTTGAATTCTTCCCATGGAGTATCATAAGCTACATCTCCTCCTACCGCCTTCACATAATTCTTCCACCATGTGAGTGCACTATCTTGTAAAGTGCACGATGCAAACTTGGTCATGTCTTTTTCATCACAACCACTGATTTTAAACACCGTCTCCATCTTTTCTATCCATCGGGTTAAACCGATCGGTCCTTCCGTTCCACTGAATGATGATGGCTTGCAAGCTTGAAACGTCTTGTAGGAGCATCCTACACGAGGATTTGGATTAACTGCAGCAGCTCTTGCAGCTTCGACCCATAACATTCTATCGTTGACTCGCTGGTTGATGAAGTTCTCGACTTCTTGTTCCGTCATTCGGTTCAATCGCGCCATTTCCTAATGAAAGAAAATAATTATTCACATGGATTATTATAGATGTAGTGTGTATTTATAGTACATTATAGCTTGTTAATAATATGAACCAGGTATTATTATAAAAGCCTTTTCTTCTTATTAGCGTTTTATAATTATATCTAGGGTAGTACCTACCCGTTAATGTTCATACTTAATAGCTTAGTACAGAACCAATTACTACAATCTAAATAATACTTAACCATGGAAAATTATTGCATTTCATACTTCGCTATTTTACATATGCTTATCTTACATCAAACTTTAAGCAAACCACACTAATAATATTATACAAAACATTATTTGATTCCATGGTTTAATACGGCAGTGCATCGTTCGGTCTATTTTCTAGGGCGTTTAGTTTCAATGAATGGCCTAACGCTTATCCTAGCTGTCTGCCTACGTTTTGGCTGAGGAGCCGAAGAACTAGACGCCGGGATAGCACTAATAGGAATAGCGGGAATAGGGGTGGTAGTGTTGAGTGGAATTGGTGCCACGTCATTCTCACTAAGTTCGGGATTTGAATTTTCTAATTCATTCGCTTTTCGTTTCTTTCCTTGATCGAATTTTTCTTTCGTAATTTCTAGTATTTCTTCCTCGGGTTCACTTTCTTCTTCGGGTTCACTTTCCTCTTCGGGTTCACTTTCCTCCTCGGGTTCACTTTCCGATATTTCAATAGTTGGTTCATCCGGAAATTGTGAGTCTTCCCCAAAAATACCACTTTCGTCATCGGATATGTTAATGACTGAAACACAATCTGAAGGTTCTGATTCGGAGTCGCTGAATGTGATAATAAGTTTCGAGCCCGACATCTATCACATAACAACTAACCCATTAGTACTTACATAATATTTACACATAAATTTTTAACCAACAGTGATAAGCAATGGTTTTTAAAATCAGACCCGGTCAAAGTCCAGACTTTACTAATGTATCCTAACGACTTCTTGGTTAGACACACTAATGCAAACCTGGTTCGCTAAGACCAACGCTCTGATACCACATGTCATAACCCGTCCTTAACCATAAGAACGCGTTAGATAACGTATGATTTCATTGCGAGGTATTGACCTCTATATGAGACATTTTTGAAAGAAAACTGCATATATTATACATTACAAACCATAACCATTATTTTTGTTACAAACTTAAGACAATAAAAAGAAGATTAACGTTTAGCGATAATCTTCGACTTACAAACTTTACAAATGATGACAACAACACGGTTTCTAGCATATTTTACAATACAACATCTCGGATATGCAGTTTTATTTTTGACACAAACATGCGTACGCAAGATCCTGGTTAGATCCAACATGATGCAGCGGAAGCTTTAGAAATCACCTGAGAATAGACATGTTTTAAAAAGGTCAACATAAAGTTGGTGAGATATAGGTTTAGTGCCGGCAGCAATATATATATAGACCACAAGATTTCGTATATAAACAGTTTAATAAAAGTATTCTAAGTGGTTGAGCACTTGATAACCATACTTAACATTTTCACGTCGCATATTCCCTTTAATATGAAATCTTACTACACCGTACCAAGTGTAGTCACAAAACGAAGTACTGTGCAACCGTTGAATACTGGTCGTCCAGTCCGGTTGGGGTTGTCAGGCCCGATAGATCTATCAACAGGATTCGCGTTTACAATACCGCTGTAAATATTAGTTACCAAGCTACAGGGAAGTATGCCAGTGGTACAACTCAACGTAGAACATATTTTTCAGTTACTTGTGTCCATATCGTAAAACATAAAATACATGTATTCTCATCCCGAAATATTTAGAGTTTAAAAGTGGGACTATATACTCACACTTGTCTTGATGATATATATAATTTGACTCGGTCTTCCGGTTGATATCACGGACCTATCCATATATAATATATCAATATGTTTTCATTTTAAACAAACGTTACATATATATATATACTTGTTATACTTTTAATACTTTGAATATTTCCTTAGTCCGAAGTTAGCATTCCGATGTTAGTAATTCAATTTTTAATGGTTCATTTTTAGATGTTTAATATACCCGCAATAAATAAAACCCCTAACGAAATAAATAAAACCCCAACGTATATGTATTGGTCGAGATTAATCTTGACCCATGGTACCGGTGTTGTCAAATGACGTGTTGCGTACAATCATGGGATCTTATGATTAATCTTCTCGTGTTGTTTACGGGTGATCCTGAACCATATAAAATTGAATTATAAGTACATATATATAAAATATCATGTTATCTTAGAAGTATGTGATTTTATATAAATTTTTCCAATGAATCCCGAAGTCATTTAAGCCTTGGATAACCAATTTTGTTTCGGTCATAGTTTCTTCGTTACAAGTCCGTTTTCGTTGATTCAACTTGCCATCTCCTTGGATCGAGTCCCTCTTTAAGACTATGAACTGTAAATACCTTAGTTTGTATTCAAAATCACACGGCATAGGTCAAACTTTAGTGAAACTTATGAAGTTAATCATTTTCGTTACAACAAAATCATTTAATGACCATTTTTCTAAAAATACTTATACTTTGAAAAACCAAGTTTTACCTTGTTAAATTAGCATATACATAAGTTATATTACAGGTCTTGAAGTATTTTAAAAGTTAAGTTAGAAGGATCTATTTAGTTTGCAAACAAGTTTGAAAACATTCAAACTATGTTCTTGTTGTTAAACTTGTATACCACAAAATATGATAGCTATATATATATGAATCGAATAAGGTTATGAACATATATTCTACCTCAAGTTCCTTGGATGAAGTTGCTGTAAAAGAGAAGTAAGAAGCTAGAATCAAAAGGGTGATAGAAGTGGATGAAAGATTGGAAGTAAGATGGTGTTCTTGGAGGGTTTTCTTGAAGTGTTTTTGTATGGTTTTCTTATGGTGTTTTAGTATGGTTTTTGAAGCTAGATCTTTATGGAATTTTGCTGGGTTGTTATGGAGTTTAGAGAGTAAGAAAGAGTGTGTGTTTTAGCTAGGAAATTGAAGTAGTAAATGAAGCAAAATGATCATGTATATATACACCATAAAAACGTGAATGATGATGATGATGGACAAGTTCACATGTTGTATTTTTGTGTAATAATTCATGCATGCATCCAAAATCCAATTACCTTGCTCTAAGGGCAGTAACAAGGGTGGGTTAGGTGGTGATTTGATGTGTATTTACTATTAGTAAATACGTATAGAAGCTTGGTATGATACGAGTACAAATACTCTAGGTATACGTATAGAAATTTTGTGAAAAATGGAATGAGGATTCAAATATAGCTATCTTTTGTGAATACACTTATATGATTTTATGTATTTAAGTCTTTAAAAGTGATTAAATACATTACTTATACAATATATGTATAAACATTATAAGTCTTAAGTATTTATGTCAATTAACGTTACGTATTGTTATCATTTTGAAAACTTAAGTTAGTAGTTTCAAAATATACTTATAACTTGTTGTTATTAATACAAAATGAGATATTAAAACATTTATTAATCATGTTAAATATGTATATATACATATATATACACAAACGTATAATTATTATATATTGTATAGTTCGTGATATCATTGGTCAAACTAGACGGTCAAACGTTGTGTAAAACTCTTTTCGGAAATATAAATCTCGACAATTTGGATTGCTTATCATGTTGGTAAGGTTTAATTTATGTAAATATTAATCTTATAAGTATAGAACGATCGAAAAAGTGCGGGTCGTTACAGCGACTGAAGGTGAAAACGGTGGGGTGAAGATGACGGTTGCATTTTGGTGGTATAGAAAACATAAATATAATCAATACAAAGGATTTGGAGAAGAAGATGCAGTATATTTTGTGTTGATTTGAGTATATTTTAGAGTTTATAGTTTGTATATTTATTGATTCAATGTTTTGGTGGGTTTGATTTTTTCATGTTAATTAAAGTGTTTGAATAAAATGAAAAAAATTAGGGTTTATTCATAATTATTGGGGATAAAGATGAAGGTGAGGAAGAAAATTTTTTCCAGCAATTTTGCTACAAATCATGGGGACCAATTCAGCAATTTTAGTACAAACCACAGGGACCATTTCAGCAATTTTGCTAATACATGAAAGAAACTGACGAAAATACCCTCACATGTCTGGCACGCGACTGGAGTTAACGGCCTTTTTTGACGGCCGTCAGCAATAGGGACTAAATCAGCAACTTTTACAAACCACCGGGACCAAATCCATCAAAAAAAAAGTACAGGGACGAAACTAGCATTTTGGTACAAACCACAGGGACTATTTCAGCAATTTTGTCTTAAAATATAGTAGAACTACAACTTGCAAAATATTGAAGAAATTAAACAGCTACTCTTCTTCTAACAAGAGCAACCTTACCAGGTATTTGTCTAGGGTAATTTATTATTGAGTTTTTTTTAATAGCTTAAACGCTATTCTTAAAAAAGTAAAAAATAAAAAAAAGGATTGTTTCATAAATAATAGTATGAAATAGTTAGAAAATTACTAGTTTTTAGTAACTTAGTGGGTGGCTATTAACAAGGCCTAGAAGTATGCATGTCTAAAAACTCATTTATTATAGAATTATAATATAAATAGAAAACTCATTTATTATATTCTTATTTTTCTTCGAATTTTATTAACGACAACTAAGGATGGTAATGGATGTTCGATTCATCGGATATCCGTCCAATCCATTAGGTATCTATCCGTTCCGATCCATTATAGTAGATATGGATGATCTAAATGAAAATTGTGACAATTATCATTTCACTTTTAACGCGAGTAAAAATTTGAAAATTGTGACAATTATCAGTTATTTAATATAAATATATTTTTTAAAATGACAAATAAAAAAAGATTTTAAATGAAAAAAATCAAAATAACAAAGTGAAATAAAAGTCATATCGTGTATTAAAAAAATTATAATATAAATATTATTATTTTATTGTTATTCATTTAAATTAATAATAATAATAATATAATAAAAATAAAAATTAATAATAATAATACAATAAAAATAAAAATAGGAGTAATAAATAATAAATATAAATAAATAAAAGTCATTAAAAGAGAATTGGAACAAAGCTCAAAAACAAAAAACAAAAAAAATAAAAAAAAATAAAAAATAAAAAATATAAAAGCTCAAAGGTTGTCAGGAGTACCAAGGGCTAAGGGATTTATTTAGAATAACCGTTTTGTGAATGTCTGAAATTCAAGTGGATGCAACCTTTTTCATATATTTCAGAAATTCAATATATAAATATTTTTTTGAAAAGCAAGCATAATTTTATTAATATAACGCAGAGATACAAAAGCCCTATAATCTATACAATATATTATAATGCACCGAATAGATATATACAATTTCATGGGCGAGGAGGCCATTAACACCACGAAACTTGATACATCAAGTTGAGAAGAGGCAGCCATACAGTACCGCACTTGCGATGACAAAGTTGGCTGACGCTACCCATTTAACCAAGTGTGAATGGGGGATCCAAGCCATGAATGCGTTATCGGATAGGACTTTTGATATCGATTAACCGATGCCAGATCTCTGATGGTTTGGAGAGATGTAAAAGAGAGGATTGACTAGCCATTGTTGCCACATGAGTATTGACTTCTTGAATCTTTTGGATATCCATGAGAATGATTGTGTCTGGATTTCGGATAGTATTGTGGCTACACACCATTCTTTTCTACTAAAGACCTTGAGATTTCAGAATTTCCAGATGATGTAAGTGGAGGCCCATTTAATGGCTTGCCAAATGTAGGTACCATTTTTCGATGTGTTGAGTGATTGATTGTTTGAGGTTATGTCTATAAGATTGGAGAAGGTGTTGTCTGGGAGGTTCCACCATTGTAGAATTGCTTTCCAGACGTTGGATGATTTCGAGCAATGAAATAGTATGTGGTCGACAGATTCTATGTGTAAGTTGCATAGTGGACATAGGATTGAGTCAAGATCGACGCCTCTTTTGTCAAGTTCTACACGAGTTGGGATTCTTCCGTGTAGAACTCTCCAGATGAAGATGTTAATTTTTTGGGGTATGATCTTGTTTCTAGGTGTTTTTATGATGGTTGTCGGTGTGTTGAGTTTTAGGTTATCGAGAATTGAGGCTAATGCTTTTGTTGTGAAAATGCCGGTTTGATCTAATTTCCATTTCCAAGTATCGGGCTTATCGGAGAGGGTGATGGATGCAACAAGATTGTGTAGTTCTGCTAATTCGGTGAGATTTCGTCCATTAGGTGATCTACTCTAATTCCATGAAGTGGCTGATGCCGGGTTGTTTGACTTGAGTCGATCCGCTACCGAGACACTTTCGTTGGATTCGAGCATATATAACCTTCGGAATTGATTACAAAATTTATCTGTTCCGCACCAGTTGTCATGCCAAAATTTGGTGCTGGAACCGTCTCCAATGACTTTAGATATTGAGTTGGTGAAGTTAGCTCCGCAATTATCTGCAATTTGACCTGCCTTGATGATTTCATTCCAAATTGTGCGACCTGCAACATTTCTAGATAAAACGTTAGAATTAACCCCCCCCCTCCCCATAAATGCTCGATATGATTTTTACCCACAGCGTGTTCTTTTCATTAAAAAATCTCCACCACCATTTACATAGTAGGGAGATGTTTTTATAAATTAAGGACCCGATGTTTAACCCGCCTTTTTCATATGGTAAGAAGATGTGTTCCCATTTGATCCAATTTATTTTATTATCCGCTTCCGACCCGCCCCAAAAAAATTTCTTCGTTTTGTTTCCAGCGTGTTAATTATTTTAATGGGTGCATGAAATAGGGAAAAATAATACAAAGGAATACTAGTGAGAACTGATTTAATTAAGGTTAGGCGACCACCAAATGAAACCGATTTCGCTTTCCAGTCAGAGAGACATTTATCAAATTTTTCAATGATTGGCTGCCATGTGGAAGCTTTTGTAGAAGGAGTGCCGATGGGTAGTCCCAGGTATGTGAAAGGAGTTGAGCCAGGCGAGAAGTCAATATACTTAGCCATATCCTCTACTTCCTTTTTTGGGACCCCGATTCCATAGAGATTACTTTTTTTAAGATTTACCTTTAGACCGGATATATTTTCGAAGCATTTTAGTAATTTAGAGATATTCTTTGCGTTACGTTTGCTCCATTCACCAAAAAAGATTGTGTCATCCGCATATTGGAGATGAGATACCACAATCTTGTCATGGCCAACGCTAATACCACGGAGTTGATCGTTTGCGATTGCCCGCTTAGTGAGGATGTTGAGACCTTCAGCAGCAATGATGAAGAGAAACGGAGAGATGGGGTCTCCTTGACGGATACCCCTGCAGGGGAAGAATTCCTTGGTCGGGGATCCATTAATAAGGATGGAGATGGAAGAAGAAGAGAGACAAGCTCGGATAAAGTTAACCCATTTGGTGCCGAAACCCATGTAGTTCATAGTGTCGAAAAGGAAGTCCCATTCTATGCAATCAAATGCTTTTTCAAAGTCAACTTTGAATATGAGACCTTTTTGTTTTTTCCTTTTGAGTTCGTCAATTATTTCATTTGCAATCAAGACACTATCTAGGATATTTCGACCTTTTAGGAAGGCGGTTTGTTCGATGCCAATTATCTTGTGTATTACTTTTGAGATGCGATTGGAGAGGATTTTGGTGAGGATTTTATAGTAGCTTCCGATTAGACAGATTGGGCGATATTCGTTAAATCCGATTGGGCTAGCTTTCTTAGGGATTAGTGTGAAAAAAGAGGCGTTGCATCCCTTAGATATTTCGGTGTTACACCAAAACCAATCTAGGGCATTAATGAGGTCCTCTTTAATCAGCCACCAATATTTTTTGAAGAATTTCATGTTGAAGCCGTCAGGCCCGGGGGCCTTTGAGCTATCACAATCATGGAGTACATCACATACTTCATTTTCGAAAAATCGAGCTTCAAGAAGGAGATCATCTGTAAGGGATATATAGGAACGGTGAGGACCATTTTCGAAGGGGCAGATTCCTTTTCGTTTTTTGGATGTGAAAAGTGTTTCAAAGTATTTGAGAGCTTCGTTTTTTATTATGTTGGGTTCCTCTGACCATGAACCATTTAACGATATACCTCGGATGTTGTTTTATTTGTACGTCTTTTAATGTAGTTATGGAAGTATTTGGAATTTTCATCACCTTCGAGGTTCCATTTAATGCGTGCCTTTTGTTTAAGCATATTAGTCTTCTTTTTTTCTTTTTCAAAGTGTTGTATTTTATCGTTTATCCAAGTTTTTCTTTCGAATTCAGTAAGTGGTCTAGATTCCGCGATTTTTTACCAATCATTGGAGGCGTTCAAGTGCATTTTAATTTCGTTGTCAAGGTTGCTTAAATGTTGGCTACACTTTTTAAGTTCGAGTTTAACGTTTTTTAGTTTGTTCCGAAAAATACAGTCAGGACGGTTACCAGCTATAGGGAGGAGCCATGTAGTTTTTACAATTTCGTCAGCATTTTCTAGGTTTAACCAAGTATTAAAGACGCGCGTAGGTTTTGGGCCAAAATCAACGAATGAGTTTTTGAGAAGATGTCTGGCCACATTTTTAGGACACTTTCGGAGACAAGAAAACGGTCGAGTTTACTGAATTTCAATTTGTTGATGCAAATGCGGGTGAATTTTTTACCACCAAGTGGGAGATCAATGAGATTAGCTTTATTTATGAAGTTGTTAAAATTTTCAGCCCAGGTTTGTTTAAAGATACACTTGAGGCGTTCAGATTTGGATCTAACTTCATTAAAATCGCAAAATATTATGTGGGGGACATTAATGTGGTTGATTAGGGTTGAGAGTTCAGTCCAAAACTTTAGTTTTTTCTGGTGAGAGTGTGGGCCATAAACATTTACGAATGCCATGTCAGTATCGTAACCCGCCCATTTTCCTTTAATGGCGATAAATAATTCCCCTTCTAAGGCTTGTTCGAATATAAAAGTGGTTGGGTCCCAAATTAAGAGTAAGCCCCCTGATGCACCTATTGCGTCTTTTTGTACGAACATAAGGTTTGAGCTATGCCAAAAGGATTCAATTAGAGAGTCAGGTGCTTGAGCACATTTGGTTTCTTGTAGTCCTAGGATAACCAGATTTTCCTCATTACATATTTTTTAAGCCATTTAATTTTACCCGATTGTCCCACGCCCCGAATATTAAGAGATATGCAAGACATTAGAAAAACTTACAAACGAATGGAGGAGTGGAAGATCACTGATCAGCGGTCCAATGGATACCCAGACCCTGACCGAAATCGTTGGTGTTGAGGGAGCTGGTAGAGTTCACTTTAGAGTAGGCCCTCCTTTTTTAGTTAAGTTACTCGAGGTTTTTGAAGAAGAGGTCGTCTTTCGAGTGAGTTGTGACAGTTTCAGCTTTTGCCCGCTTCTTGCGCATTGTTTAATATACATAAATTTAGGTCTTGGGGCTTTCCTATTAATTGGGGCAGGTGGTTTAGTTGGTGGAGGCGATTTCGAATGAGGGCTTGGTAACGGGTTATCGTGCGACTTCTTTTTGAAAAAATTGCTATCATAGCTGAGGATTTTCAAGGTTGTTTTACACTGGCTCATTGATTTTTTGCTGGCTTTTCCTTTTGGTTTGATTGTAGCGATGGTGGGGTTGGACAGTATGTCGGGTTCATCGGTATTACATGTTTTGGGAGGCTGGGAGGGGGTGGCGTTCACGTTGTAATTATTGGTCGTATCGTGACAAAACGGGACAGTAATATCCTCTTCCAGTAGAACATTCGGAGGGTTATTTGTGCAGGTAGGCTCATTTGAACGTATTGAAGTTGAGACGTTAATGGGTGACTCATTAATGGGTTGAGTAGGTTATTAGGTATGGGTGTTTGTATTGGGCTCGTGATGGGGTGATTTAAGCGTGTTATTTGGCTGTTCAACTATCAGACTGTTAATGATTTGTATTGGGCTTATTGGGAGATTGGGTTTTGTGGAGTTGGGCCTGTGTGGCATACTGGATGATGGGGAATTGGGTTCGGTTTGAAGGTTGGGAATTGGGGTATTGTGCAGGTTATCATTGTTCTGGGTATATGAAACGTGTGAATTATTCTGGTTTCCTAGGTCACAACTATATCCATTTAATGGGCAATTAATGTTGTTGGTAGGGAAAGTGGTGGTTTCCATGCGTTTTGAAGAAAATGAAGGGTCGCCGTGGACCTGCTGAGGAGGAGAATCATTTACCGTGCTATGATTTTTCCGTTGCTCATGGTGATCGTTGTCGTTAATGGAACCAGAATTCTGATTGTCGAAATTGTTAAGCTCATGATCATCAGCTTTTTGATCCCCATCCATACATGATTCCTCGTCGGGAAGGCAGTCGTCCATATGATCATCATCGTCCCACACAGATGATTCGGTTTCGGTTGAGTTGAACTCGATAGTTTGATTATTATTTTCATACACGTAAGCACGAGTAGTCTTGTTGTCATGGTGAATATGAACAAGGCCGTTGATGAAGGCAAAATAATTTGTTTTGATTAATGCCTTGCCCATTGATAGATCCTGCGAGCCATTTTCTTCAATGGAACAGTTTTGAAGTTTAATAACCTCGGCCCAGCAATTTGCAATTTTTCTAAAAGTTGTAGTAGACCAACATGTGATGGGAAAACCCTTGATGTCGATCCAAACTAACCGGCTCGATGAAGCGTATTCTTCTGGATCCCAAGGTCGAATGTCGTCTAGCCAATTCCAAAGTGGGTTTTTTTTATCGCTTAGCATTTCAAGGGCTAACCTTTTATCCTCGTAGATGAGGATGATTTTTTTTCCTCCAAGGTATTTAGATTCAAAACCGAAGAGGTTTTCCGATTTACAAATTTCGTTGAAGTACTCGAGATGCTCAATGTCTTTAATCACCCCGATTACAGCGTGGCCTAAAATATCCAGGAGCCATTTTCAATATATAGATATTAGGTTTAAAGTTTGAAAAAAACGCACCTGAAACCTAATTTTTTCTAACAATCCCTCATATGAATAGATTTTCGATCTATAACATAAAAATATACTGCATTATCAACAGTGGAGTCTTACATAAGTTAGATAGGTATTATCATTTAGAGCATCTCTTATGAAACATAGTTAGGGTTTGTTTACTTTCACGTAATGATCTGTTTATGTACAACTTTTAATTCAGTAAGTAAAATTGTTTTTATTTTTTTTTATTTTTTTTTGTAATTTTATCTAAAAATTGGTTTGTTTCTATGAAATATAGAATCATATACCTCTTCCTAAACACGGGTAAATGAAAACATGTACAGAAAAAAGCAAACATCCTTTAATCTTCTGATTCTCTCTAAACGTGATATCTTTGGACTGATCAGTTGCTTGTGTGGACGATAATGAATTTCATTGAGTCTCCCTGAAAATTTCGTAGGGATATTTTTTAAGTTCAGAGTATTTTTATGATAAAAATCTCAGTTAATATGTTATATATAAAATAAAAAGTTTGGACCTTTTAATATATAAGTGTATGTATTTCAAATTCATATGAACACTTTGTGTAATACGGAGTATATTTTTTTAAGGGAAATTCCCCAAAATACACTTTTTTAAAAAGTTTTATTCCAAAATACACTTTTAGAAAAAAAAAATGTCTATTTACACCGTTAAGTCGACCACCCATTGGGTCGACTACCGCTATACCTGGTCGACCACACCAAATTTAAATGTGGTCGACCACCTTTTATAACTAGCAAGGTCGACTTTTGTTGGATATCGGTCGACTACTATATTCAACCCCAAAAAACACGGGCGACCTTAATGATGGTCGAGTATACAAAAAGACACTGAAATAGCGAGTTGGGATAACAAAATTCAAATTTCAACTCTAACATTGCAGATCGTAACCTGATTCATCAACCCTCATTCATTGCAGATTCAATCAAGAGATCACTTCTTTGTATAGTTTGTAGATAAACCCTAATTCCATCATCAGTGTATCTATTTCGTCCCTAGATTCAATCAAGAGTTCCCTACAAAGATGACAGATATTGAGGTAAAACCTATTTCGTTGTTGTATGTATATGTTAGTTTATCTGTATGTGTATATATGTATATCTATGTATGGGTCCCAGTATTTATATATATGTGTGTGTATGGATGTATTTGTATGTGTGTATATGTCAGTATATGATAGGTATCTGTAATTGTATATGTATATGTAAATGTATATGTATATGTATATGTATATGTATATGTATATGTAACTATAGATATACAATTCTCCCATTATTTTTGCTAAAGTGTATATACCTGTATATGGTTATGGGGATGCCTTAGGTCAGAAGATCACTTGCATACTCGACCATTCAAAGGGTCGACTTCCAAAAAAATACACTATAGTCGACCCCATTTTGGGTCGCCTATAGTTGAATAAAACTTTAGTCGACCAAAACGAAGGTCGACTATAGTGTATTTGCTTTTCAATTGTATGTACCCGTATGTATGTGTATGTATATTAATATTTATGTATAATGACATTATCATTGTCTGATTACAGGTTTGGTTCGAGGCCAAGGTCACCATTCGAAGCAAGATGTCTCTTATAAGGGAGATTAAGAACAAACTCACTCCGGCTCAGACAAAGATTTTCAGAGAGATGTGTTTCGGTCATTGGTTAGATATAAAGTGTGATGACAATGATCCGGGATACATACATTGCTTATTAATGAATCAGACTGACCGTCCGAAAAAGTTTGTAATCAACGAACGCGAAATATGTGAGGAGCCAGAAGAGCTATGGTTTCGAGTTACCCGAGACCATGTCATTAGGTGTGGTAGACGTGAGTTTTGCTTGGTTACCGGGATGCGGTTTGGTCTAGTTACATCTTTTATAGATTGGATAGGTCAAGAGAGGTCGGATTTTGACCACTCAGTTTCATCTCGTGTTTTTATTAAACGACATAGTGGTCAACGTCATCTTTCGAAGTTTCACGACGCCTTTTTTAAAGATGAGTTGAAAGGAACTGACAAGGATAAGGTCATAGTCGCTATTGCGTTGATAATTAACTTATGCTTCCTTGGGAAGCAGTTGCGGGATAGCGTAAACGATGACATGCTTCTTTTATTAGAGGACTTTGAGTTGATGAACAAGTATCCGTGGGGTTCTTTCTTATGGACCAAACTTTACAATAGTTTGCATCACGTGTTAGTACCTTATAAAGAGAGGGTAGCATATCAAACCCGGAAGGGGGTAATGACATACCATTTGAGCGGCTTCACTTGGGCGTTTAAGGTAGTAATCCGTACTTATGAATTTTAAGCAATTAACATGTTTCATATTTAACCAAATTTGGTTTTGTTTGTAGATGTGGATATGGGAGGCATACAAACACCGAATAGAAGCATATGCTTTCAAGCCGGAAAGTGAAGGCATACCTCGTGGAATCCACTGGAAACGGAAGAAGAAAGTCATGGGCTGGAATGAGTACGTTGAGTTGATGCAACTCCCGGTGAGTATAATTATACCAAAATATGGGCCAAAATATTTATGTATGTGTTATGTTTATATGTATGAGTATATCTATATGTATATGTAACTGTATATGTATGTGTATATGTAACTGTATATGTATATGTATATGTATCTGTATTTGTATATGTAACTGTACATGTATCTGTATATGTATATGTAACTGTAACTGTATATGTATTTGTACATGTATATGTATATGTATATGTATATGTATATGTATATGTATATGTATATGTATATGTATATGTATATGTATATGTATATGTATATGTATATGTATATGTATATGTATATGTATATGTATATGTATATGTGTATGAATATGTGTATGAATATGTATATGACAGGATGATATCCCGGACGAAGAACGACCTCTCAATCGTTTGAGGCCCACCAAGACAGAGGTTAAGTGTGAGTGGTGGGTTGCTAGTGCAAACTATTTCAAGAACCCCGATGCTAAAGTACCGGTGAAGAAAGATGATGATCCGAAGAAATTTGATGATGAGACGAAGAAGGAGTTGACGGATATGATTAAGAATTTGACAAAGAGATTAGATGACCAGGAAAACAAACATGCCAAGGAGATTAAGGAGATGAGTGATCGGGTTGAGGCTGGCATCCGTGTTACACGTGAGACACTAAAGATAGTGCAGAGTTTATATGTTTCTAGAGACTACCACAAGACAATGATTTTAAAACTCCATTCTACGATACAAAACCTACAACAGCATATCCGTCAACAAGAGCAGGTAATTTCTTATTATATAATTCATTTAAGCAAGTTGGTAAGTTATATAAACTGTCCAGTGTGCAGATGAGTAGTCGACCCTTCAATGGATCGACTATCACCACGATTACAATGTAGTCGACCAATAACTAGGTCGACTATATTACATTAATACTATAGTCGACCCATGTCAAGGTCGACTATATATATGACTTTCTGATGACTTACTTCTGTGTGTTTCTGTGACAGGATGATGGTGGTTTCATTGGTGGATATGTGTCAGATGTTGAAGTTCAGACAACCAAGAAAGATATGTATGATAATGTGAAGGTTGCTTCACCGATTTATGTGAGGAGAAGCAAAAGGGACCGTCGGGTTGCACGGGCAAGGATGTCTCCCTTCGTTACACCGTCACAAATGATCAAAAATGGTGCAAAAAGAAAGCCTGACATGCCAGAGAAAGAAATCCCGATAAAACAACAGAAGACGGGGAGACTGAGTGCCCCGGTAGTGCCTGATAATGTTATTCTAGAAATCATTGACGATTTGATTCATAAGTCCGGACTTATCTATCCCGGCCCGTCCACATTATATCATGATGAAAGGAATCTGGACGGCCCTAAGACACCGGAAGAGATGATGACTCCACATTACGAGTGCTTATCGGTATTTGTTCGGGGCCTATCCGACGGATTTATATTCATCACTGACAAGTTTTGGGAGTGGATCTACAACAAATTTGAAGGCGGTTACTTAGATAACTTTGTAAGTGTTTTATAAACTTATTATTAAAGTGGTCGACATTTAACTCCGCTAACTTGAGATTGACTAAGTGATTGTTAATGGGTTAATTTTAGAATATTAACGGTTGGGGATCTATGTTGTTATGGTGGAGCTACCGTTTAGATCAAATGGATTTTCAGCCACTAAAGGACCGCCAAAGATGTACGATCATGTCGGTCGACATGATTAACTGGATGGGGATTTTTAAAACGGGTGTAACACTTGACCCGAATTACACTAATCCCAATATTGCTTGCTATGCAGACGGATCGAGACTCACTTTCCCACATTGGTCGAAGTGTCTGAAGGTTACAATATCAAATACATATACATATACAGTTTAAATATACATTGACATATACATTCAGATTAGAGTTATCTGTATAACTTTCTAACGTTAATTGTAGGTCCTATTCCCAACATGTTTGGAAGATGCGGAATCACTGGGTGCTTATTGTGCTTGATCTTAAGGACTTCACCGTCGTCATTTACAATAGTTTTGTCAAGCACAAGTCAATTGACCACCGCGCTTATTATGTTTCCGAGTTAGGTAAGTGTCTGCCAGAGTTTTTGAGGGCAATTAACTACACTCCTCCACCACACGTCTCGATGCCATCTACATTTACGTATATCGACTCAGCTCAGCAGTCAGGATATTACGGTGACTGTGGTGTATGGGTTTGCATAAACATGGAGCGTGTATTTTGCCAGCTAACCTACCCATTCGAGAAAGATACTGCGAAGGTTGCATTAGAATACAGACATAGGATGGGGAAGACATTCTTTAGATCTCTAATCGAAGTACGTAAAAGGTAGATCTAATGTTTGTGTTGGTATTGTATTTTGAACAGGCTCCACTGTAAAAGGTAGCTCTAATGTTTGTGTTGGCATATTAGGTCAGCAGGTTGAACATGCTCCACTGTAATCTTTTGACAGTCACCAAATGACTGGTCGACCACTGGTGTAAAATGTGGTCGACCACTGCTTACATACAATGTGGTCGACCCTGATGTTGGTCGACCACTTAATAAAAATGACATAGTCGACCACCGTATATGAAGTAGTCGACCACAGTGGAAAATGTGGTCGACCCCTGCTTAAATACACTGTGGTCGACCCTGATGTGGGTCGACCACTTAATAAAAATGACATAGTCGACCACCATATATGAAGTAGTCGACCACAGTGGACTTTCATGATTAAAAAGGCAACCTAGGTCCCACATTTAGATAACATTTCTTATACTTATTAGCTACGAATAGGAAATTCACCTTTCATGAATTTAATTGGATAACGTAGATCCTTTTATTCCTGTTATCCATTTGTACTCTATAAGTAATGGGATCCCATAAGTAATTCCCATATTTAATAAACACCATACTTGATCGATATTCAAACACACCAGATTCATATTCACAACAACTTAGTAGTTAAAGTTAACTCTTTGCGCAGTTTGAGGTCATCACTTATTGGTGAGTAATCCCTACTTTATATGTCTTTACATATTTAGTGATGAGTAAGTTAAAGATATATATTTGTTCAGGAGGTTATTTTGAACATGTCAATAATCATATAGTTTATATGCCACTTAATTGTCCCAGAGTACCTTTGAAACTTACCATCGCGCCAAACAAACCCTTAAATCGTACGCTTTTGTTAAAATATGTGTTAAAAAAAAATTGATGTTTCACAAGATTTAGTTATATCTATGAAATACGTTGTCGATAACTGTGTCTTGGATATCACTGATGATGAAGATGATTTTAATGATTTTATGAATTTCGCTATCTCAAATCAACCCGTTCACATATATCTAGAAGATATTACGAATTCAATGCATGTTTTAGGTCGAAACCTTACTAATCCTAATGATCAGTTCAACCTACAACAACAACAATACAATAATCGGTTAAACCTACAACATCCGACCAATTATCAGTTCAACCTACAAAATCCTTACAATAATCAGTACAACCTTAATCATCCATCCAATAATCAGTTCAATCTACATCAGCAATCCAATCAACAGTTCAACCTACATCATCCATACAGTATTGAGTTCAACCGACAACAGTCATCCATCAATCAGTTCAACCTACAACAGTCAACCATCAATCAGTACGACCTAGAACACCAAAGTAACAATCAGTTCAACTTACACCACCCATACACTGATCAGTGCAACCAACCACATCCATACACAAATAATTCGAACCTACAAAATCAATCTGTAAATCAGATCAACTTACAAACTCAAACCACAGATGAAATCAACCAACAAATACAATACACCAATTTGTTGAATGATAAACAACCACCGTTTGAAGGTAACAAAGATCATTACATGGTTGACCTACCTACATCTGATCAAAGCGGATCTGAGCATGATGATATGGAAAATGTGAATCCAATCAAACCAACAAAACACCCTTTTTCTAACTACATAGTTGATGAGGATGATGTTCCTGATAGTGATGATGAATACGAAGATGAATACGTCGACCAAACACAAACTTATGACCAGCCAATTAAGTATAATCCCCAACCAGATGATATATTTTGGAACATGCCACCGTTACTGTCGAACACCCAACCCGAAATGAAACCTAGATCAATGACAATATATGAAACCTCAGATCTAGTTAAATTGAATCAGACTTTCAAAAACAAGGAAGATTTTCTTATGCAATTACGTACAAAGTGTGTTACTGAAGGGTTCCAGATAAAACCAAAGTACTCAAACAAGTCAAGGTATACAGCTACATGCATATCACCAAATTGTTCATGGCAAATTACTGCTAGGTGTATACAAGATAGCAACAACTTTCAAGTACGGAAGTTGAATGATCTACACACGTGCTCAAATACCCAAATTCTTCCGAACAATAAGCATGCCACCAAGAAGGTCCTAGGTAATATACTGAAAGAGGTGATGAAACAAGAAGGTCGTGTCTATCGACCGAATGATATAAGGACTGATATGTCGGCGCGATTTAAAATAAGTCTATCATACCACCAAGCATGGAAAGCCAAATGTTACGCAATTGAGATGTTGAGGGGTAGTCTTGAAGATTCCTTTCAAATACTACCTAATTATCTATATAATCTTAGATTGTCTAACCCAGGTAGTGTAACCAACATTCGAACGGACAACAAAGGCAGATTTGTTATGAGTTACATGTCCATTGGTGCAGCGGTATGTTTAATGCTTTCTTTATTTACTTATTAATTCAACTCGTATTTAAAAATAATGTTTCAATACTTTAATATGCAGACACGTTCGTTTGTTAACTATGCACGACCAGTAATCATAGTCGATGGGGCTCATTTAAAAAGTCGTTACTTGGGGACTAACTTGATTGCTGTCGCTATGGATGCTAACAATGGAATCCTTCCATTAGCCTACGGTATTGGAGCAGGAGAGACCACCGATCATTGGACATGGTTTTTTGGTAATCTAAGAGACTCTCTACAGTCTTCGGGGTGTTGTATTGTTAATCTTACCATTATATCTGACAGGGCACCTGCAATAGCTGCTGGAATATCAAACGTATTTCCAGAAGTATTTCATGCACTATGTGCTAGACATTTGTTGGAAAACCTCAAAAGTGTGTCTAAAAGGGTTAAAAGTTACGAGTGGCACTACTGAAAAATGTGCAAAGCGTATAGAAAATCTGATTTTGATCACCACTATGGTATACTAGCACGACGTATCCCAGACAGTGCACGTACACTCACTACTGTTGGGTTCAACAGATGGTCTAGACATCATGCAGATCGTGTTCGGTATGCTTACCTAACTTCTAATAGTGCAGAGTCAATGAACGCACTGTCAGTTCATGCGAGGAAACTCCCGATTACAATGCTTCTTGAATTCTTTAGAGCTTCAGTTCAACAATGGTTTTGGGAACACCGAAACACTGCCGATGGTTTAACAACCCCTGTCACACCATATGCAGAGCGTAAGCTTGGTAAAAGAAATCGTAAGTCTATTAGTTGGACTGTCAAACCGATATCACAAGTTAAGTTTGAGGTATTGGATATGAAAAAAGGCGGTAAAGTCAATCTACAAGATAAAACTTGCACATGTAAACAATGGCAGTTTTCCGGTATACCCTGTGGACATGTAATGGCAGTAGCAAGGTATTTTGTCCTACGTAACGTTACTACACACGTTCAGAAGTATTTCCACACTGAAACGTACAAGTCGGCATACATGGAAGATATTAACCCGCTAGATCATATTTCTGAATGGATAGATCCAGGACACCTACAAACCGTCCTACCGCCATTGGTTACAAAGCGACAATCGGGTAGACCGAAGAGTACTGCTCGTATACCGTCCCAAGGAGAGGACAAAGACAATTTCAAATCTAAAAGAAAATGCAGTCGTTGCTTGGAATATGGACATACTAGATCAACTTGCACCGCACATTATGATCTTTCTGAAGGTAAACAAAAGTCCAAGTGTAACTCAAAAACAAAGGCAAAGCCGAAGGGGTTGGTAAAGGGCAAGGGTAAAGGAAAACGTGAAGACTCGTGCTCAACACAATTTGGCTCCACTTACAATTTGAGTGATGATTAGCTTCTTCTTTGTGTTTTAAATGTGTTTAACTGCCATGGATGATAGGTATGTGTGTTCGTATGTTTTCTAGCCGTTTAACTGTCGTGTATGTGTTGTGTCTGTAACTTGTGTTATTTGTTGTGTAATCAATAAATGTAGTATGAGATAATATATAATATTTGTTGTTCAAATTAAAGTTTATTTCACTAAATTGGATGGCAGACTACATTGGGACTCATGATGGTCGAATAGGGTTAGTCGACCCACTAATCGGTCGCCTACAACGCAAGGATGGTCGAATAGGGTTAGTCGACCCACTTATGGCTAGCAAGTCGGTCGACCTTGCAGTCGACCACATCATTGAAGTTGTCGACCAACATCAATGAAGCATGTTGGTCGACTACCTTGAAAACTATAATGGTCGACCGGGTATAGGGGTAGTCGACCCAATGGGTGGTCGACTTAATGGTGTAAATAGACAATTTTTTTCCCGAAAGTGTATTTTGGAAGAAAAGTTTTTAAAAAAGTGTATTTGGGCGAATTTCCCTTTTTTAAAATCATGACATGCACGTTTGGGCCTTTAATATTTGATTCATTCTAACAAGATTGGGCCAAGGAGTTGATGGGGGTATTGTATATTACTCGTAGTAAATAGTAATTTTCGTCGACTTCTTTACCTTCTTGACTTTATGTTGATTACATCAAAAGCTTGAAATCTAGAAAAGCCTTGACTGATTACGCACCATTCAAGACTCAAGTTCTAATATAAGTATGTTTTTAATCAGTGTTGAATGTTAACTTACCAAAAAAGTGAATTTAACAAACTTAAAGCTAGATGAGACAACATTTAAACATAGGCATGCATACAACAATGTGACATGAATTATTTGTGCATGTACATATTTGTTCATAAACCTAAATCAGCTCGGGTAATCACACACCGTGTTCATAAACATAAATCAGCTCGGGTAATCACACACGGTTATTTGCAACTGCGGTTCAACCACCGGTTGCCTAACAAAAGCCCGTCTCCACCAAATCTCAAACGCGCGTTGTATGTTAGGACAATCATCTCCTTTTTCAAGAAACCGATCAAACCAACTCATCAAGAACGACTGTTGTTGTGCTAACGGCAACGTAAGAATGATCTGACTCACTCCATCTTCAATTAACCTACGGTCAACTGATCTCGAGCCGCGTTTTATCCATCCAAAATCATCATACAAAGCTTCCAACCATGTTGAAAGTAAAGCGACGCGTGTCTCTTTTGGCACCAAAACATTTCCTCTACCGATCGCAATGCATAACTGTGCAGTAATCCTGCTTATTTTATGTCTATACATTATTGGAACTTTTGAATGAAGTATTACAAGCTCGTTTTGACCCGACCATAACGTAACAAATTCTTCACAAATTCGTTTTTCAATCAAGATATCGACAACCCATTCGAGATTATCAGCTTGTCGAGATATTTCACTCATCATTCCCCTGTTTTCATTTGCTTCAGATAAGCAAAGTATAAGAGAAGTAACACATTTGTCACAAATAGTATAAAGCGTTTCTTTAGAGATTTCATATGTATTTTGGGATTTTTCTTCTTTAAGTAATCGAGAAATTAGGGATTTCATTTCTTTACGGGCTTTTTCGTCTTTTGCGTGTAGTACTCCGGTCAGTAACCTCATGAAAATATCATCGATTCTTGATGAAGTTGTTGGATCGAATGCTACTCTTTGTAAAACTTCGTGATCGTTATGAAGTTCGTTAAGATTTGTTATCACTTTATCTTCTTCATCTTCGGACCAAGGTACCGCCTCTAAATACTCTAAACACGATGATATTCCATCATCGAATTTCAACGCATCGCATACCTACAATCAAGGATGAATAATAATGTTGCTACATGATCAAATTAACGGTAAATGTCACCAAAATAGCAATCAAGTTTCGCCAAAATCATAAGTGGAATCATAAATCTGGTATCAATTTCGCTAAAAGTTGTCCAATTGGTTGACTTTTTGGGTCAAACTGGCCATATCTAGAATCCAAATTAGCATGAAATTTTTAGTTATTCTTTTACTATTTAGAACACAACAGTTTTGTTATTTCTAGTACGGAGTACATAAACATTTATACAAAATCAACAGTACACGGTTCACAAAATCACACCAAACAACACAATAAATCACATCAATTAAATTAAATAACAATAACAATAACAATAAATAAATAAATAAATAGCAAGTAAAATGCATACCTTGAGCAAACCTAAGATCTTAGAAACAGGTTCACCAACCATCTTAACTTTAGGATCATCACAATACATCAAAACTAATGTTTCAATATAAACCACCACATCATCACACTCACAAATCTCAACAGAATGATGGGACCCACTTCTCAGGCCCAACTTATCTTTAAAAAACCGGCTCCGGCCCACCAACACTTCCCTATGAACATCCATTGACACACTGAACCCATCACGTGCCGTGCATGTGAGCTTCACATCACCAAACCCTAACCCCCACTCACCTGGGTTTCTAAACGGAGCTTCAGATAAAACCCTGGCGACCCGTTCTTCTATTCGGACCCGGGTCGGGTCGACGGTCTGTTGGTGTTGGTGGTTCGTGGAGTCACGCGCTTGTTCCTCTGACATCATTTCGAACAGAGTGGGACTGGGTGTGGCAGTGGGTGTGGGTATGGGTCGGATCGGGCTTTGGGTGGGTGGGGTCGGGGTTTCGGGTTGTGGCGGAGAAAGGAAGAGATCGGAAATGAAACCTTGTTTTAACATAGTGGAAACTTGTTGTTTTGATTTGGTGAGATCAGATGATGCTGCCATTGATGAATTTTAATTGTTTCTGGTGGTGATTTTTGTTTGATTTGATGTGTTTAAAGGAGATCTCAGTGAAACTCTGTGAGTGTGTTGAATAGTGTGACGTGTGAGGGAATATGGGTCTCTGTAAATGTGGTCAAAATGATTGATTCGAGTGCTAAATATTTTATTTCTCCAGGTCTTTGATTATTGAAGATTTTTTTTTTAATTTTTTTTTTCTCGAAAAAAAGTAAAAAACTAACGATCTTAAAAAGGATTTGATCAAACGATAGAAAGAATAAAAAAGACACGGACTAAACTAGGGTTGGGCAAAACCGGATATCCGAAATTTCGGATATCCGAATTTCGGATATCCGAAAATTCGGATAGTGAATTCGGCCATCCGAAATTCGAATCCGAAATTTCGGATATCCAAAATTCGGATATCCGAAATTTCGAATTCGGATACCGGATTATCCGAATATCCGAACTGTATCTAATAAATACAAAAAATACAAATGACAAAACTCATATTACATAAGTAACATACATGTAAGTTCAACATTTTTAATTTCGTGTTACAAAAGTTCAAAACACGATTAACACATCATCGTAACAAATATAACAAAGTTCAAAATACGATTAACACATCATCATAACACAAACATAACAATTATCTAGTTAGCTATTTATATAGAGATATTCACTAATTATATGCTTAACCTATACTGTTATATTTCTTATAACTTTAGATGTACTGTGATATATTACTTATATCGTGATTTATTCTATATCATATAATAACCTTATGTTTTTTCATTAATGTAAATATAATATAGTTCTAGAAGGTGAATCAAGTTATAATTAGTATGTCATAATCGTTACAATATCCATCTTTTGAGGATGAACCAAACAAAAAGCATATCCAAATATGAATGCAAGTCAGTTTCAGCAAAAGAAAAGCGTATTCAAATATGAATGCAAGTCAGTTTCAGCAAAAAAAAGTATTAATAAATCACAGTACTCTACTTTACTCTTTTTAACGATTGATTGTTTCTTTGATATTTTTACTCTTAAAAGTTAAAATGTTAGTTTACCTTGAAAGCTATATAGCCCATAAGTCATAACTCATTAGGCTACTAATCTGTAAATATAAATATAAATATACTAATAATAAGTGTATTTTATTTCGGATATCGGATTATCCGAATATCCGAAAAATCTGAAAATTCGATCCGACATCCGAATCTAAAAATCCGGATATCCGATTTTCGGATATCCGAAAATCCGGATATCCGAATTTTCGGATATTTTCGGATCGGGTTTTCGGATAATTCGGATTCGGATATTATGCACACCCCTAGACTAAACGAAAGATCACAAACGCCATAAAATGCTAACTAACAAGCAGAAAAGGTAACGAACTAAACTAAACCAAACCAAAAAGAATAAAAAACATAATCTAAAATAAGTATCGTAACGTAACAAAAAAGGAAAAAAGAGAGAAAAAACTGTTTCATCCCCTCCAAACAGGCCCATGCTCTTTCTAAATATATCCAGCTTTACACTAACCTTATAGTCTTTTGATATCGGCTTAAAAAGCTTGCTATGCACTTTAGAAAATCGAATAGTTTCTCCAGAACGAGAAGAAAATCAGAATCTAAATTGAGCTCCGTTAATGAAGAGGGAGTCGAATCACATGCTCCCTGGCTTCACCCACTTTATGCAACATGTATTTATTGAATCAATTGTAATCAAATAAGGAATTTGCTAACGACAACTCTTAAGACTATCGTTAACGTGCAAAAAATGATTGTACATTTCAATAATTGCGATCATAAAGTAACTGTGTAACCGCCATGTATAATCAATTTATGCATGCTAACGACAATCGTAAGAGTTGTAGTTAGCAAACTCCATCAAATATTACTAAACAAAGTTTCATTATTACTAGTAAATTTTTATTAAAAAAAGAACCTTAATTATAGATATAATAAAAATTCAAAAAAGTATTTAGAAACAAATACCGTATGATTTATGTGGTTATCGTCTGAATAGAAAAAAGAAAACAAAAACGAACAAACATAAATTACTTAAATCTTTCGTTTCTTTACGGATGTGAATTAAATTTTTCGATATAACAATAATAATAATAAAAAATCTAGGAGTTCTCGTAATGATTTTCTCACACCTTAGTGTCACTTTTTGATGAAAAATGAAGCCCCTTACATGGCATTAGTTGTTGGAGTGTGGAGACCTTAAACAACAAGAAATCTAGTTCTGGTGAGCGATGAGGCGCATCGTTCAAGGGATGCGGCGCATCCATGCAGCATTTTATGCAGAAGGTTTTGGATGCGGGGCTTTTAACTGATATGACGCATCAAACACGTGTGATGCGGCGCATCACCATCTCGATGCGGCTCATCGAGACCTGGCATTGAATCTGCAGTCGAGGACTTGAATCTGAAACATGAAAAACTATAGGGATGAGGCGCATCTCTTTCAGAAGCGGCGCATCTCCTCTCTGTCAGCAATTTGGCAAGTTGCAACCTTTACATCCGAGCATGCTTTGGCCTCCTTTCACTTTAGGTGCAAAGTGGATCACTTTACACCTAAAATTAGGGCTGTGATTATGCCAATACAAGGTGAAAAGCATGGTTAGTTGGTTTATCTTTCATGATTGCTAGCACACTTGAAGATCAAGTTGTAGTTTCATGGTGTTCTTGTTTTCTCTATATATAGAACTCATTGTATGCAATTGTAACACACCACTCTCATATATTCAGTAAATAAACGATCTCTAGTTGGTCCGTGGACTAAAGCAATCACAACGATTGCATATAACCACGTTATATCTTGTGTCGTTCTTACATTTCTTGCATTTTAATCTTTCGTTCATTAAGTAGGTTGAGTGATCTTGATAGTATCACTACTCGGCTAGTAGTCTTGTAGAATTACTAGCGTTGTTTGGGTCCTAATATCCCAACAACTGGTATCTAGAGCACAAGGTTTCGTTAAGGGAACGATGGCGGAAGATGGGAAGTTTAGAATCGACCGATTCGATGGGAGAGACTTTGGCTTTTGGAAGATGCAAATTGAAGATTACTTGTATCAAAATAAGCTACACCAACCCTTGTTAGAGACCAAGCCCGAAAGCATGGACGATGTCGATTGGACGCTTTTGGATCGTCAAGCTTTGGGTGCTATTCGTCTTTCACTTGCTAAGAACGTTGCATACAACGTTGTGAATGAGAAGACGACGTTTTCTTGCTTGAAAGCACTCTCTAACATGTATGAGAAACCTACAGCTGCAAATAAGGTATTTCTCATGTGTCAATTGTTCAATACTAAGATGAAGGAAGGTACGAGTGCAACGGATCATATCAATGAATTTAATAATATCATTTCAAGGCTTGAATCGGTAGAGATTAAGTTTGATGATGAACTAAAAGCACTTATCTTGCTCTCATCATTACCGAATAGTTGGTCGGGTACGGTTATCGCGGTTAGTAGTTCTACGGGAACTACTAAGCTAACGTTTAAAGCAATAAGGGATTTGATTCTTGGTGAAGATACTCGTAGGAGAAACTCGGGAGAATCAACGTCCGGTTCTTTGTTAAGTACCGACAACCGGGGTAGGAAATTTGAACGCGGTGAGAAGAAGGGTAGGAAGAAGTCTAAGAAGAGGAATTCATCGAAAGATAGAAGTGAAGTTACTTGTTGGGGTTGCAATCAAAAAGGGCACTTTCAAAGGAATTGCAAAAATGGTTCCGCGAAAGGTGTAAACTTGACCGAAGGGGAAAGTGATGATGCACTTTTGTGTAGTGTTGAAAATTCTATGGAATCTTGGATTTTGGATTCAGGAGCTTCGTTTCATGCTACTCATGTCAAAATCATGATGAAGAATTTTCGCTCATATCAAGGCAAGGTGAGATTGGCAGACAACAAGCAAATCAATATAGAGGGCATTGGAGATGTTGTTTTGAAGACTACTCTTGGTTCTAATTGGATCTTGAAAAACGTAAGGTACATTCCTAAATTAAAAAGGAAACTTATTTCGGTTGGTCAATTAGATGATGAAGGTAACGCGGTTACTTTTGAAAACCGCCAATGGAAGGTGGTTAAGGGTAGTTGTGTAGTGGCTCGTGGACATAAAAGGGGAACTCTTTATATAGTTAAAGTGTTAGATGAAGATACGGTGGTTGCTACGGTTAATGTTGAGTCTGAATCAACTCTATGGCACCGAAGACTCGGGCATATGAGTGAGAAGGGTATGAAGATGCTTGTTTCGAGTCGGAGAATTCCGAATTTGAAGAAAGTAGAACTTGGGTTTTGCGAACCATGTGTTTATGGGAAGCAAAAGAAGGTTAATTTTGGGAAATCGGGGAATGCACCTAAGGTGGAGAAATTGGAGCTCGTTCATACGGATGTGTTTGGTCCAACCAATGTAGAATCACATGGAGGTTCTCGTTATTATATCACCTTCATTGACGATTCCACTCGAAAGGTATGGGTTTATTTTCTTAAAGCTAAATCCGATGTGTTTAATACTTTTGTGAAGTGGAAAGCTATGGTAGAAAATGAAACTAACTTGAAAGTCAAGTGCTTGAAGTCGGATAATGGAGGGGAATATGGTAGTCTTGAATTTAAAGACCATTGTGCAAAGCTCGGTATTAGAATGTTGAAAACGGTACCGAAAACACCGCAACACAATGGAGTCTCCGAACGTATGAATTGTACGTTAAATAAAAGGGCTAAGAGTATGAGACTACATGCCGGTTTGCCTAAGATGTTTTGGGCGGATGCGGTAAGCACGGCGGCTTATTTGATAAATAGGGGACCCTCAACACCGTTGGGTTTCCGAATTCTCGAGGAAGAATGGAAAGGCAAGAAGGTGAGTTATGGTCACCTTATGATCTTTGGGTGTAATGCATATGTGAAGACCAAAGATGCGGATAGAGACAAGCTTGAAGCTAAGTCAAAGAAGTGCATTTTCATAGGCTACGGGTCGGATGAAATGGGTTATCGTTGTTGGGACAACGAATCTAGAAAAGTAATTCGTTCGCGAGATGTTACTTTTGATGAAGATTCGGTCTATGGCAAACCGGAAACGGGGAGTCCTAAACTGAGTCAAGTTACTTTTGACGATGTTTCTATTGATGATCTTGCAGGTTCTAGTGGGAGTTTGGGAAACAATGAATTTCTGAATGACGGTGAGGCATCGGAAAATGCTAATGATGGGGATGATTCGGAAAGCGGTGATGATTCCGAACATAGTGCGAGTTCTAGTGATGAGGAGGACACAAATGAAATCGGTCCAACCATTCTAGTTACTCCTATACCAAGATGCTCAATGTAACAGCCCGGAAATTTCCAACCAAATTTAAACTTTAATCTTTATATGTTTTCGACACGATAAGCAATATTTGTTAAGTTAAATTTCAAGAATTTTAAACTATGTTCATACATTCATTCAACCTCGACCAAGTTCCAACGATTCACGAACCATTAAACAAATATGATTATATATGTATATGTGTATATATATTATAACTTGAAACGTAAACAAAATATTAGATTAAATACTTTATATGATTGTATCTGTTTCAAAATGTTTATCAATGGAATTAGAAGATAAGATCAAATGATTGAATTATCAGATATATTAAATTATGATTACAAGCCTCTGTTGAAAGGCCCACGTTGATTTGAGAAATCTTTTCATTTTAACAATATTCGGAAAATGGTAAAGTGATTTATAAATATGAACAAATTGTCAATCATTGAGAACTAGACAAAGGATAGTGGAAGATTGAATCTCATAAAGACTCGATTGATCTATTTAGTTTCAAACGTACAAAAACGTTTTCAGTTTAAAAAGAACTTTATTATTAAAACGTATATAACTTTTATAAATATCTAGAACCACTTTTGACAACTCATTACTTAACTAGTATGATAAAGATAACGATATTTATATTTTATTTTATTAAATATATATAACGATTTAAATTAATATTATATATATTTATACGCATATTATACGTACATAGTTTTATACTTTTACTATACTTAAACTTTACCTTTACTTTATTTTTACTTTACTTTAACTTTAATAATTCATACTTTAATAATTCACTTTAATAATTCATACTTTAATAATTCACTTTAATAATTCATACTTTAATAATTCACTTTAATAATTCATACTTTAATAATTCACTTTAATAATTCATACTTTAATAATTCACTTTAATAATTCAAAAATCTATTATAAATAGAATTCAATAGGTTTCATTATTTCATAGAAACTTGAAAATAGTTTTCTCTAAACTCTCTCAATCGATTTACATATATATATTTACTCCGTATTATATCAAGATATTAGTAGTATACATAAAATATTACGACGGAGTGCTGTCCGAGTGATTTCGAAGTTGTTTTTTCGAGTGGGATAGGATTAAGGAAATTATGGGTTATAGCTATGGAGGTGATTGAGTATGGTTCATGGGTATGCTCGTGAGGTCAATATAGTGTTTATCATCTCCGTTGCGTTTACGTACCTTTCCTGCAATATTGAATCTCAATATTGATATGTGAGTACTCATAATTTAATTTTTACATACTAATAGTGTATCCCTGACTAGTGCTCGAGTATATAGGATTATGCATGCTTGTACTTTTGATATTGCCATTAGATAGGTTATGTTGATTCCTGAATTAGTTACATATACGATTGAGATAAGGTATAAGATATGCATGTTGTTGGAAAGCTAGCGAAAAATAGTTGAATTTTGGTTTAAGAATCACTTGAATCCAAGTAACGGTTAGAAAGTTATGAAATAAACAAATTGTATAATTAATTTCGTAATTAAAATTGCTGATGATAATTAGTGAACTAATTTTCTGGGTTATAAAAAGTGGTTATTTGGATTCTACTCGTCGAGTAGATGAATTTTCATATAAAACACGTCTCGTTTAGTTGAACGGTTGTCAAGTTATGGACAAAAGAAGTTTTGCAAATTTTGATGAAATGTCGAAACGGGAACTGAAATTCTCGCTGATCTGCATTGTTTCATATATATAAAAAAAATACCACTGAATTCTCTGCTGTAAGGTCTAACAAAAGACTCTGGCCGTTTGTCAATTCAAGTCTCGACGATTTTTCTAAAAATCATCAAAGTTGACGGTTTGGTCACATTTTAAAATTCTAAAAAGAGCTGAAACTTTTTTATTTAAAAATGTCAGTTTTGTATCAGTTGTCATGGTCGGCCTGATATGTGTTTACTCTTGCCAAAAATCATGTTATATCTTTGTGGTAACGAGAATTTGCAGGCTTTGACCGTTTGTCAATACGAGTTTTGAGGAATTTTCTAAAAATCTCCAAAGTAGGCTACTCGGTCACTTTTGTAAATTTATTAAAGCTGAAAAATTAACTTTGAAACGCCGAAAACGCGTTGGCAACTACGAGTTGTCTAGGTTTAGTTTACTTCTGTAATATTTATGCTTAATCTTTTTGGTAATGTGTAACTTTTATCTTTGGCCGTTTATCAATCGGAGTTCCGATAATTTTTCTAAAAATAGCTGAAATGGCCCGTTTAGTCATGTTTGACCGAAAATTATTTTTGTATAAGTTATTATATATTTGCATGCGACCTCATTTTTACTTTGACCTTTGACTTTTGACTTTAACCTTTGACTTTTGACTTTGAACTTTGACTTTTCCTGTTAACTTTTCAGTTAACTTTTTGTGTTGATTTTCTCTATAAAAAAAACCTTAAATACTATTTTATGATTATGAAACCATTTGTGTTACGTTGTTTCACACGTCACCTTTTACTAGAATCTTAATTGAGCATGAGTAATATAACATGTTACTATACTGTAGAGTCAGACTCGAGCTATAGGTTAGGATTACACTATGACCTGACCTAAATTGCTAAACAAATATTGACCAACATATAAATATATATAATTAATATAGGTTCGTGAATCCGAGGCCAACCTTGCACTTGTTCAAAGACGTTATATGTATTTTTACTACGAAATACAGTATGGTGAGTTTCATTTGCCTTTTTACCCTTTATATTTTTGGGACTGAGAATACATGCGCTTTTATAAATGTTTGACGAAATAGACACAAGTAGTTGAAACTACATTCTATGGTTGAATTATCGAAATCGAATATGCCCCTTTTTATTAAAGTCTGGTAATCTAAGAATTAGGGAACAGACACCCTAATTGACGCGAATCCTAAAGATAGATCTATTGGGCCTAACAAACCCCATCCAAAGTACCGGATACTTTAGTACTTCGAAATTTATATCATGTCCGAAGGAGGATCCCGGAATGATAGGGGATATTCTTATATGCATATTGTTAATGTCGGTTACCAGGTGTTCACCATATGAATGATTATTTTTGTCTCTATGCACGGGACGTATATTTATGAGAACTGGAAATGAAATTCTTGTGGCCTATTAAAATGATGGAAATAAATGATTATGATAAACTAATGAACTCACCAACCTTTTGGTTGACACTTTAAAGCCTGTTTATTCTCAGGTGTTAAAGAAATCTTCCGCTGTGTATTTGCTCATTTTAAAGATATTACTTGGAGTCTTTCATAGCATATTTCGAAGAACGTTGCATTCGAGTCATTGAGTTCATCAAAGATTATTATTAAATCAATTTATAGTTGGATAGTGGATATTATGAAATGGTATGCATGCCTGTCAATTTTCGATGTAAAGAAAGATTGTCTTTTAAAAACGAATGCAATGTTTGTAAAATGTATCATATAGAGGTCAAATACCTCGCAATGTAATCAACTATTGTGAATCGTTTATAATGTATATGAACGGGTCCTTTCAGTTGGTATCAGAGCGATGGTCTTAGCGAACCAGGTCTGCATTAGTGTGTCTAACAGATAAGTCGATAGGATGCATTAGTGAGTCTGGACTTCGACCGTGTCTGCATGTCAATAGTTTTGCTTATCATTTTGTGTCAAAAATTAACTACTTATCATCCTCATGAAATTACCTGCTTATCATTTTTAGTCTAAGACACGTTTTGCTGCATTGATTGCATGAATAGTGTATAGACAAAAATTCATATCTTAGCGTATCTGCTAAATCATATCTTATCGTATCTATTACTGTAAACTTTGCCTGATATATCCCGTAAATTCCTCCGTAATTTACGAAATCTTTTGTTCTATATATATGGATATTCTATGTAATTAGAATACCATCCGATAACCGAAAATCATTTCATATCGAAAAAAAAAATCCATATTCAATCGTACGAAATGGAATTCATCATTAATTCAAGTTCTTCGGATTTCAAAATGGAATCCCACTCCAGCTCCGAAAGCAGTGTGACCGGAATAGATCAACCAATCAGTCATCACCTATTCTGGATGAATTGGGGATGGGTTCGTAGCCTCCTCAATCATTGGAGACAAGAAGAAGGTGATCCCTTCCGTCCACCACATTGCCCTCTTGACGAAGAACCTGAAGCACTTACCGGCGAACCTGTCCGAAATACCATTTTCTCGCTCATTTCCAGAGTATCTCGTCACGATTATATATTACATCAAATTTTAGATTTTATTTATCCGCTCGTCCGAACCGACAATCACCCCGGTGTAATAGAAGAAGTCAACGAGCTTCGCGCTCGGGTAGTGGCTTTGGAGAATATGGTGCAGAGATTACAAACACCAGCAGCAGCATCAGCAGCATAACCAGTAACACCATCATCAACGCCAATAGTACCATTACCACCCCAACCACAACCACGTCGTAAACCTCAACTTTACACTCTGTCCCACGAGCACCAATGTCATACGCCCTGTAGATACCAAGGAATACCAACAACAATAACCGACGAAGTATTAATTCATAACTTCATTGGAGAAACATTCCGCGCAGATTATGTAATCTCTAAAGTCTTAGAGATTATCTAATCTAGCCATAACCATAAATCAGTTAAGCGAACCAAAATGATAGAAGGAAGAGTAGAAACCCTGACAAAAATGGTGTGTGATTAACAAGCTAAACTTGTTTTACCAACAGCATCAACAGTACCGTCAGCGTCACCAGCATCATCAGTACAGTCAACATCAGAATCAACAACACCTATAACATCACAAACTCCGTCAGCTCAAGAATCACTATGGACATCATTACGAATCAATAACCCGTATATTGTATCAACGAGTTATGAAGAATTAACTCATTCCCTTTGAATAAATTATATGTATATTTTATATATTTTGAAATAAAAATAAATCTTTCCGTGCTAAGCTATTGTGTGTGAATCTTAACTACTCGGTTAATTCATATTACAAATATGCAATAATGTACGTCCTTCGGCCGCAACTTAACCAGCGTTAACTACAATCTCTGTCGCAATTCAACAAATTCCAATTCATAATAAATCAATTATATATTTGATTTTACACTTTCATCATCGATGTACCCGAAACTTTTCAGATAACATCATTCGTACTTTACGAAATTCACAAGAATTCCACGAACCGAACATCATACATCAACAAATAACGAAGTATTGATTCATAATTTCAATGTCATTAAAGAAATACTGCGTAAAAGTTATGTATTTTTTAAAGCCTTTAAGGATTATTCAATTCTAGTTTCAACCGTAAATCAAATGAGTTTAATTTAACATTAACTCATTAAATCTATGTTACATCTGAAGAAAATATACATATATATATTTTTATAAAGACTGTAATAAAATTCTTTTGTACAAAATATTAATTGTGAAATTTTTTTAACGGGTAGGTAATACCCGAGAGATATATAAATTCACAATTAATATGTTACATTCTTCGAATCTGATTCAGCAAATCATCCATTATATTCCCTACTTTCACAACAATATACATTCTTTTATAGAAATCAAAACAACCATACTCATTCAAAATTTAATTACATATTCTGATTTTGAAATCTCAAAATTCAACTTGAGATATGACCAAAATCATCACTCTTAGATCCTTACATCTTTCACAAGCTATATTTTGACTTCAAAACTGTGTTAGAATATCAAATGTATGTTAACGATTACAATCTGTGTTCAAACCCTTCGAAAATTTCTGAAGACACTTCGAATGATGAGCAATCGAGATGATGATCCAACCACATGTTACCCACAGTTATGTACCCGAAAAAATCTTGAAACCAAAGTAAAAGTTTAAACAACGTATCCGCGTCAGATTCTTTGGCATTTATTAGCAAAAATAACTTTGCGACTCCTATTCAAAGTAGCCAGTTTTGTCACAGCTCCAGCAAGTCAACTTCGACTTTTCAGTCAGACTAACCTTATTATAACCTTGAGATATACACCATCGTTACCAGGGAACCTTTTACATTCCACCACATTATTAGAAGATGTACCAACAACTTCATTACCCTTTGACTTTAGCCTCTCCAAAAAGTCATTATAATTATTCATTGAAACCCCATCATTTACTAATACACATCTTGTAATGAGAATTGCCATACGAATCATTGGGAATTAGCAATCAGTATTTTGAAATCTCGCAGCATGTCTACACCAACAGTTATATGTGTATATATAACGTCTATCTTCTGGACTTAATTTGAATGTGAAGTTTCTGAAAAACACTCCGAACTACGAATTGGTTCTCCGAAAATGGAAAAAAAAAATGCTGATGAAGCAGCAAAAACTATAAACGACTTTAAATGGTAAAAGCTGGATGATAATGATGAAGTGTACTGGCAAAGCGCAGAAAAAGAGAAGTTTTGGAACTGGAAAACGGATTGAGCAAAGTAGGAAGGAGGCTGTGGACAAATTATAAAGACTGAACCTGACTTCAAAGGATCCAAATGATTCAGTACCTGCTGAAGTCATTAATGAATACCTTGCTCCTGACTCTAAACCCCTGCGAACAATATTCTTCATCATCCTCTGATATTAGAAATTCTAAAATATCATCATATCTTTCATTATAAATATCCTCCATATTTCTGAAGATATTTTTTTAATTTTTCTTATTTGAAATCATTTACCTCTTCGCGCTATCTGTATTACATCATAAAAAAACTATTTTAGTTTCTAAATTCTGAAACATTCAAGTTTAAAATAGGAATATTTTGAAGTAGTGTTGGGAACTGAAGCATGAATTAGTATAATATAATGACACTTGATCAATGTGATTATATTACAGTAAGTCATGCTGAGTTTCTAAATGGAACGTGATGATTCACAAGTCATAACATCATCATGTGCCATGTTATACGACTCTTGTATTCTATTTAACCTCTAAAATATCAAGAAAATATTTCTTGATGATTCGGTCTTTTCCAAGGTATTTTAGTAATTTGACAAGTCAAGATCGTGCCATCACAATTTTCTTCCTAGAACATTAACAATGTTCATTTCGAAATTCATATCTGTGAATTCTGGACCATTACAAGCGGTGCTTAATCGCAAGAAGAAGAAACGAAAGGACAAAACTCCGAAATAGAAATTGGGGTATAAATTGCAGCAAATAAAAGAGAGCATTAACTGTGAATAATAATGATTATAGAAGACAGTAGCAAAGACTTTGAAATATAAGGGAACACATAAAGCCCAACGACAAACCAGAAATTATAAACCATATATATCGATGCATATAGCAATATAAAGACACGGGAGAACTAGGAACACTATAAACCCAAGAGTATAGTAGAAGTAAATAGATTCTTCTGGCGGTAGATGAAAAAAAAAAAGAAGAATGACCGATATGAAAGTTAGAAGTATATCGAGAATCAGAACTGGATGAAGCATATTGATGAATACTTTAAAATATGAGTTGAGGGGGAAAGAATAGAAGGTGATGAAACATGACTAGGAACTTAGAAATCAACAGATTTAACTCACACAATGGCAGAATAAGTGAATCAAACCCTCTAGTGAATAGGTTAAGTTTTTTTTTTTTGATTAATTTAGTCAAACCACAACTAAATCAAGTGTGATTAGATCAACACCTAAAGCTATTATTCACCACCTGGGTGATTTGGACTGAGAGAGAATCAAAGGAGCTCACTAGATCTGAGTGTATGTAACAAATGAGAGGCTTAACCTAAAATGAAGAACATAAAACTTTATATACCCCTGCTGTTGACACACCCATACGATTCATTCATCACACGTACGAGTTGGCTTCATCAACCGTACAGGTGATCACTCACTCGTGTCTTATCATTTAGGTTGTAATTGTGACTTAGCTCAGCATCAACCATGCGTATGAGCCTGTCAGCCGTACTAGTGAGGCTTCACTAGTACGTCTGACTAATTCTAACATAGTCAAACATCTAAATCTCGTTCCTGCAGTTCCTGTAACCACATACAAACATGGATAGGATAATAACGAGCAATCATGGTGGCCTGTAAACTGTTGTACATGCAATGGACGTGGGTAGATGTCTAGGGACTTGCATAAAATGCATCAACAGATGGTGTGAGTTGTAAGGAAACGAAGGAGGTGAATTTATAAGAAAATCTCCGACAGAACAATTAAAATGGATGATCGCATTTAAAGCGGATCCTAATTCCCTTGATTACCGGAGAGTCAAATCTTATTAAGAAGATTTTCTTCAAATCCCTTAAAATCTGGGAATCAATCATATCTACGTCAAATGATAAGATGAATCTACACTTACTCATTTCACTCTTCTATGTTAGCTTCATTCGTACTCTTCATATAAATGGATTGTTTATCCAAATTATTCGCTGATGATAAAACTCTAATTTTCAGCCCGTATGCATCATGAAAACATACTTATTATCATTCACGACCTTTCCACTCAAATTTCGGGACGAAATTTCTTTAACGGGTAGGTACTGTAACAGCCCGGAAATTTCCAACCAAATTTAAACTTTAATCTTTATATGTTTTCGACACGATAAGCAATATTTGTTAAGTTAAATTTCAAGAATTTTAAACTATGTTCATACATTCATTCAACCTCGACCAAGTTCCAACGATTCACGAACCATTAAACAAATATGATTATATATGTATATGTGTATATATATTATAACTTGAAACGTAAACAAAATATTAGATTAAATACTTTATATGATTGTATCTGTTTCAAAATGTTTATCAATGGAATTAGAAGATAAGATCAAATGATTGAATTATCAGATATATTAAATTATGATTACAAGTCTCTGTTGAAAGGCCCACGTTGATTTGAGAAATCTTTTCATTTTAACAATATTCGGAAAATGGTAAAGTGATTTATAAATATGAACAAATTGTCAATCATTGAGAACTAGACAAAGGATAGTGGAAGATTGAATCTCATAAAGACTCGATTGATCTATTTAGTTTCAAACGTACAAAAACGTTTTCAGTTTAAAAAGAACTTTATTATTAAAACGTATATAACTTTTATAAATATCTAGAACCACTTTTGACAACTCATTACTTAACTAGTATGATAAAGATAACGATATTTATATTTTATTTTATTAAATATATATAACGATTTAAATTAATATTATATATATTTATACGCATATTATACGTACATAGTTTTATACTTTTACTATACTTAAACTTTACCTTTACTTTATTTTTACTTTACTTTAACTTTAATAATTCATACTTTAATAATTCACTTTAATAATTCATACTTTAATAATTCACTTTAATAATTCATACTTTAATAATTCACTTTAATAATTCATACTTTAATAATTCACTTTAATAATTCAAAAATCTATTATAAATAGAATTAAATAGGTTTCATTATTTCATAGAAACTTGAAAATAGTTTTCTCTAAACTCTCTCAATCGATTTACATATATATATTTACTCCGTATTATATCAAGATATTATTAGTATACATAAAATATTACGACGGAGTGCTGTCCGAGTGATTTCGAAGTTGTTTTTTCGAGTGGGATAGGATTAAGGAAATTATGGGTTATAGCTATGGAGGTGATTGAGTATGGTTCATGGGTATGCTCGTGAGGTCAATATAGTGTTTATCATCTCCGTTGCGTTTACGTACCTTTCCTGCAATATTGAATCTCAATATTGATATGTGAGTACTCATAATTTAATTTTTACATACTAATAGTGTATCCCTGACTAGTGCTCGAGTATATAGGATTATGCATGCTTGTACTTTTGATATTGCCATTAGATAGGTTATGTTGATTCCTGAATTAGTTACATATACGATTGAGATAAGGTATAAGATATGCATGTTGTTGGAAAGCTAGCGAAAAATAGTTGAATTTTGGTTTAAGAATCACTTGAATCCAAGTAACGGTTAGAAAGTTATGAAATAAACAAATTGTATAATTAATTTCGTAATTAAAATTGCTGATGATAATTAGTGAACTAATTTTCTGGGTTATAAAAAGTGGTTATTTGGATTCTACTCGTCGAGTAGATGAATTTTCATATAAAGCACGTCTCGTTTCGTTGAACGGTTGTCAAGTTATGGACAAAAGAAGTTTTGCAAATTTTGATGAAATGTCGAAACGGGAACTAAAATTCTCGCTGATCTGCGTTGTTTCATATATATAAAAAAATACCAATGAATTCTCTGCTGTAAGGTCTAACAAAAGACTCTGGCCGTTTGTCAATTCAAGTCTCGACGATTTTTCTAAAAATCATCAAAGTTGACGGTTTGGTCACATTTTAAAATTCTAAAAAGAGCTGAAACTTTTTTATTTAAAAATGTCAGTTTTGTATCAGTTGTCATGGTCGGCCTGATATGTGTTTACTCTTGCCAAAAATCATGTTATATCTTTGTGGTAACGAGAATTTACAGGCTTTGACCGTTTGTCAATACGAGTTTTGAGGAATTTTCTAAAAATCTCCAAAGTAGGCTACTCGGTCACTTTTGTAAATTTATTAAAGCTGAAAAATTAACTTTGAAACGCCGAAAACGCGTTGGCAACTACGAGTTGTCTAGGTTTAGTTTACTTCTGTAATATTTATGCTTAATCTTTTTGGTAATGTGTAACTTTTATCTTTGGCCGTTTATCAATCGGAGTTCCGATAATTTTTCTAAAAATAGCTGAAGTGGCCCGTTTAGTCATGTTTGACCGAAAATTATTTTTGTATAAGTTATTATATATTTGCATGCGACCTCATTTTTACTTTGACCTTTGACTTTTGACTTTAACCTTTGACTTTTGACTTTGAACTTTGACTTTTCCTGTTAACTTTTCAGTTAACTTTTTGTGTTGATTTTCTCTATAAAAAAAAACCTTAAATACTATTTTATGATTATGAAACCATTTGTGTTACGTTGTTTCACACGTCACCTTTTACTAGAATCTTAATTGAGCATGAGTAATATAACATGTTACTATACTGTAGAGTCAGACTCGAGCTATAGAATAGGATTACACTATGACCTGACCTAAATTGCTAAACAAATATTGACCAACATATAAATATATATAATTAATATAGGTTCGTGAATCCGAGGCCAACCTTGCACTCGTTCAATGACGTTATATGTATTTTTACTACGAAATACAGTATGGTGAGTTTCATTTGCCTTTTTACCCTTTATATTTTTGGGACTGAGAATACATGCGCTCTTATAAATGTTTGACGAAATAGACACAAGTAATTGAAACTACATTCTATGGTTGAATTATCGAAATCGAATATGCCCCTTTTTATTAAAGTCTGGTAATCTAAGAATTAGGGAACAGACACCCTAATTGACGCGAATCCTAAAGATAGATCTATTGGGCCTAACAAACCCCATCCAAAGTACCGGATGCTTTAGTACTTCGAAATTTATATCATGTCCGAAGGAGGATCCCGGAATGATAGGGGATATTCTTATATGCATATTGTTAATGTCGGTTACCAGGTGTTCACCATATGAATGATTATTTTTGTCTCTATGCATGGGACGTATATTTATGAGAACTGGAAATGAAATTCTTGTGGTCTATTAAAATGATGGAAATAAATGATTATGATAAACTAATGAACTCACCAACCTTTTGGTTGACACTTTAAAGCATGTTTATTCTCAGGTGTTAAAGAAATCTTCCGCTGTGCATTTGCTCATTTTAAAGATATTACTTGGAGTCTTTCATAGCATATTTCGAAGAACGTTGCATTCGAGTCATTGAGTTCATCAAAGATTATTATTAAATCAATTTATAGTTGGATAGTGGATATTATGAAATGGTATGCATGCCTGTCAATTTTCGATGTAAAGAAAGATTGTCTTTTAAAAACGAATGCAATGTTTGTAAAATGTATCATATAGAGGTCAAATACCTCGCAATGTAATCAACTATTGTGAATCGTTTATAATGTATATGAACGGGTCCTTTCACTCAACTAGAGTGCCCAAACCTAATCCTAGGTATTCTCCATCAGCAAACTACTTAATCTATACCGAGAATGGTGAACCCGGAAGTTACTTTGAGGCAAGGAAGACAAAAGAATCCATACAATGGGAGCTTGCCATGAAAGAAGAGATGGTATCACTTGAGAAGAACAAGACTTGGTCACTAGTGAAGTTACCTCATGATAAAAGGGCATTGCAAAGCAAATGGGTGTATAGAATCAAGAATGAGTTAGATGGCAAGAGAAGGTACAAGGCTCGTTTGGTAGTCAAAGGCTTTCAACAAAAGGAAGGGGTTGACTACAAAGAGATATTTTCACCGGTAGTTAAAATGACTACTATCCGTTTGGTACTTTTTATGGTTGCATCCGAAGACTTTCATCTAGAGCAATTAGATGTAAAAACTGCATTCTTACATGGTGATCTTGTTGAAGAGATCTACATGAGGCAACCCGAGGGCTTTGAGGTAAAGGGTAAAGAGAAGTGGGTTTGTAAGCTTAAGAAAAGTTTGTATGGATTGAAGCAAGCACCTCGATAATGGTACTTGAAGTTTGACGAGTTTATGAAGAAGATTGGTTTCTTAAGATGTGAAGCGGATCACTGTTGCTACTTGAAGAAATTCAAGTCTTCTTACATAATCTTATTGTTATATGTTGATGATGAAATGTCCCGTTCTTATTGATTAAAAATGTTCCATATTAATTGATTTCCCAATATATGCGTCAAAGTAAACACATCGTAACTTATGGATTTTCCAATGTGATATCCCCCATCTTTCGAACGAAAGCCTTTTATAAACCAAGGCATTCTTGGAACGTTCTTCGAATGTCTTACAAACTGATCTCGCCTTAAATAGTTGTGCCGAGGAATTCTGACCGACTCTAGACAGGATTTCATCAATCATGTCTCCGGGTAGGTCTCTTAAAATATTGGGTTGTCTATTCATTTTGTGTTTTTATACTGTAAAAATAGACAAGAGTTAGATTCATAAAAAAATACTTATTAATACAAGCAATTTTTACATATATCATAAAGCATAAGCACACTATATTACATATATTACACCACACGAATACAACTATCTTATTCCGACTCGCTCATTTCTTCTTCTTCGATTTTGTTTCGTTTTGCCAAGTTTCTAGGGATATATGATGTTTCCCTAATACGAGCCGTCGTTTTCCACATTGGTTTAGAAAAACCTGGTGGTTTAGAGGTTCCCAGGTTATTGTCACAACTTAAGAAATACGGGTGTTGACGATACATATAAAGTTCATCGGGTTTGGAATCAAATTTCTCTATTTTTATGCCCTTTCCCTTATTGTTCTCTTTTGCCTTATTAAATTGTGTTGGGGTAATTTCTATAACATCATCAGAATCCTTGTCGGGATCCGATTCATCGGAGAATTGGTAATCCTCCCAATACTTTGCTTCCTTGGCGGAAACACCATTGACCATAATTAACTTTGGTCGGTTGGTTGAGGATTTTTTTCTACCTAACCATTTTATTATTTCCCCCACGGGTTCTATTTCTTCTTCCGGTTCCGATTTTTCTTCCGGTTCCGATTCTTCTTCCGGTTCTGACTCTTCTTCCGGTTCCTCTTCGGGAACTTGTGAATCAGTCCACGAATCATTCCAATTTGCATTTGACTCTTCATTATTATTAGGTGAGTCAATGGGACTTGTTCTAGAGGTAGACATCTATCACATAATATTCACATGTTAAAAATATATAGTTTCCAACAAAATTTGTTAAGCAATCATTTTTCAAGTAAACACGGTCGAAGTCCAGACTCACTAATGCATCCTAACAAACTCGATAAGACACACTAATACAAAATTCTGGTTCTCTAAGACCAACGCTCGGATACCAACTGAAATGTCCCGTTCTTATTGATTAAAAACGTTCCATATTAATTGATTTCGTTGCGAGGTTTTGACCTCTATATGAGACGTTTTTCAAAGACTGCATTCATTTTAAAACAAACCATAACCTTTATTTCATCAATAAAGGTTTAAAAAGCTTTACGTAGATTATCAAATAATGATAATCTAAAATATCCTGTTTACACTCGACTATTACATAATGGTTTACAATACAAATATGTTACAACGAAATAAGTTTCTTGAATGCAGTTTTTACACAATATCATACAAGCATGGACTCCAAATCTTGTCCTTATTTAAGTATGTGACAGCGGAAGCTCTTAATAATCACCTGAGAATAAACATGCTTAAAACGTCAACAAAAATGTTGGTGAGTTATAGGTTTAACCTATATATATCAAATCGTAACAATAGACCACAAGATTTCACATTTCAATACACATCCCATACATAGAGATAAAAATCATTCATATGGTGAACGCCTTGTAACCGACATTAACAAGATGCATATATAAGAATATCCCCATCATTCCGGGACACCCTTCGGATATGATATAAATTTTGAAGTACTAAAGCATCCGGTACTTTGGATGGGGTTTGTTAGGCCCAATAGATCTATCTTTAGGATTCGCGTCAATTAGGGTGTCTGTTCCCTAATTCTTAGATTACCAGACTTAATAAAAAGGGGCATATTCGATTTCAATAATTCAACCATAGAATGTAGTTTCACGTACTTGTGTCTATTTTGTAAATCATTTATAAAACCTGCATGTATTCTCATCCCAAAAATATTAGATTTTTAAAAGTGGGACTATAACTCACTTTCACAGATTTTTACTTCGTCGGGAAGTAAGACTTGGCCACTGGTCGATTCACGAACCTATAACAAATATGTACATATATATCAAAGTATGTTCAAAATATAATTACAACCATTTTTATTATGTTTTAAAGATTTGAGTGTATTAAGTCAGCTGTCCTCGTTAGTAACCTACAACTAGTTGTCCAACGTTAGATGTACAGAAAAAAATTGATATATATTATCTTGAATTAATCCACGACCCAGTGTATACACGTCTCAGGCTAGATCACAACTCAAAGTATATATATTTTTGGAATCAACCTCAACCCTGTATAGCTAACTCCCACATTACTGCATATAGTGTGTCTATGGTTGTTCCAAATAATATATACACATGGGTCGATATGATATATCAAAACATTTGCATACGTGTCTATGGTATCCCAAGATTACATAATATATTAGAATACATGTATAATATAATATAAGTTAGCTAGGATATGATTAATATAGATTTGTTACCAATTTTCACGTTACTACAACAAGAAAAATTATCCAATTTTGTTTTACCCATAACTTCTTCATTTTAAATCCGTTTTGAGTGAATCAAATTGCTATGGTTTCATATTGAACTCTATTTTATGAATCTAAACAGAAAAAGTATAGGTTTATAGTCGGAAATATAAGTTACAAGTTGTTTTTGTAAAGGTAGTCATTTCAGTCGAAAGAACGACGTCTAGATGACATTTTAGAAAACATACTTCCACTTTGAGTTTAACCATGATTTTTGGATATAGTTTCATGTTCATAAGAAAAATAATTTTCCAAGAAGAACAACTTTTAAATCAAAGTTTATCATAGTTTTTAGTTAACTAACCCAAAACAGCCCGCGGTGTTACTACGACGGCGTAAATCTGGTTTTACGGTGTTTTTCGTGTTTCCAGGTTTTAAATCATTAAGTTAGCATATCATATAGATATAGAACATGTGTTTAGTTGATTTTAAAAGTCAAGTTAGAAGGATTAACTTTTGTTTGTGAACAAGTTTAGAATTAACTAAACTATGTTCTAGTGATTACAAGTTTAAACCTTCGAATAAGATAGCTTTATATGTATGAATCGAATGATGTTATGAACATCATTACTACCTCAAGTTTTCTGGATAAAGCTACTGGAAATGAAAAAAATGGATCTAGCTTCAAAAGATCCTTGGATGGCTTGAAAGTTCTTAAAGCAGAATCATGACACGAAAACAGTTCAAGTAAGATTTTCACTCGAAATAAGATTGTTATAGTTATAGAAATTGAATCAAAGTTTGAATATGAGTATTACCTTGTATTAGAAAAATATCTTACTGTAAATAAGAAAGATTTCTTGAGGTTGGATGATCACTCTACAAGATTGGAAGTAAGCTAGCAAACTTGGAAGTATTCTTGATTTTATGAAACTCGAACTTGTAGAATTTATGAAGAACACTTAGAACTTGAAGATAGAACTTGAGAGAGATCAATTAGATGAAGAAAATTGAAGAATGAAAGTGTTTGTAGGTGTTTTTGGTCGTTGGTGTATGGATTAGATATAAAGGATATGTAATTTTGTTTTCATGTAAATAAGTCATGAACGATTACTCATATTTTTGTAATTTTATGAGATATTTCATGCTAGTTGCCAAATGATGGTTCCCACATGTATTAGGTGACTCACATGGGCTGCTAAGAGCTGATCATTGGAGTGTATATACCAATAGTACATACATCTAAAAGCTGTGTATTGTACGAGTACGAATACGGGTGCATACGAGTAGAATTGTTGATGAAACTAAACGAGGATGTAATTGTAAGCATTTTTGTTAAGTAGAAGTATTTTGATAAGTGTATTGAAGTCTTTCAAAAGTGTATGAATACATATTAAAACACTACATGTATATACATTTTAACTGAGTCGTTAAGTCATCGTTAGTCGTTACATGTAAGTGTTGTTTTGAAACCTTTAGGTTAACGATCTTTTTAAATGTTGTCAACCCAATGTTTATAATATCAAATGAGATTTTAAATTATTATATTATCATGATATTATGATGTACGAATATCTCTTAATATGATATATATACAGTAAATGTCGTTACAACGATAATCGTTACATATATGTCTCGTTTCAAAATCATTAAGTTAGTAGTCTTGTTTTTACATATGTAGTTCATTATTAATATACTTAATGATATGTTTACTTATCATAATATCATCTTAACTATATATATAACCATATATATGTCATCATATAGTTTTTACAAGTTTTAACGTTCGTGAATCACCGGTCAACTTGGGTGGTCAATTATCTATATGAAACCTATTTCAATTAATCAAGTCTTAACAAGTTTGATTGCTTAACATGTTGGAAACACTTAATCATGTAAATAATAATTTCATTTAATATATATATAAACATGGAAAAGTTCGGGTCACTACAGTACCTACCAGTTAAATAAATTTCGTCCCGAAATTTTAAGCAGTTGGAGGTGTTGACGTATCTTCTGGAAATAAATGCGGGTATTTCTTCTTCATCTGATCTTCTCGTTCCCAGGTAAACTTGGGTCCTCTACGAGCATTCCATCGAACCTTAATAATTGGTATCTTGTTTTGCTTAAGTCTTTTAACCTCACGATCCATTATTTCGACGGGTTCTTCGATGAATTGAAGTTTTTCGTTGATTTGGATTTCATCTAACGGAATAGTGAGATCTTCTTTAGCAAAATATTTCTTCAAATTTGAGACGTGGAAAGTGTTATGTACAGCCGCGAGTTGTTTAGGTAACTCAAGTCGGTAAGCTACTGGTCCGACACGATCAATAATCTTGAATGGTCCGATATACCTTGGATTTAATTTCCCTCGTTTACCAAATCGAACAACGCCTTTCCAAGGTGCAACTTTAAGCATGACCATCTCTCCAATTTCAAATTCTATATCTTTTCTTTTAATGTCAGCGTAGCTCTTTTGTCGACTTTGGGCGGTTTTCAACCGTTGTTGAATTTGGATGATCTTCTCGGTAGTTTCTTGTATTATCTCTGGACCCGTAATCTGTCTATCCCCCACATCACTCCAACAAATCGGAGACCTGCACTTTCTACCATAAAGTGCTTCAAACGGCGCCATCTCAATGCTTGAATGGTAGCTGTTGTTGTAAGAAAATTCTGCTAATGGTAGATGTCGATCCCAACTGTTTCCGAAATCAATAACACATGCTCGTAGCATGTCTTCAAGAGTTTGTATCGTCCTTTTGCTCTGCCCATTAGTTTGTGGATGATAGGCAGTACTCATGTCTAGACGAGTTCCTAATGCTTGCTGTAATGTCTGCCAGAATCTTGAAACAAATCTGCCATCCCTATCAGAGATAATAGAGATTGGTATTCCATGTCTGGAGATGACTTCCTTCAAATACAGTCGTGCTAACTTCTCCATCTTATCATCTTCTCTTATTGGCAGGAAGTGTGCTGATTTGGTGAGACGATCAATTATTACCCAAATAGTATCAAAACCACTTGCAGTCCTTGGCAATTTAGTGATGAAATCCATGGTAATGTTTTCCCATTTCCATTCCGGGATTTCGAGTTGTTGAAGTAGACCTGATGGTTTCTGATGCTCAGCTTTGACCTTAGAACACGTCAAACATTCTCCTACGTATTTAGCAATATCGGCTTTCATACCCTGCCACCAAAAATGTTTCTTGAGATACTTGTACATCTTCCCCGTTCCAGGATGTATTGAGTATCTGGTTTTATGAGCTTCTCTAAGTACCATTTCTCTCATATCTCCAAATTTTGGTACCCAAATCCTTTCAGCCCTATACCGGGTTCCGTCTTCCCGAATATTAAGATGCTTCTCCGATCCTTTGGGTATTTCATCCTTTAAATTTTCCTCTTTTAAAACTCCTTGTTGCGCCTCCTTTATTTGAGTAGTCAGGTTATTGTGAATCATTATATTCATAGATTTTACTCGAATGGGTTCTCTGTCCTTCCTGCTCAAGGCGTCGGCTACCACATTTGCTTCCCCGGGTGGTAACGAATCTCAAAGTCGTAATCATTCAATAATTCAATCCACCTACGCTGCCTCATATTCAGTTGTTTCTGATTAAATATGTGTTGAAGACTTTTGTGGTCGGTCTATATAATACTTTTGACCCCATATAAGTAGTGCCTCCAAGTCTTTAATGCAAAAACAACCGCGCCTAATTCCAAATCATGCGTCGTATAATTTTGTTCGTGAATCTTCAATTGTCTAGACTCATAAGCAATCACCTTCGTTCGTTGCATTAATACACAACCGAGACCTTGCTTTGATGCGTCACAATAAATCACAAAATCATCATTCCCTTCAGGCAATGACAATATAGGTGCCGTAACAATAAATCACAAAATCATCATTCCCTTCAGGCAATGACAATATAGGTGCCGTAGTTAGCTTTTTCTTCAATAACTGAAACGCTTTCTCTTGTTCATCCTTCCATTCAAATTTCTTCCCTTTATTCGTTAATGCAGTCAAGGGTTTTGCTATTCTGGAAAAGTCTTGGATGAACCTTCTGTAGTAACCAGCTAGTCCTAAAAACTAGCGTATGTGTTTCGGAGTTTTTGGGGTTTCCCACTTTTCAACAGTTTCTATCTTTGCCGGATCCACCTTAATAACTTCTTTGTTCACTATGTGACCGAGGAATTGAACTTCTTCCAACCAAAATGCACACTTTGAAAACTTAGCGTACAATTCTTCCTTCCTCAATACTTCTAACACCTTTCTCAAATGTTCACCGTGGTCTTGGTCATTCTTTGAGTAAATAAGTATGTCATCAATGAAAACAATGACAAACTTGTCAAGGTATGGTCCACACACTCGGTTCATAAGGTCCATGAACACAGCTGTTGCATTAGTTAAACCAAACGGCATGACCATAAACTTGTAATGACCCTAACGTGTTCTGAAAGCAGTCTTTGGAATATCATCTTCTTTCACCCGCATTTGATGATACCCGGAACGTAAGTCAATCTTTGAATAAACAGACGAGCCTTGTAGTTGATCAAATAAGTCATCAATTCTCGGCAGTGGATAACGGTTTTTGATGGTAAGTTTGTTCAACTCTCTGTAGTCAGTACACAACCTAAATGTACCATCTTTCTTCTTGACAAACAAAACAGGAGCTCCCCACGGTGATATGCTTGGTCGAATGAAACCACGCTCTAAAAGTTCTTGTAATTGGCTTTGCAGTTCTTTTATCTCGCTGGGTGCGAGTCTGTAAGGAGCACGAGCTATTGGTGCAGCTTCTGGTACAAGATCTATTTGAAATTCAACAGTATGTGGGGGTAATCCCGGTAATTCTTTCAGAAATACATCGGGAAATTCTTTTGCGACGAGAACATCATTGATGCTCTTTTCTTCAGTTTGTACTTTCTCGACGTGTGCTAGAACAGCATAGCAACCTTTTCTTATTAGTTTTTGTGCCTTCAAATTACTAATAAGATGTAGCTTCGTGTTGCCCTTTTCTCCGTACACCATTAAGGGTTTTCCTTTTTCTCGTATAATGCAAATTGCATTTTTGTAACAAACGATCTCTGCTTTCACTTCTTTCAACCAGTCCATACCGATTATCACATCAAAAACTCCCTAACTCTACTGGTATCAAGTCAATCTTAAATGTTTCGCTAACCAGTTTAATTTCTCGATTCCGACATATATTATCTGCTGAAACTAATTTACCATTTGCTAATTCGAGTAAAAATTTATTATCCAAAGGCGTCAATGGACAACTTAATTTAACACAAAAATCTCTACTCATATAGCTTCTATCCGCACCCGAATCAAATAAAACGTAAGCAGATTTATTATCAATAAGAAACGTACCCGTAACAAGCTCCGGGTCTTCTTGTGCCTCTGCAGCATTAATATTGAAAACTCTTCCGCGGCCTTGTCCATTGGTGTTCTCCTGGTTCGGGCAATTTCTAATAATGTGGCCCGGTTTTCCACATTTATAACAAACTACATTGGCATAACTTGCTCCGACACTACTTGCTCCGCCATTACTCGTTCCGACACCATTTATTCCTTTTGTTCTGTTAACCCCTGGTCCGTAGACCTCACACTTCACCGCACTATGACCATTTCTTTTACACTTGTTGCAAAATTTGGTGCAGAACCCCAAGTGATACTTTTCACACCTTTAGCATAGCTGCTTCTGATTGTTGTTGTTGTTGCGGTTATTATTATTGTTGGGATGATTGTTGTAGTTGCTGTTATTGTTGTTGTTGTTGTTGTTGTTGTTGTTGTTGTTGTTGTTGTTGGGCCGTTTGTTGTAGTTGCGATTGATGTTGCGATTGTTGGGATAGTTGTTGCGATTATGGTTGTAATTGCTGTTGTTGTTGTATTGGTGATTCTTATCACTGTTTTCCTCCCACTTTCTTTTGACTTACTTCACATTGGCCTCTTCAGCAGTCTGTTCTTTAATTCTTTCTTCAATCTGGTTCACTAGTTTGTGAGCCATTCTACATGCCTGTTGTATAGTTTCTGTTATTATGTTTTAAAGATTTAAGTGTATTAAGTCAGCTGTCCTCGTTAGTAACCTACAACTAGTTGTCTAACGTTAGATGTACAGAAAAAAATTGATATATATTATCTTGAATCAATCCACGACCCAGTGTATACACGTCTCAGGCTAGATCACAACTCAAAGTATATATATTTTTGGAATCAACCTCAACCCTGTATAGCTAACTCCCACATTACTGCATATAGAGTGTCTATGGTTGTTCCAAATAATATATACACATGGGTCGATATGATATGTCAAAACATTTGTATACGTGTCTATGGTATTCCAAGATTACATAATATATTAGAATATATGTATAATACAATATAAGTTAGCTAGGATATGATTAATATAGATTTGTTACCAATTTTCACGTTACTACAACAAGAAAAATTATCCAATCTTGTTTTACCCATAACTTCTTCATTTTAAATCCGTTTTGAGTGAATCAAATTGCTATGGTTTCGTATTGAACTTGAATTTATGAAACTAAACAGAAAAGGTATAGGTTTATAGTCGGAAATACAAGTTACAAGTCGTTTTTGAAAGAGGTAGTCATTTCCGTCGAAAGAACGACATCTTGATGACTGTTTTGAAAAACATACTTTCACTTTGAGTTTAACCATGATTTTTGGATATGGTTTCATGTTCATAAGAAAAATCATTTTACCAGAAGTATAGATTTTAAATCAATGTTTTTCATAGTTTTTAATTATCCAAACCAAAACAGCCCCCGGTTGTAACTACGACGGCGTAAATCCGGTTTTATGGTGTTTATCGTGTTTCTGGGTTTTAAATCATTAAGTTAGCATATCATATAGATATAGATCATGTGTATATTTGATTTTTAAAGTGTAGTTAGAAGGATTAACTTTATTTGCGAACAAGTTTAGAATTAACTAAACTATGTTTTAGTGATTACTAGTTTACCACTTCGAATATGATAGCTTTTTATGTATGAATCGAATGATGTTATGAACATAATTACTACCTTAAGTTCCTTGGATAAACCTACTGGAAAATAGTAAAATGGATCTAGCTTTAACGGATCCTTGGATGGCTCGAAGTTCTTGAAGCAGAATCATGACACGAAAACAAGTTCAAGTAAGATCATCACTTGAAATAAGATTGTTATAGTTATAGAAATTGAACCAAAGTTTGAATATGATTATTACCTTGTATTAGAATGATAACCTACTGTAATAAACAAAGATTTCTTGAGGTTGGATGATCACCTTACAAGATTTGAAGTGAGCTAGCAAACTTGAAAGTATTCTTGATTTTATGTAACTAGAACTTGTAGAATTTATGAAGAACACTTAGAACTTGAAGATAGAACTTGAGAGAGATCAATTAGATGAAGAAAATTGAAGAATGAAAGTGTTTGTAGGTGTTTTTGGTCGTTGGTGTATGGATTAGATATAAAGGATATGTAATTTTGTTTTCATGTAAATAAGTCATGAATGATTACTCATATTTTTGTAATTTTATGAGATATTTCATGCTAGTTGTCAAATGATGGTTCCCAAATGTGTTAGGTGACTCACATGGGCTGCTAGGAGCTGATCATTGGACTGTATATACCAATAGTACATACATCTAAAAGCTGTGTATTGTACGAGTACGAATACGGGTGCATACGAGTAGAATTGTTGATGAAACTGAACGAGGATGTAATTGTAAGCATTTTTGTTAAGTAGAAGTATTTTGATAAGTATCTTGAAGTCTTTTAAAAGTGTATGAATACATATTAAAACAGTACATGTATATACATTTTAACTGAGTCGTTAAGTCATCGTTAGTCGTTACATGTAAGTGTTGTTTTGAAACCTTTAGGTTAACGATCTTGTTAAATGTTGTTAACCCAATGTTTATAATATCAAATGAGATTTTAAATTATTATATTATCATGATATTATGATGTACAAATATCTCTTAATATAATATATATACATTAAATGTCGTTACAACGATAATCGTTACATATATGTCTCGTTTAAAAATCATTAAGTTAGTAGTCTTGTTTTTACATATGTAGTTCATTGTTAATATACTTAATGATATGTTTACTTATCATAATATCATGTTAACTATATATATATATATATATATCCATATATATGTCATCATATAGTTTTTACAAGTTTTAACGTTCGTAAATCACCGGTCAACTTGGGTGGTCAATTGTCTATATGAAACCTATTTCAATTAATCAAGTCTTAACAAGTTTGATTGCTTAACATGTTGGAAACACTTAATCATGTAAATATTAATTTCATAATATATATATAAACATGGAAAAGTTCGGGTCACTACAGTACCTACCCGTTAAATAAATTTCGTCTCGAAATTTCAAGCAGTAGGAGGTGTTGACGTATCTTCTGGAAATAAGTGCGGGTATTTCTTCTTCATCTGATCTTCTCATTCCTAGGTGAACTCGGGTCCTCTACGAGCATTCCATCGAACCTTAACAATCGGTATCTTGTTTTGTTTAAGTCTCTTAACCTCACGATCCATTATTTCAACGGGTTCTTCAATGAATTGAAGTTTTTCATTGATTTGGATTTCGTCCAACGGAATAGTGAGGTCTTCTTTAGCAAAACATTTCTTCAAATTCGAGACGTGGAAAGTGTTATGTACAGCCGCGAGTTGATCAGGTAACTCAAGTCGGTAAGCTACTGGTCCGACACGATCTATAATCTTGAATGGTCCAATGTACCTTGGATTTAGTTTCCCCCATTTACCAAATCGAACAACGCCTTTCCAAGGTGAAACCTTAAGCATGACCATTTCTCCAATTTCAAACTCTATATCTTTTCTTTTACTGTCCGCGTAGCTCTTTTGTCGACTCTGGGCGGTTTTCAATCTTTGTTGAATTTGGATGATTTTCTCGGTAGTTTCTTGTATTATCTCCGGACCCGTAATCTGTCTATCCCCCACTTCACTCCAATAAATCGGAGACCTGCACTTTCTACCATAAAGTGCTTCAAACGGAGCCATCTCAATGCTTGAATGGTAGCTATTATTGTAGGAAAATTCTGCTAACGGTAGATGTCGATCCCAACTGTTTCTGAAATCAATAACACATGCTCGTAGCATGTCTTCAAGCATTTGTATCGTCCTTTCACTCTACCCATCGGTTTGTGGATGATAGGCAGTACTCATGTCTAGACGAGTTCCTAATACTTGCTGTAATGTCTGCCAGAATCTTGAAATAAATCTGCCATCCCTATCAGAGATAATAGAGATTGGTATTCCATGTCTGGAGACAACATCCTTCAAATATAGTCGTGCTAACTTCTCCATCTTGTCATCTTCTCTTATTGGCAGGAAGTGTGCTGATTTGGTGAGACGATCAACTATTACCCAAATAGTATCAAAACCACTTGCAACCCTTGGCAATTTAGTGATGAAATCTATAGTAATGTTTTCCCATTTCCATTCCGGGATTTCGGGTTGTTGAAGTAGACCTGATGGTTTCTGATGCTCCGCTTTGACCTTAGAACACGTCAAACATTCCCCTACGTATTTAGCAACATCGGCTTTCATACCTGGCCACCAAAAATGTTTCTTGAGATCCTTGTACATCTTCCCCGTTCCAGGATGTATTGAGTATCTGGTTTTATGAGCTTCTCTAAGTACCATTTCTCTCATATCTCCAAATTTTGGTACCCAAATCCTTTCAGCCCTATACCGGGTTCCATCTTCCCGAATATTAAGATGCTTCTCCGATCCTTTGGGTATTTCATTCTTTAAATTTCCCTCTTTTAAAACTTCTTGTTGCGCCTCCTTTATTTGAGTAGTAAGGTTATTGTGAATCATTATATTCATAGATTTTACTCGAATGGGTTCTCTGTCCTTTCTACTCAAGGCGTCGGCTACCACATTTGCCTTCCCCGGGTGGTAACGAATCTCAAAGTCGTAATCATTCAACAATTCAATCCACCTACGCTGCCTCATGTTCAGTTGTTTCTAATTAAATATGTGTTGAAGACTTTTGTGGTCGGTATATATAATACTTTTGACCCCATATAAATAGTGCCTCCAAGTCTTTAATGCAAAAACAACCGCGCCTAATTCCAAATCATGCGTCGTATAATTTTGCTCGTGAATCTTCAATTGTCTAGACGCATAAGCAATTACCTTCGTTCGTTGCATTAATACATAACCGAGACCTTGCTTTGAGGCGTCACAATATATCACAAAATCATCATTCCCTTCAGGCAATGACAATATAGGTGCCGTAGTTAACTTTTTCTTCAATAACTGAAACGCCTTCTCTTGTTCATCCATCCATTCAAATTTCTTCCCTTTATGCTTTAATGCAGTCAAGGGTTTTGCTATTTTGGAGAAATCTTGGATGAATCTTCTGTAGTAACCAGCCAATCCTAAAAATTGACGTATATGCTTCGGAGTTTTTGGGGTTTCCCACTTTTCAACAGTTTCTATCTTTTCCGGATCCATCTTAATACGTTCTTTGTTCACTATGTGACCGAGGAATTGAACTTCTTCCAACCAAAATGCACACTTTGAAAACTTAGCGTACAATTCTTCCTTCCTCAATACTTCTAACACCTTTCTCAAATGTTCACCGTGTTCTTGGTCATTCTTTGAGTAAATAAGTATGTCATCAATGAAAACAATGACAAACTTGTCAAGGTATGGTCCACACACTCGGTTTATAAGGTCCATGAACACAGCTGGTGCATTAGTTAAACTAAACGGCATGACCATAAACTCGTAATGACCGTAACGTGTTCTGAAAGCAGTCTTTGGAATATCGTCTTCTTTCACCCGCATTTGATGATACCCGGAACATAAGTCGATCTTTAAATAAATAGACGAGCCTTGTAGTTGATCAAATAAGTCGTCGATTCTCGGTAGTGCGGTTCTTGATGGTAAGTTTGTTCAGCTCTCGGTAGTCGATACACAACCTGAATGTACCATCTTTCTTCTTGACAAACAAAACAGGAGCTCCCCACGGTGATGTGCTTGGTCGAATGAAACCACACTCTAAAAGTTCTTGTAATTGGCTTTGCAGTTCTTTCATCTCGCTGGGTGCGAGTCTGTAAGGAGCACGAGCTATTGGTGCAGCTCCTGGTACAAGGTCTATTTAAAATTCAACAGATCGATGTGGAGGTAGTCCCGGTAATTCTTTCGGAAATACATCGGGAAATTCTTTTGCGATAAAAACATCATTGATGCTCTTTTCTTCAGTTTGTACTTTCTCGACATGTGCTAGAACAGCATAACAACCTTTTCTTATTAGTTTTTGTGCCTTCAAATTACTAATAAAATGTAGCTTCGTGTTGCCCTTTTCTCCGTACACCATTAAGGGTTCTCCTTCTTCTCGTACAATGCGAATTGCATTTTTATAACATACGATCTCTGCTTTCACCTTCTTCAGCCAGTCCATGCCAACTATTACATCAAAACTCCCTAACTCTAATGGTATCAAATCAATCTTAAATATTTCGCTACCCAGTTTAATTTCACGATTCCGGCACATATTATCTGCTGAAATTAATTTACCGTTTGCTAATTCGAGTAAAAATTTACTATCCAACGGCGTCAATGGACAACTTAATTTAGCACAAAAATCTCTACTCATATAGCTTCTATCCGCACCCGAATCAAATAAAACGTAAGCAGATTTATTGTCAATAAGAAACGTACCCGTAACAAGCTCCGGGTCTTCCTGTGCCTCTGCCGCATTAATATTGAAAACTCTTCTGCGGCCTTGTCCATTCGTGTTCTCCTGGTTCGGGCAATTTCTAATAATGTGGCCCGGTTTTCCACATTTATAACAAACTACATTGGTATAACTTGCTCCAACACTACTTGCTCCGCCATTACTCGTTCCGACACCATTTGTTCCTTTCGTTCTGTTAACCCCTGGTCCGTAGACCTCACACTTCGCCGCGCTATGACCATTTCTTTTACACTTGTTGCAAAATTTGGTGCATAACCTCGAGTGATACTTTTCACACCTTTGGCATAGCTGCTTCTGATTGTTGTTATTGTTGCGGTTGTTATTGTTGTTGGGATGATTGTTGTAGTTGCTGTTGTTGTTGTTGTTGTTGTTGTTGTTGTTGGGCCGTTTGTTGTAGTTGCGATTGATGTTGCGATTGTTGGGATAGTTGTTGCGATTATTGTTGTAATTGTTGTTGTTGTTGTATTGGTGATTCTTATCACCATTTTCCTCCCACTTTCTTTTGACTTGCTTCACATTGGCCTCTTCAGCCGTCTGTTCTTTAATTCTTTCCTCAATCTGGTTCACTAGTTTGTGAGCCATTCTACATGCCTGTTGTATGGAGGCGGGCTCGTGTGAACTTATATCTTCTTGGATTCTTTCCGGTAATCCTTTCACAAACGCGTCGATCTTCTCTTCCTCATCTTCGAACGCTCCCGGACACAATAGGCACAATTCTGTGAATCGTCTTTCGTACGTGGTAATATCAAATCCTTGGGTTCGTAACCCTCTAAGTTCTGTCTTGAGCTTATTGACCTCGGTTCTGGGACGGTACTTCTCGTTCATCAAGTGCTTGAATGCTGACCACGGTAGTGCGTAAGCATCATCTTGTCCCACTTGCTCTAGATAGGTATTCCACCATGTTAACGCAGAACCTGTGAAGGTATGAGTAGCGTACTTCACTTTGTCCTCTTCAGTACACTTACTGATAATGCTAAAAACGAACATATATTTCATAGCATTATTCCTCAAGAAAGACAAGCTTTTAGTTGCAATTGTTCTATTTACAAGTGATATTCGTTTAAATAATAAAAGGTGAAGACAAAAGACAGATTCGATGAATTGAAGACGCAAACGACCAAAAAGCTCAAAAGTACAAAATACAATCAAAGAGGTTCCAATTGTTGATAAGAAACGTCTCGAAATTACAAGAGTACAAGATTCAAAACGCAAAGTACAAGATATTAAATTATACGCAAGGACGTTCGAAAATCCGGAACCGGGACCAGAGTCAACTCTCAACGCTCGACGCAACGGACTAAAAATTACAAGTCAACTATGCACATAAATATAATATAATATTTAAATAATTCTTATAATTATTTAATATATTATATTATTTATAAAACCGTCGGCAGAAGAAAACAACCAAAAATGAGCCTCCCCAGCTGGCCATGCGATCGCATGGCCTGGAAGGCATAAATCCATGCGATCGCATGAGCCCCAGTTCCAGCCCACATGCCTATAAAAATCGAGCTTTGGTGAACCAAAAATCAATCCATCTATCTTTCTCTTTTCTCATACGTAAAACATATATATATATATTTATAATTTATATTTTAATTTTAATTATAATTCTAATAATAAGGGTATGTTAGCAAATGTTGTAAGGGTGTAAGTCGAAATTCTGTCCGTGTAACGCTACGCTATTTTTAATCATTGTAAGTTATGTTCAACCTTTTTACATTAATGTCTCGTAGCTAAGTTATTATTATGCTTATTTAATCCGAAGTAATCATGATGTTGGGCTAATTACTAAAATTGGGTAATTGGGCTTTGTACCATAATTGGGGTTTGGACAAAAGAACGACACTTGTGGAAATTAGACTATGAGCTATTAATGGGCTTTATATTTGTTTAACTAAATGATAGTTTGTTAATGTTAATATAAAGATTTACAATTGGGCGTCCCTATAAATTACCATATACACTCAATCGGACACGATGGGCGGGGTATTTATATGTACGAATAATCGTTCATTTAACCGGACACGGGAATGGATTAATAGCCACTAGAACAATTAAAACAGGGGTGAAATTATGTAAAAGGACACTTGGTATAATTGATAACAAAATATTAAAACCTTGGGTTACACTCAGTCGACATCCTGGTGTAATTATTAAACAAAGTATTAAAATCTTGTTACAGTTTAAGTCCTCAATTAGTTGGAATATTTAACTTCGGGTATAAGGATAATTTGACGAGGACACTCGCACTTTATATTTATGACTGATGGACTGTTATGGACAAAAACCAGACGGACATATTAAATAATCCAGGACAAAGGACAATTAACCCATGGGCATAAAACTAAAATCAACACGTCAAACATCATGATTACGGAAGTTTAAATAAGCATAATTCTTTTATTTCATATTTAATTTCCTTTATTTTATATTTAATTGCACTTCTAATTATCGCATTTTTATTGTTATTTTATTTAATTGCACTTTTAATTATCGTACTTTTTAATTATCGCAAGTTTATTTTATCGCACTTTTATTATTCGCAATTTCATTATCGTTATTTACTTTATGCTTTAATTTAAGTCTTGTATTTATTTTTAATATTTTACATTTGGTTTTAACTGCGACTAAAGTTTTAAAATCGACAAACCGGTCATTAAACGGTAAAAACCCCTCATTTATAATAATAATATTACTTATATATGTATATATTTGTATTTTTATAAAAGTAAACTAATATAGCGTTGAGCTTTGTTTAAAAAAGATTCCCTGTGGAACGAACCGGACTTACTAAAAAGTACACTACTGTACGATTAGGTACACTGCCTATAAGTGTTGTAGCAAGGTTTAAGTATATCCATTCTCTAAATAAATAAATATCTTGTGTAAAAATGTATCGTATTTAATAGTATTTCTTGCAAAAATTTAATAAGTATTTTGTACACACCTCTACATGACCAAGTATTTTTGGCGCCGCTGCCGGGGATCGTCTTAAAAGCCGGAAGCGCAACGCTATAAAAAAAAACAAAAATATAAATATTTTTTCTTAGAGTTTGGTAAATATTTAAGTTTTATAAAGTTTCTTTATTTCTATTTTTTTTTATTTTGTAAAAATATAAGTTTTATTTAATTAATAAATATATTTTATATTTTACAGCAAAAATAGAAAGAAAAAAAAATAAAATAAAATAAAATTTTAATCGGCCTGTACTGTAGCAGCCCAACTCTGGCCCGAAACCCTAGCCCATGCGATCGCATGGCTGGGTAACTTAGAACTCATGCGATCGCATGAGCGTATCTGACAGGCCATCATCGTACAGCAATTAATGCAATTAGGGTTTTAATTAATTATTAATTTTATTATTAACCCTAATTAAGTTTTATTATTTAATTAGTTATTAGTTTAAGTTTAATTTGTATTTTTAGTTTAATTAGTTTATTTAAATTGTAAAATTAATAGTTTTATAAAATAAATAATATAAAAATAATATTTTTATAAAAATTGTACTTTTTACAACTTTTTATATATTTTTATTTTTTTTTCCTTTTTAATCGTTTTAGCGTAACTTTTGTATTTTTAGCTCATATTTAGTTTTAATTCATAGTTTTTGCCATAGTTATTTTTACTTCTAGATTTTTAGGATTTGCCGTAAAATCCCTTAAGTGCTTTTTCTTTAGACTAAGATTTAAGTGCTTTAGAATTTTGTGACGCCTTTTTAAGTTTTAGTTTCTTTTTAAGTTATTTCCATTTGGGATTTAGTTTTTCCTGTAAGCTTTAATATTTTTAGACACCTTTTACTATGTATCAATTATCATTCCAATTAGTAATCTCAATTTGCGATTATAATTTTAAGTTAGTTGTAGTAATAAGGTTAGGTTAGTCAAGTACTTTTAAGTTTTATAAGTTTCCTTAATTTTTCCGTCACCTTTTATTTTTCAACCATTTTTCTTTTTCAACCTTTTTCCGACGAACTCTTTTTCTTTCTTATTTCTCGCTATTCTAGTTTTTAGGACATAGATTTTTATTTTACTTCTTATCTAATTTTCTTAAAATTGAGAAAATTTATTTTAAGTGGTTAAATTAATAGACATCAAAATTTTCTGGTTCGTAGTAATAGTTGGATTTGTACGTGGACCGGGTTATTGGAGCCAAACAGTCCTCAATTATATTGAGACCAAACGAATCCTGCCCCTCTGCTGCATCTTTTGGCTATTCGAAACGTGGGCAAAATCAGAAAAGTCTATTGGTTGGATAACTTATTATAATTTTTCTTTCCTTTTAAAAACTAGTAGGTATTCAGTGAATGCACCGAGCAAGACGTTCACCACCTTTTGTACGTTCACCACCTGTAACTAGATCAAGACATTTAGCAAATATAACCGTCGTTGATTTTTCTTTAGAATCGTCATCCAGTCGACCAAGTACTTCAGTTCAAATTTCCGATAATCCATTTTTTGAACCCGACCTCACAATTGAGAATCCGGAGAATATTCAGAAACGGTTCGTAGATCCTGAACCACTAAACTTTCCTTCGGAACCACCAATCATTCAAACAGAGATTGTTGAGGAACGAACCATTAAATCAGAATCCTCTAGTGATTCCGATTCAACAAATTCAATTATGGAGAATCTGGAACCTTTAAGTATGGAAGACCGAATGAGAGCTAAACGCACTGGCCAAGGTCACGCAATTACTCATCCAGACATTAATGCGCCAGATTATGAAATCAAAGGACAAATTCTACACATGGTGACTAATCAATGCCAATTTAGTGGTGCGCCGAAGGAAGATCCAAATGAACATCTACGTACCTTTAATAGGATCTGCACACTATTTAAAATCCGAGAAGTGGAGGATGAACATATATATCTCATGTTATTTCCCTGGACTTTAAAGGGAGAAGCAAAAGATTGGTTGGAATCGTTACCTGAAGGGGCGATCGATACATGGGATGTTTTAGTTGACAAATTTCTTAAACAATTCTTTCCTGCATCTAAAGCCGTAAGACTTCAAGCAGAAATTGTTACGTTTACACAGAAACCGAATGAAACTCTATATGAGGCGTGGACAAGATATGGAAAGTTGTTAAGAGGATGTCCGCAACATTGTTTAGACACCTGTCAAATAGTACAAATATTCTACCAAGGATGCGACATCACTACAAGAAAAGACATAGATATAGCAGCTGGTGGTTCTATTATGAAGAAAACCGAAACTGATGCTTACAAAATTATTGATAACACTGCTTCCCACTCACATGAGTGGCACCAAGAAAAAGATATCGTTAGATCATCTAAAGCAGCTAGAGCCGATTCTAGCCATGACTTAGATTCCATTTCCGCAAAGATAGATGCTGTGGAGAGACGAATGGAAAAGATGACTAAGGATATTCACTCAATACGAATTAGTTGTGAGCAGTGTAGAGGACCGCATTTGACAAAAGATTGTCTCAGTATTGAATTAACAATGGAACAAAGAGAGAATATTTCATACATAAACCAAAGGCCTGGAAATAATTATCAGAATAATTATCAACCGCCAAGACCGATTTACAATCAAAACCAGAATTATAACCGAAATATTCCATACAACAACCAACAAGGTCCTAGCAATCAACAAGTATCTAATAATAATTACAATCAGCAGAGACCGAATTTTCAAAACAAACCACCACAACAAACCGATGATAAAAAGCCGAATTTAGAAGATATGATGACGAAGCTAGTTGAAACTCAAACGCAGTTTTTCACATCTCAAAAACAAACTAATGAACAAAATGCTCAAGCATTTAGAAATCAACAAGCTTCTATTCAAAATCTGGAACAAGAAGTAAGTAACCTAGCAAGGTTAATAGGTGAAAGAAAACCGGGAAGTCTACCTAGTGATACAAATGCTAACCCCCGTAATGAAACAGCTAAAGCCATTACCACAAGAAGTGGTACAACACTTAAACCACCTGAAATACCTGTAACTTCTGATGAAGCTATTCCTACTCCACAAGAACCACAACCTGATCAAGATAAGGAAAAAGAACCGGTAGTTGAAAAGGTTAATGAAGATAACACAGTTAAGGATAAACCTTATGTTAAACCATACCAACCAGCACTTCCTTACCCGAGTAAAATGAAGAAAGAGAAACTTGAAGCCGAGCAATCCAAATTCTTGGATATGTTTAAACAGATAAATGTAAATCTTCCTTTCATTGATGTGATTTCAGGAATGCCTAGATATGCTAAATTCTTGAAAGATCTAATCTCAAATAGAAAGAAAATGGAAGAACTCTCGGCTGTTACTATGAATGCTAATTGTTCAGCAGTGCTGTTGAATAAGATACCAGAAAAATTATCTGATCCAGGAAGCTTCACAATTCCATGTTTTCTGGATAGTCTTAGTTCAATAGAAGCATTGGCAGACTTAGGTGCTAGTATAAATTTAATGCCGTATTCACTATACGCTAAACTAGACCTTGGAGAATTGAAACCAACCAGAATAAGCATACAACTAGCCGATAGATCAATAAAATATCCTAGAGGGATAATGGAGAACATGCTAGTTAAAGTTGGTACTTTAGTATTTCCAGTAGATTTTGTTGTTTTGGACATGGAAGAAGATTCTCAAGTTCCTCTCATATTAGAAAGACCATTCTTAAACACGGCTAAAGCAATGATAGACGTGTTCGGTAAGAAATTGACCCTAAGTATAGAGGATGAGAGTGTTACCTTTTCAGTTGATAGAGCAATGCAACAACCACAATCTGCAGATGATACATGTTATTATATTCAAACTATAGATGCACATGCAGAATTATTAGAAGAATTTCCAGAATTACAAGGAACAGGAGAATGTTCTTTAGGAGAAGGTAATGAACCAATTGATGAAGCTGAAATGTTAGCTACACTTATAGCTAATGGATATGAACCAACAACAGAAGAAATTCAAATGCTAAAAGAAGAAGACAGATATCGATATAAATCATCGATAGAAGAACCTCCGAAATTAGAGTTAAAGCCACTTCCAAACCATTTGGAATACGCTTATTTACATGGTGAATCTGAATTACCTGTAATAATATCGTCTTCTCTTACTGAAAATGAGAAATCACAACTCATTTCTGTGTTGAAAGCTCATAAACCAGCCATTGCATGGAAGATTTATGATATTAAAGGAATAAGTCCTTCGTATTGCACACATAAAATCCTTATGGAAGAAGGTCATAAAACGTATGTGCAACGCCAACGAAGACTAAATCCTAATATGCAAGATGTAGTAAAAAAAGAGATTATTAAACTGCTAGATGCAGGTTTAATTTATCCAATTTCTGATAGTCCATGGGTAAGCCCAGTTCAATGCGTACCTAAGAAGGGTGGCATGACTGTCATTACAAATGAGAAAAATGAGCTTATTCCTACTAGGACTGTAACAGGATGGCGTGTATGTATTGATTATAGAAAATTAAATGACGCCACCAGAAAAGATCACTTTCCCTTACCTTTCATAGATCAAATGTTGGAAAGATTAGCCGGAAATAGTTACTATTGTTTTCTAGATGGATTTTCCGGATATTTTCAAATTCCAATAGCACCCGAGGACCAAGAGAAAACCACATTCACGTGCCCTTATGGTACTTTTGCTTACAAACGCATGCCATTTGGACTTTGTAACGCCCCTGCAACCTTTCAAAGGTGTATGATGGCGATTTTTCATGACATGATAGAAGAATGCATGGAAGTATTCATGGATGACTTTTCAGTCTTCGGTGATACATTTGAATCATGTCTAGTTAATCTGGAACGAATGCTAATTAGATGCAAACAATCAAATCTAGTTCTTAATTGGGAGAAATGCCATTTCATGGTTAAAGAAGGCATCGTTCTTGGTCATAAAATTTCAAAAGAAGGAATTGAAGTGGATAGAGCTAAAGTAGATGTAATTGCTAAACTTCCACATCCCACCAATGTTAGAGGAGTTAGGAGTTTTCTAGGGCATGCCGGTTTTTACCGACGTTTCATAAAAGATTTTTCTAAAATTGCCACTCCTATGAATAAACTCCTAGAAAAGGATGCTCCATTCATCTTTTCAGATGAGTGTATCAAATCTTTTAATATTCTTAAAGAGAAACTCACTAATGCACCGATCATGATAACACCAAATTGGAATCTACCATTTGAACTAATGTGCGATGCAAGTGATTTTGCAATGGGAGCCGTTTTAGGACAAAGGATTGAAAAACGATTTCAACCTATATATTATGCTAGTAAGACGTTACAAGGAGCACAAACGAACTATACAACTACTGAAAAAGAACTCCTTGCTATTGTCTTTGCTTTTGACAAATTTCGATCATATCTCGTTCTAGCAAAAACGGTGGTCTATACCGACCATTCTGCTCTTAGATACCTATTTTCAAAACAAGATGCTAAACCAAGATTAATCTGTTGGATCTTACTCATACAAGAGTTTGATATTGAAATCCGAGATAAAAGAGGAGCAGAAAATCTCGCCGCTGATCATCTTTCTCGTCTTGAAAATCCCGAATTAGAAGTTCTAAATGAATCGGCCATACAAGACAACTTTCCTGATGAATATCTATTGAAGATAGATTATAAAGAAATCCCATGGTTTGTAGACTATGCAAATTATTTAGTATGTGGATTCCTTGAAAAAGGATTATCGTACCAAAAACGAAAGAAATTCTTCAGTGATATAAAACACTATTTTTGGGAAGATCCACATCTGTTTAAAAGTTGTCCCGATGGAATAATACGCCGATGTGTATTTGGAGATGAAGCTAGTAAAATATTAAACCATTGTCACACAGGACCAACAGGAGGGCATTATGGGCCTCAACTCACAGCAAGGAAAGTCTACGATGCTGGATTCTATTGGCCTACAATTTTCAAAGACGCACATCTTCTTTGCAAATCCTGTGATGCATGTCAAAGGGCCGGAAAAATAAGTCAACGTGATGAAATGCCACAAAATGTCATCCAAGTATGTGAAGTATTTGACATTTGGGGTATTGACTTTATGGGTCCATTTCCAAAATCTCATAATAATCTATATATACTCGTAGCCATTGATTATGTATCTAAATGGGCGGAAGCACAAGCTCTCCCAACTAACGATGCACGAGTTGTAGTCAACTTTTTAAAACGTCTTTTTGCAAGGTTTAGAACACCGAAAGCTTTAATAAGTGATCGGGGTACTCATTTCTGTAATAATCAACTTGAGAAAGTTCTTAAAAGATATGGAGTAACTCATAAAATCTCCACCGCATATCATCCACAAACAAGTGGACAAGTTGAAAATACCAACCGAGCTTTAAAACGTATTTTAGAGAAAACCGTAGGATCAAATCCGAAGGAATGGTCCATTAAATTGGAGGATGCACTATGGGCTTTTAGAACAGCCTACAAAACTCCAATTGGAACCACACCTTTTAGACTTGTTTATGGAAAAGCATGTCATCTTCCAGTAGAAATTGAACACAAAGCATTTTGGGCTTTGAAAACATGTAATCTTGATTTACATGAAGCTGGACGTCTACGATTAAGTCAACTAAATGAATTAGAAGAATTAAGACATGAAGCATACGAAAATTCGTTAATCTATAAGGAAAGAACGAAGAAATGGCATGATAAAAGAATCAGAAGTTCAAAAGAATTTAAAGAAGGAGACAGAGTTCTTCTTTTCAATTCACGATTCAAGCTATTTCCTGGAAAATTGAAATCAAGATGGTCTGAACCATTCATAGTCAAAAGAGTTTTTCCATACGGAACGATAGAATTAATAAATTCAAATGAGATTGAATTTAAAGTTAATGGTCACAGAGTTAAACATTACATACATGGTCCGATGGAAGTCGACAACGAAGTCAATCACAATTTCGACACCACAGCTAACTAAGTGTGGGGAGAATCAAGTCTTTAAAGGATAATATGTATTTCTGTTAGAGTTAGATTGTCTGTTTTCGTGTAGTTCTCGAAAATGGAACCCGAATGGTCTTTCCCTAGCAGACCCTAAAGAACTAGTCTTCTCCCCCCATTCTGAAATTTTTTTTTTTTTTTAGGTTTTTAGGAAATGAAGACTGCCTGTGAACTAAACCATGGTCTAATGCTACACGCTTTGATCACTAAATGTAATAATGACATACTACCGAGTGAACTAGTATCAGTAATCAGAGAAAGAATGGACGGAGTTAGAAAAGAATCCAGATGCGAAGATAATAAATTACAATTTGGTAAAGGAAAATCAAAATCCGCAGCAAAAAGAAGAGCACGACACCTAGAAAGATGTCACAAATGCGGAAAATGGTCACATGGAGGTAAATGTTCAAATAATCAAACCTATTCAAACACCGAATTTGTTACTTTATGCAGAGACGGACCGTTCATATGTTTAGAAGAAAAGACACTGAATGCTCGAGGTTACGCCGATGTAGCTATGGAAAACCAATTAAACCGACTATCTTATGAATGGGATAGATCATATAATTAAGAAATCTATTTCACAGGTATGTTTGTACAGTTTTTATTTTTTTATTTTTTTTATTATTTTTAACCTTTTGATAATAAACGCTAATTTGTTCGCTAAAAAGTATTAAATTGGTATTGAATAAAATTAGGTTTGGCGACCGAAATTATTGATATCATTCAAAAATTTATTACATCACTGCGAAATTTAACGTTTATTCTTAAGGTATAAATATCTTTAATCAATCAACCCAAAATATTTCAAAAATTCGTCATGAGTTAAATTAGGTCTTGGAACCAAAATTACTTTACCGAAAAGAGGGGCGCATATTTTTGATAATATTTGATTGATTAAAGTGGGATAAAAAGCCAAAAAGATTTTTAATTTTATTTTTACCATATTTTTAAAATTAATATTTAAATCTTAAATTAATATTGTAAACTTTGTAAAAAACAATATTTTTAAAATTGTAAATATTTGAATTTTTAAATTAAGTTTGGTGTGAATTTTTAATTTTTAAAATATGAATTTTTAATTTTATGCATTTCAAATTTTAAGTTTGGTGTGATTTTTTAATATTAATTTTGAATTTTATATTTAAATTGTGTGAATTTAAAAACAAAAATTTACTTTATCTCATTAAGTTAAAAATATGATTTTTAAAATTCGTCGTAAGTTGAAGACTAGGTCTTTAAACCGAAATTGCTTTACCCGAGGGAGGGACGAGAACTTTTATTATCATTATTTTTAATCTTATTGAATTAAAGTATGCCAAAAACATTAAAAAACCCAAAAATCTTTACTTTTAAAAACCGCGCTTTGATTTGACAAAATTTTAAAATTTTGTCGAGGGACAGACTAGGACAACGATCCGAAACGCCCTCGCTCCTAAAGGAAATCAAATTTTTAAAATTTAAATAATTATAAGTTTTATAAAGTATAAGGTTTTATAAAAAAAAAAAAAAAAAAAAAGCTGAAAACACTGTACCCGGACCCCCATGCGATCGCATGGGTTTTACACTTCAACTCCATGCGATCGCATGAAGCTGAAATCCAGGCCTGATACAAAGACAGTCGACTGGTCTGTCTTTCTCCACAAAAACACACACATACCCGAAAAAACTCTCAAATCTTCACCAAATTTCGCCAAAATTCACCGTAATTCGTCATTTTTCTTGCTCTAATCATGCCTAGATTCTCATTCCTCAGCAAATTGGTAAAAATTACACCACTAAACTCTATTAATTCCTAGTTTTTGTGATAATTACCAATTTTTTACCTAATGCAATTTTGTTAATTTCTAGTGTAATTAGTGTTAAATTGTTAGTATTTTATGCATGTATAACCTAGATTGATGCTATTTAACATGGTTTGAAGCCAAAAACTTCAAAATTTTTAGAAATCTAGGGTTTGTGTTCTTGAGCAATTTGGGGCTTTTTGATATAAACAGGTTATGGCCGATTTTTATGAATTATTGCTAAATTGAGTAGTGTAACATGTTTAGATAGTTAAATGATCCAAACAATGATCCTAAACATGATTTTTGGAGATTAAAGTGGACTTTTTAAGTCCAAAATTCATGAACTTGATTTATTTGATATATTTGCCATTTGAGAGTTGTTTAATTATTAGTAATGAATATTTTGACATGTTATTTGAGTTAAATGCTTATGAATTTTGTATACATTTTCATATGTGCTTATTTGAAAAATGTAGAATTGTGAAAAATTGTGAAAATGTGTATAAGTTTAATTTTGATTTAACATGTTATAGTGATTGTTTTAAGTTGTTATTTTGCTAACACTAATGCATATTTGGATGCAAAATTTTTGTGTTTAATGTGTTTTACAGAGAGCCGACACTGGAGGTTCAGGAGCATCATCATCTAGACGACCAGCACAAGCACCAGAACCAGAACCAGAAATACAACACGAACAAGAACCGCAACAGGAACAACAACAGCCTGATCAGCACATACCTTATTATGATCCAGTACAGTTTGTTGATGAATTCATAGTATTCCCAATGAGGCCGCCAGTAGAATTCCCAACGATTCCTGAGCACACTCTACATCCTAATCTGAGATTTGATAGAAGATGGAGAGATTACGAGACATATCAAAGGAACAAATTCAAATTGGTAACAAAAAATGTAGAGGTGCCAAGGGTAATTGATTGGGCCCCTTTGGAAACGGTCCATCTAGCTGACCGTGTTAGACAGCTTTTAGTTCAAAGGTATGGCAGTTCTTCTTTTACAGATTGGGAACGTCTTTTCACCATTCGTAGACCTGTATATAAGGAATGGTGTGTTGAGTTGATGAGTACTGTATCACTTGATACAAATATAGTTAGGATAGATGATAGAAGATTTCTTAGGTTTATCCTTGGCGGTAGGATGTACAGAATGTCCATGCTGGACATGGCCAGGGCCTTACAGATATATACTCCTGGTGAGTTGCTATTACCCGATTGTACAAACTTGATTCATTATGGTGAACGGGTAGATAGTAACTTTGACGCTGACGCCATTTGGAGGCGTATGTCACATTTTGATGTTTTTACACGAGCAGGAGGACACTCCTATACACATATTGACAGAGCCGAGCTTCGTATTATTCATAGATTTTTGGCTAACTCGATTACACAAAGAGGTCATAATAAAGAAAAAATTACCTTATATGATTTATTCTACCGAAAGTGTATTCGGGATCCTAGAAGCTTTGTCAATATCCCTTACTGTGTTGCTTTTTATTTATCTAAAATGGTAGAGGGAATGCAGGACGGGAGTATAATAGGAGGAGGTATTTTTGTTACTCTCATTGGAAAGTATTTAGGTGTTGATAGGAACCAAGGGGGTCCATTACAGATTTGTAGAGAACAGGTTGAGCCCTTAGGATTGAAAGTTTATGTGGGTGCTAAGGTATTGAAAAGTAGACGTAACCAGGCAGTACCCTATGAGGGATCTCATCCTCAGGTAGAGAGAGGCTCAGACGAGGAAATGGAGGAGGCGGAAGACATTAGGGATGTCTTTCGAGATGCTATTCTTGACGTCCACGTTCGTATAGATGAGGAAGCAATGACGAACGCGGCAAGACATAGTATGTATGAGCAGTGGAACTCCGAGCGAGTATACGAGGATTATAGGCGACGCCAACACGATAGCTGGTTAGTTCATCAGCACCAAATCATGAGCCAGCTATCATATCAGGTACCAAATAACTATGTACCTACTCGACCTGCTCACTTTCCGCCACATAGCCCCGATATCCGACCACCCTTTAACCGGTATGACTATGACCAAGCCTATCAGAACACCTATAACCAACAATGGAACCCACCCGATGAGATGAACTGGAACCCCTATCCAGACTGATTTAGTTCTATTTGGTTATTTTTATGATTTTTATGTTTTTATCTTTTGACTTTTTCATGTTTAAACTTATGTTATTGGATATATTTGTGTAATTTTTATTGTTTTTATTACTATTGTGTACTAATATTTCATATTTAGAATTTGAAAGTGGGATATTAAGTCCCATTTCAAATTGCCATGCATGATTATATTTGTATGTATGCATATTGTCGATTGTACAAAACAGGGTAAAACAGCGCATTTTCAAAGACTGGCATTAAGTTCAGCAAAAGCTACTAATTTTGACGACAAGATGACAAATAAATGTGATGTAACAACAGAAGAAATGAACAAATGATATGCACCGTTTATCATTCAGCAAACAAACGCCAATATGTTTGGAAACTTTGGTAAAATTTAATCATTTCTACGCTAATCACCCTCAATAATTTAAATTGTACTGATTTCTTGCAAATGAGGACATTGCAAGATCTAAAGTGTGGGAAGGGGTTAAATTCTTTCGGATTTTTAAAATTTTTTTATCTTTATACACTTGGTTACCATTAAAAATACTAGTAAAGTAGTAGTTGTATTAGAATCTAGTGCTCTCTGATAATAAAGAACAGCCCTAGTCTTATATACTGACTACCCAATTCTAGTAAAATTTTTAAAAATTTTCAATTAAATGAACTCAAAATCATGTTTATACATATTTATGAACGATAAAACTAGATTTTAACGCCGAAATTATTGTTACCTCAGAAAGGACATAAATTGAGAAACAAACCAAAATGTTAAAATTCATTTAAAATGGAATAGAGGACGATAAAAAGGAAAATAAAAGCCAAGTGTGGGAAAATTTACCAAGTTATCTTAAACATATGTCACATATATCTGTAACAAATAACTGAAAATACTTTTGCTTTGGACTAAACTAAACCATTTTACCCGATGAAAGAAAAGAAGAGATGGATCTACACGATGTATCAATTCCATCATTAAAAGGAAGTAAAGTCTTCTGAAAAAGACACGCGCTTCTTGATTTAGGTCAAGAAATTGTCGTCCAGACCAGCTGTAGGTTGACGAAAAATCTAGAAAAGTCATCTCTAAAATCAGCAGGAAATCCACGGACCTCAGCATCAAACAGGGTCGCCAAGTGGTCAGATTTATCCTAACCATGAGAAGGATTTATCTCGTACAATGGGGGGGCACCGTGCAAATTAGCTTGATAAGACTAATGAATCAGATCTCCAGAAAGGATAATCTCCTTAAAAGATCAAAAATCAGCTTTTAAGACTGATATTACTCAATCCTTGAGATTGACTTTAAAGATTGAGAATTACAAACTCATGGAATTCGATGATATCTAAACTCGAGCTTGAACGAGAAAATATTTTGATCAAAATTACAAACCGATTTGTTTTCTGAAAACCCTATTTTCAATGCGTTCATTACCATTGAACGTAAAATCCTAGAAATTCACCTGGAATTCATTAGGTCACCTGAACCAAATCGGGTGTCAACCGTAAGAACGGTGGTTGCATAGCATGGTCAAAGACAGGACCTTATGCCAGACCGAAAAATCATAAGGGTGAGCTTTACTATTGCTCCTACCAAGGATAGTAATTGCGTCCGACACGTTATAGACCATAATTAAAAGCATGTCAGGGGACATTGCCTTAACAATCGCTTGTTCAACGCTTTCCTTTACAACCGGACGGTAGTTTATCGAAAGGTAATATACGGGACAAGTAAACTGGACGTGTTGCTTTCCAAATACAAGGTTAGCAAGTGGGTGACACAAAACCGCAAGTTTTGAGCTAAAATTTTCAAATCTAAAACCCACCAAACCCACAAAAATATTTTGCAAACACCGGTAAAGGGTTATTCCGGAAAACTTATCAAGGATAAAAGCTAGCTTGAATTTTCAAAAGATCAAATATTTTCATAAAGATCCAATTTCCTTAAGGATCTACATTTTCATAGTCATGTGGGACTGTAAACCGCCTTTTAAATGTGCACTTTGCATTGGAAACCGAAAGTAAATCGGCTATTTGATTGCAAGTGTCGTTGACCTAAACCCGAGGCAACTGTGGATGACACACCCACCTTTAACCATGGTTCTATCGTTACTATCATTGTTTATACCGCCATATAGAAATCACTGATGTACAAAGCGTGAAGAATAAAGAAGTGATTCTAGTATTTCAAGACGATATTGCTTGAGGACAAGCAACGCTCAAGTGTGGGAATATTTGATAATGCTAAAAACGAACATATATTTCATAGCATTATTCCTCAAGAAAGACAAGCTTTTAGTTGCAATTGTTCTATTTACAAGTGATATTCGTTTAAATAATAAAAGGTGAAGACAAAAGACAGATTCGACGAATTGAAGACGCAAACGACCAAAAAGCTCAAAAGTACAAAATACAATCAAAGAGGTTCCAATTGTTGATAAGAAACGTCTCGAAATTACAAGAGTACAAGATTCAAAACGCAAAGTACAAGATATTAAATTATACGCAAGGACGTTCGAAAATCCGGAACCGGGACCAGAGTCAACTCTCAACGCTCGACGCAACGGACTAAAAATTACATGTCAACTATGCACATAAATATAATATAATATTTAAATAATTCTTATAATTATTTAATATATTATATTATTTATAAAACCGTCGGCAGAAGAAAACAACCAAAAATGAGCCTCCCCAGCTGGCCATGCGATCGCATGGCCTGGAAGGCATAAATCCATGCGATCGCATGAGCCCCAGTTCCAGCCCACATGCCTATAAAAATCGAGCTTTGGTGAACCAAAAATCAATCCATCTATCTTTCTCTTTTCTCATACGTAAAACATATATATATATTTATAATTTATATTTTAATTTTAATTATAATTCTAATAATAAGGGTATGTTAGCAAATGTTGTAAGGGTGTAAGTCGAAATTCTGTCCGTGTAACGCTACGCTATTTTTAATCATTGTAAGTTATGTTCAACCTTTTTACATTAATGTCTCGTAGCTAAGTTATTATTATGCTTATTTAATCCGAAGTAATCATGATGTTGGGCTAATTACTAAAATTGGGTAATTGGGCTTTGTACCATAATTGGGGTTTGGACAAAAGAACGACACTTGTGGAAATTAGACTATGAGCTATTAATGGGCTTTATATTTGTTTAACTAAATGATAGTTTGTTAATGTTAATATAAAGATTTACAATTGGGCGTCCCTATAAATTACCATATACACTCAATCGGACACGATGGGCGGGGTATTTATATGTACGAATAATCGTTCATTTAACCGGACACGGGAATGGATTAATAGCCACTAGAACAATTAAAACAGGGGTGAAATTATGTAAAAGGACACTTGGTATAATTGATAACAAAATATTAAAACCTTGGGTTACACTCAGTCGACATCCTGGTGTAATTATTAAACAAAGTATTAAAATCTTGTTACAGTTTAAGTCCTCAATTAGTTGGAATATTTAACTTCGGGTATAAGGATAATTTGACGAGGACACTCGCACTTTATATTTATGACTGATGGACTGTTATGGACAAAAACCAGACGGACATATTAAATAATCCAGGACAAAGGACAATTAACCCATGGGTATAAAACTAAAATCAACACGTCAAACATCATGTTTACGGAAGTTTAAATAAGCATAATTCTTTTATTTCATATTTAATTTCCTTTATTTTATATTTAATTGCACTTCTAATTATCGCATTTTTATTGTTATTTTATTTAATTGCACTTTTAATTATCGTACTTTTTAATTATCGCAAGTTTATTTTATCGCACTTTTATTATTCGCAATTTCATTATCGTTATTTACTTTATGCTTTAATTTAAGTCTTGTATTTATTTTTAATATTTTACATTTGGTTTTAACTGCGACTAAAGTTTTAAAATCGACAAACCGGTCATTAAACGGTAAAAACCCCCCATTTATAATAATAATATTACTTATATATATATTTGTATTTTTATAAAAGTAAACTAATATAGCGTTGAGCTTTGTTTAAAAAAGATTCCCTGTGGAACGAACCGGACTTACTAAAAACTACACTACTGTACGATTAGGTACACTGCCTATAAGTGTTGTAGCAAGGTTTAAGTATATCCATTCTCTAAATAAATAAATATCTTGTGTAAAAATGTATCGTATTTAATAGTATTTCTTGCAAAAATTTAATAAGTATTTTGTACACACCTCTACATGACCAAGTATTTTTGGCGCCGCTGCCGGGGATCGTCTTAAAAGCCGGAAGCGCAACGCTATAAAAAAAACAAAAATATAAATATTTTTTCTTAGAGTTTGGTAAATATTTAAGTTTTATAAAGTTTCTTTATTTCTATTTTTTTTATTTTGTAAAAATATAAGTTTTATTTAATTAATAAATATATTTTATATTTTACAGCAAAAACAGAAAAAAAAAAAATAAAATAAAATTTTAATCGGCCTGTACTGTAGCAGCCCAACTCTGGCCCGAAACCCTAGCCCATGCGATCGCATGGCTGGGTAACTTAGAACTCATGCGATCGCATGAGCGTATCTGACAGGCCATCATCGTACAGCAATTAATGCAATTAGGGTTTTAATTAATTATTAATTTTATTATTAACCCTAATTAAGTTTTATTATTTAATTAGTTATTAGTTTAAATTTAATTTGTATTTTTAGTTTAATTAGTTTATTTAAATTGTAAAATTAATAGTTTTATAAAATAAATAATATAAAAATAATATTTTTATAAAAATTGTACTTTTTACAACTTTTTATATATTTTTATTTTTTTTCCTTTTTAATCGTTTTAGCGTAACTTTTGTATTTTTAGCTCATATTTAGTTTTAATTCATAGTTTTTGCCATAGTTATTTTTACTTCTAGATTTTTAGGATTTGCCGTAAAATCCCTTAAGTGCTTTTTCTTTAGACTAAGATTTAAGTGCTTTAGAATTTTGTGACGCCTTTTTAAGTTTTAGTTTCTTTTTAAGTTATTTCCATTTGGAATTTAGTTTTTCCTGTAAGCTTTAATATTTTTAGACACCTTTTACTATGTATCAATTATCATTCCAATTAGTAATCTCAATTTGCGATTATAATTTTAAGTTAGTTGTAGTAATAAGGTTAGGTTAGTCAAGTACTTTTAAGTTTTATAAGTTTCCTTAATTTTTCCGTCACCTTTTATTTTTCAACCATTTTTCTTTTTCAACCTTTTTCCGACGAACTCTTTTTCTTTCTTATTTCTCGCTATTCTAGTTTTTAGGACATAGATTTTTATTCTACTTCTTATCTAATTTTCTTAAAATTACGAAAATTTATTTTAAGTGGTTAAATTAATAGACATCAAAATTTTCTGGTTCGTAGTAATAGTTGGATTTGTACGTGGACCGGGTTATTGGAGCCAAACAGTCCTCAATTATATTGAGACCAAACGAATCCTGCCCCTCTGCTGCATCTTTTGGCTATTCGAAACGTGGGTAAAATCAGAAAAGTCTATTGGTTGGATAACTTATTATAATTTTTCTTTCCTTTTAAAAACTAGTAGGTATTCAGTGAATGCACCGAGCAAGACGTTCACCACCTTTTGTACGTTCACCACCTGTAACTAGATCAAGACATTTAGCAAATATAACCGCCGTTAATTTTTCTTTAGAATCGTCATCCAGTCGACCAAGTACTTCAGTTCAAATTTTCGATAATCCATTTTTTGAACCCGACCTCACAATTGAGAATCCGGAGAATATTCAGAAACGGTTCGTAGATCCTGAACCACTAAACTTTCCTCCGGAACCACCAATCATTCAAACAGAGATTGTTGAGGAACGAACCATTAAATCAGAATCCTCTAGTGATTCCGATTCAACAAATTCAATTATGGAGAATCTGGAACCTTTAAGTATGGAAGACCGAATGAGAGCTAAACGCACTGGCCAAGGTCACGCAATTACTCATCCAGACATTAATGCGCCAGATTATGAAATCAAAGGACAAATTCTACACATGGTGACTAATCAATGCCAATTTAGTGGTGCGCCGAAGGAAGATCCAAATGAACATCTACGTACCTTTAATAGGATCTGCACACTATTTAAAATCCGAGAAGTGGAGGATGAACAGATATATCTCATGTTATTTCCCTGGACTTTAAAGGGAGAAGCAAAAGATTGGTTGGAATCGTTACCTGAAGGGACGATCGATACATGGGATGTTTTAGTTGACAAATTTCTTAAACAATTCTTTCCTGCATCTAAAGCCGTAAGACTTCAAGCAGAAATTGTTACGTTTACACAGAAACCGAATGAAACTCTATATGAGGCGTGGACAAGATATGGAAAGTTGTTAAGAGGATGTCCGCAACATGGTTTAGACACCTGTCAAATAGTACAAATATTCTACCAAGGATGCGACATCCCTACAAGAAAAGATATAGATATAGCAGCTGGTGGTTCTATTATGAAGAAAACCGAAACTGATGCTTACAAAATTATTGATAACACTGCTTCCCACTCACATGAGTGGCACCAAGAAAAAGATATCGTTAGATCATCTAAATCAGCTAGAGCCGATTCTAGCCATGACTTAGATTCCATTTCCGCAAAGATAGATGCTGTGGAGAGATGAATGGAAAAGATGACTAAGGATATTCACTCAATACGAATTAGTTGTGAGCAGTGTGGAGGACCGCATTTGACAAAAGATTGTCTCAGTATTGAATTAATAATGGAACAAAGAGAGAATATTTCATACATAAACCAAAGGCCTGGAAATAATTATCAGAATAATTATCAACCGCCAAGACCGATTTACAATCAAAACCAGAATTATAACCGAAATATTCCATACAACAACCAACAAGGTCCTAGCAATAAACAAGTATCTAATAATAATTACAATCAGTAAAGACCGAATTTTCAAAACAAACCACCACAACAAACCGATGATAAAAAGCCGAATTTAGAAGATATGATGACGAAGCTAGTTGATGTAGTGACCCGAACTTTTCCATGTTTATATATATTAATTGAGATTGATATTTACATGATTAAATGTTTCCAACATGTTAAGCAATCAAATTTGTTAAGACTTGATTAATTGAAATATGTTTCATATAGACAATTGACCACCCAAGTTGACCGGTGATTCACGAACGTTAAAACTTGTAAAAACTATATGATGACATATATATGGTTATATATATAGTTAACATGATATTATGATAAGTAAACATATCATTAAGTATATTAACAATGAACTACATATGTAAAAACAAGACTACTAACTTAATGATTTTGAAACGAGACATATATGTAACGATTATCGTTGTAACGACATTTAATGTATATATATCATATTAAGAGATATTAGTACATCATAATATCATGATAATATAATAATTTAAAATCTCTTTTGATATTATAAACATTGGGTTAACAACATTTAACAAGATCGTTAACCTAAAGGTTTCAAAACAACATTTACATGTAACGACTAACGATGACTTAACGACTCAGTTAAAATGTATATACATGTAATGTTTTAATATGTATTCATACACTTTTGAAAGACTTCAAGACACTTATCAAAATACTTCTACTTAACAAAAATGCTTACAATTACATCCTCGTTCAGTTTCATCAACAATTCTACTCGTATGCACCCGTATTCGTACTCGTACAATACACAGCTTTTAGATGTATGTACTATTGGTATATACACTCCAATGATCAGCTCTTAGCAGCCCATGTGAGTCACCTAACACATGTGGGAACCATCATTTGGCAACTAGCATGAAATATCTCATAAAATTACAAAAATATGAGTAATCATTCATGACTTATTTACATGAAAACAAAATTACATATCCTTTATATCTAATCCATACACCAACGACCAAAAACACCTACAAACACTTTCATTCTTCAATTTTCTTCATCTAATTGATCTCTCTCAAGTTCTATCTTCAAGTTCTAAGTGTTCTTCATAAATTCCAAAAGTTCTAGTTTCATAAAATCAAGAATACTTTCAAGTTTGCTAGCTCACTTCCAATCTTGTAAGGTGATCATCCAACCTCAAGAAATCTTTGTTTCTTACAGTAGGTTATCATTCTAATACAAGGTAATAATCATATTCAAACTTTGGTTCAATTTCTATAACTATAACAATCTTATTTCAAGTGATGATCTTACTTGAACTTGTTTTCGTGTCATGATTCTGCTTCAAGAACTTCGAGCCATCCAAGGATCCATTGAAGCTAGATCCACTTTTTTCTTTTCCAGTAGGTTTATCCAAGGAACTTAAGGTAGTAATGATGTTCATAACATCATTCGATTCATACATATAAAGTTATCTTATTCGAAGGTTTAAACTTGTAATCACTAGAACATAGTTTAGTTAATTCTAAACTTGTTCGCAAACAAAAGTTAATCCTTCTAACTTGACTTTTAAAATCAACTAAACACATGTTCTATATCTATATGATATGCTAACTTAATGATTTAAAACCTGGAAACACGAAAAACACCGTAAAACCGGATTTACGCCGTCGTAGTAACACCGCGGGCTGTTTTGGGTTAGTTAATTAAAAACTATGATAAACTTTGATTTTAAAGTTGTTATTCTGAGAAAATGATTTTTATTATGAACATGAAACTATATCCAAAAATTATGATTAAGCTCAAAGTGGAAGTATGTTTTCTAAAATGGTCATCTAGACGTCGTTCTTTCGACTCAAATGACTACCTTTACAAAAACGACTTGTAACTTATTTTTCTGACTATAAACCTATACTTTTTATGTTTAGATTCATAAAATAGAGTTCAATATGAAACCATAGCAATTTGATTCACTCAAAACGGATTTAAAATGAAGAAGTTATGAGTAAAACAAGATTGGATAATTTTTCTCATTTTAGCTACGTGAAAATTGGTAACAAATCTATTCCAACCATAACTTAATCAACTTGTATTGTATATTATGTAATCTTGAGATACCATAGACACGTATACAATGTTTCGACCTATCATGTCGACACATCTATATATATTTCGGAACAACCATAGACACTCTATATGTGAATGTTGGAGTTAGCTATACAGGGTTGAGGTTGATTCCAAAATATATATAGTTTGAGTTGTGATCAATATTGAGATACGTATACACTGGGTCGTGGATTGATTCAAGATAATATTTATCGATTTATTTCTGTACATCTAACTGTGGACAACTAGTTGTAGGTTATTAACGAGGACAGCTGACTTAATAAACTTAAAACATCAAAATATATTAAAAGTGTTGTAAATATATTTTGAACATACTTTGATATATATGTATATATTGTTATAGGTTCGTGAATCAACCAGTGGCCAAGTCTTACTTCCCGACGAAGTAAAAAAATCTGTGAAAGTGAGTTATAGTCCCACTTTTAAAATATAATATTTTTGGGATGAGAATACATGCAGGTTTTATAAATGATTTACAAAATAGACACAAGTACGTGAAACTACATTCTATGGTTGAATTATCGAAATCGAATATGCCCCTTTTTATTAAGTCTGGTAATCTAAGAATTAGGGAACAGACACCCTAATTGACGCGAATCCTAAAGATAGATCTATTGGGGTTAACAAACCCCATCCAAAGTACCGGATGCTTTAGTACTTTCGAAATTTATATCATATCCGAAGGGTGTCCCGGAATGATGGGGATATTCTTATATATGCATCTTGTTAATGTCGGTTACCAGGTGTTCACCATATGAATGATTTTTATCTCTATGTATGGGATGTGTATTGAAATATGAAATCTTGTGGTCTATTGTTACGATTTGATATATATAGGTTAAACCTATAACTCACCAACATTTTTGTTGACGTTTAAAGCATGTTTATTCTCAGGTGAATACTAAGAGCTTCCGCTGTTGCATACTAAAATAAGGATAAGATTTGGAGTCCATGTTTGTATGATATTGTGTAAAAACTGCATTCAAGAAACTGATTTCGTTGTAACATATTTGTATTGTAAACTATTATGTAATGGTCGTGTGTAAACAGGATATTTTAGATTATCATTATTTGATAATCTACGTAAAGCTTTTTAAACCTTTATTTATGAAATAAAGGTTATGGTTTGTTTTAAAAATGAATGCAGTCTTTGAAAAACGTCTCATATAGAGGTCAAAACCTCGCAACGAAATCAATTAATATGGAACGTTTTTAATCAATAAGAACGGGACATTTCAGTTGAAACTCAAACGCAGTTTTTCACATCTCAAAAACAAACTAATGAACAAAATGCTCAAGCATTTAGAAATCAACAAGCTTCTATTCAAAATCTGGAACAAGAAGTAAGTAACCTAGCAAGGTTAATAGGTGAAAGAAAACCGGGAAGTCTACCTAGTGATACAAATGCTAACCCCCGTAATGAAACAGCTAAAGCCATTACCACAAGAAGTGGTACAACACTTAAACCATCTGAAATACCTGTAACTTCTGATGAAGCTATTCCTACTCCACAAGAACCACAACCTGATCAAGATAAGGAAAAAGAACCGGTAGTTGAAAATGTTAATGAAGATAACACAGTTAAGGATAAACCTTATGTTAAACCATAGCAACCAGCACTTCCTTACCCGAGTAAAATGAAGAAAGAGAAACTTGAAGTCGAGCAATCCAAATTCTTGGATATGTTTAAACAGATAAATGTAAATCTTCCTTTCATTGATGTGATTTCAGGAATGCCTAGATATGCTAAATTCTTGAAAGATCTAATCTCAAATAGAAAGAAAATGGAAGAACTCTCGGCTGTTACTATGAATGCTAATTGTTCAGCAGTGCTGTTGAATAAGATACCAGAAAAATTATCTGATCCAGGAAGCTTCACAATTCCATGTTTTCTGGATAGTCTTAGTTCAATAGAAGCATTGGCAGACTTAGGTGCTAGTATAAATTTAATGCCGTATTCACTATACGCTAAACTAGACCTTGGAGAATTGAAACCAACCAGAATAAGCATACAACTAGCCGATAGATCAATAAAATATCCTAGAGGGATAATGGAGAACATGCTAGTTAAAGTTGGTACTTTAGTATTTCCAGTAGATTTTGTTGTTTTGGACATGGAAGAAGATTCTCAAGTTCCTCTCATATTAGAAAGACCATTCTTAAACACGGCTAAAGCAATGATAGACGTGTTCGGTAAGAAATTGACCCTAAGTATAGAGGATGAGAGTGTTACCTTTTCAGTTGATAGAGCAATGCAACAACCACAATCTGCAGATGATACATGTTATTATATTCAAACTATAGATGCACATGCAGAATTATTAGAAGAATTTCCAGAATTACAAGGAACAGGAGAATGTTCTTTAGGAGAAGGTAATGAACCAATTGATGAAGCTGAAATGTTAGCTACACTTATAGCTAATGGATATGAACCAACAACAGAAGAAATTCAAATGCTAAAAGAAGAAGACAGATATCGATATAAATCATCGATAGAAGAACCTCCGAAATTAGAGTTAAAGCCACTTCCAAACCATTTGGAATACGCTTATTTACATGGTGAATCTGAATTACCTGTAATAATATCGTCTTCTCTTACTGAAAATGAGAAATCACAACTCATTTCAGTGTTGAAAGCTCATAAACCAGCCATTGCATGGAAGATTCATGATATTAAAGGAATAAGTCCTTCGTATTGCACACATAAAATCCTTATGGAAGAAGGTCATAAAACGTATGTGCAACGCCAACGAAGACTAAATCCTAATATGCAAGATGTAGTAAAAAAAAGAGATTATTAAACTGCTAGATGCAGGTTTAATTTATCCAATTTCTGATAGTCCATGGGTAAGCCCAGTTCAATGCGTACCTAAGAAGGGTGGCATGACTGTCATTACAAATGAGAAAAATGAGCTTATTCCTACTAGGACTGTAACAGGATGGCGTGTATGTATTGATTATAGAAAATTAAATGACGCCACCAGAAAAGATCACTTTCCCTTACCTTTCATAGATCAAATGTTGGAAAGATTAGCCGGAAATAGTTACTATTGTTTTCTAGATGGATTTTCCGGATATTTTCAAATTCCAATAGCACCCGAGGACCAAGAGAAAACCACATTCACGTGCCCTTATGGTACTTTTGCTTACAAACGCATGCCATTTGGACTTTGTAACGCCCCTGCAACCTTTCAAAGGTGTATGATGGTGATTTTTCATGACATGATAGAAGAATGCATGGAAGTATTCATGGATGACTTTTCAGTCTTCGGTGATACATTTGAATCATGTCTAGTTAATCTAGAACGAATGCTAATTAGATGCAAACAATCAAATCTAGTTCTTAATTAGGAGAAATGCCATTTCATGGTTAAAGAAGGCATCGTTCTTGGTCATAAAATTTCAAAAGAAGGAATTGAAGTGGATAGAGCTAAAGTAGATGTAATTGCTAAACTTCCACATCCCACCAATGTTAGAGGAGTTAGGAGTTTTCTAGGGCATGCCGGTTTTTACCGACGTTTCATAAAAGATTTTTCTAAAATTGCCACTCCTATGAATAAACTCCTAGAAAAGGATGCTCCATTCATCTTTTCAGATGAGTGTATCAAATCTTTTAATATTCTTAAAGAGAAACTCACTAATGCACCGATCATGATAACACCAAATTGGAATCTACCATTTGAACTAATGTGCGATGCAAGTGATTTTGCAATGGGAGCCGTTTTAGGACAAAGGATTGAAAAACGATTTCAACCTATATATTATGCTAGTAAGACGTTACAAGGAGCACAAACGAACTATACAACTACTGAAAAAGAACTCCTTGCTATTGTCTTTGCTTTTGACAAATTTCGATCATATCTCGTTCTAGCAAAAACGGTGGTCTATACCGACCATTCTGCTCTTAGATACCTATTTTCAAAACAAGATGCTAAACCAAGATTAATCCGTTGGATCTTACTCTTACAAGAGTTTGATATTGAAATCCGTGATAAAAGAGGAGCAGAAAATCTCGCCGCTGATCATCTTTCTCGTCTTGAAAATCCCGAATTAGAAGTTCTAAATGAATCGGCCATACAAGACAACTTTCCTGATGAATATCTATTGAAGATAGATTATAAAGAAATCCCATGGTTTGCAGACTATGCAAATTATTTAGTATGTGGATTCCTTGAAAAAGGATTATCGTACCAAAAACGAAAGAAATTCTTCAGTGATATAAAACACTATTTTTGGGAAGATCCACATCTGTTTAAAAGTTGTCCCGATGGAATAATACGCTGATGTGTATTTGGAGATGAAGCTAGTAAAATATTAAACCATTGTCACACAGGACCAACAGGAGGGCATTATGGGCCTCAACTCACATCAAGGAAAGTCTACGATGCTGGATTCTATTAGCCTACAATTTTCAAAGACGCACATCTTCTTTGCAAATCCTGTGATGCATGTCAAAGGGTCGGAAAAATAAGTCAACGTGATGAAATGCCACAAAATGTCATCCAAGTATGTGAAGTATTTGACATTTGGGGTATTGACTTTATGGGTCCATTTCCAAAATCTCATAATAATCTATATATACTCGTAGCCATTGATTATGTATCTAAATGGGCGGAAGCACAAGCTCTCCCAACTAACGATGCACGAGTTGTAGTCAACTTTTTAAAACATCTTTTTGCAAGGTTTGGAACACCGAAAGCTTTAATAAGTGATCGGGGTACTCATTTCTGTAATAATCAACTTGAGAAAGTTCTTAAAAGATATGGAGTAACTCATAAAATCTCCACCGCATATCATCCACAAACAAGTGGACAAGTTGAAAATACCAACCGAGCTTTAAAACGTATTCTAGAGAAAACCGTAGGATCAAATCCGAAGGAATGGTCCATTAAATTGGAGGATCCACTCTGGGCTTTTAGAACAGCCTACAAAACTCCAATTGGAACCACACCTTTTAGACTTGTTTATGGAAAAGCATGTCATCTTCCAGTAGAAATTGAACACAAAGCATTTTGGGCTTTGAAAACATGTAATCTTGATTTACATGAAGCTGGACGTCTACGATTAAGTCAACTAAATGAATTAGAAGAATTAAGACATGAAGCATACGAAAATTCGTTAATCTATAAGGAAAGAACGAAGAAATGGCATGATAAAAGAATCAGAAGTTCAAAAGAATTTAAAGAAGGAGACAGAGTTCTTCTTTTCAATTCACGATTCAAGCTATTTCCTGGAAAATTGAAATCAAGATGGTCTGAACCATTCATAGTCAAAAGAGTTTTTCCATACGGAACGATAGAATTAATAAATTCAAATGGGATTGAATTTAAAGTTAATGGTCACAGAGTTAAACATTACATACATGGTCCGATGGAAGTCGACAACGAAGTTAATCACAATTTCGACACCACAGCTAACTAAGTGTGGGGAGAATCAAGTCTTTAAAGGATAATATGTATTTCTGTTAGAGTTAGATTGTCTGTTTTCGTGTAGTTCTCGAAAATGGAACCCGAATGGTCTTTCCCTAGCAGACCCTAAAGAACTAGTCTTCTCCCCCCATTCTGAATTTTTTTTTTTTTTTTAGGTTTTTAGGAAATGAAGACTGCCTGTGAACTAAACCATGGTCTAATGCTACACGCTTTGATCACTAAACGTAATAATGACATACTACCGAGTGAACTAGTATCAGTAATCAGAGAAAGAATGGACGGAGTTAGAAAAGAATCCAGATGCGAAGATAATAAATTACAATTTGGTAAAGGAAAATCAAAATCCGCAGCAAAAAGAAGAGCACGACACCTAGAAAGATGTCACAAATGCGGAAAATGGTCACATGGAGGTAAATGTTCAAATAATCAAACTATTCAAACACCGAATTTGTTACTTTATGCAGAGACGGACCGTTCATATGTTTAGAAGAAAAGACACTGAATGCTCGAGGTTACGCCGATGTAGCTATGGAAAACCAATTAAACCGACTATCTTATGAATGGGATAGATCATATAATTAAGAAATCTATTTCACAGGTATGTTTGTACAGTTTTTATTTTTTTATTTTTTTTATTATTTTTAACCTTTTGATAATAAACGCTAATTTGTTCGCTAAAAAGTATTAAATTGGTATTGAATAAAATTAGGTTTGGCGACCGAAATTATTGATATCATTCAAAAATTTATTACATCACTGCGAAATTTAACGTTTATTCTTAAGGTATAAATATCTTTAATCAATCAACCCAAAATATTTCAAAAATTCGTCATGAGTTAAATTAGGTCTTGGAACCAAAATTACTTTACCGAAAAGAGGGGCGCATATTTTTGATAATATTTGATTGATTAAAGTGGGATAAAAAGCCAAAAAGATTTTTAATTTTATTTTTACCATATTTTTAAAATTAATATTTAAATCTTAAATTAATATTGTAAACTTTGTAAAAAACAATATTTTTAAAATTGTAAATATTTGAATTTTTAAATTAAGTTTGGTGTGAATTTTTAATTTTTAAAATATGAATTTTTAATTTTATGCATTTCAAATTTTAAGTTTGGTGTGATTTTTTAATATTAATTTTGAATTTTATATTTAAATTGTGTGAATTTAAAAACAAAAATTTACTTTATCTCATTAAGTTAAAAATATGATTTTTAAAATTCGTCGTAAGTTGAAGACTAGGTCTTTAAACCGAAATTGCTTTACCCGAGGGAGGGACGAGAACTTTTATTATCATTATTTTTAATCTTATTGAATTAAAGTATGCCAAAAACATTAAAAAACCCAAAAATCTTTACTTTTAAAAACCGCGCTTTGATTTGACAAAATTTTAAAATTTTGTCGAGGGACAGACTAGGACAACGATCCGAAACGCCCTCGCTCCTAAAGGAAATCAAATTTTTAAAATTTAAATAATTATAAGTTTTATAAAGTATAAGGTTTTATAAAAAAAAAAAAAAAAAAAAGCTGAAAACACTGTACCCGGACCCCCATGCGATCGCATGGGTTTTACACTTCAACTCCATGCGATCGCATGAAGCTGAAATCCAGGCCTGATACAAAGACAGTCGACTGGTCTGTCTTTCTCCACAAAAACACACACATACCCGAAAAAACTCTCAAATCTTCACCAAATTTCGCCAAAATTCACCGTAATTCGTCATTTTTCTTGCTCTAATCATGCCTAGATTCTCATTCCTCAGCAAATTGGTAAAAATTACACCACTAAACTCTATTAATTCCTAGTTTTTGTGATAATTACCAATTTTTTACCTAATGCAATTTTGTTAATTTCTAGTGTAATTAGTGTTAAATTGTTAGTATTTTATGCATGTATAACCTAGATTGATGCTATTTAACATGATTTGAAGCCAAAAACTTCAAAATTTTTAGAAATCTAGGGTTTGTGTTCTTGAGCAATTTGGGGCTTTTTGATATAAACAGGTTATGGCCGATTTTTATGAATTATTGCTAAATTGAGTAGTGTAACATGTTTAGATAGTTAAATGATCCAAACAATGATCCTAAACATGATTTTTGGAGATTAAAGTGGACTTTTTAAGTCCAAAATTCATGAACTTGATTTATTTGATATATTTTCCATTTGAGACTTGTTTAATTATTAGTAATGAATATTTTGACATGTTATTTGAGTTAAATGCTTATGAATTTTGTATACATTTTCATATGTGCTTATTTGAAAAATGTAGAATTGTGAAAAATTGTGAAAATGTGTATAAGTTTAATTTTGATTTAACATGTTATAGTGATTGTTTTAAGTTGTTATTTTGCTAACACTAATGCATATTTGGATGCACAATTTTTGTGTTTAATGTGTTTTACAGAGAGCCGACACTGGAGGTTCAAGAGCATCATCATCTAGACGACCAGCACAAGCACCAGAACCAGAACCAGAAATGCAACACGAACAAGAACCGCAACAGGAACAACAACAGCCTGATCAGCACATACCTTATTATGATCCAGTACAGTCTGTTGATGAATTCATAGTATTCCCAATGAGGCCGCCAGTAGAATTCCCAACGATTCCTGAGCACACTCTACATCCTAATCTGAGATTTGATAGAAGATGGAGAGATTACGAGACATATCAAAGGAACAAATTCAAATTGGTAACAAAAAATGTAGAGGTGTCAAGGGTAATTGATTGGGCCCCTTTGGAAACGGTCCATCTAGCTGACCGTGTTAGACAGCTTTTAGTTCAAAGGTATGGCAGTTCTTCTTTTACAGATTGGAAACGGTCCATCGTTGCGTAAAATAGCATTTGGGTTCCCCGCAATATATGCGTCAAAGTAAACACATCGTAACTTATGGATTTCCCAATGTGATATCCCCCATCTTTCGAACGAAAGCCTTTTATAAACCAAGGCATTCTTTGAACGTTCTTCGAATGTCTTACAAACTGATCTCGCCTTAAATAGTTGTGCCGAGGAATTCTGACCGACTCTAGACAAGATTTCATCAATCATGTCTCCGGGTAGGTCTCTTAAAATATTGGGTTGTCTATCCATTTTGTGTTTTTATACTGTAAAATGGACAAGAGTTAGATTCATAAAAAAATACTTATTAATACAAACAATTTTTACATATATCATAAAGCATAAGCACACTATATTACATATATTACACCACACGAATACAACTATCTTATTCCGACTCGCTCGTTTCTTCTTCATCGGTTTTGGTTCGTTTTTCCAAGTTTCTAGGGATATATGATGTTCCCCTAATACGAGCCATCGTTTTCCACATTGGTTTAGAAAAACCTGGTGGTTTAGAGGTTCCCGGGTTATTGTCACAACTTAAGGACTTCGGTGGTTGACGATACATATAAAGTTCATCGGGGTTGAAATTAGATTTCTCTATTTTTATGCCCTTTCCCTTATTATTTTCTTTTGCCTTTTTAAATTCAGTTGGGGTAATTTCTATAACATCATCGGAATTCTCGTCGGAATCCGATTCATCGGAGAATTGGTAATCCTCCCAATATTTTGCTTCCTTGGCGGAAACACCATTGACCATAATTAACCTTGGTCGGTTGGTTGAGGATTTTCTTTTACTTAACCGTTTTATTATTTCCCCCACCGGTTCTATTTCTTCTTCCGGTTCCGATTCTTCTTCCGGTTCCGACTCTTCTTCCGGTTCCGACTCTTCTTCCGGTTCCTCTTCGGGAACTTGTAAATCAGTCCACGAATCATTCCAATTTACATTTGACTCTTCATTATTATTAGGTGAGGCAATGGAACTTGTTCTAGAGGTAGACATCTATCACATAATATCAAACACGTTAAGAGATTAATATATCACATAATATTCACATGTTAAAAATATATAGTTTCCAACAAAATTTGTTAAGCAATCATTTTTCAAGTAAACACGGTCGAAGTCCAGACTCACTAATGCATCCTAACAAACTCGATAAGACACACTAATGCAAAATTCTGGTTCTCAAAGACCAACGCTCGGATACCAACTGAAATGTCTCGTTCTTATTGATTAAAAACGTTCCATATTAATTGATTTCGTTGCGAGGTTTTGACCTCTATATGAGACGTTTTTCAAAGACTGCATTCATTTTAAAACAAACCATAACCTTTATTTCATCAATAAAGGTTTAAAAAGCTTTACGTAGATTATCAAATAATGATAATCTAAAATATCCGGTTTACACACGACCATTACATAATGGTTTACAATACAAATATGTTACAACGAAATAAGTTTCTTGAATGCAGTTTTTACACAATATCATACAAGCATGGACTCCAAATCTCGTCCTTATTTAAGTATGCGACAGCGGAAGCTCTTAATAATCACCTGAGAATAAACATGCTTAAAACGTCAACAAAAATGTTGGTGAGTTATAGGTTTAACCTATATATTATCAAATCATAATAATAGACCACAAGATTTCATATTTCAATACACATCCCATACATAGAAATAAAAATCATTCATATGGTGAACACCTGGTAACCGACATTAACAAGATGCATATTTAAGAATATCCCCATCATTCCGGGACACCCTTCGGATATGATATAAATTTCAAAGTACTAAAGCATCCGGTACTTTGGATGGGGTTTGTTAGGCCCAATAGATCTATCTTTAGGATTCGCGTCAATTAGGGTGTCTGTTCCTTAATTCTTAGATTACCAGACTTAATAAAAAGGGGCATATTCGATTTCGATAATTCATCCATAGAATGTAGTTTCACGTACTTGTGTCTATTTTGTAAATCATTTATAAAACCTGCATGTATTCTCATCCCAAAAATATTAGATTTTAAAAGTGGGACTATAACTCACTTTCACAGTTTTTTTTTTTACTTCGTCGGGAAGTAAGACTTGGCCACTGGTCGATTCACGAACTTATAACAAATATGTACATATATATCAAAGTATGTTCAAAATATATTTACAACACTTTTAATACATTTTAATGTTTTAAGTTTATTAAGTCAGCTGTCCTCGTTAGTAACCTACAACTAGTTGTCCACAGTTAGATGTACATAAATAAATCGATATATATTATCTTGAATCAATCCACGACCCAGTGTATACATATCTCAGTATTGATCACAACTAAAACTATATATATTTTGGAATCAACCTCAACCCTGTATAGCTAACTCCAACATTCACATATAGAGTGTCTATGGTTGTTCCGAAATATATATAGATGTGTCGACATGATAGGTCGAAACATTGTATACGTGTCTATGGTATCTCAAGATTACATAATATACAATACAAGTTGATTAAGTTATGGTTGGAATAGATTTGTTACCAATTTTCACGTAGCTAAAATGAGTAGTTTTTACCAATTTTGTTTTGCTCGCCATTTCTTCGTTTCTAATCCGTTTTGAGTGATTTAAGCGGCCACGGTTTCGTATTGAACTTGAATTTATGAAACTAAACAGAAAAGGTATAGGTTTATAGTCGGAAATACAAGTTACAAGTCGTTTTTGAAAGAGGTAGTCATTTCCGTCGAAAGAACGACATCTTGATGACTGTTTTGAAAAACATACTTTCACTTTGAGTTTAACCATGATTTTTGGATATGGTTTCATGTTCATAAGAAAAATCATTTTCCCATAAGTATAGCTTTTAAATCAAAGTTTTTCATAGTTTTTAATTATCCAAACCAAAACAGCCCCCGGTTGTAACTACGACGGCGTAAATCCGGTTTTATGGTGTTTATCGTGTTTCCGGGTTTTAAATCATTAAGTTAGCATATCATATAGATATAGATCATGTGTATAGTTGATTTTAAAAGTGTAGTTAGAAGGATTAACTTTATTTGCGAACAAGTTTAGAATTAACTAAACTATGTTCTAGTGATTACTAGTTTACCACTTCGAATATGATAGCTTTTTATGTATGAATTGAATGATGTTATGAACATCATTACTACCTTAAGTTCCTTGGATAAACCTACTGGAAAAGAGAAAAATGGATCTAGCTTCAACGGATCCTTGGATGGCTCGAAGTTCTTGAAGCAGAATCATGACACGAAAATAAGTTCAAGTAAGATCATCACTTGAAATAAGATTGTTATAGTTATAGAAATTGAACCAAAGCTTGAATATGATTATTACCTTGTATTAGAATGATAACCTACTGTAAGAAACAAAGATTTCTTAAGGTTGGATGATCACCTTACAAGATTGGAAGTGAGCTAGCAAACTTGAAAGTATTCTTGATTTTATGTAACTAGAACTTGTAGAATTTATGAAGAACACATAGAACTTGAAGATAGAACTTGAGAGAGATCTATTAGATGAAGAAAATTGAAGAATGAAAGTGTTTGTAGGTGTTTTTGGTCGTTGTGTATGGATTAGATATAAAGGATATGTAATTTTATTTTCATGTAAATAAGTCATGAATGATTACTCATATTTTTGTAATTTTATGAGATATTTCATGCTAGTTGTCAAATGATGGTTCCCACATGTGTTAGGTGACTCACATGGACTGCTAAGAGCTGATCATTGGAGTGTATATACCAATAGTACATACATCTAAAAGTTGTGTATTGTACGAGTACGAATACGGGTGCATACGAGTAGAATTGTTGATGAAACTGAACGAGGATGTAATTGTAAGCATTTTTGTTAAGTAGAAGTATTTTGATAAGTGTCTTGAAGTCTTTCAAAAGTGTATAAATACATATTAAAACACTACATGTATATACATTTTAACTGAGTCGTTAAGTCATCGTTAGTCGTTACATGTAAGTGTTGTTTTGAAACCTTTAGGTTAACGATCTTGTTAAATGTTGTTAACCCAATGTTTATAATATCAAATGAGATTTTAAATTATTATATTATCATGATATTATGATGTATGAATATCTCTTAATATGATATATATACATTAAATGTCGTTACAACGATAATCGTTACATATATGTCTCGTTTAAAAATCATTAAGTTAGTAGTCTTGTTTTTACATATGTAGTTCATTGTTAATATACTTAATGATATGTTTACTTATCATAATATCATGTTAACTATATATATATCCATATATATGTCATCATATAGTTTTTACAAGTTTTAACGTTCGTAAATCACCGGTCAACTTGGGTGGTCAATTGTCTATATGAAACCTATTTCAATTAATCAAGTCTTAACAAGTTTGATTGCTTAACATGTTGGAAACACTTAATCATGTAAATATTAATTTCATAATATATATATAAACATGGAAAAGTTCGGGTCACTACAGTATCACCACTCGGCTAGTAGTCTTGTAGAATTACTAGCGTTGTTTGGGTCCTAATATCCCAACATTAGTTTTTAAGGACTCATGGCATTAGGCAAATTGTAAATCAAGGAAAGTAAGAAAATCGTTTTCTTTTGCTTTAATATCACTGGTGAACGTTTATTTTTTATATTTAAATGGTTGTTATTTTAATAATAATATACTCGCCTAATAATCATACTTTACTACTCGTATATCATTTAAAACTATAAAATGATATTGTCACGTCACAATCATCACACTCAAAATATCGAAATAACTCTATGTCATGATCATCATAACGGTTAGCCTAGTCTATTCAATCGGGAAATCATACTTTCACCATCAAAATTGATAAATTCACCTCAAATATGCATTAATTACTTGTTCTGTACAAGTATCTAATGCACAGTTGTGGTGGATCTATCAATTTAGATGATGGAAATATCATCATTTGAATACCTAGAATTGCAACATTACAAAATCCAATACTACTCTAATTGATTGATGAATGGTCAATAAAAATCGATTTCAACCCCATTACCATATCATATCATATAAATTTTACAAATAAATGGACAAGCGGGGGCAGCCGCCCCCAGTAGATTTGCAATTTTCAGTGTAAAAATTTTGGACCATAGCACAAAATAAGACAAGTGGTAAATCGTTTATAGTAGTAGAATATACTGAACAAATATGACATGATGCTCAATTTTGATTTACAACTGATAAATAGGATTCATAATGTGAAACAAATTAACAAAATAAAAGGTTTTCAAACTGACATAAAAGATATACAGTTAATTGTAGTGACCCGAACTTTTCCATGTTTATATATATTAATTGAGATTGATATTTACATGATTAAATGTTTCCAACATGTTAAGCAATCAAACTTGTTAAGACTTGATTAATTGAAATATGTTTCATATAGACAATTGACCACCCAAGTTGACCGGCGATTCGCGAACGTTAAAACTTGTAAAAACGACATGACGATATACATATGGATATACATATGGTTAACATGAGATTATGATAAGTAAGTATCTCCATAAGTATATTAACAATGAGTTATATACATATAAACAAGACTACTAACTTAAGGATTTCGAAACGAGACATATATGTAACGATTATCGTTGTAACGACATTTAAATATATATATATATCATATTAAGATATATTAATATATCATAATATCATGATAATATAATAATTTAACATCTCATTAGATATAATAAACAATGGGTTAACAACATTAATTGAGATCGTTAACTTAAAGGTTTCAAAACAACACTTACATGTAACGACTAACGATGACTTAACGACTCAGTTAAAATGTATATACATGTAGTGTATTTAGATGTATTAAAATACTTTTGGAAGACTTCAAGACATATATCAAAACACTCATACTTAACGAAAATGGTTACAGTTACTTTCCCATTCTTTTCTTTCATCAAGAATTCTAGTCGTATTCTTACCCGTATTATACACAGCTTCAAAACGTACTTACTATGGGTATATACCAATAGGAACTAGCATGGGATTCCACTCTTGATTATGTCATGTATGACTAATCAATTTTAACTTCTACCATGAGCTAGTCAACTAACTAGAACTCCTTTTAACCCCACTCACCACTCACCAATTACCACTCATCATTCACCCCATTTCACTTCCAATTCTCTTTCTAATTCTCTCTCAACACACACACACTATTATGAACGTATTTTTCCAGTAGTTAATCATCATCTTCATCAAAAATCACTTCAAGAATCAAGCTATAATCATCATAGGAAGAACACTTCAAGAACACTTCAAAAATCCCTTCAAGTTTACTAATTTACTTCCAAGCTTTCTAATCCATTCCAAGTAATCATCTAAGATCAAGAAACCTTTGTTATATATAGTAGGTTATCTTTCTTATTCAAGGTAATATTCATATTCAAACTTTGATTCAATTTCTATAACTATAAACTATCTTAATTCGAGTAAAAAACTTACTTGAACTTGTTTTTGTGTCATGATCCTACTTCAAGAACTTTCAAGCCATCCAAGATCCTTTGAAGCTAGATCATTTCTTGTCACTTCCAGTAGGTTTACCTACTAAACTTGAGGTAGTAATGATGTTAATAACATCATTCGATTCATATATATAAAACTATCTTATTCGAAGGTTTAAACTCGTAATCACTAGAACATAGTTTAGTTAATTCTAAACTTGTTCGCAAATAAAAGTTAATCCTTCTAACTTGACTTTTAAAATTAACTACACACATGTTCTATATCTATATGATATGCTAACTTAATGATTTAAAACCTGGAAACACGAAAAACACCGTAAAACCGGATTTACGCCGTCGTAGTAACACCGCGGGCTGTTTTGGGTTAGTTAATTAAAAACTATGATAAACTTTGATTTAAAAGTTGTTATTTTGAGAAATGATTTTTATTATGAACATGAAAATATATCCAAAAATTATGGTTAAACTCAAAGTGGAAGTATGTTTTCTAAAATGGTCATCTAGACGTCGTTCTTTCGACTGAAATGACTACCTTTACAAAAACGACTTGTAACTTATTTTTCCGACTATAAACCTATACTTTTTCTGTTTAGATTCATAAAATAGAGTTCAATATGAAACCATAACAATTTGATTCACTCAAAACGGATTTAAAATGAAGAAGTTATGGGTAAAACAAGATTGGATAATTTTTCTCATTTTAGCTACGTGAAAATTGGTAACAAATCTATTCCAACCATAACTTAATCAACTTGTATTGTATATTATGTAATCTTCAGATACCATAGACACGTATACAATGTTTCGACCTATCATGTCGACACATCTATATATATTTCGGAACAACCATAGACACTCTATATGTGAATGTTGGAGTTAGCTATACAGGGTTGAGGTTGATTCCAAAATATATATAGTTTGAGTTGTGATCAATACTGAGATACGTATACACTGGGTCGTGGATTGATTCAAGATAATATTTATCGATTTATTTCTGTACATCTAACTGTGGACAACTAGTTGTAGGTTACTAACGAGGACAGCTGACTTAATAAACTTAAAACATCAAAATATATTAAAAGTGTTGTAAATATATTTTGAACATACTTTGATATACATGTATCTATTGTTATAGGTTCGTGAATCAACAGTGGCCAAGTCTTACTTCTCGACGAAGTAAAAATCTGTGAAAGTGAGTGATAGTCCCACTTTTAAAATGTAATATTTTGGGATGAGAATACATGCAGGTTTTATAAATGATTTACAAAATAGACACAAGTACGTGAAACTACATTCTATGGTTGAATTATCGAAATCGAATATGCCCCTTTTTATTAAGTCTGGTAATCTAAGAATTAGGGAACAGACACCCTAATTGACGCGAATCCTAAAGATAGATCTATTGGGCCTAACAAACCCCATCCAAAGTACCGGATGCTTTAGTACTTCGAAATTTATATCATATCCGAAGGGTGTCCCGGAATGATGGGGATATTCTTATATATGCATCTTGTTAATGTCGGTTACAAGGCGTTCACCATATGAATGATTTTTATCTCTATGTATGGGATGTGTATTGAAATATGAAATCTTGTGGTCTATTATTATGATTTGATATATATAGGTTAAACCTATAACTCACCAACATTTTTGTTGACGATTTAAGCATGTTTATTCTCAGGTGATTATTAAGAACTTCCGCTGTCGCATACTTAAATAAGGACGAGATTTGGAGTCCATGCTTGTATGATATTGTGTAAAAACTGCATTCAAGAAACTTATTTTGTTGTAACATATTTGTATTGTAAACCATGATGTAATGGTCGTGTGTAAACAGGATATTTTAGATTATCATTATTTGATAATCTACGTAAAGCTTTTTAAACCTTTATTGATGAAATAAAGGTTATGGTTTGTTTTAAAATGAATGCAGTCTTTGAAAAACGTCTCATATAGAGGTCAAAACCTCGCAACGAAATCAATTAATATGGAACATTTTTAATCAATAAGAACGGGACATTTCATTAATTACACAAATATTGTTATCATTTATTTCTAAAACCTATCAAACCCTTCTTTCACTGAATTCAGAAACAAATTTAAGCAAAAAAACCACACACACACACACACACAAAAAAAAGCTTCAAAAACTCTCAGAAGACATTGTTCTCCAAATCTTTAAGTCCAGGGTCAACCTCTTTGACTTTTTCATCTTCATTTGGTCCAAACACAGGAGTGTCCAGCTTAGGAGGGGTCTGAATGAATCAAGCAAATAAATCTATATTTAAGTAGTTTCTTTTAAACATTAGATAGATCAAATCAACTTTATACATTTCTTTTTTAACTAAAGTAATTCAAAGAAACAAAAATTTATAATATTTACCTGGCAACGAACCAAAGCCCAGTTGATACCGCGAAAGAACTGGTGTCGTTTAACTTCACTTGCACCTTCACGTGAACCCAATCGGTTTTTTGGGTCTCTATGTAACAACCTGTAAATTAACTGTTTGGCTGGAAGACTTACCTGAATTACGTCGAAAAACTTATAATTTCGTTACTAAAAGAAATATTTACTGATGTGTAAACATGCATGTAAAACATCATAGGTGGTAAAATGGACGGGTCGGAACGGGTTATAACTTATAACAGACAATTTTTGTTTTTGACCTTTTGCAGTTTTACCCCTTTGGCCCAATATTTTTATTTTATCCATTGACCCATTTGAAAAAAGGATAACCAAAATCGACCCAATTAAAAAACCAGCTCATGATAACAAATTTATAACTAAGAACACGTACCGTTATGCTACTAGGAAACTTGAGATCTTTATGAAGAACATTAGCAAATGTTCTCTGCCTCGTTTTTCCTCTAAATGGCGTGTACCCGTAAAACATTTCATACAGGAGTATACCTATGAACAGGATCAAGAATCATCACATTTTTGCAGAACTAGAAAAAATGTTTAAACAGTCATTTTTATTTTTTATTATTTAAAAAAAAGAAAGAAAGAAACTTACCAAGTGCCCACCAATCTACTGCACTTGAATGTCCAGCTCCACTTATAATCTCCTGAAAAAAAATAAAAATAAAAAATAAAATAAAAATTGTTAATCATTCGAGGGTTGAATGAGAAGGGGATCAGTAAGACAGTAAGTAGACAAACCGGAGCAATATATTCTTCTGTTCCAACAAAGGAATTCGATGCCCGAATTGGTTCGGCCATAAAAATTGGATTTTGTTGACCTTTTTGACGCCTCTTTTTTTTCTTTTCACTTATTTCAGGAATCAGAAGCTGAGTCAAAAGGTTAAATAGATGTCACTAACAAAAAAACTCAACTAGAACACAATCTATCGAAAATAGAGATATATACCTGAGGTTTGCAAGATGTCAAGCAAGAAAGATCAAAATCTGTCAAAGCTACATGTCCACTGCTTTGTATCAATACGTTTTCCGGCTTCAAGTCTCTGTATATAATACCTGCCCACCAAATTATAATGTTTGTTACTTTGTAATTCGACATACCTATGTCACATTTTTAATAAACAATAAAGATAGATACTATCGAAATAGTTCGATTCGAGCACTAATAAAGTATCATGTAAGTTTTCAATGCGAACGATCATAAACTATGATCTACCTTGACAATGAAGATATTCCAATGCCACTAGTACCTCTGCAGCGTAAAATCTGCAACAGAAAACAAATTATTTTTTATTTACTTACTTTTTTTGTGTCAAATTTATCACATTTAAGCAGTATTTTTACCTAACAGCGTCTTCTTTTAAGACTTTCATTGGTTGTCTGTCTAAAAGCATAAAAAGTTCCCCGCCGGGACAGTAATCAGTGATCAAACAAACATGAGTTGGAGTCTGCAAATATTTTTCGTTTGTTAACCAAATATTCTATACAATAATTATAATTATAGAAGATTAAAAAAAAACCTGAAATGAAGCGTATAATGCCGGAAGAAAAGGATGGTCTAAGACGTCTAATATATCCCTTTCTGCGCACGCTCTATGCACCTATTTTGTGTAAATAAAAAGAGTACACAAGATTTGCATTACGAAAACCATTTTTGCAACCAAAATGGACAAATTTAATGTATATTTCACCTTGTTACGGTTTATCATAACACCTTTATCCATTGCTTTCATTGCAAAAAACTCGCCGGTTCCACATAACTCGACCAAATGAACACTACCCGTATCTCCCGATCCTAGTGGCTTTACGGGCCTAAAATGTTTCAGTCCTAACTTTTCCCCACCTTCGATAACCTACAAAAATCAAATTTCATATAATCAACTATCAACTATATATATAATTATCCAAATAACTGTGCGTTTGATTGCATCTCAATTGAATGTTTCAGCATTCAATGCTGAACCGTTCAACATTCAGAGCGTTTGTTTGTGACATGTTAAAGGTATTGCCGTACCTTTAAAATAGCCTTCCAGGCTGGTGTATCCCTTCTATGAGGCTTCGGGTAAACTATATTCGAATGTTTAGCCCATAAATCATCCGGCGTCTGCATAAATTCAAAAAAAAAAAAAAGTTAAACTTGTATTTTATATTATATTATAAATACATTTATTATTATTAATATGTACCAAAAATTTACTAGCTAGAGATTTTACCATATTAGCATCCGGAAGTTCTCGCACTGCTACATCAACGTTCTCTGCAGTTTCTTTCACCTGAAATAACCAAAACACAAAACTTTAACATCTATCAAATACGAGTTCATATTTGTGTATACATCGATGCAAAAAAAAGTAATAATATGGTTATGATCAGAACGTAAAGTTTGTAACTAATTACCAAAAGTTCACCGTCTTTAGCATTAGTTTCAGGGATACAATTGTGAAGTGGCTCAACATGTTGACTTCCATCTAACTGCACTCCAATGAAGTATTGTACTTCTCCCTATATCACACAAAATACACAAAATCGTTATATCGATCTTTAAAAACGTGCATTATGTTAAAGTCCTAATATTAATCTTTAAACGTCTTACCTTTTGATCACGCATAGGCTGCAGATGAAACAAATTCCAAAACTTTTTGCCTGATTGATAGTCATGAACAAATATTTAGCCACCAAAAAGAAACAATTTTTTTATATAAATTTATGATATTCCAGAATTGTATTTACCACTTTTTGTATAATTTATGAGTTGAACCGTAACTTCTCTTTGGTTATCGATTGCCTCTCTTATTTTCTTGACAGTTGATGGATCAGTTTCAGGCCCTTGAAGAAACCTTTCACAAATAAAGTAAAAAAGTATAAGTATAACTAGACTGTTGCTGCTATTGAAAATATAATAGATTTATATAAATAATGTAGTTCTGAAAACGTTTTATGTGCTCGATTACCTGCAATTTCTTCCCAGGATCTCTTCACGGCTATACTCTGTCAACTCCAAGAAGCTATCAGATGCAAAAATCTGTTATCATAAACATGTTAGAAATATTGACATGTGTTTTACTCATACCTGGTAAACAGTTTGGGTTCAAACAGGTTTGGGTTGAAACGGGTCAAGGGTCAAACAGGTCGGATTTTTTTATGGGTCAAACGGATCGGGTTGGATTGGGTCAAGACCCATTTCTCAAAGTTTTCTAAACTTGTAAAACCTCCGGATAATAATATTTAAAATCTCGTAAAGACCCGTTAAGACCCATTATGACCCGTTGAACCTCATATATATTTATTGGGCTTCATATGGGTCTAAATTAGACCCATTCCTTAACTTTTTAATGGACTCCACTGGTTAAATACCTAACCCAATGGACCCATTTTTCAAGCTATGTGTTTCAATACCGGGTATAGTTTTACTATAAGTTTAAATAAATTGTATAAAACATGTTGCAATAAAGTAAGGGACTTACAATGGGATTATCGGGAAGACGTGGATCTGTAATGACAAAGTTTTTCTCAATACGTTCAAGTGTTGTCGCTAAATCAATACCTTTTCTCATTTCCTTCTTTCGTACTTTATCATCTAAACTTTCGGGCCTCGAATCATCATTTCTAGCCTCAAATGCTTCATCTTCATCGTCAGCTTCACCATCGGTATCTTGAATGTTAATGTCTCCCTCGAATCCATCATCAAATTCATCACTACTTTTACGGTTCTTCTTCTTAATCCTACATCATTAACATCAAGATATTCTTTAACCTCAAAAGACAAGTTATTGTACCAACGCAGTGTTTGGGCTTGCTTATTTTTCTAATGCTTTTCGGCTTCGAAAATATTATACCTGGAAAACGGGTCGGGTTGGGTCGAGACCCAAACGGGTTTTGGGTCAAAATGGGTATGAGTCAAACGAGTCAGAATTGTTAGACGGATCAACGGGTCAGAACTTTTTATACCTGGCAAACGGGTCGAGATGGGTCGGGTTGGGTCAAAGATCAAATGGGTTCGGGTCGAAATGGGTCATGGGTCGAAACGGGTCAGAATTAAAATGTGTCGAACGGGTTGGGTCGAGACCCGGGTCGGGTTGGGTTGAGACCCGGGTCGGTTGGGTCGGGCTAGTAAAAAGTTTCTTGTTTGTATTTTTGATGTATCTCTTCCGAACACGAGCCCCGAAAACGGGCGCAAAAAACGCCCGCCGAAAACCGGCGCCGAAAACGCGAGACGAAATGGGGTGCAGAAAATGCGCTCAGGAAACTCGCGCCGGAAACGGGCGCCGAAAACGCGCGACGAAAACGCAGGCCGAAACCGCGCGCCGAAAACGCGCCCCGAAAACGTGCCCCGAAAATGGGCCCCGAAATCGCGCGCCGAAACGCGCGCCGAAAAACGCGCGCCGAAAAACGCGCGCCGAAACGCGCGCCGAAACCGTACCCCGAAAACCCGCCCTGAAAATGGGCCCCGAAATCGCGCGACGAAAAACGCGCCCCGAAAACGCGCCCCGAAATCGCGCCACGAAAACGGGCCACGAAATCGCGCGCCGAAAACTCGCGCAGAAATCGCGCGCCGAAACGCGCCCCGAAAACGCGCATCGAAAAACGAGCGCCGAAAACGCGCGCCGAAAACCGCGCCCGGAAATCGCGCGCCGAAAACTGCCACCGAAATCGGGCGCCGAAAAACCAATCTTTTGAAGTGAACCCATTTGGACCCATTTGGGTCTTCAAGTAATTTTTGTATTGTGATTGGACCCATTTGGGTCTTAAAGATATTTGTTATATTATGTGCTTGGACCCATTTGGGTCTTCAAGTAAACCCAATGGACCCATTTTTAAGAATTTGAGTCCATTTTGCCAGGATTAGAATTTTTAGACGGGTCAAACGGGTCAGAATATTTAGACGAATCAAACGGGTCCAAATTTTTAGACGGGTCAAACGGGTCGGGTCTAAATGGGTTAAATAAGCAATAAGCAGCTAAGCACTTAAATAAGCAAACATAAACAAACCCTTTAAAGGTATATTATAGATCATAGATATTGTCAAGTACCCGATGAATGAAATTCTTTTTGTTTTTTTCTGCTTTTTTTCTGGGAGTTCGTTGATCGACTGCATGGTAGTGATGGTTCTAACACCGGCATGCGAATTACGCCGATGAGGTGGCGGTGGCGGCGGAAACATAGTCTCAGCAGATTTTCGTCGACCTAAACTTAAAACGTCATTTATTTCTTGATCTTTATTTTTTCTTGATTCAGTTGCAAATGGATGGCGATTGGTCGACTCACTAACTGATCTTGGTCGTTTAACTGCCTCAACTAACTCGGCCACCGAACTATTCGCCATATCTTTTTGTCTAGCTACAAAATTTCCATCATTCAGCTAAAAAAAAAAAATTAAAGTATAAATTTTTTTTACTCGTTTTACTGAACAATATGTAGGAGTACCATCGTATCGGATTAATGATTCAGGCAAACCGTTAGGCCGTAACGCCTTTTCTTTTGTCCCTTCTGTATGCTTGCTAACCTCCACTTGCATTCTGTTTATAATAATGTAGACAAAAACCAAATGTAATTAAACAAGTTGTTCATTTGCATAGATAATTTGTATGATTGTTTCCAAATGTAGCATAACTTCACATGCTAAAGTTAAGGAGATCAGGATCATGTAAGTTTACTAACTAGCCTAGCATTATACTTAAACCTAATGTTCAAAGTTTTCTTGTCTAATTAAACTTATGTTAGGATGCATAGTATTAACATTTTAGCATAAGTTTTTTTAGTTTACATGTCTAAAATATCTAGTCTATGTTAATACTTTTAAGTATTGATCAACATCAAACATGTGACAACCTTATGCTGAATTTTGGACTTACTATAATTTTAAACAAAAAATAATACATACAAGTCAAGAAAACAGGGACTGGACCAAAAGGGCTGGCCCATACACTCATAACTCACAGTCACATAGTAACTTCACTCACAATGTGGTTCAAATGGTCCAAAGGGACCACAATGTTCTTCTATCATACCCTTACCCTTACCAAATAAAACAAATTCATAAATAAATGAAATAAACGAATTTGTGGACAATTTTAGTTATGAATTTTGCGAAAAAAAGATGTATCGTGTCAATGGCCTAAACACTCGTATAACTTTTGAAAAAGAAACCGATAGGGCGGTTATTTAGCACCTATTATACCTAAAACTACTTGATACGATAACTGTGGGGTCTGTTTTGATAGGCAAGAAATGTACAAGTAATGTAGAGTTCACAATTGGTTAAAAAAGAACTTGTTTATACCACATATTGTGTGTATAGCCCGTATATGATGATAATATATGTGTCGCGGTCATAAACCGAATCATCTAAAGTGAATGATATATGTCTAGATATAGAACAACCAAACTTAAATATCTATTTTGATTATGACTGGTACTACCTCTACAAGACCCGACCCAAATTTTATACAAAAACCCGACCATATAATGCCTTCATATATGGCTGATGATAAATCCACATGCCAAATTGATATTTCCACGCTAAAAAGTTTGCATTATTAGTTGTACAATACAACCTGTTAAAACATACTTTTTAGTGAATTAACCATTTTGGTGTGTGGAAACATCAACGGATGGTTAAACAGGCAAGCCAGTGGTTTACTAGGTCATATATACCTGAAAGTATCAATCTGACTCAAAAACCAATAGTTTGCGGGTTCAAGCCCAACAGACAACATTCTCTTAGTATGTTGGTGCCCAACATAGATCAAATGGATGTACCAAATCCTGATTTTTAATCTAGTTATGAAGTCAAATACTTGTTTAACTTTCATAAAAGGATATTAACAAGTTGATGAGTAATCTTGATCATGATAATAAACCTTAATCATGTTAAACCTTTTTAACATAATCTTCAATGTAAAAAGTCTTTTACAGTAACTTTTTTCTCTAAAGTAAATAAACTTTACAAAAAAGGGTACAAAAAATGAAAACTTACCCAATGAATTTGAGGGTGTTGCCAGATTCATCTTTGATTGGTGAAACTGTAAGAAGATTCCAAAATGGGGACCCATCTTTCTTGTAGTTAAGTAATCTGCCACAATATGTCGTACCCTTTAACAACGCATCCCTGATTTTAGCCACATCTTCCGGGTCCGTGTCCGCACCTTGTAGGAACCGGCTGCACCCAACCAAACTCACATAATTAACCCAATCATTTCAATCACTTCATCATTTACAATTAAATACTCGAATCTATCTATCAATAATTGGTACATTTTGAGGAAAACCATGTCACTTTTATAATCATCCCCAAAAGTTGTCAAGTTCCAACATCACTCGTCTAACCTAGTAGCCCGAGTGGGAAAAAAACCGTATACGTTTACACGTTTTATATTATATTAAAAAGTACTAGTATAACATTTAACACAACCTTTTTTGACTCTGCCTTTTTATCTACTTTTAGTAGTTACCATGTGCATAATGTTGTAGCTACTCGTTTTAAATACTCAGTATAAGATAAAAAATAGATTGATCACTAGGTATAAATAAAGATCGAAACGATACCAATTTCTACCAATTACTTCTTTCGAAGTATAACCGGTCATCTTGAAGAATCCTGCACTTGCATACAAAATCGGATAATCCGGTTTTGTGGCATCAGAAACCACAAATGTTTGTTGAAACGTCGATAATGCATCCTTTAAGTCCTCTGATACTCTCGGAAAACCTCTTTCTTTACCTACATCATAGTATTTCAAAAATTGTCTACATAGCTTAGACGACATGTTTACTAAAATTATCTAATCTAATTATTCAAAAAAAAAAAAAAATATATCACATAATGTGACTAATCAAATTAAATTCAATTACTAAAATCAGATTAATCTTTTTTTAGAACGACAAACACACAATTATTGAACTCAAATTTACTAATTTACCAATTATAGAGTATCATACATCATATCATAATAATAATATACGGAGTATGAATATATGCTTACCTAATCCATCATCTGATACATCACTTGAACTTTGAACAGAATTACCCGAATCCCTTCTATTAGAACCGGGTTTAGCATTCGGATCCTCACCCGAGGTTCTCACCTTAACTCCTTGCGGTTTACCTGTCTCTGTATTCTTTTCCAAAACCAATCCCCACTCGGCCGCCCTTTGTTCAGCCGCCACCATTCCACCTGGCGATTGCGGGGCCCCTGGCCCCACAACCGCTGTGGAAATAAAAGGTGGTGATTGTGGTGGATAAGGATCTTTAAGGGCCATCCATGATGTGATCTCATCAGCTGGTAATAACCTACCAGAATTTGACCCTGAAAGGCTAACATTCTCAGTGATATTTGCTGATGGTTTTGGTGGTGGTGGTGGTGGTTCTTGGTTGTGTTGTGGTGACTCGACCCATGTTCGCCACGTGGGTTGAGACCGTAAGGGTGCAATGAGATCATTGGTTGATGGGTTGAATACTTCAAGTGAACCACGGACGTCTCTTTGAGCTTGTTGGAACAATGGTGATGACTTGTTTTGTGCATGTTGTTGCTTTGGCTCCATTTTAATCTATATGATAAAATCAGCATGCAAAAATTGAGTGTACAATGAGTTGTTACATTTAATTTAAATCAAATTCATTTATTTAATTTAATATATAAAGAAATAAAAAGGAAATGTATTAGAAATACAAACTTTAGAGAAAGATTTGGAGATAAGGATGGTAGAAATAGTGTTAGTGGAGACTTTGTGAAGAGTTGAAGGACAAGGTAGATGCCTAAATGGAAGTGGAAGATATTTTTAGGTTTTGATATGACATGCTCTATGATAGTAACATGAGATGAAAAGGTATCTAAGATTCAAGGGTAATTTTGGAATTTTATAAGTAAAGATATGATGAAGTGCATCTTGTTAACCACAAGAATATAGAAAGAAAAAAAGGTGGTGTGAAAAGATGAATTAAGAGACAAACATACCCTTCAATGTGCACATTATAAGAAAAAATAAACTAGTAATTGGTTTTAGTAACAAATCATTGGATTAATTTGTCAATTTTAACATACTCCGTATCTCCTTACCATGAAGAACTTTTTTTGAGACATAATTGAGTAAGCTATTACAAATTTACATCATACTTTCAGAATCACGTCATAAATTCACGCTACAAGCTCGCATAAATAATTAAATAAATAGTAGTTCTCCTCAATAATGTATTTTTTAGATATTAAAATGAAAATAATCTATTATAGCTAGGGAGACGACAAAAATATGAAAGTTAGGGTCACTTGTTCGATATGTTAGATTTATTATACTCCCTATAATTTTAAAAAATATAGTAAAAATGCATAAAAACAAATATTAGATTATCTTTAGAAAAAATAAAATGAAGTATAACTTACAACACCAAATAGAATGACAAGGCTTGTAATTAACATGTTGATTTATAAATTACAACAGAATATTTGATATGTTCTAGAATATGAAAAACTAAATAGTTTTCATTATTAATTTTTTGTGTCTATAAAGATGTTATAGGCCATGTGTGTATGCTAGCCAAAATGAGGTGCATAGACGAGCGAATGGGTAGAAGCTACTAATAGACATCAACATTTATTTGCTGAAAAGAGCAAAAACCAACTCACAACATTAAATATCATGATAAACTGGATATTTTCAAAACTATGCAAAAAGAAAATCAAATCATTGCTCTAAATTTTGATTAGCTGTGAAAATAGAAATGCCACTTAAAGTGCATATATGTGGGGGTGGGGGGAAATATTGTAGTTCTGTTGCACGGAGCGACGAATTTAGAATTAAAATTCGAAGGGGGTTAACATAAGTTTACAAATTATTATTCATACTTATACTTATTGGTTATTCGCATTTAAAATAAATACACCTCATAAAATAAATATACAAACCTAGGCATCGGCCATTTAATAAGATGCAACTCCACCTAAACATATATATAATGCTCGTAAGCTCACAAGTTCAAATAGATCTTATGATCTTGTGAAATTAGACGTGCTTGAGTGTGAAAAAGCTTTAACTAAGTCAGATCATATCATCCATCTAAATTTATTAATTTTTCGCAAAAAAAAAAAAAAATTTGCAGTAATGATTTGATGCCATTAAAGATCATATAAACTTGTAAAAATTGTCGATGGGATGAGATTTCTCTTTGTACATGTTATCAGATATATGTTTGATTATTTTTACTTGGATGTATGATCGGTTCATAAATGTCGATCGTGTTTGATATTAAGAGATGAATTTTATGTGTGCATTCTAGGTTTAAAAAGCTATTTTATAAGGTCTTCATAATGGGTAACGAGTCAAGACGAAAACGCAAAAATGGGGTTTAGAACGAGAAAAAGTCGCGAAAAAGGGACCCAGCCGCAAATTGCGGCTGGCATGTGATCAGGATTTTTCTCAGGTGAAAAATGGGCATAAGGAGGCGCCCACTTTTTGCGGTTGGGCGTAATTTGCGGACGTTGGGCGCAAATTACGGCTGGACGTGTTTTTGGATAAAATTTTGAGCCGGATTTGAGGGGTTTAATACTTTGGAAAACATCCTACTTCATCCCTATATATAGAAAACCCTAGGCTACGACTTATTATCTTTTTCCATCAGTTTTGAGAGCCAAAAACACACCAAAACACATCACCAATCATCATCAATCAAGGATTCAAGCTAGGATTCAAGTGGTGTTCATCATGCAACTTCAAGAAACAACCATGATCATCATCACCAACATGTTTGGCTAGTCTTCTTATCTTTATCATTTCCATGAACAATTAAACATGTATTAATTCATTCAAGTTTATGTGGTTGATGATGTTTTAATACTTATGTCTTTTGGATTATGATATTGTAAACCAATCAACTATTGATCTATGCTTTTGTTATTGCAAGTTGAATTATTGTGATTTAACACTGTGTTCTTGATCCAACTTAGTGTTAATTAGATTAAGGATAAAGACATATTGTCTAGGTTGTATAGTTCAATCCCAAGATAGTAGAATTGATGAACTTAAGAAGTCTTGTCTATGAGATTTGATTTATACTTGGTAAACATAATACTTGTTTGAATGAATGCATGCTAGATTGGGATTGTGAAAGGATAAAGGCTTTTAATCTCATTGTTACATTTCAACATTTTCAATTGCACTTTAGTTTAAGTTTTAAGCTTTAATTTAGTTGATTAATCTTAATAGCTCTTAGTTAAACAAACAAATCAAGCCTGAAATTGCTTGCTATTAACCACTATTACCCGTGGAACGAATCCTGCTTACCCTATCTAAAGTAGAGTAATTAGGCTATTTTTGACCGGCCCTTCGACGCCGATCAATGTATACAATCTAACTAGCTTATTTCATAATCGTTTTTAAGTTATTTCATAATCGTTTTGGACAACCCAATATTAGCTTCTAGTATTTTGAATTTAAAAGCACATATCAGCAAGGTTACAAAATTCGCCATTCATAGAGTAATCGGTCGAGGCTTTAAAGGAGTAATCGGTAAATTAGGGATTAATCAAAGATTAATCGAATTATATTATTTATACATTTAAATAATAATTTTCAAAATCATATGTCTAAATATAGAAGATAACCATAAACATGTAGCACAAAGGTTAACATAATTGTCTAAAAATCATCAGTTTATTCAAAAATTCAAAATTTTAGTTTAATTCATGTTAAAATGTTGACCAATTTTGACTTTGACTGACTTTAATCAACAAATTTAATTTTGACCAATTAACCAACATTGACTTATTAATTAAACGAATTTTTAAACTGTTTTTAAAAAAGGATAATTGAAGATTAATCACGAGTAATCGGGGATTTTAAAATAGTGCTTATTGGTATATCAAATGTCAAATACTAAATCTATGATGACTATGTAGATACATAAACATTCGCATTAAATGGAATTGCAGATGCCCTTATATGTATATCTGAAAGTCACAACTAAGTACAATATGCATATGAAGATAAATCCAACTATGATAGTGAAAAAATCAAATAGAGTTACCTTTTGTAGATACGAAAAGTTGTTGAGCTACGAGTTAATGAGGTTCGAGTACATTCACTCAACTTTCTATGAGTAGTCAATTTAATTAGTTCAGGTATCATCTATGATTTATACAATCCTTTTTTAAAAGTGTAACAATTATAATGAAGAAAAGAGTTGTAATAGCCCATGCTCATGCCCATCACATACAAATTCACATGCTTCTTACACCATTTCCAACATCCCCATCATCAATCACACTTATCTTGTAACCTGATTTTTTGAATTATTTGATTAATGCAATTATATGTACATAACATTCTTTGTTGTAGACCATTTATCTTCTAAATGTATGTGCTCGGTGCACCACTACCTTTTTTTTTAACTAATTTAGGGCACCATGCACAAGAAGATATCTTTTCACTTTGATCTAGACTTCTATAGTGATTAGAAAAGAGCAAAACCGAAAGAAAGAAAAAAACCACGTTTTAAATGTACTTCGATTTTTTTTTTATTATTCTTTAAAAAATGTACTTCGATGTATCTATATGGTATATGTAAAAAATGTACTTTTGTGAATGTATTAAATATAAATAAAAAAATGTTTAACAATTATGCACTCACTAATTAAATGCAACAGTTGAATTAATGAATTGTACTATATACTATGACTGATGAAGATGGATCAAAGTATAATACAAAATCCGTGTGTGTGTGTGTTGTGCGTGTTCTTGTAATGTGTTAAGAAGTTCCACTCGTATATTAGAAAACTTTTGGAAGTATCAAGTTTCTTTAAATTTTATGTCACGCACAAAAAAAAAAGGTTATTACCACCGAGCTCATGGCTGAGTGGTACCAAGCTTCTGGACTGTGGGTTCGCATTCTCTCATCGCGATTGGTGCGGATTCGATTCCAGGGGGGAGGTTTACCACATATTATGTATACACAGTCATCCTATGGTGCTGTGGTTCCTACGACTTGCTACTGGCAGGTGTAGGTACATGATAAAATCGATCCGGTTCACGTAAGTGCGAAGATTCGAGAGCGGGTTCCTTCTAGCGTGTGTGGGGAGTATAACCAACTAACCGGCCATTAAAAAAAAAATATGATAAAAAGAATGATGCAAGTAGCTACATATCTATCTCGAATTTTGATCAAAGCTTAATTTTCTATATCTATATCTATATCTTCAATAAAGTAGATGATCAAAAGTGGAAAGGGGTCCATGCCACGTGAACTACAGTTAGAGTTAGATATTTACATTTTGAATACAAGAATAACAACAATAATACCCAATCAATCATGTACATGTGAGGTAGAGGGAAGTGATATTTAGACAATCCTTCTTCTACCCTAGAAAAGAAGAATAGTCGTTTCTCTAACTATAAATTGAGGGAAAAAATCTCCACCCACAGGAAGAGAAAGTCATCACTCTCTCTACTCCAGTGTAGAGAGATTGCTTCCGTGAGAACCTCCGGCCAGATTTACATTTCGAATATGTTTCTCAATTATTCCTTTTGAGTCATTTTGTGTAAGAAAAAAGTAACTCGTGTATAAATATAAATACTCACTCGATTCCTAATTTATTGTCAACTATTACGTTTTCGAATGTCTCATAATTAACTACTTTCATATAGAAAAAAAGTAGAAGAATAACAAATATTATGCTCTTAATGTATGTTGATATTATTAAAGGAGAAAGATAAGATAAGGGGTCAACTAAAAAGCAAACAGGAAGTAAAATACTTTTATGAAATTTCATTAAACTATGTGCTTTTTGTCTGGTGATACAATACATATGGGACGGGGGACCGTGGATCAAGATTTATAGTTCTTCTTCGATTTTCAACTTCTTCGAGTCTAACGAGGCTCAGGTGCGGAGCCTTACCATTCCCTCTGGAGAAACTAGTGATAGTTGGCATGAATCCATCCCTTAGAGAACGCGTCGGATTAACCCCGAAAAAGTTATCCAAAAATGGATTTGAGGCAATCTTTCCATATTCTCTTCGCCTTATGAGAAAAAGCGGCACTCGACATCTATTAACAAGACCAAGAACAAAGCCATGACGGAATTGATATCACCGTGAAATCTTTATTTTTATTATTGCTTCCTTTCTCCGAACTTAAATAGGTCGCGCTCACTAACCATTTTTTTGTTGATTTACATATAGTGAAATGACGTTACTAGACGTTACTTGACGTTAGTTGACGTTAGTTGACGTTACTTGATGTTACTTGACGTTAGTTGTAACATCCCGCCTTTTTCCATTTACTTTTCCGTTATACTAATTTAAACTCCGTTATATGTTTATAACATCTCCCGTTAATACGCGTTTTAAATTATCTCGTTTAGGTAATTCACGCACCCGATCCAAATTAGAGGGACTAAACTTGCCAAGAGGCCAAAGATTTGACTAGGTCAACTAGTCAAACCTTCAACCTCCTCCTCTCATTTCAACATCTCCATCTTTCTTCTACTCCCTTTTTCTCTCAAGAACACCAACAAGAATTCATCATCTAAATTCGGATTAGGAAGCTAGCAACAAAACAAATTGCAAATTCGTGATCCTTGCATCTTCCTCTTCGATTCCATACCGATTTCATTACATTTGGGTAACTTTCTAAAATCACTAGATTTTGTGTTCTTGATGTTTTTAACTTATAAAAGTGTTAATTAGTGTCTATGGCTCAAGTCTAACATGAATATATGATTTATATGCTCGATCTCGTTGTTTTAGTGTAACTAGCATGAACTTGAATTTTGGTGTGTTGTTCTTGAATTTAGGATGATCATATTGTAGTGACCCGAACTTTTCCATGTTTATATATATTAATTGAGATTGATATTTACATGATTAAATGTTTCCAACATGTTAAGCAATCAAACTTGTTAAGACTTGATTAATTGAAATATGTTTCATATAGACAATTGACCACCCAAGTTGACCGGTGATTCACGAACGTTAAAACTTGTAAAAACTATATGATGATATATATATGGATATATATATAGTTAACATGATACTATGATAAGTAAACATATCATTAAGTATATTAACAATGAACTACATATGTAAAAACAAGACTACTAACTTAATGATTTTTAAACGAGACATATATGTAACGATTATCGTTGTAAAGACATTTAATGTATATATATATCATATTAAGAGATATTCATACATGATAATATCATGATAATATAATAATTTAAAATCTCATTTGATATTATAAACATTGGGTTAACAACATTTAACAAGATCGTTAACCTAAAGGTTTCAAAACAACACTTACATGTAACGACTAACGATGACTTAACGACTCAGTTAAAATGTATATAAATGTAGTGTTTTAATATGTATTTATAAACTTTTGAAAGACTTCAATACACTTATCAAAATACTTCTACTTAACAAAAATGCTTACAATTACATCCTCGTTCAGTTTCATCAACAATTCTACTCGTATGCACCCGTATTCGTACTCGTACAATACACAGCTTTTAGATGTATGTACTATTGGTATATACACTCCAATGATCAGCTCTTAGCAGCCCATGTGAGTCACCTAACACATGTGGGAACCATCATTTGGCAACTAGCATGAAATATCTCATAAAATTACAAAAATACGAGTAATCATTCATGACTTATTTACATGAAAACAAAATTACATATCCTTTATATCTAATCCATACACCAACGACCAAAAACACCTACAAACACTTTCATTCTTCAATTTTCTTCATCTAATTGATCTCTCTCAAGTTCTAACTTCAAGTTCTAAGTGTTCTTCATAAATTCTACAAGTTCTAGTTACATAAAATCAAGAATACTTTCAAGTTTGCTAGCTCACTTCCAATCTTGTAAGGTTATCATCCAACCTCAAGAAATCTTTGTTTCTTACAGTAGGTTATCATTCTAATACAAGGTAATAATCATATTCAAACTTTGGTTCAATTTCTATAACTATAACAATCTTATTTCAAGTGATGATCTTACTTGAACTTGTTTTCGTGTCATGATTCTGCTTCAAGAACTTCGAGCCATCCAAGGATCCGTTGAAGCTAGATCTATTTTTCTATTTTCCAGTAGGTTTATCCAAGGAACTTAAGGTAGTAATGATGTTCATAACATCATTCGATTCATACATATAAAGCTATCTTATTCGAAGGTTTAAACTTGTAATCACTAGAACATAGTTTAGTTAATTCTAAACTTGTTCGCAAAAAAAAATTAATCCTTCTAACTTGACTTTTAAAATCAACTAAACACATGTTCTATATCTATATGATATGCTAACTTAATGATTTAAAACCTGGAAACACGAAAAACACCGTAAAACCGGATTTACGCCGTCGTAGTAACACCGCGGGCTGTTTTGGGTTAGTTAATTAAAAACTATGATAAACTTTGATTTAAAAGTTGTTATTCTGAGAAAATGATTTTTATTATGAACATGAAACTATATCCAAAAATTATGGTTAAACTCAAAGTGGAAGTATGTTTTCTAAAATGGTCATCTAGACGTCGTTCTTTCGACTGAAATGACTACCTTTACAAAAACGACTTGTAACTTATTTTTCCGACTATAAACCTATACTTTTTCTGTTTAGATTCATAAAATAGAGTTCAATGTGAAACCATAGCAATTTGATTCACTCAAAACGGATTTAAAATGAAGAAGTTATGGGTAAAACAAGATTGGATAATTTTTCTCATTTTAGCTACGTGAAAATTGGTAACAAATCTATTCCAACCATAACTTAATCAACTTGTATTGTATATTATATAATCTTGAGATACCATAGACACGTATACAATGTTTCGACCTATCATGTCGACACATCTATATATATTTCCTAACAACCATAGACACTCTATATGTGAATGTTGGAGTTAGCTATACAGGGTTGAGGTTGATTCCAAAATATATATAGTTTGAGTTGTGATCAATACTGAGATACGTATACACTGGGTCTTGGATTGATTCAAGATAATATTTATCGATTTATTTCTATACATCTAACTGTGGACAACTAGTTGTAGGTTACTAACGAGGACAGCTGACTTAATAAACTTAAAACATCAAAATATATTAAAAGGGTTGTAAATATATTTTGAACATACTTTGATATATATGTATATATTGTTATAGGTTCGTGAATCAACCAGTGGCCAAGTCTTACTTTCCGACGAAGTAAAAATCTGTGAAAGTGAGTTATAGTCCCACTTTTAAAATCTAATATTTTTGGGATGAGAATACATGCAGGTTTTATAAATGATTTACAAAATAGACACAAGTACGTGAAACTACATTCTATGGTTGAATTATCGAAATCGAATATGCCCCTTTTTATTAAGTCTGGTAATCTAAGAATTAGGGAACAGACACCCTAATTGACGCGAATCCTAAAGATAGATCTATTGGGCCTAACAAACCTCATCCAAAGTACCGGATGTTTTAGTACTTTGAAATTTATATCATATCCGAAGGGTGTCCCGGAATGATGGGGATATTCTTATATATGCATCTTGTTAATGTCGGTTACCAGGTGTTCACCATATGAATGATTTTTATCTCTATGTAGGGGATGTGTATTGAAATATGAAATCTTGTGGTCTATTATTATGATCTGATATATATAGGTTAAACCTATAACTCACCAACATTTTTGTTGACGTTTTAAGCATGTTTATTCTCAGGTGATTATTAAGAGCTTCCGCTGTCGCATACTTAAATAAGGACGAGATTTGGAGTCCATGCTTGTATGATATTGTGTAAAAACTGCATTCAAGAAACTTATTTTGTTGTAACATATTTGTATTGTAAACCATTATGTAATGGTCGTGTGTAAACAGGATATTTTAGATTATCATTATTTGATAATCTACGTAAAGTTTTTTTAAAAACCTTTATCTATGAAATAAAGGTTATGGTTTGTTTTAAAAATGAATGCAGTCTTTGAAAAACGTCTCATATAGAGGTCAAAACCTCGCAACGAAATCAATTAATATGGAACGTTTTTAATCAATAAGAACGGGACATTTCAGTTGGTATCCGAGCGTTGGTCTTAGAGAACCAGAAAATTTGCATTAGTGTATCTTATCGAGTTTGTTAGGATGCATTAGTGAGTCTGGACTTCGACCGTGTTTTCTTTAAAAATGATTGCTTAACATTTTTGTTGGAAACTATATATTTTTAACATATGAATATTATGTGATATATTAATCTCTTAACGTGTTTGATATTATGTGATAGATGTCTACCTCTAGAACAAGTCCCATTGACTCTCCTAATAATAATGAAGAGTCAAATGTAAATTGGAATGATTCGTGGACTGATTCACAAGTTCCCGAAGAGGAACCGGAAGAAGAGTCGGAACCGGAAGAAGAATCGGAACCGGAAGAAGAGTCGGAACCGGAAGAAGAATCGGAACCGGAAGAAGAATCGGAACCGGAAGAAGAAATAGAACCGGTGGGGGAAATAATAAAACGGTTAAGTAAAAGAGAATCCTCAACCAACCGACCAAGGTTAATTATGGTCAATGGTGTTTCCGCCAAGGAAGCAAAATATTGGGAGGATTACCAATTCTCCGATGAATCGGATTCCGACGAGAATTCCGATGATGTTATAGAAATTACCCCAACTGAATTTAAAAAGGCAAAAGAAAATAATAAGGGAAAGGGCATAAAAATAGAGAAATCTAATTCCAACCCCGATGAACTTTATATGTATCGTCAACCCCCGAAGTCCTTAAGTTGTAACAATGACCCGGGAACCTCTAAACCACCAGGTTTTTCTAAACCAATGTGGACAACGACGGCTCGTATTAGGGGAACATCATATATCCCTAGAAACTTGGCAAAACGAACCAAAACCGAAGAAGAAGAAACGAGCGAGTCGGAATAAGATAGTTGTATTTGTGTGGTGTAATATATGTAATATAGTGTGCTTATGCTTTATGATATATGTAAAAAAATTGCTTGTATTAATAAGTATTTTTTTATGAATCTAACTCTTGTCTATTTTACAGTTTAAAAACACAAAATGGATAGACAACCCAATATTTTAAGAGACCTACCCGGAGACATGATTGATGAAATCTTGTCTAGAGTCGGTCAGAATTCCTCGGCACAACTATTTAAGGCGAGATCAGTTTGTAAGACATTCGAAGAACGTTCCAAGAATGTCTTGGTTTATAAGAGACTTTCGTTTGAAAGATGGGGGATATCACATTGGGAAACCCATAAGTTACGATGTGTTTACTTTGACGAATATATTACAGGGAACCCAAATGCTATTTTACGCAACGGGTTAAGAAATTATTTTGACTCAATATATCCGAATATTGGACTTCGTGATTTAGAAAAAGCGGCTAACATGCAACATAAAGAAGCATGTTATGCTTACGGATTAGTAATGTTCGCTTCTCACCAAAGTGAGAACAAGAACATCGGGCTACAACTATTAAACAAAACGTTTCCACAAGTGACGGAGTCGGTAATTGGGGTAAGAAATGAGGTTTTTAGATTGTTACGGGACTGTTGGACATTACGTAACCCTCGTCCCTTTGACGACGTTACAACACGCTGTCTTATCAACGGCCATAACGGTTATGTTCCACAAGACCAAGGATGGGAAGTAGTCCTAGTAAAACCAGAATGCATGACTTGTTTCTGGACGTATGAATTACGTGTCTTTATTGCCTTTGCTGAACGACTTGTGTACTAGCTAGAATTATCTTCACAACTATCTTGTATCAAAGTTATTGTGTGCTATATTTCATGCTTTATGTAAAATAAGCGGTATTGTAAGTTTGTAAAATATTGTATAAAAGTTTGAACGCGAAATATTATTACAATCAGTTTTTCATATAGAATTGTAGTAGTTGAATTGTATATTAGCTACTAAGTATGAACTTAACGGGTAGGTACTACCCGAATTTAAACTTATAAAACGCTAATATGAAGAAAAAGCTTTTATAAATGAGTTCATATTATGCTACGAAATACTATTAACTACTCTTAATATTCTGTATGATTAACTTGTTCCATTTGACTATTTTGAAGGTAATGGCACCGACTACTCGACACACCGTGAATATGAATGAAGAGGAATTCCGTACTTTTCTAGCTTCAAACATAGCCGCAGTACAGGCTGCGCTACATACCAACAATAACCTTGGATCTAGCAGTACAGGAAATCGTGTAGGATGCACCTACAAAGAATTCACTGCCTGCAAACCTTTGGAATTTGATGGAACTGAAGGACCGATCGGATTGAAACGGTGGACCGAGAAGGTCGAATCAGTGTTTGCCATAAGTAAGTGTACTTAAGAGGACAAAGTGAAGTACGCTACGCATACCTTCACAGGTTCTGCGTTAACATGGTGGAATACCTATCTAGAGCAAGTGGGACAAGACGATGTGTACGCACTACCGTGGTCAGCATTCAAGCACTTGATGAACGAGAAGTACCGTCCCAGAACCGAGGTCAATAAGCTCAAGACAGAACTTAGAGGGTTACGAACCCAAGGATTTGATATTACCACGTACGAAAGACGATTCACAGAACTGTGCCTATTGTGTCCGGGAGCATTCAAAGATGAGGAAGAGAATATCGACGCGTTTGTGAAAGGATTACCGGAAAGAATCCAAGAAGATATAAGTTCACACGAGCCCGCCTCCATACAACAGGCATGTAGAATGGCTCACAAACTAGTGAACCAGATTGAAGAAAGAATTAAAGAACAGACTGCTGAAGAGGCCAATGTGAAGCAAGTCAAAAGAAAGTGGGAGGAAAACGGTGATAAGAATCACCAATACAACAACAACAGCAATTACAACAATAATCGCAACAATTATCCCAACAATCGCAACATCCATCGCAACTACAACAAACGGCCCAACAACAACAACAACAACAACAACAACAACTACAACAATCATCCCAACAACAATAATAACCGCAACAACAACAACAATCAGAAGCAGCTATGCCAAAGGTGTGAAAAGTATCACTCGGGGTTCTGCACCAAATTTTGCAACAAGTGTAAAAGAAATGGTCATAGCTCGGCGAAGTGTGAGGTCTACGGACCAGGGGTTAATAGAACAAAAGGAACAAATGGTGTCAGAACGAGTAATGGCGGAGCAAGTAGTGTCGGAGCAAGTTATGCCAATGTAGTTTGTTATAAATGTGGAAAACCAGGCCACATTATTAGAAATTGCCCGAACCAGGAGAACACGAATGGACAAGGCCGCGGAAGAGTTTTCAATATTAATGCGGCAGAGGCACAGGAAGACCCGGAGCTTGTTACGGGTACGTTTCTTATTGACAATAAATCTGCTTACGTTTTATTTGATTCGGGTGCGGATAGAAGCTATATGAGTAGAGATTTTTGTGCTAAATTAAGTTGTCCATTGACGCCTTTGGATAGTAAATTTTTACTCGAATTAGCAAATGGTAAATTAATTTCAGCAGATAATATATGTCGGAATCGAGAAATTAAACTGGTTAGCGAAACATTTAAGATTGATTTGATACCAGTAGAGTTAGGGAGTTTTGATGTGATAATCGGTATGGACTGGTTGAAAGAAGTGAAAGCAGAGATTGTTTGTTACAAAAATGCAATTAGCATTATACGAGAAAAAGGAAAACCCTTAATGGTGTACGGAGAAAAGGGCAACACGAAGCTACATCTTATTAGTAATTTGAAGGCACAAAAACTAATAAGAAAAGGTTGCTATGCTGTTCTAGCACACGTCGAGAAAGTACAAACTGAAGAAAAGAGCATCAATGATGTTCCCATTGCAAAAGAATTTCCCGATGTATTTCTGAAAGAATTACCGGGATTACCCCCACATCGATCCGTTGAATTTCAAATAGATCTTGTACCAGGGGCTGCACCAATAGCTCGTGCTCCTTACAGACTCGCACCCAGCGAGATGAAAGAACTGCAAAGCCAATTACAAGAACTTTTAGAGCGTGGTTTCATTCGACCATGCACATCACCGTGGGGAGCTCCTGTTTTGTTTGTCAAGAAGAAAGATGGTACATTCAGGTTGTGTATCGACTACCGAGAGTTGAACAAACTTACCATCAAGAACCGCTACCCACTACCGAGAATCGACGACTTATTTGATCAACTACAAGGCTCGTCTGTTTATTCAAAGATTGACTTACGTTCCGGGTATCATCAAATGCGGGTGAAAGAAGATGATATTCCAAAGACTGCTTTCAGAACACGTTACGGTCATTACGAGTTTATGGTTATGCCGTTTGGTTTAACTAATGCACCAGTTGTGTTCATGGACCTTATGAACCGAGTGTGTGGACCATACCTTGACAAGTTTGTCATTGTTTTCATTGATGACATACTTATTTACTCAAAGAATGACCAAGAACACGGTGAACATTTGAGAAAGGTGTTAGAAGTATTGAGGAAGGAAGAATTGTACGCTAAGTTTTCAAAGTGTGCATTTTGGCTGGAAGAAGTTCAATTCCTCGGTCACATAGTGAACAAAGAAGGTATTAAGGTGGATCCGGCAAAGATAAAAACTGTTGAAAAGTGGGAAACCCCGAAAACTCCGAAACACATACGCCAGTTTTTAGGACTAGCTGGTTACTACAGAAGGTTCATCCAAGACTTTTCCAGAATAGCAAAACCCTTGACTGCATTAACGCATAAAGGGAAGAAATTTGAATGGAATGATGAACAAGAGAAAGCGTTTCAGTTATTGAAGAAAAAGCTAACTACGGCACCTATATTGTCATTGCCTGAAGGGAATGATGATTTTGTGATTTATTGTGACGCATCAAAGCAAGGTCTCGGTTGTGTATTAATGCAACGAACGAAGTTGATTGCTTATGCGTCTAGACAATTGAAGATTCACGAACAAAATTATACGACGCATGATTTGGAATTAGGCGCGGTTGTTTTTGCATTAAAGACTTGGAGGCACTACTTATATGGGGTCAAAAGTATTATATATACCGACCACAAAAGTCTTCAACACATATTTAATCAGAAACAACTGAATATGAGGCAGCGTAGGTGGATTGAATTATTGAATGATTACGACTTTGAGATTCGTTACCACCCGGAGAAGGCAAATGTGGTAGCCGATGCCTTGAGCAGGAAGGACAGAGAACCCATTCGAGTAAAATCTATGAATATAATGATTCATAATAACCTTACTACTCAAATAAAGGAGGCGCAACAAGGAGTTTTAAAAGAAGGAAATTTAAAGGATGAAATACCCAAAGGATCGGAGAAACATCTTAATATTCGGGAAGACGGAACCCGGTATAGGGCTGAAAGGATTTGGGTACCAAAATTTGAAGATATGAGAGAAATGGTACTTAGAGAAGCTCATAAAACCAGATACTCAATACATCCTGGAACGGGGAAGATGTACAAGGATCTTAGGAAATATTTTTGGTGGCCGGGTATGAAAGCCGATGTTGCTAAATACGTAGGAGAATGTTTGACGTGTTCTAAGGTCAAAGCTGAGCATCAGAAACCATCAGGTCTACTTCAACAACCCGAAATCTCGGAATGGAAATGGGAAAACATTACCATGGATTTCATCACTAAATTGCCAAGGACTGCAAGTGGTTTTGATACTATTTGGGTAATAGTTGATCGTCTCACCAAATCAGCACATTTCCTGCCAATAAGAGAAGACAACAAGATGGAGAAGTTAGCACGACTGTATTTGAAGGAAGTCATCTCCAGACATGGAATACCAATCTCTGTTATCTCTGATAGGGATGGCAGATTTATTTCAAGATTTTGGCAGACATTACAGCAAGCATTAGGAACTCATCTAGACATGAGTACTGCCTATCATCCACAAACTGATGGGCAGAGCGAAAGGACGATACAAACGCTTGAAGACATGCTACGAGCATGTGTTATTGATTTCGGAAACAGTTGGGATCGACATCTACCATTAGCAGAATTTTCCTACAACAACAGCTACCATTCAAGCATTGAGATGGCGCCGTTTGAAGCACTTTATGGTAGAAAGTGCAGGTCTCCGATTTGTTGGAGTGAAGTGGGGGATAGACAGATTACGGGTCCGGAGATTATACAAGAAACTACCGAGAAGATCATCCAAATTCAACAACGGTTGAAAACCGCCCAAAGTCGACAAAAGAGCTACGCTGACATTAAAAGAAAAGATATAGAATTTGAAATTGGAGAGATGGTCATGCTTAAAGTTGCACCTTGGAAAGGTGTTGTTCGATTTGGTAAACGAGGGAAATTAAATCCAAGGTATATTGGACCATTCAAGATTATTGATCGTGTCGGACCAGTAGCTTACCGACTTGAGTTACCTCAACAACTCGCGGCTGTACATAACACTTTCCACGTCTCGAATTTGAAAAAATGTTTTGCTAAAGAAGATCTCACTATTCCGTTAGATGAAATCCAAATCAACGAAAAACTTCAATTCATCGAAGAACCCGTCGAAATAATGGATCGTGAGGTTAAAAGACTTAAGCAAAACAAGATACCAATTGTTAAGGTTCGATGGAATGCTCGTAGAGGACCCGAGTTCACCTGGGAGCATGAAGATCAGATGAAGAAGAAATACCCGCATCTATTTCCAGAAGATTCGTCAACACCTTCAACAGCTTAAAATTTCGGGACGAAATTTATTTAACGGGTAGGTACTGTAGTGACCCGAACTTTTCCATGTTTATATATATTAATTGAGATTGATATTTACATGATTAAATGTTTCCAACATGTTAAGCAATCAAACTTGTTAAGACTTGATTAATTGAAATATGTTTCATATAGACAATTGACCACCCAAGTTGACCGGTGATTCACGAACGTTAAAACTTGTAAAAACTATATGATGACATATATATGGATATATATATAGTTAACATGATACTATGATAAGTAAACATATCATTAAGTATATTAACAATGAACTACATATGTAAAAACAAGACTACTAACTTAATGATTTTTAAACGAGACATATATGTAACGATTATCGTTGTAAAGACATTTAATGTATATATATATCATATTAAGAGATATTCATACATGATAATATCATGATAATATAATAATTTAAAATCTCATTTGATATTATAAACATTGGGTTAACAACATTTAACAAGATCGTTAACCTAAAGGTTTCAAAACAACACTTACATGTAACGACTAACGATGACTTAACGACTCAGTTAAAATGTATATAAATGTAGTGTTTTAATATGTATTTATACACTTTTGAAAGACTTCAATACACTTATCAAAATACTTCTACTTAACAAAAATTCTTACAATTACATCCTCGTTCAGTTTCATCAACAATTCTACTCGTATGCACCCGTATTCGTACTCGTACAATGCACAGCTTTTAGATGTATGTACTATTGGTATATACACTCCAATGATCAGCTCTTAGCAGCCCATGTGAGTCACCTAACACATGTGGGAACCATCATTTGGTAACTAGCATGAAATATCTCATAAAATTACAAAAATATGAGTAATCATTCATGACTTATTTACATGAAAACAAAATTACATATCCTTTATATCTAATCCATACACCAACGACCAAAAACACCTACAAACACTTTCATTCTTCAATTTTCTTCATCTAATTGATCTCTCTCAAGTTCTATCTTCAAGTTCTAAGTGTTCTTCATAAATTCTACAAGTTCTAGTTACATAAAATCAAGAATACTTTCAAGTTTGCTAGCTCACTTCCAATCTTGTAAGGTGATCATCCAACCTCAAGAAATCTTTGTTTCTTACAGTAGGTTATCATTCTAATACAAGGTAATAATCATATTCAAACTTTGGTTCAATTTCTATAACTATAACAATCTTATTTCAAGTGATGATCTTACTTGAACTTGTTTTCGTGTCATGATTCTGCTTCAAGAACTTCGAGCCATCCAAGGATCCGTTGAAGCTAGATCCATTTTTCTATTTTCCAGTAGGTTTATCCAAGGAACTTAAGGTAGTAATGATGTTCATAACATCATTCAATTCATACATATAAAGCTATCTTATTCGAAGGTTTAAACTTGTAATCACTAGAACATAGTTTAGTTAATTCTAAACTTGTTCGCAAACAAAAATTAATCCTTCTAACTTGACTTTTAAAATCAACTAAACACATGTTATATATCTATATGATATGCTAACTTAATGATTTAAAACCTGGAAACACGAAAAACACCGTAAAACCGGATTTACGCCGTCGTAGTAACACCGCGGGCTGTTTTGGGTTAGTTAATTAAAAACTATGATAAACTTTGATTTAAAAGTTGTTATTCTGAGAAAATGATTTTTATTATGAACATGAAACTATATCCAAAAATTATGGTTAAACTCAAAGTGGAAGTATGTTTTCTAAAATGGTCATCTAGACGTCGTTCTTTCGACTGAAATGACTACCTTTACAAAAACGACTTGTAACTTATTTTTCCGACTATAAACCTATAATTTTTCTGTTTAGATTCATAAAATAGAGTTCAATATGAAACCATAGCAATTTGATTCACTCAAAACGGATTTAAAATGAAGAAGTTATGGGTAAAACAAGATTGGATAATTTTTCTCATTTTAGCTACGTGAAAATTGGTAACAAATCTATTCCAACCATAACTTAATCAACTTGTATTGTATATTATGTAATCTTGAGATACCATAGACACGTATACAATGTTTCGACCTATCATGTCGACACATCTATATATATTTCGGAACAACCATAGACACTCTATATGTGAATGTTGGAGTTAGCTATACAGGGTTGAGGTTGATTCCAAAATATATATAGTTTGAGTTGTGATCAATACTGAGATACGTATACACTGGGTCGTGGATTGATTCAAGATAATATTTATCGATTTATTTCTATACATCTAACTGTGGACAACTAGTTGTAGGTTACTAACGAGGACAGCTGACTTAATAAACTTAAAACATCAAAATATATTAAAAGTGTTGTAAATATATTTTGAACATACTTTGATATATATGTATATATTGTTATAGGTTCGTGAATCAACCAGTGGCCAAGTCTTACTTCCCGACGAAGTAAAAATTTGTGAAAGTGAGTTATAGTCCCACTTTTAAAATCTAATATTTTTGGGATGAGAATACATGCAGGTTTTATAAATGATTTACAAAATAGACACAAGTACGTGAAACTACATTCTATGGTTGAATTATCGAAATCGAATATGCCCCTTTTTATTAAGTCTGGTAATCTAAGAATTAGGGAACAGACACCCTAATTGACGCGAATCCTAAAGATAGATCTATTGGGCCTAACAAACCCCATCCAAAGTACCGGATGCTTTAGTACTTCGAAATTTATATCATATCCGAAGGGTGTCCCAGAATGATGGGGATATTCTTATATATGCATCTTGTTAATGTCGGTTACCAGGTGTTCACCATATGAATGATTTTTATCTCTATGTAGGGGATGTGTATTGAAATATGAAATCTTGTGGTCTATTATTATGATTTGATATATATAGGTTAAACCTATAACTCACCAACATTTTTGTTGACGTTTTAAGCATGTTTATTCTCAGGTGATTATTAAGAGCTTCCGCTGTCGCAAACTTAAATAAGGACGAGATTTGGAGACCATGCTTGTATGATATTGTGTAAAAACTGCATTCAAGAAACTTATTTTGTTGTAACATATTTGTATTTTAAACCATTATGTAATGGTCGTGTGTAAACAGGATATTTTAGATTATCATTATTTGATAATCTACGTAAAGTTTTTTTTAAAACCTTTATCTATGAAATAAAGGTTATGGTTTGTTTTAAAAATGAATGCAGTCTTTGAAAAACGTCTCATATAGAGGTCAAAACCTCGCAACGAAATCAATTAATATGGAACGTTTTTAATCAATAAGAACGGGACATTTCACATATGTTGTTAGATGTTAAAAGTTGATGTTTTAATTGTGTTACTAGCATCACTAGCTTCAATTTGATGTGTAGGTTGCCTTAGAAAACTTCATGAACTTGATTATTGATTTTGGTGAATTTGGGTTAGGGTTTGATGAACTTGAAATGGACTTTTGATGCATTGAATGCCATGGATTATTATTGGTAAGTGTTTAGTTGGATTGTATGCTTGATTACCTTCGAAACGGCATATCATTCATGTAAATTGGTTGCCCGAATCATTGAATTGCATTTATGAACTTGTATGCGGTTAATGTTAAGCATTAGATGCGGTTTTGGTTGTTGTAATAGGTAGATTGATTGATAAAATGTGTTTAGTTGTTTTCCTCGTCAAATTGCCTTCCCAACGGTATAAGATACTTGTCTTGATTGTTTGCGGATCATAAATGGTGATTGTTTGAAGCTAGGTTCGTGCATAAAACTTAAAAACTGCCAGAATTCTCTACACAGGTAATGGCGCGGCGCGCCATATACCCGCGCGACGCGCCAAAGTGGTCTGTCCAACTTTGTCAATTTTCGAATAATGTTTGCTATGCTACGCACCTCCGATTCACATGTAACTTGTTCTAACATGCTCATACATGATTGAAAACCTCAGAAAAATAGTTCGGGACCCGACCCGAACGTGTTGACTTTTTCGTTGACTTTGACCGACCAAAGTTTGACTTTTTGTCAAACTTAACCAAATGATTATGCAACCTTCCTAACTTGTTTATATACTTGTATCTTGCATGAAACTTGACAATTTGATTTCACATGCTACGTAATCGAGTCGTAACGAGCCATAGGACTAATTAAACATCTTTGACCTATCGTGTTTACCGTTATTGATACGACCTATTTGTTTAGGTCAAGACTAGCACTATCCTTCGCACACGTTATTTTGTGAAGTACTTTTCGTACGTGCACTCAAGGTGAGATCATAGTCCCACTTTTACTCTTTTGCACTTACATTTGGGATGAGAAAAACATAAACGTTTCTTTTTACTAAGTGAACACAAGTACAGGAAAACAAACATTCTACATACGAGTTTGAACAAAAATCCTCAATTCGATTATCATTAGTTACACTTGCCGGGTGTAAGCGAGAACTTATGTTATATGGCCATATGGGTTTGACAAACCCTCATTCAAACGGTTCGCTACCGTTTACGAATGAAATGTATTTTCGAGAAACAGTGTATGTTCTAACGCTATTGTGATGGGGTTCTATGGAAGGAATGTTAAGCATTGATAATTGGGTGCTCGTGAAACAAACTTTTGGAATGTATTACTATTATCTCATGGTTGCAAATCTTGTGGTTCACTTGTACTTACTTACTTAAACCTATGATTTCACCAACGTTTTCGTTGACATATTTCAATGTTTTTCTCAGGTCCTTGAACGATACATGATACATGCTTCCGCTCATTATTTTGATACTTGCATTGGAGGTCGAGTATATATGCATACATGGAGCGTCTTTTGGCTACTTTTAAATTGTGTCGCATAAGTTTCATTTGTACTTAAAACTTTGTATCGTAACTTGTGGTGGAACTATTCTTGTAAACTTTGAACAATCTTTACATTTGAAATGAATGCGACATATCTTTAGGTCAAACGTTGTTTTAAAGACTTATGACCACGTAACGGGACCTAAGTAGACGGCGCCGTCAATGACGATTTTGTCGGGTCGCTACAGATGGTATCAGAGCATTGGTTGTAGGGATTTAGAGTTCATTGGTGTCGACCCCGAGTCATAGGGTACATTGGTGAGTCTAGACTACAACCGGCATATAGACTTGAAGTAGGAATTACTTGACTACTTGTGAATTTATACTCGAACGCTTCTACTCATATCTACTCTTGGTTCATCTTAATCTCACGTTGTTTAATTTGATTGACACGCCACCTTGACTATATGAAATGATGTCGAATGCACATATGAATCAGGGTAATATAATTTCCGGGATTATATTACGGTGACTCATATGAACGTTCCGACATTATGACATAAAGAATTTAAGGCGAGTCGAAGAAAAACTTCTCTTTATCTTTATTCTATATCACGGTTAGTATTATTGAGAATACTAATCAATGATATTCTTGTGTCTTGAAGGAACAATGGCTCCTCGTCGTGTACGCCGCAATGAAACTCCCGAACAAGCTCTCGAACGGATGATAGCTACCGCCGTAGATGCGGCCATGGCCGGTCACTCATCCAACAACAACAACAATAATAACAACAACCACAACAACAACAACAATGGAGCCGGTAACTCAAATGAGGGATGCTCCTATAAAGCTTTCATGGGGTGCAACCCTCACACTTTTGATGGAACCGGGGGACCGGTCGTGCTCACCCGATGGTTTGAGCAAACGGAAGCCGTCTTTAGCATAAGCGGTTGTCGGGACCAAGACAAGGTCAAATACTCCACTCACACCTTCGCCGGTGTCGCTCTTACATGGTGGAATACTTATGTACAATCGGTGGGTACCGATGAAGCTCACGCCCTCTCTTGGGCCGATTTGAGGGAAAAGATGATTGTCGAATATTTCCCTCGTGAAGAAACCCGAAGGCTCGAACAAGAGCTAAGAACTTTAAAGGCGATCAGAAATGATCTCAAGGCTTACAATCAACGATTTTCCGAACTAGCCTTGATGTGCCCAAATCTTGTGAACCCCGAAGCTTTAAGGGTTGAACTTTACATGGATGGTCTTCCAAAGAGTATCAAACACGGAGTAATGTCATCCAAACCCACTAATCATCAAGAAGCTTTGAACATGGCCCGCAAATTGATAGAAACGGTTGACGAAATTGTAGTTCCGGCACCTAAGGCCGAGGATAAATCGGGCGGCAACAAAAGAAAGTGGGAACCCTCCCAATCAAACAACAACAACTTTGCTAAGAAGCCTTACACCTCCGACGGCAAGACGGGTTATGCTGGGAACCTACCTCTTTGCAACAAATGCAACAAACATCACTTTGGTGAATGTAGTAAGTTAATTTGCCACCGGTACCAAGGAGTTGGTCATAAGGCCAACGATTGTAAAAGTGCCACCCCCGTCGCTCGAAAGTGGCCTAATGCACCAAAGACGGGCACTTGTTACGAATGTGGCCAAACGGGTCATTATAGAAATGCATGCCCAAAGAAGAAAGATAACCCCAATACGCGCGGCCGAGCTTTCAACATCAACACCGAGGAAGCCCGGGATGACACTGAACTAGTCACGGGTACGTTTCTTCTCAACAATTCTTATGTCTCTTGCTTATTCGATTCGGGTGCCGATAAATGCTTTGTATCCAAGACTTTGACTCATTCTTTTAGCACTCCACCTCTTCCATTAGATACCACTTATACCATTGAAGTGGCTAACGGAAAACTATTAAGTGCCGACACATATTACCGAGGGTGTACGTTAAACATTTTGGGTAAGGAATTTGAAATTGACTTGATACCCATGGAACTAGGAAGCTTTGATGTAATAATCGGTATGAATTGGTTAGTCAAAATGAAATCTCACATCCTTTGTGATCTTAACGCAATCCGAATTCCTATCGAGAATGGTGAACCTTTGATTGTTTATGGCGATAAGAGTGATAATGCTAAAAACGAACATATATTTCATAGCATTATTCCTCAAGAAAGACAAGCTTTTAGTTGCAATTGTTCTATTTACAAGTGATATTCGTTTAAATAATAAAAGGTGAAGACAAAAGACAGATTCGACGAATTGAAGACGCAAACGACCAAAAAGCTCAAAAGTACAAAAGACAATCAAAAAGGTTCCAATTATTGATAAGAAACGTCTCGAAATTACAAGAGTACAAGATACAAAACGCAAAGTACAAGATATTAAATTGTACGCAAGGACGTTCGAAAATCCGGAACCGGGACCAGAGTCAACTCTTAACGCTCGACGCAACGGACTAAAAATTACAAGTTAACTATGTATATAAATATAATATAATATATAATTAATTATATTAATTATATATATATTATATTTATAAATAAAAACCGTCGGCAGAGAAAGACTCCAAAGTTGTGAGCTGTAATTTCAAACTCCGCGACTCGCGGAGTTTGAAGGCCAAAATGGCCGCGAGTCGCGGAGCCCCCAGTTTTGAAACTCCCTATAAAGCAAACCGAAATCTGATCATTTTCATCATCTTTTTCTTCTTCTCCTCATACGTAAAATATATATATATATTTATAATTTATATTTTAATTTTAATTATAATTCTAATAATAAGGGTATGTTGGCGAATGTTGTAAGGGTGTAAGTCGAAATTCTGTCCGTGTAACGCTACGCTATTTTTAATCATTGTAAGTTATGTTCAACCTTTTTATATTAATGTCTCGTAGCTAATTTATTATTATGCTTATTTAAAACGAAGTAATCATGATGTTGGGCTAATTACTAAAATTGGGTAATTGGGCTTTGTACCATAATTGGGGTTTGGACAAAAGAACGACACTTGTGGAAATTAGACTATGGGCTATTAATGGGTTTTATATTTGTTTAACTAAATGATAGTTTGTTAATGTTAATATAAAGATTTACAATTGGGCGTCCCTATAAATTACCATATACACTCAATCGGACACGATGGGCGGGGTATTTATATGTACGAATAATCGTTCATTTAACCGGACACGGTAATGGATTAATAGCCACTAGAATAATTAAAACAGGGGTGAAATTATGTAAAAGGACACTTGGCATAATTGATAACAAAATATTAAAACTTTGGGTTACACTCAGTCGACATCCTGGTGTAATTATTAAACAAAGTATTAAAATCTTGTTACAGTTTAAATCCCCAAATAGTTGGAATATTTAACTTCGGGTATAAGGATAATTTGACGAGGACACTCGCACTTTATATTTATGACTGATGGACTGTTATGGACAAAAACCAGACGGACATATTAAATAATCCAGGACAAAGGACAATTAACCCATGGGCATAAAACTAAAATCAACACGTCAAACATCATGATTACGGAAGTTTAAATAAGCATAATTCTTTTATTTCATATTTAATTTCCTTTATTTTATATTTAATTGCACTTCTAATTATCGCACTTTTATTTATTGTTATTTAATCGCACTTTTAATTATCGTACTTTTTAATTATCGCAATTTTATTTTATCGCACTTTTATTGCAATTTCATTATCGTTATTTATTTTACGCTTTAAATTAAGTCTTTTATTTATTTAATATTTTACATTAGGTTTTAACTGCGACTAAAGTTTTAAAATCGACAAACCGGTCATTAAACGGTAAAAACCCCCCTTTATAATAATAATATTACTTATATATATGTTTGTATTTTTATAAAAGTAAATTAATATAGCGTTGAGCTTTGTTTAAAAAAGATTCCCTGTGGAACGAACCGGACTTACTAAAAACTACACTACTGTACGATTAGGTACACTGCCTATAAGTGTTGTAGCAAGGTTTAAGTATATCCGTTCTCTAAATAAATAAATATCTTGTGTAAAAATGTATCGTATTTAATAGTATTTCCTGCTAAAATTAATAAGTATTTTATATACCCCTCGCGAAACATCAAAGAGTTGCACCAGACTCAACCTCGTTTCGTGCCTTAAAGTTAGAAAACTACTCCGTAAGGGTTGTTTTACGATCCTTGCCCACGTTAAGAAAGTCGAGTCCGATGAGAAGCATATCGATGATGTGCAAATTGTTAGTGACTTTTCCGATGTATTTCCCGACGAATTGCCGGGTCTTCCACCTCATCGACCGGTTGAATTCCAAATCGATCTTATTCCGGGAGCCGCACCCGTAGCACGTGCACCGTATAGACTTGCTCCATCCGAAATGCAAGAATTGCAAAGTCAAATCCAAGAACTACTTGATCGTGGTTTTATCCAACCTAGCCATTCACCATGGGGCGCTCCGATTTTGTTTGTTAAAAAGAAAGACGGATCCCTACGAATGTGCATTGACTATCGTGAACTAAACAAATTGACGGTTAAGAACCGATATCCTCTTCCTCGCATCGATGACCTCTTTGATCAACTACAAGGGTCTTGTGTATATTCGAAAATCGATCTTCGCTCGGGTTATCATCAATTGAGGGTTAAGGGGGAAGATGTCTCCAAAACCGCTTTCCGAACTCGTTATGGTAGTTATGAATTCCTTGTCATGCCATTTGGTCTCACTAACGCACCGGCGGTGTTCATGGATCTTATGAACCGCATGTGCAAACCGTATCTCGATAAATTCGTTATTGTGTTCATCGATGACATATTGATCTATTCTAAAAATGAAGAAGAGCACGAACAACATCTTCGACTTGTGCTTGAACTCTTGAGACAAGAACGCACTTTTAATTATCGTACTTTTTAATTATCGCAATTTTATTTTATCGCACTTTTATTGCAATTTCATTATCGTTATTTATTTTATGCTTTAAATTAAGTCTTTTATTTATTTAATATTTTACATTAGGTTTTAACTGCGACTAAAGTTTTAAAATCGACAGACCGGTCATTAAACGGTAAAAACCCCCCTTTATAATAATAATATTACTTATATATATGTTTGTATTTTTATAAAAGTAAATTAATATAGCGTTGAGCTTTGTTTAAAAAAGATTCCCTGTGGAACGAACCGGACTTACTAAAAACTACACTACTGTACGATTAGGTACACTGCCTATAAGTGTTGTAGCAAGGTTTAAGTATATCCGTTCTCTAAATAAATAAATATCTTGTGTAAAAATGTATCGTATTTAATAGTATTTCCTGCTAAAATTAATAAGTATTTTATATACCCCTCACGAAACATCAAGTATTTTTGGCGCCGCTGCTGGGGAATTTTCTAAACGCCGGAAGCGCAACGCTAATATAAAAAAGAAAAAAAAAACGTTTTAAATATTCGAAAATATAAAAAGAAAAACAAAAATATAAGTATTTTTAAGATTTTGTTAAATATTTAAGTTTTATAAGTTTCTTTATTTTTATTTTAGTTTATAAAAATATAAGTTTTATTTAAATATCTTTTATTTATATAAAAACAGAAAACAAAAAAAAATAAATAAATAAAAAAAAATAAAGAAAAACGCTTCGAATTTGAAACCTGTCAGTTGAAATTTGAAACCCCGCGAGTCGCGGGGTTTGATGTTTTGAGTACCGCAAGTCGCGGAGATTATCTGACAGGCGACAAAACCCTAAATTAGCATTAATTACGAGTGATTAATTATTATTATTATTATTAACCCTAGTTTTTATAATTAGTTTTAATTTTAGTTTTACTTTTTATTTATTTTATATTTTGTTTAATTAGTTTAATTAAATTATAAAATTAGTAGTTTTATTAAATAAATAATATAAAAATAATATTTTTATAAAAATTGTACTTTTTACAACTTTTTGTATATTTTTATATTTTGTCCCTTTTTAATCGTTGTAGCGTAATATTTGTATTTTTTCGCTCATATTTAATTTTAAACTTAGTTTTTGCCATAGTCATTTTTACTCCTAGATTTTAGGTTTTGCCGTAGAATTCCTTAAGTGCTTTTTCTTTAGACTAAGATTTAGGTGCTTTAGAATTTTGCGACGCCTTTTTAAGTTTTAGTTTCTTTTTAAGTTATTTCCATTTGGGATTTAGTTTTTCCTGTAAGCTTTAATATTTTTCGACGACTTTTACCTATGTATCAATTATCATTCCAATTAGTAATCTCAATTTACGATTATAATTTTAAGTTAGTTGTAGTAATAAGGTTAGGTTAGTCAAGTATTTTTAAGTTTTATAAGTTTCTTTTATTTTTTCGTCACCTTTTATTTTTCAACCATTTTTCTTTTTCGACCTTTTTCGACGAACTCTTTTTCTTTCTTATTTCTCGCTATTCTAGTTTTAGGACATAGATTTTTATTCTACTTCTTATCTAAATTTCTTAAAATTACGAAAATTTATTTTAAGTGGTTAAATTAATAGACATCAAAATTTTCTGGTTCGTAGTAATAGTTGGATTTGTACGTGGACCGGGTTATTGGAGCCAAACAGTCCTCAATTATATTGAGACCAAACGAATCCTGCCCCTCTGCTGCATCTTTTGGCTATTCGAAACGTGGGCAAAATCAGAAAAGTCTATTGATTGGATAACTTATTATAATTCTTCTTTCATTTTTAAAACTAATAGGATATTCAGTGAATGCACCGAGCAAGACGTTCACCACCTTTTGTACGTTCACCACCTGTAACTAGATCAAGACATTTAGCAAATATAACCGCCGTTGATTTTTCTTTAGAATCGTCATCCAGTAGATCAAGTACTTCAGTTCAAATTTCCGATAATCCATTTTTTGAACCCGACCTCACAATTGAGAATCCGGAAAATATTCAGGAACGGTTCGTAGATCCTGAACCATTAAACTTTCCTCCGGAGCCACCAATCATTCAAACAGAGATTGTTGAGGAACGAACCATTAAATCAGAATCATCTAGTGATACCGATTCAACAAATTCAATTATGGAGAATCTGGATCTTTAAGTATGGAAGACCGAATGAGAGCTAAACGCACTGGCCAAGGTCACGCAATTACTCATCCAGACATTAATGCACCAGATTATGAAATCAAAGGACAAATTCTACACATGGTGACTAATCAATGCCAATTTAGTGGTGCGCCGAAGGAAGATCCAAATGAACATCTACGTACCTTTAATAGGATCTGCACACTATTTAAAATCCGAGAAGTGGAGGATGAACAGATATATCTCATGTTATTTCCCTGGACTTTAAAGGGAGAAGCCAAAGATTGGTTGGAATCGTTACCTGAAGGGGCGATTGATACATGGGATGTTTTAGTTGACAAATTTCTTAAATAATTCTTTCCTGCATCTAAAGCCGTAAGACTTCAAGCAGAAATTGTTACGTTTACACAGAAGCCAAATGAAACTCTATATGAGGCATGGACAAGATATGGAAAGTTGTTAAGAGGATATCCGCAACATGGTTTAGACACCTGTCAAATAGTACAAATATTCTACCAAGGATGCGACATCACTACAAGAAAAGACATAGATATAGCAGCTGGTGGTTCTATTATGAAGAAAACCGAAACTGATGCTTACAAAATTATTGATAATACTGCTTCCCACTCACATGAGTGGCACCAAGAAAAAGACATCGTTAGATCATCTAAAGCAGCTAGAGCCGATTCTAGCCATGACTTAGATTCCATTTCCGCAAAGATAGATGCTGTGGAGAGACGAATGGAAAAGATGACTAAAGATATTCACTCAATACGAATTAGTTGTGAGCAGTGTGGAGGACCACATTTGACAAAAGATTGTCTCAGTATTGAATTAACAATGGAACAAAGAGAGAATATTTCATACATAAACCAAAGGCCTGGAAATAATTATCAGAATAATTATCAACCGCCAAGACCGATTTACAATCAAAACCAAAATTATAACCGAAATATTCCATACAACAACCAACAAGGTCCTAGCAATCAACAAGTATCCAATAATACTTACAACCAGCAAAGACCTAATTTTCAAAACAAACCACCACAACAAACCGATGATAAAAAGCCGAATTTAGAAGATATGATGACGAAGCTAGTTGAAACTCAAACGCAGTTTTTCACATCTCAGAAACAAACCAATGAACAAAATGCTCAAGCATTTAGAAATCAACAAGCTTCTATTCAAAATCTGGAACAAGAAGTGAGTAACCTAGCAAGGTTAATAGGTGAAAGAAAACCGGGAAGTCTACCTAGTGATACAAATGCTAACCCCCGGAGTGAAACAGCTAAAGCCATTACCACAAGAAGTGGTACAACACTTAAACCACCTGAAATACCTGTAACTTCTGATGAAGCCATTCCTACTCCACAAGAACCACAACCTGATCAAGATAAGGAAAAAGAACCAGTAGTTGAAAAGGTTAATGAAGATAACACAGTTAAGGATAAACCTTATGTTAAACCATACCAACCACCACTTCCTTATCCGAGTAAAATAAAGAAAGAGAAACTTGAAGCCGAGCAATCCAAATTCTTGGATATGTTTAAACAGATAAATGTAAATCTTCCTTTCATTGATGTGATTTCAGGAATGCCTAGATATGCTAAATTCTTGAAAGATCTAATTTCAAATAGAAAGAAAATGGAAGAACTCTCGGCTGTTACTATGAATGCTAATTGTTCAGCAGTGCTGTTGAATAAGATACCAGAAAAATTATCTGATCCAGGAAGTTTCACAATTCCATGTTTTCTGGGTAGTCTTAGTTCAATAGAAGCATTGGCAGACTTAGGTGCTAGTATAAATCTAATGCCGTATTCACTATACGCTAAACTAGACCTTGGAGAATTGAAACCAACCAGAATAAGCATACAACTAGCCGATAGATCAATAAAATATCCTAGAGGGATAATGGAGAACATGCTAGTTAAAGTTGGTACTTTAGTATTTCCAGTAGATTTTGTTGTTCTGGACATGGAAGAAGATTCTCAAGTTCCTCTCATATTAGGAAGACCATTCTTAAACACGGCTAAAGCAATGATAGACGTGTTCGGTAAGAAACTGACCCTAAGTATAGAGGATGAGAGTGTTACCTTTTCAGTTGATAGAGCAATGCAACAACCACAATCTGCAGATGATACATGTTATTATATTCAAACTATAGATGCACATGCAGAATTATTAGAAGAATTTCCAGAATTACAAGGAACAGGAGAATGTTCTTTAGGAGAAGGTAATGAACCAATTGATGAAGCTGAAATGTTAGCTACACTTATAGCTAATGGATATGAACCAACAACAGAAGAAATTCAAATGCTAAAAGAAGAAGACAGATATTGATACAAATCATCGATAGAAGAACCTCCGAAATTAGAGTTAAAGCCACTTCCAAACCATTTGGAATACGCTTATTCACATGGTGAATCTGAATTACCTGTAATAATATCGTCTTCTCTTACTAAAAATGAGAAATCACAACTCATTTCTGTGTTGAAAGCTCATAAACCAGCCATTGCATGGAAGATTCATGATATTAAAGGAATAAGTCCTTCGTATTGCACACATAAAATCCTTATGGAAGAAGGTCATAAAACGTATGTGCAACGCCAACGAAGACTAAATCCTAATATGCAAGATGTAGTTAAGAAAGAGATTATTAAACTGCTAGATGCAGGTTTAATTTATCCAATCTCTGATAGTCCATGGGTAAGCCCAGTTCAATGCGTGCCTAAGAAGGGTGGCATGACTGTCATTACAAATGAGAAAAATGAGCTTATTCCTACTAGGACTGTAACAGGATGGCGTGTGTGTATTGATTATAGAAAATTAAATGACGCCACCAGAAAAGATCACTTTCCCTTACCTTTCATAGATCAAATATTGGAAAGATTAGCCGGAAATAGTTACTATTGTTTTCTAGATGGATTTTCCGGATATTTTCAAATTCCAATAGCACCCGAAGATCAAGAGAAAACCACATTCACGTGCCCTTATGGTACTTTTGCTTACAAACGCATGCCATTTGGACTTTGTAACGCCCCTGCAACCTTTCAAAGGTGTATGATGGCAATTTTTCACGACATGATAGAAGAATGCATGGAAGTATTCATGGATGACTTTTCAGTCTTCGGTGATACATTTAAATCATGTTTAGTTAATCTTGAACGAATGCTCATTAGATGCGAACAATCAAATCTAGTACTTAATTGGGAGAAATGCCATTTCATGGTTAAAGAAGGCATCGTTCTTGGACATAAAATTTCAAAAGAAGGAATTGAAGTGGATAGAGCTAAAGTAGATGTAATTGCTAAACTTCCACATCCCACCAATGTTAGAGGAGTTAGGAGTTTTCTAGGGCATGCCGGTTTTTACCGACGTTTCATAAAAGATTTTTCTAAAATTGCCACTCCTATGAATAAACTCCTAGAAAAGGATGCTCCATTCATCTTTTCAGATGAGTGTATCAAATCTTTTAATATTCTTAAAGAGAAACTCACTAATGCACCGATCATGATAACACCAAATTGGAATCTACCATTTGAACTAATGTGCGATGCAAGTGATTTTGCAATGGGAGCCGTTTTAGGACAAAGGATTGAAAAACGATTTCAACCTATATATTATGCTAGTAAGACGTTACAAGGAGCACAAACGAACTATACAACTACTGAAAAAGAACTCCTTGCTATTGTCTTTGCTTTTGACAAATTTCGATCATATCTCGTTCTAGCAAAAACGGTGGTCTATACCGACCATTCTGCTCTTAGATACCTATTTTCAAAACAAGATGCTAAACCAAGATTAATCTGTTGGATCTTACTCATACAAGAGTTTGATATTGAAATCCGAGATAAAAGAGGAGCAGAAAATCTCGCCGCTGATCATCTTTCTCGTCTTGAAAATCCCGAATTAGAAGTTCTAAATGAATCGGCCATACAAGACAACTTTCCTGATGAATATCTATTGAAGATAGATTATAAAGAAATCCCATGGTTTGCAGACTATGCAAATTATTTAGTATGTGGATTCCTTGAAAAAGGATTATCGTACCAAAAACGAAAGAAATTCTTCAGTGATATAAAACACTATTTTTGGGAAGATCCACATCTGTTTAAAAGTTGTCCCGATGGAATAATACGCCGATGTGTATTTGGAGATGAAGCTAGTAAAATATTAAACCATTGTCACACAGGACCAACAGGAGGGCATTATGGGCCTCAACTCACAGCAAGGAAAGTCTACGATGCTGGATTCTATTGGCCTACAATTTTCAAAGACGCACATCTTCTTTGCAAATCCTGTGATGCATGTCAAAGGGCCGGAAAAATAAGTCAACGTGATGAAATGCCACAAAATGTCATCCAAGTATGTGAAGTATTTGACATTTGGGGTATTGACTTTATGGGTCCATTTCCAAAATCTCATAATAATCTATATATACTCGTAGCCATTGATTATGTATCTAAATGGGCGGAAGCACAAGCTCTCCCAACTAACGATGCACGAGTTGTAGTCAACTTTTTAAAACGTCTTTTTGCAAGGTTTGGAACACCGAAAGCTTTAATAAGTGATCGGGGTACTCATTTCTGTAATAATCAACTTGAGAAAGTTCTTAAAAGATATGGAGTAACTCATAAAATCTCCACCGCATATCATCCACAAACAAGTGGACAAGTTGAAAATACCAACCGAGCTCTAAAACGTATTCTAGAGAAAACCGTAGGATCAAATCCGAAGGAATGGTCCATTAAATTGGAGGATGCACTCTGGGCTTTTAGAACAGCCTACAAAACTCCAATTGGAACCACACCTTTTAGACTTATTTATGGAAAAGCATGTCATCTTCCAGTAGAAATTGAACACAAAGCATTTTGGGCTTTGAAGACATGTAATCTTGATTTACATGAAGCTGGACGTCTCCGATTAAGTCAACTAAACGAATTAGAAGAATTAAGACATGAAGCATACGAAAATTCGTTAATCTATAAGGAAAGAACGAAGAAATGGCATGATAAAAGAATCAGAAGTTCAAAAGAATTTAAAGAAGGAGACAGAGTTCTTCTTTTCAATTCACGATTCAAGCTATTTCCTGGAAAATTGAAATCAAGATGGTCTGGACCATTCATAGTCAAAAGAGTTTTCCCATACGGAACGATAGAATTAATAAATTCAAATGGGATTGAATTTAAAGTTAATGGTCACAGAGTTAAACATTACATACATGGTCCGATGGAAGTCGACAACGAAGTTAATCACAATTTCGACACCACAGCTAACTAAGTGTGGGGAGAATCAAGTCTTTAAAGGATAATATGTATTTCTGTTAGAGTTAGATTGTCTGTTTTCGTGTAGTTCTCGAAAATGGAACCCGAATGGTCTTTCCCTAGCAGACCCTAAAGAACTAGTCTTCTCCCCCCATTCTAAATTTTTATTTTTTTTAGGTTTTTACAAAATGAAGACTGCCTGTGAACTAAACCATGGTCTAATGCTACACGCTTTGATCACTAAACGTAATAATGACATACTACCGAGTGAATTAGTATCAGTAATCAGAGAAAGAATGGACGGAGTTAGAAAAGAATCCAGATGCGAAGATAATAAATTACAATTTGGTAAAGGAAAATCAAAATCCGCAGCGAAAAGAAGAGCACGACACCTAGAAAGATGTCACAAATGCGGAAAATGGTCACATGGAGGTAAATGTTCAAATAATCAAACCTATTCAAATACCGAATTTGTTACTTTATGCAGAGACGGACCGTTCATATGTTTAGAAGAAAAGACACTGAATGCTCGAGGTTATGTAGCCATGGAAAACCAATTAAACCGACTATCTTATGAATGGGATAGATCATATAACTAAGAAATCTATTTCACAGGTATGTCTGTACAGTTTTTATTTTTATTTTTATTTTTAACCTTTTGATAATAAACGCTAATTTGTTCGCTAAAAAGTATTAAATTGGTGTTGAATAAAATTAGGTTTGGCGACCGAAATTATTGATATCATTCAAAAATTTATTACATCACTGCGAAATTGAACGTTTATTCTTAAGGTATAAATATCTTTAATCAATCAACCCAAAATATTTCAAAAATTCGTCATGAGTTAAATTAGGTCTTGGAATCGAAATTACTTTACCGAAAAGAGGGGCGCATATTTTTGATAATATTTGATTGATTAAAGTGGGATAAAAAGACAAAAAGATTTTTAATTTTATTTTTACCATGTTTTTAAAATTAATATTTGAACCCTTTATAAATATTGTAAACTTTGTAAAATCAATATTTTTAAAATTGTAAATATTTGAAAAAAAATTAATATAAGTTTGGTGTGAATTTATAATATGAATTTTTAAATTAAGATTGGTGTGAACTTTTAATTTTTAAAATATGAATTTTTAATTTTATGCATTTCAAATTTTAAGTTTGGTGTGAATTTTTAATATTAATTTTGAATTTTATATTTAAGTTGTGTGAATTTAAAAACAAAAATTTACTTTATCTCATTAAGTTAAGAATATGATTTTTAAAATTCGTCGTAAGTTGAAGACTAGGTCTTTGAACCGAAATTGCTTTACCCAAGGGAGGGACGAGAACTTTTATTATCATTATTTTTAATCTTATTGAATTAAAGTATGCCAAAAACATTGAAAAAACCCAAAAATCTTAGCTTTTAAAACAATCGCTACAAAAAGACAAATTTTAAAATTTTGTCGAGGGACGGACTAGGACATCGATCCGAAACGACCTCGTCCTAAATAACAAGGGAAACAAAATTTTAAAATTAAGTACTTAATTGTTTCATAAGTTAATGATTATATAAAAAAAAAATAGCAAACTCCGCGACTCGCGGAGTTTGAAGGCTTAAATGCCGCGAGTCGCGGGAGTACCGGATTACAGAAAAAAATAAAACGTAAAAAAACAGAGCAGTTCACTCCCCCACCCAAAAATACTGCGAAGAACAGCGAAAAAACCCACGAAAAACCCGAAAAAAAACTCCCCAAAATCACAATTTTTAACCGTTAATCATCAAATCTTTTGCTAAAATCATGTTGAGAAGGATGCTATCTAGGAATTACTCAAGAAAAACGGTAAATTTCTACACCTAAACACCATATCCTACGTATAACCCTGCAGAAGCATTCTATAGCACCTATGGTTATGCCTGGAACCCCTATTGGTACCAGTATCATCCCTAGTATACTTATTATTTTTTTTTTTTGTAATTTGTAATGATTGATACGTTTAATACTTTTGTTAATATTGTAATAGTTTTTATAATTGTCTAACTTTTATTCTTAGATTTTAATAATTTTTGAATGTGGGGTAATATACCAAACTTCAAAAATATGTATATATGGTTGCAGTTTATCTTATGTACACAACAGGGTAAAACAACGCATTTTCAAATACTGGCATTAAGTTCAGCAAAAGCAACTAATTTTGACGACAAGATGCAAAATATATGTGAAATAACAACAAGACGGAATGAACAAATGATGTGCACCATTTATCATTCAGCAAACAAACGCCAATATATTTGGAAACTTTGGTAAAAATTTAATCATTTTCACACAAATCACCCTCAATAATTTAAATTATTACTGATTTCTTGCAAATGAGGGCATTGCAAGATCTTAAGTGTGGGAAGGGGTTAAATTCTTTCGGATTTTAAAACTTTTTACTTTATACACTTGGTTACCATTAAAAATACTAGTAAAGCAGTAGTTGTATTAGAATCTAGTGCTCTCTGATAATAAAGAACAGCCCTAGTCTTATATACTGACTACCCAATTCTAGTAAAATTTTTCAAAATTTTCAATTAAATGAACTCAAAATCATGTTTATACATATTTATGAACAATAAAACTAGGTTTTAACACCGAAATTATTGTTACCTCGGAAAGGACATAAATTGAGAAACAAACTAAAATGTTAAAATTCATTTAAAATGGAATAGAGGACGATAAAAAGGAAAATAAAAGCCAAGTGTGGGAAAATTTACCAAGTTATCTTAAACATATGTCACATATATCTGTAACAAATAACTGAAAATACTCTTGCTTTGGACTAAACTAAACTGTTTTACCCAATGAAAGAAAAGAAAAGATGGATCTACACGATGAATCAATTCCATCATTAAAAGGAAGTAAAGTCTTCCGAAAAAGACACGCGCTTCTTGATTTAGGTCATGAAGTTGTCGTCCAGACCAGCTGTAGGTTGACGAAAAATCTAGAAAAGTCATCACTAAAATCAGCAGGAAATCCACGGACCTCAGCATTAAACAGGGTCGCCAAGTGGTCAAATTTATTCTAACCATGAGAAGGATTTATCTTGTACAATGGGGGGACACCATGCAAATTAGCTAGATAAGACTAATGAATCAGATCCCCAGAAAGGATAATCTCCTTAAAGATTAAAAATCAGCTTTTAAGACTGATATTACTCAATCCTTGAGATTGACTTTAAAGATTGAGAATTACAAACTCATGGAATTCGATGATATCTAAACTCGAGCTTGAACGAGAAAATATTTTGATCAAATTAAAACCGATTTGTTTTCTGAAAACTCATTTTCAATGCGTTCATTACCATGGAACGTAAAATCCTAGGAATTCACCTGGAATTCATTAGGTCACCTGAACTAAATCGGGTGTCAACCGTAAGAACGGTGGTTGCATAATGGTCAAAGACAGGACCTTGTGCCAGACCGAAAAATCATAAGGGTGAGCTTTACTATTGCTCCTACCAAGGATAGTAATTGCATCCGACACGTTATAGACCATAATTAAAAGCATGTCAGGGGACATTGCCTTAACAGTTGCTTGTTCAACGCTTTCCTTTACAACCGGACGGTAGTTTATCGAAAGGTAATATACGGGACAAGTAAACTGGACGTGTTGCTTTCCAAATACAAGGTTAGCAAGTAGGTGACACAAAACCATAAGTTTTGAGCTAAAATTTTCAAATCTGAAACCCACCAAACCCACAAAAATATTTTGCAAACACCGGTAAAGGGTTATCCCGGAAAACTTATCTAGGGTAAAAACTAGATTTAATTTTCAAAAGATCAAATGTTTTTATAAAGATCCAATTTCCTTAATGGATCTAAATTTTTATAGTCATGTGGGACTGTAAACCATATCGTTACTACCATTGTTCATACCACCGTATAGAAATCACTGATGTACAAAGTGTGAAGAATAAAGAAGTGATTCTAGTATTTCAAGACGATATTGCTTGAGGACAAGCAACGCTCAAGTGTGGGAATATTTGATAATGCTAAAAACGAACATATATTTCATAGCATTATTCCTCAAGAAAGACAAGCTTTTAGTTGCAATTGTTCTATTTACAAGTGATATTCGTTTAAATAATAAAAGGTGAAGACAAAAGACAGATTCGACGAATTGAAGACGCAAACGACCAAAAAGCTCAAAAGTACAAAAGACAATCAAAAAGGTTCCAATTATTGATAAGAAACGTCTCGAAATTACAAAAGTACAAGATTCAAAACGCAAAGTACAAAATATAAAATTGTACGCAAGGACGTTCGAAAATCCGGAACCGGGACTAGAGTCAACTCTTAACGCTCGACGCAACGGACTAAAAATTACAAGTTAACTATGTATATAAATATAATATAATATATAATTAATTATATTAATTATATATATATTATATATATATATATTAAAAAACCATCGGCAGAGAAAACTCCAAGGACTGAGCTGTAAATACTATCTCCGCGACTCGCGGAGTTTGAAGGGGTTTTTGCCGCGAGTCGCGGAGCCCCAAAATTCAACTCTGGCTATAAAGCAAACCGAATTCTGATCAAATTTCATATTCTATTTCTATCTCTCTCTCAATATATACGTAATATATATATATAATTTATATTTTAATTTTAATTTTAATTTTAAATCCTAATAATAAGGGTATGTTAGCGAATGTTGTAAGGGTGTAAGTCGAAATTCTGTCCGTGTAACGCTACGCTATTTTTAATCATTGTAAGTTATGTTCAACCTTTTTATATTAATGTCTCGTAGCTAAGTTATTATTATGCTTATTTAAAACGAAGTAATCATGATGTTGGGCTAATTACTAAAATTGGGTAATTGGGCTTTGTACCATAATTGGGGTTTGGATAAAAGAACGACACTTGTGGAAACTAGACTATGGGCTATTAATGGGCTTTATATTTGTTTAACTAAATGATAGTTTGTTAATGTTAATATAAAGATTTACAATTGGGCGTCCCTATAAATTACCATATACACTCAATCGGACACGATGGGCGGGGTATTTATATGTACGAATAATCATTCATTTAACCGGACACGGGAATGGATTAATAGCCACTAGAATAATTAAAACAGGGGTGAAATTATGTAAAAAGACACTTGGCATAATTGATAACAAAATATTAAAACCTTGGGTTACACTCAGTCGACATCCTGGTGTAATTATTAAACAAAGTATTAAAATCTTGTTACAGTTTAAATCCCCAAATAGTTGGAATATTTAACTTCGGGTATAAGGATAATTTGACGAGGACACTCGCACTTTATATTTATGACTGATGGACTGTTATGGACAAAAACCAGACGGACATATTAAATAATCCAAGACAAAGGACAATTAACCCATGGGCATAAAACTAAAATCAACACGTCAAACATCATGATTACGGAAGTTTAAATAAGCATAATTCTTTTATTTCATATTTAATTTCCTTTATTTTATATTTAATTGCACTTCTAATTATCGCACTTTTATTTATTGTTATTTAATCGCACTTTTAATTATCGTACTTTTTAATTATCGCAATTTTATTTTATCGCACTTTTATTGCAATTTCATTATCGTTATTTATTTTACGCTTTAAATTAAGTCTTTTATTTATTTAATATTTTACATTAGGTTTTAACTGCGACTAAAGTTTTAAAATCGACAAACCGGTCATTAAACGGTAAAAACCCCCCTTTATAATAATAATATTACTTATATATATGTTTGTATTTTTATAAAAGTAAATTAATATAGCGTTGAGCTTTGTTTAAAAAAGATTCCCTGTGGAACGAACCGGACTTACTAAAAACTACACTACTGTACGATTAGGTACACTGCCTATAAGTGTTGTAGCAAGGTTTAAGTATATCCATTCTCTAAATAAATAAATATCTTGTGTAAAAATGTATCGTATTTAATAGTATTTCCTGCTAAAATTAATAAGTATTTTATATACCCCTCGCGAAACATCAAAGAGTTGCACCAGACTCAACCTCGTTTCGTGCCTTAAAGTTAGAAAACTACTCCGTAAGGGTTGTTTTACGATCCTTGCCCACGTTAAGAAAGTCGAGTCCGATGAGAAGCATATCGATGATGTGCAAATTGTTAGTGACTTTTCCGATGTATTTCCCGACGAATTGCCGGGTCTTCCACCTCATCGACCGGTTGAATTCCAAATCGATCTTATTCCGGGAGCCGCACCCGTAGCACGTGCACCGTATAGACTTGCTCCATCCGAAATGCAAGAATTGCAAAGTCAAATCCAAGAACTACTTGATCGTGGTTTTATCCAACCTAGCCATTCACCATGGGGCGCTCCGATTTTGTTTGTTAAAAAGAAAGACGGATCCCTACGAATGTGCATTGACTATCGTGAACTAAACAAATTGACGGTTAAGAACCGATATCCTCTTCCTCACATCGATGACCTCTTTGATCAACTACAAGGGTCTTGTGTATATTCGAAAATCGATCTTCGCTCGGGTTATCATCAATTGAGGGTTAAGGGGGAAGATGTCTCCAAAACCGCTTTCCGAACTCGTTATGGTAGTTATGAATTCCTTGTCATGCCATTTGGTCTCACTAACGCACCGGCGGTGTTCATGGATCTTATGAACCGCATGTGCAAACCGTATCTCGATAAATTCGTTATTGTGTTCATCGATGACATATTGATCTATTCTAAAAATGAAGAAGAGCACGAACAACATCTCCGACTTGTGCTTGAACTCTTGAGACAAGAACGACTTTATGCTAAATTCTCCAAGTGTGAATTTTGGTTAAAGGAAGTTCAATTTCTTGGTCATGTTGTAAGTGATCAAGGTATTAAAGTCGATCCCATGAAAATCGAAGCCATTAGTAAATGGGAGACTCCTACTACTCCTACTCACATTCGTCAATTCTTGGGTCTCGCCGGGTACTATCGTAGATTCATCGAAAACTTCTCTTTGGTTGCACGTCCTCTAACCACATTGACTCACAAGGGAAAGAAATTCATTTGGGTGACCGAACATGAATCCACATTCCAAATCTTGAAAACGAAGCTAACCACCGCTCCTATCTTGTCACTTCCCGAAGGCAATGATGACTTTGTTGTATATTGCGATGCCTCGAAACATGGTTTTGGGTGTGTATTGATGCAACGAACGAAAGTCATTGCTTATGCTTCTCGACAACTCAAAATTCATGAACGAAACTATACGACACATGATCTCGAACTCGGAGCCGTTGTCTTTGCACTTAAAATGTGGAGACACTATCTTTATGGAACCAAGAGTACTATCTTCACCGATCACAAAAGCCTTCAACACATCTTCGATCAAAAGCAACTAAACATGAGACAACGACGGTGGATTGAAACTTTGAACGATTACGATTGCGAGCTTCGTTTCCATCCCGGGAAGGCAAACGTAGTAGCCGATGCCTTAAGTCGAAAAGAAAGAGCGGTGCCTCTTCGTGTCCGAGCTTTAAACATCACCATTCACACCAACCTTAATAGCCAAATTCGGGTAGCCCAAGATGAGGCTCTCAAGGATGAAAACCTTTCACACGAGCTCTTGAACATTCTCGTCTCTCGATTCGAAATTAGGGAGACCGGACTCCGATATTACGCCGGAAGGATTTGGGTGCCTAGTTATGGGGACCTACGAAGCCTTATTTTAGATGAAGCCCATAAGTCACGATACTCGATTCACCCCGGTGCCAATAAGATGTACCACGACCTTAAACAACTATATTGGTGGCCGAACATCAAATGGGACGTAGCTACTTATGTTTCCAAGTGTTTGACATGTTCCAAAGTCAAAGCCGAACACCAAAGACCATCCGGACTACTTCAACAACCCGAGATCCCACAATGGAAGTGGGAAGGGATAACGATGGATTTTATCACCAAGCTACCAAAAACGACGGGCGGTTATGATACCATTTGGGTTATTGTTGACCGTCTCACCAAATCCGCACACTTCCTTGCCATGAAAGAAACGGACAAAATGGAGAAACTTGCACAACTTTACATTAAGGAGATCGTAGCCCGACACGGTGTACCTTTATCGATTATCTCCGACCGAGATGGCCGTTTCGTTTCTAGATTTTGGCGTACTTTGCAAGAAGCATTGGGAACGCGTTTAGACATGAGCACCGCATATCATCTTCAAACCGATGGACAAAGTGAATGTACAATTCAAACCTTAGAGGACATGTTACGAGCTTGCGTGGTTGATTTTGGAAAAGCTTGGGACAAGCACTTACCTCTCGCCGAGTTCTCTTACAACAATAGTTATCACGCGAGTATTAAAGTCGCACCTTTTGAAGCGCTATATAGCTGAAAATGCCGTTCACCTCTTTGTTGGGCCGAAGTAGGCGACGTACAAATCACCGGACCCGAACTCATTCACGAAACCACCGAGAAGATCGTTCAAATCCGAGATAGGCTTCAGACGGCCCGAAGTCGTCAAAAGAGCTATACCGACAAATGACGCAACGATCTTGAATTTCAAGTCGGTGACCGAGTAATGTTAAAAGTCGCACCTTGGAAGGGTGTAATCCGTTTTGGGAAACGCGGGAAGCTAAATCCGCGGTATATTGGTCCTTTCAAAATCTTAGAGCGTATTGGAACCGTTGCTTATCGTTTAGATCTTCCGCCTCAACTGAGTTCCGTTCATCCTACCTTCCATGTATCTAACTTGAAAAAGTGTCTTGCCGAACCCGATATCGTCATCCCTCTCGAGGAACTTACTATTGATGACAAACTTCATTTTGTGGAGGAACCGGTTGAAATTGTGGACACCTCCGTCAAGACATTGAAACAAAGCCGAATCCCGATTGTTAAAGTCCGTTGGAACGCCAAAAGGGGACCCGAGTTTACTTGGGAAAGACAAGATCAAATGCAAAGGAAGTATCCCCATCTATTCGTGAATTCAGAAACGCAAGATCTCGAGGAAGAAACAACGACTACTACGCCTACTTAAATTTCAGGACGAAATTTCTTTTAAGGAGTAGGTAATGTAACATCCCGCCTTTTTCCATTTACTTTTCCGTTATACTAATTTAAACTCCGTTATATGTTTATAACATCTCCCGTTAATACGTGTTTTAAATTATCTCGTTTAGGTAATTCACGCACCCGATCCAAATTAGAGGGACTAAACTTGCCAAGAGGCCAAAGATTTGACTAGGTCAACTAGTCAAACCTTCAACCTCCTCCTCTCATTTCAACATCTCCATCTTTCTTCTACTCCCTTTTTCTCTCAAGAACACCAACAAGAATTCATCATCTAAATTCGGATTAGGAAGCTAGCAACAAAACAAATTGCAAATTCGTGATCCTTGCATCTTCCTCTTCGATTCCATACCAATTTCGTTACATTTGGGTAACTTTCTAAAATCACTAGATTTTGTGTTCTTGATGTTTTTAACTTATAAAAGTGTTAATTAGTGTCTATGGCTCAAGTCTAACATGAATATATGATTTATATGCTCGATCTCGTTGTTTTAGTGTAACTAGCATGAACTTGAATTTTGGTGTGTTGTTCTTGAATTTAGGATGATCATATGTTGTTAGATGTTAAAAGTTGATGTTTTAATTGTGTTACTAGCATCACTAGCTTCAATTTGATGTGTAGGTTGCCTTAGAAAACTTCATGAACTTGATTATTGATTTTGGTGAATTTGGGTTAGGGTTTGATGAACTTGAAATGGACTTTTGATGCATTGAATGCCATGGATTATTATTGGTAAGTGTTTAGTTGGATTGTATGCTTGATTACCTTTGAAACGGCATATCATTCATGTAAATTGGTTGCCCGAATCATTGAATTGCATTTATGAACTTGTATGCGGTTAATGTTAAGCATTAGATGCGGTTTTGGTTGTTGTAATAGGTAGATTGATTGATAAAATGTGTTTAGTTGTTTTCCTCGTCAAATTGCCTTCCCAACGGTATAAGATACTTGTCTTGATTGTTTGCGGATCATAAATGGTGATTGTTTGAAGTTAGGTTCGTGCATAAAACTTAAAAACTGCCAGAATTCTCTGCACAGGTAATGGCGCGGCGCGCCATATACCCGCGCGGCGCGCCAAAGTGGTCTGTCCAACTTTGTCAATTTTCGAATAATATTTGCTATGCTACGCACCTCCGATTCACATGTAACTTGTTCTAACATGCTCATACATGATTAAAAACCTCAGAAAAATAGTTCGGGACCCGACCCGAACGTGTTGACTTTTTCGTTGACTTTGACCGACCAAAGTTTGACTTTTTGTCAAACTTAACCAAATGATTATGCAACCTTCCTAACTTGTTTATATACTTGTATCTTGCATGAAACTTGACAATTTGATTTCACATGCTACATAATCGAGTCGTAACGAGCCATAGGACTAATTGAACATCTTTGACCTATCGTGTTTACCGTTATTGATACGACCTATTTGTTTAGGTCAAGACTAGCACTATCCTTCGCACACGTTATTTTGTGAAGTACTTTTCGTACGTGCACTCAAGGTGAGATCATAGTCCCACTTTTACTCTTTTGCACTTACATTTGGGATGAGAAAAACATAAACGTTTCTTTTTACTAAGTGAACACAAGTACAGGAAAACAAACATTCTACATACGAGTTTGAACAAAAATCCTCAATTCGATTATCATTAGTTACACTTGCCGGGTGTAAGCGAGAACTTATGTTATATGGCCATATGGGTTTGACAAACCCTCATTCAAACGGTTCGCTACCGTTTATGAATGAAATGTATTTTCGAGAAACAGTGTATGTTCTAACGCTATTGTGATGGGGTTCTATGGAAGGAATGTTAAGCATTGATAATTGGGTGCTCGTGAAACAAACTTTTGGAATGTATTACTATTATCTCATGGTTGCAAATCTTGTGGTTCACTTGTACTTACTTACTTAAACCTATGATTTCACCAACGTTTTCGTTGACAGATTTCAATGTTTTTCTCAGGTCCTTGAACGATACATGATACATGCTTCCGCTCATTATTTTGATACTTGCATTGGAGGTCGAGTATATATGCATACATGGAGCGTCTTTTGGCTACTTTTAAATTGTGTCGCATAAGTTTCATTTGTACTTAAAACTTTGTATCGTAACTTGTGGTGGAACTATTCTTGTAAACTTTGAACAATCTTTACATTTGAAATGAATGCGACATATCTTTAGGTCAAACGTTGTTTTAAAGACTTATGACCACGTAACGGGACCTAAGTAGACGGCGCCGTCAATGACGATTTTGTCGGGTCGCTACATTAGTTGACGTTACTTGAAGTTACTTGACGTTAGTTGACGTTAGTTGACTTGACGTTAGTTGACGTTAGTTGACGTTACATGACGTTAGTTGACGTTAGTGGACGTTAGTGGACGTTAGTGGACGTTAGTGGACGTTAGTGGATGTTACTTGACGTTACTTGACGTTAGTAGACGTTACTTGACGTTAATGGATGTTAGTGGACATTATTGGACGTTACTTGACGTAGTTGACATTACTTGACGTTACTTGATGTTACTTAACGTTAGTTGACGTTAGTTGACGTTACTTGACGTTACTTGACGTTAGTTGACGTTACTTGACGTTAGTTGACGTTACTTAACGTTAGTTGACGTTAGTGGACGTTACTTGACGTTAGTGGACCTAGTTGAGGTTAGTTGACCTTACTTGACGTTACTTGACGTTACTTGACGTTACTTGACGTTATTTCACATTACTTGAGGTTAGTTGATGTTAGTTGACGTTAGTGGACGTTACTTGACGCTACTTGACGTTATTTGACGTTACTTAACGTTAGTTGACGTTACTTAACGTTAGTTGACGTTACTTGACGTTAGTGGACGCTACTTGACGTTAGTGGACGTTACTTGACGTTAGTTGACGTTACTTGATGTCGACGTTACTTGACGTTACTTGACGTTACTTGACGTTAGTAACGTTAGTTGACGTTTCTTGATGTTAGTTGACGTTAAAGGACGTTAGTGGACGTTAGTTGATGTTACTTGGCGTGAGTTGACGTTAGTTGACGTTAGTGGACGTTACTTGATGTTACTTGACGTTACTTAGTGTTACTTGACGTTAGTTGACGTTAGTGGACGTTACTGGATGTTAGTTGACGTTACTAGATGTTAGTTGACGTTAGTGGATGTTCGGTGGCGTTAGTTGACGTTACTTAACGTAAGTTGACGTTAGTGGACGTTTCGTGACGTTAGTTGACGTTAGTGGACATTAGTGGACGTTAGTCGACGTTAGTTGACGTTAGTGGACGTTACTTGACATTACTTGAGGTTAGTGGACGTTAGTTGACGTTACTTGATATTACTTGACGTTACTTGACGTTAGTTGACGTTACTTGACGTTAGTTGACGTTAGTAGACGTTACTTGACGTTAGTTGATGTTATTTGACGTTTGTTGACGTTACTTGACGTTACTTGACGTTACTTGACGTTAGTTGACGTTAGTGGACGTTAGTTGACGTTACTTGATATTACTTGACGTTACTTGACGTTAGTTGACGTTACTTGACGTTAGTGGACGTTACTTGACGTTAGTTGATGTTATTTGACGTTTGTTGACGTTACTTGACGTTACTTGACGTTACTTGACGTTAGTTGACGTTAGTTGACGTTAGTTGACGTTAGTGGACGTTACATGACGCTATTTAACGTTATTTAACGTTACTTGACGTTAGCTGACGTTAGTTGACGTTAGTGGACGCTACTTGACGTTACTTGACGTTACATGCTTTAGTACTTCAATTTATCATATCCGATGAGAGTCCCGGAATGATGGGGATATTCTATATGCATCTTGTTAAGGTCGGTTACCAGGTGTTCAACATATGAATGATTTTTATCTCTATGCAGTTTGCGAAATGCCTGATATGAGATGTGTTATAAAAATGAAATCTTGTGGTCTATTATTATGATTTGATAATATGTAGGTTAAACCTATAACTCACCAACAATTTTGTTGACGTTTTAAGCATGTTTATTCTCAGGTAATTATTAAGAGCTTCCACTGTTGCATACTAAATTAAGGACAAGATTTGGAGTCCATGCTTGTATAAAAATGTTTAAAAACTGCATTCGAAGACTTATGTTGATGTGTAATATTATTGTAAACCATTATGTAATGGTCGTGTGAAAAACGCTATATTTTAGACTATCATTATTTGATAATCGTCGTAATATTTTAAAGGTTATGGTTTGTTATAAAATCGAATGAAGTCTTTGAAAAACGTCTCATATAGAGGTCAAAACCTCGCAACGAAATCAATTAATATGGAACGTTTATAATCAATATGAACGGGACATTTCAATTGGTATTCGAGCGTTGGTCTTAGAGAACCAGAAAATTGCATTAGTGTGTCTTACCGAGTTTGTTAGGATGCATTTGTGAGTCTGAACATGTAAATATAATGTGATATATTAATCTCTTAACGTGTTTGATATTGTGTGATAGATGTCTACCTCTAGTACAAATCCCATTGATTCACCTAATAATAATGAAGAGTCAAATATATTTTGGGAAGATTCACAAATTCCCGAAGAGGAACCGGAAGAGGAGGAACCGGAAGAGGAGGAACCGGAAGAAGAGGAACCAGAAGAGGAGGAATCGGAAGAGGCGGAACCAGAAGAAGAAGAGGTTCTGGAGGAAGAAATATTGATACCTATTGTAAATCGATTAAATAAAAGAAAATCCTCAACCATCGGACCAAAGTTAATAATGGTCAATGGTGTTTCCGCCGAGGAAGCAAAATATTGGGAAGATTACCAATTTTTCGATGAATCGGATCCCGATGAAGATTCTGATGATGTTATAGAAATTACCTCGACCCAATTTAATAAAGCGAAAGAAAATAATAAGGGAAAAGGTATAAAAATAGAGAAACCCGATTCCAACCCCGATGAACTTTATATGTATCGACAACATCCGTATTTCCTAAAATGTAACAATGACCCGGGAACCTCTAAACTACCAGGTTTTTCTAAACCATTATGGAAAACGACGGCTCGTATTAGAGGAGCACCATATATTCCTAGAAAATTAGGAAAACGAACCAAGTCCGAAGAAGAAGAAACCAGTGATTTAGATTAGAGGGTTGTAATCATGTTGTGTATTATATGTATTGTAGTGTGCTTGTACTTTTATGTTCTATGTAAAAATTGTTTGTATTGTTTGTTAATTATCTTTTACGAATCTAATCCTTATCTATTTTACAGTATAAAAACAAAATGGACGTTAAGGGTAGACAACCGAATATTTTAGAAGACCTACCAGAGGATATGATTGATGAAATCTTGTCTAGAGTCGGTCGGAATTCATCAGCACATTTAGTTATGGTGAAATTAACTTGTCAAACATTTGAAAGACTTTCCAGAAATGCCTTAGTTTATAAAAGGCTTTTCTTTGATAGGTGGAGTATATCACATTGGGGAGACCGTAAGTGAAATGTCCCGTTCTTATTGATTAAAAACGTTCCATATTAATTGATTTCGTTGCGAGGTTTTGACCTCTATATGAGACGTTTTTCAAAGACTGCATTCATTTTAAAACAAACCATAACCTTTATTTCATCAATAAAGGTTTGAAAAGCTTTACGTAGATTATCAAATAATGATAATCTAAAATATCTTGTTTACACACGACCATTACATAATGGTTTACAATACAAATATGTTACAACAAAATAAGTTTCTTGAATGCAGTTTTTACACAATATCATACAAGCATGGACTCCAAATCTCGTCCTTATTTAAGTATGCGACAGCGGAAGCTCTTAATAATCACCTGAGAATAAACATGCTTAAAACGTCAACAAAAATGTTGGTGAGTTATAGGTTTAACCTATATATATCAAATCATAATAATAGACCACAAGATTTCATATTTCAATACACATCCCATACATAGAGATAAAAATCATTCATATGGTGAACACCTGGTAACCGACATTAACAAGATGCATATATAAAGAATATCCCCATCATTCCGGGACACCCTTCGGATATGATATAAATTTCAAAGTACTAAAGTATCTGGTACTTTGGATGGGGTTTGTTAGGCCCAATAGATCTATCTTTAGGATTCGCGTCAATTAGGGTGTCTGTTCCCTAATTCTTAGATTACCAGACTTAATAAAAAGGGGCATATTCGATTTCGATAATTCAACCATAGAAGGTAGTTTCACGTACTTGTGTCTATTTTGTAAATCATTTATAAAACCTGCATGTATTCTCATCCCAAAAATATTAGATTTTAAAAGTGGGACTATAACTCACTTTCACAGATTTTTACTTCGTCGAGAAGTAAGACTTGGCCACTGGTTGATTCACGAACCTATAACAATATATACATATATATCAAAGTATGTTCAAAATATATTTACAACACTTTTAATATATTTTGATGTTTTAAGTTTATTAAGTCAGCTGTCCTCGTTAGTAACCTACAACTAGTTGTCCACAGTTAGATGTACAGAAATAAATCGATAAATATTATCTTGAATCAATCCAAGACCCAGTGTATACGTATCTCAGTATTAATCACAACTCAAACTATATATATTTTGGAATCAACCTCAACCCTGTATAGCTAACTTCAACATTCACATATAGAGTGTCTATGGCTGTTCCGAAATATATATAGATGTGTCAACATGATAGGTCGAAACATTATATACGTGTCTATGGTATCTCAAGATTACATAATATACAATACAAGTTGATTAAGTTATGGTTGGAATAGATTTGTTACCAATTTTCACGTAGCTAAAATGAGAAAAATTATCCAATCTTGTTTTACCCATAACTTCTTCATTTTAAATCCGTTTTGAGTGAATCAAATTGCTATGGTTTCATATTGAACTATATTTTATGAATCTAAACAGAAAAAGTATAGGTTTATAGTCGGAAAAATAAGTTACAAGTCGTTTTTGTAAAGGTAGTCATTTCAGTCGAAAGAACGACGTCTAGATGACCATTTTAGAAAACATACTTCCACTTTGAGTTTAACCATAATTTTTTGATATAGTTTCATGTTCATAATAAAAATAATTTTTTCAGAATAACAACTTTTAAATCAAAGTTTATCATAGTTTTTAATTAACTAAGCCAAAACAGCCCGCGGTGTTACTACGACGGCGTAAATCCGGTTTTACGGTGTTTTTCGTGTTTCCAGGTTTTAAATCATTAAGTTAGCATATCATATAGATATAGAACATGTGTTTAGTTGATTTTAAAAGTCAAGTTAGAAGGATTAACTTTTGTTTGCGAACAAGTTTAGAATTAACTAAACTATGTTCTAGTGATTACAAGTTTAAACCTTCGAATAAGATAGCTTTATATGTATGAATCGAATGATGTTATGAACATCATTACTACCTTAAGTTCCTTGGATAAACCTACTGGAAAAGAGAAAAATGGATCTAGCTTCAATGGATCCTTGGATGGCTCGAAGTTCTTGAAGCAGAATCATGACACGAAAAAAAGTTCAAGTAAGATCATCACTTGAAATAAGATTGTTATAGTTATAGAAATTGAACCAAAGTTTGAATATGATTATTACCTTGTATTAGAATGATAACCTACTGTAAGAAACAAAGATTTCTTGAGGTTGGATGATCACCTTACAAGATTGGAAGTGAGCTAGCAAACTTGAAAGTATTCTTGATTTTATGTAACTAGAACTTGTAGAATATATGAAGAACACTTAGAACTTGAAGATAGAACTTGAGAGAGATCAATTAGATGAAGAAAATTGAAGAATGAAAGTGTTTGTAGGTGTTTTTGGTCGTTGGTGTATGGATTAGATATAAAGGATATGTAATTTTGTTTTCATGTAAATAAGTCATGAATGATTACTCATATTTTTGTAATTTTATGAGATATTTCATGCTAGTTGCCAAATGATGGTTCCCACATGTGTTAGGTGACTCACATGGGCTGCTAAGAGCTGATCATTGGAGTGTATATACCAATAGTACATACATCTAAAAGCTGTGTATTGTACGAGTACGAATACGGGTGCATACGAGTAGAATTGTTGATGAAACTGAACGAGGATGTAATTGTAAGCATTTTTGTTAAGTAGAAGTATTTTGATAAGTGTATTGAAGTCTTTAAAAAGTGTATAAATACATATTAAAACACTACATGTATATACATTTTAACTGAGTCGTTAAGTCATCGTTAGTCGTTACATGTAAGTGTTGTTTTGAAACCTTTAGGTTAACGATCTTGTTAAATGTTGTTAACCTAATGTTTATAATATCAAATGAGATTTTAAATTATTATATTATCATGATATTATCATGTATGAATATCTCTTAATATGATATATATACATTAAATGTCTTTACAACGATAATCGTTACATATATGTCTCGTTTAAAAATCATTAAGTTAGTAGTCTTGTTTTTACATATGTAGTTCATTGTTAATATACTTAATGATATGTTTACTTATAATAGTATCATGTTAACTATATATATATCCATATATATGTCATCATATAGTTTTTACAAGTTTTAACGTTCGTGAATCACCGGTCAACTTGGGTGGTCAATTGTCTATATGAAACATATTTCAATTAATCAAGTCTTAACAAGTTTGATTGCTTAACATGTTGGAAACATTTAATCATGTAAATATCAATCTCAATTAATATATATAAACATGGAAAAGTTCGGGTCACTACAGTACCTACCTGTTAAATAAATTTCGTCCCGAAATTTTAAGCTGTTGAAGGTGTTGACGAATCTTCTGTAAATAGATGCGGGTATTTCTTCTTCATCTGATCTTCACGCTCGCAGGTGAACTCGGGTCCTCTACGAGCATTCCATCGAACCTTAACAATTGGTATCTTGTTTTGCTTAAGTCTTTTAACCTCACGATCCATTATTTCGACGGGTTCTTCGATGAATTGAAGTTTTTCGTTGATTTGAATTTCATCTAATGGAATAGTGAGATCTTCTTTAGCAAAACATTTCTTCAAATTCGAGACGTGGAAAGTGTTATGTACAGTCACGAGTTGTTGAGGTAACTCAAGTCGGTAAGCTACTGGTCTGACACGATCAATAATCTTGAATGGTCCAATATACCTTGGATTTAATTTCCCTCGTTTACCAAATCGAACAACGCCTTTCCAAGGTGCAACTTTAAGCATGACCATCTCTCCAATTTCAAATTCTATATCTTTCCTTTTAATGTCAGCGTAGCTCTTTTGTCGACTTTGGGCAGTTTTCAACCGTTGTTGAATTTGGATGATCTTCTCGGTAGTTTCTTGTATAATCTCCGGACCCGTAATCTGTCTATCCCCCACTTCACCCCAACAAATCGAAGACCTGCACTTTCTACCATAAAGTGCTTCAAACGGCGCCATCTCAATGCTTGAATGGTAGCTGTTGTTGTAGGAAAATTCTGCTAACGGTAGATGTCGATCCCAACTGTTTCCGAAATCAATAACACATGCTCGTAGCATGTCTTCAAGCATTTGTATCGTCCTTTTGCTCTGCCCATCAGTTTGTGGATGATAGGCAGTACTCATGTCTAGATGATAGGCAGTACTCTGGAGACGACTTCCTTCAAATACAGTCATGCTAACTTCTCCATCTTGTCATCTTCTCTTATTGGCAGGAAATGTGCTGATTTGGTGAGACGATCAACTATTATCCAAATAGCATCAAAACCACTTGCAGTCCTTGGCAATTTAGTGATGAAATCCATGGTGATGTTTTCCCATTTCCATTCCGGGATTTCGGGTTGTTGAAGTAGACCTGATGGTTTCTGATGCTCAGCTTTGACCTTAGAACACGTCAAATATTCTCCTACGTATTTAGCAACATTAGCTTTCATACCCGGCCACCAAAAATGTTTCTTGATATCCTTGTACATCTTCCCCGTTCCAGGATGTATTGAGTATCTGGTTTTATGAGCTTCTCTAAGTACCATTTCTCTCATATCTCCAAATTTTGGTACCCAAATCCTTTCAGCCCTATACCGGGTTCCGTCTTCCCGAATATTAAGATGCTTCTCCGATCCTTTGGGTATTTCATCCTTTAAATTTCCCTCTTTTAAAACTCCTTGTTGCGCCTCCTTTATTTGAGTAGTAAGGTTATTATGAATCATTATATTCATAGATTTTACTCGAATGGGTTCTCTGTCCTTCCTGCTCAAGGCATCGGCTACCATATTTGCCTTCCCCGGGTGGTAACGAATCTCAAAGTCGTAATCATTCAACAATTCAATCCACCTACGCTGCCTCATATTCAGTTGTTTCTGATTAAATATGTGTTGAAGACTTTTGTGGTCGGTATATATAATACTTTTGACCCCATATAAGTAGTGCCTCCAAGTCTTTAATGCAAAAACAACCGCGCCTATTTCCAAATCATGCGTCGTATAATTTTGTTCGTGAATCTTCAATTGTCTAGACGCATAAGCAATCACCTTCGTTCGTTGCATTAATACACAACCGAGACCTTGCTTTGATGCGTCACAATAAATCACAAAATCATCATTCCCTTCAGGCAATGACAATATAGGTGCCGTAGTTAGCTTTTTCTTCAATAACTGAAACGCTTTCTCTTGTTCATCATTCCATTCAAATTTCTTCCCTTTATGCGTTAATGCAGTCAAGGGTTTTGCTATTCTGGAAAAGTCTTGGATGAACCTTCTGTAGTAACCAGCTAGTCCTAAAAACTGGCGTATGTGTTTCGGAGTTTTCGGGGTTTCCCACTTTTCAACAGTTTCTATATTTGCCGGATCCACCTTAATACCTTCTTTGTTCACTATGTGACCGAGGAATTGAACTTCTTCCAACCAAAATGCACACTTTGAAAACTTAGCTTACAATTCTTCCTTCCTCAATACTTCTAACACCTTTCTCAAATGTTCACCGTGTTCTTGGTCATTCTTTGAGTAAATAAGTATGTCATCAATGAAAACAATGACAAACTTGTCAAGGTATGGTCCACACACTTGGTTCATAAGGTCCATGAATACAGCTGGTGCATTAGTTAAACCAAACGGCATGACCATAAACTCGTAATGACCGTAATGTGTTCTGAAAGCAGTCTTTGGAATATCATCTTCTTTCACCCGCATTTGATGATACCCGGAACGTAAGTCAATCTTTGAATAAACAGACGAGCCTTGTAGTTGATCAAATAAGTCATCGATTCTCGGTAGTGGGTAGCGGTTCTTGATGGTAAGTTTGTTTAACTCTCGGTAGTCGATACACAACTGAATGTACCATCTTTCTTCTTGACAAACAAAATAGGAGCTCCCCACGGTGATGTGCTTGGTCGAATGAAACCACGCTCTAAAAGTTCTTGTAATTGGCTTTGCAGCTCTTTCATCTCGCTGGGTGCGAGTCTGTAAGGTGCACGAGCTATTGGTGCAGCTCCTGGTACAAGATCTATTTGAAATTCAACGGATCGATGTGGGGGTAATCCCGGTAATTCTTTCGGAAATACATCGGGAAATTCTTTTGCAATGGGAACATCATTGATGCTCTTTTCTTCAGTTTGTACTTTCTCGACGTGTGCTAGAACAGCATAGCAACCTTTTCTTATTAGTTTTTGTGCCTTCAAATTACTAATAAGATGTAGCTTCGTGTTGCCCTTTTCTACGTACACCATTAAGGGTTTTCCTTTTTCTCGTATAATGCGAATTGCATTTTTGTAACAAATGATCTCTGCTTTCACTTCTTTCAACCAGTCCATACCGATTATCACATCAAAACTCCCTAACTCTACTGGTATCAAATCAATCTTAAATGTTTCGCTAACCAGTTTAATTTCTCGATTCCGACATATATTATCTGCTGAAATTAATTTACCATTTGCTAATTCGAGTAAAAATTTACTATCCAAAGGCGTCAATGGACAACTTAATTTAGCACAAAAATCTCTACTCATATAGCTTCTATCCGCACCCGAATCAAATAAAACGTAATCAGATTTATTGTCAATAAGAAACGTACCCGTAACAAGCTCCGGGTCTTCTTGTACCTCTGCCGCATTAATATTGAAAACTCTTCCGCGGCCTTGTCCATTCTTGTTCTCCTGGTTCGGGCAATTTCTAATAATGTGGCCCGGTTTTCCACATTTATAACAAACTACATTGGCATAACTTGCTCCGACACTACTTGCTCCGCCATTACTCGTTCCGACACCATTTGTTCCTTTCGTTCTATTAACCCCTGGTCCGTAGACCTCACACTTCACCACGCTATGACCATTTCTTTTACACTTGTTGTAAAATTTGGTGCAGAACCCCGAGTGATACTTTTCACACCTTTGGCATAGCTGCTTCTGATTGTTGTTGTTGTTGCGGTTATTATTATTGTTGGGATGATTGTTGTTGTTGTTGTTGTTGTTGTTGTTGTTGTTGTTGTTGTTGTTGTTGTTGGGCCGTTTGTTGTAGTTGTGATTGATGTTGCGATTGTTGGGATAATTGTTGCGATTATTGTTGTAATTGCTGTTGTTGTTGTATTGGTGATTCTTATCACCGTTTTCCTCCTACTTTCTTTTGACTTGCTTCACATTGGCCTCTTCAGCAGTCTGTTCTTTAATTCTTTCTTCAATCTGGTTCACTAGTTTGTGAGCCATTCTACATGCCTGTTGTATGGAGGCGGGCTCGTGTGAACTTATATCTTCTTGGATTCTTTCCGGTAATCCTTTCACAAACGCGTCGATCTTCTCTTCCTCGTCTTCGAACGCTACCGGACACAATAGGCACAATTCTGTGAATCGTCTTTCGTACGTGGTAATATCAAATCCTTGGGTTCGTAACCCTCTAAGTTCTGTCTTGAGCTTATTGACCTCGGTTCTGGGACGGTACTTCTCGTTCATCAAGTGCTTGAATGCTGACCACGGTAGTGCGTACGCATCATCTTGTCCCACTTGCTCTAGATAGGTATTCCACCATGTTAACGCAGAACCTGTGAAGGTATGCGTAGCGTACTTCACTTTGTCCTCTTCAGTACACTTACTTATGGCAAACACCGATTCGACCTTCTCGGTCCACCGTTTCAATCCGATCGGTCCTTCGGTTCCATCAAATTCCAAAGGTTTGCAGGCAGTGAATTCTTTGTAGGTGCATCCTACACAATTTCCTGTACTGCTGGATCCAAGGTTATTGTTGGTATGTAGCGCAGCCTGTACTGCTGCTATGTTTGAAGCTAGAAAAGTACGGAATTCCTCTTCATTCATATTCACGGTGTGTCGAGTAGTCGGTGCCATTTCCTTCAAAATAGTCAAATGGAACAAGTTAATCATACAGAATATTAAGAGTAGTTAATAGTATTTCTTAGCATAATATGAACTCATTTATAAAAGCTTTTTCTTCATATTAGCGTTTTATAAGTTTAAATTCGGGTAATACCTACCCGTTAAGTTCATACTTAGTAGCTAATATACAATTCAACTGCTACAATTCTATATGAAAAACTGATTGTAATAATATTTCGCGTTCAAACTTTTATACAATATTTTACAAACTTACAATACCGCTTATTTTACATAAAGCATGAAATATAGCACACAATAACTTTGATACAAGATAGTTGTGAAGATAATTCTAGCTAGTACACAAGTCGTTCAGCAAAGGCAATAAAGACACGTAATTCATACGTCCAGAAACAAGTCATGCATTCTGGTTTTACTAGGATTACTTCTCATCCTTGGTCTTGTGGAACATAACCGTTATGGCCGTTGATAAGACAGCGTGTTGTAACGTCGTCAAAGGGACGAGGGTTACGTAATGTCCAACAGTCCCGTAACAATCTAAAAACCTCATTTCTTACCCCAATTACCGACTCCGTCACTTGTGGAAACGTTTTGTTTAATAGTTGTAGCCCGATGTTCTTGTTCTCACTTTGGTGAGAAGCGAACATTACTAATCCGTAAGCATAACATGCTTCTTTATGTTGCATGTTAGCCGCTTTTTCTAAATCACGAAGTCCAATATTCGGATATATTGAGTCAAAATAATTTCTTAACCCATTGCGTAAAATAGCATTTGGGTTCCCCGCAATATATGCGTCAAAGTAAACACATCGTAACTTATGGATTTCCCAATGTGATATCCCCCATCTTTCGAATAAAAGCCTTTTATAAACCAAGGCATTCTTGGAACGTTCTTCGAATGTCTTACAAACTGATCTCGCCTTAAATAGTTGTGCCGAAGAATTCTGACCGACTCTAGACAAGATTTCATCAATCATGTCTCCGGGTAAGTCTCTTAAAATATTGGGTTGTCTATCCATTTTGTGTTTTTATACTTAAAATAGACAAGAGTTAGATTCATAAAAAAAAATACTTATTAATACAAGCAATTTTTACATATGTCATAAAGCATAAGCACACTATATTACATATATTACACCACACGAATACAACTATCTTATTCCGACTCGCTTGTTTCTTCTTCTTCGGTTTTGGTTCGTTTTGCCAAGTTTCTAGGGATACATGATGTTCCCCTAATACGAGCCATCGTTTTCCACATTGGTTTAGAAAAACCTAGTGGTTTAGAGGTTCCCGGGTCATTGTTATAACTTAAGGACTTCGGGGGTTGACGATACATATAAAGTTCATCGGGGTTGGAATTAGATTTCTCTATTTTTATGCCCTTTCCCTTATTATTTTCTTTTGCCTTTTTAAATTCAGTTGGGGTAATTTCTATAACATCATCGGAATTCTCGTCGGAATCCGATTCATCGGAGAATTGGTAATCCTCCCAATATTTTGCTTCCTTGGCGAAAATACCATTGACCATAATTAACCTTGGTCGGTTGGTTGAGGATTTTCTTTTACTTAACCGTTTTATTATTTCCCCCACCGGTTCTATTTCTTCATCCTGTTCCGATTCTTCTTCCGGTTCCGACTCTTCTTCCGGTTCCTCTTCGGGAACTTGTGAATCAGTCCACGAATCATTCCAATTTACATTTGACTCTTCATTATTATTAGGTGAGTTAATGGGACTTGTTCTAGAGGTAGACATCTATCACATAATATCAAACGCATTAAGAGATTAATATATCACATAATATTCACATGTTAAAAATATATAGTTTCCAACAAAATTTGTTAAGCAATCATTTTTCAAGTAAACACGGTCGAAGTCCAGACTTACTAATGCATCCTAACAAACTCGATAAGACACACTAATGCAAAATTCTGGTTCTCTAAGACCAACGCTCGGATACCAACTGAAATGTCCCGTTCTTATTGATTAAAAACGTTCCATATTAATTGATTTCGTTGCGAGGTTTTGACCTCTATATGAGACGTTTTTCAAAGACTGCATTCATTTTAAAACAAACCATAACCTTTATTTCATCAATAAAGGTTTAAAAAGCTTTACGTAGATTATCAAATAATGATAATCTAAAATATCTTGTTTACACACGACCATTACATAATGGTTTACAATACAAATATGTTACAACAAAATAAGTTTCTTGAATGCAGTTTTTACACAATATCATACAAGCATGGACTCCAAATCTCGTCCTTATTTAAGTATGCGACAGCGGAAGCTCTTAATAATCACCTGAGAATAAACATGCTTAAAACGTCAACAAAAATGTTGGTGAGTTATAGGTTTAACCTATATATATCAAATCATAATAATAGACCACAAGATTTCATATTTCAATACACAACCCATACATAGAGATAAAAATCATTCATATGGTGAACACCTGGTAACCGACATTAACAAGATGCATATATAAAGAATATCCCCATCATTCCGGGACACCCTTCGGATATGATATAAATTTCGAAGTACTAAAGCATCCGGTACTTTGGATGGGTTTTGTTAGGCCCAATAGATCTATCTTTAGGATTCGCATCAATTAGGGTGTCTGTTCCCTAATTCTTAGATTACCAGACTTAATAAAAAGGGGCATATTCGATTTCGATAATTCAACCATAGAATGTAGTTTCACGTACTTGTGTCTATTTTGTAAATCATTTATAAAACCTGCATGTATTCTCATCCCGAAAATATTAGATTTTAAAAGTGGGACTATAACTCACTTTCACATATTTTTACTTCGTTGGGAAGTAAGACTTGGCCACTGGTTGATTCACGAACCTATAACAATATATACATATATATCAAAGTATGTTCAAAATATATTTACAACACTTTTAATATATTTTGATGTTTTAAGTTTATTAAGTCAGCTGTCCTCGTTAGTAACCTACAACTAGTTGTCCACAGTTAGATGTACAGAAATAAATCGATAAATATTATCTTGAATCAATCCATGACCCAGTGTATACGTATCTCAGTATTAATCACAACTCAAACTATATATATTTTGGAATCAACCTCAACCCTGTATAGCTAACTTCAACATTCACATATAGAGTGTCTATGGCTGTTCCGAAATATATATAGATGTGTCGACATGATAGGTCGAAACATTGTATACGTGTCTATGGTATCTCAAGATTACATAATATACAATACAAGTTGATTAAGTTATGGTTGGAATAGATTTGTTACCAATTTTCACGTAGCTAAAATGAGAAAAATTATCCAATCTTGTTTTACCCATAACTTCTTCATTTTAAATCCGTTTTGAGTGAATCAAATTGCTATGGTTTCATATTGAACTCTATTTTATGAATCTAAATAGAAAAATTATAGGTTTATAGTCGGAAAAATAAGTTACAAGTCGTTTTTGTAAAGGTAGTCATTTCAGTCGAAAGAACGACGTCTAGATGACCATTTTAGAAAACATACTTCCACTTTGAGTTTAACCATAATTTTTGGATATAGTTTCATGTTCATAATAAAAATCATTTTCTCAGAATAACAACTTTTAAATCAAAGTTTATCATAGGTTTTAATTAACTAACCCAAAACAGCCCGCGGTGTTACTACGACGACGTAAATCCGGTTTTACGGTGTTTTTCGTGTTTCCAGGTTTTAAATCATTAAGTTAGCATATCATATAGATATATAACATGTGTTTAGTTGATTTTAAAAGTTAAGTTAGAAGGATTAACTTTTGTTTGCGAACAAGTTTAGAATTAACTAAACTATGTTCTAGTGATTACAAGTTTAAACCTTCGAATAAGATAGCTTTATATGTATGAATCGAATGATGTTATGAACATCATTACTACCTTAAGTTCCTTGGATAAACTTACTAGAAAATAGAAAAATGGATCTAGCTTCAATGGATCCTTGGATGGCTCAAAGTTCTTGAAGCAGAATCATGACACGAAGACAAGTTCAAGTAAGATCATCACTTGAAATAAGATTGTTATAGTTATAGAAATTGAACCAAAGTTTGAATATGATTATTACCTTGTATTAGAATGATAACCTACTGTAAGAAACAAAGATTTCTTGAGGTTGGATGATCACCTTACAAGATTGGAAGTGAGCTAGCAAACTTGAAAGTATTCTTGATTTTATGTAACTAGAACTTGTAGAATATATGAAGAACACTTAGAACTTGAAGATAGAACTTGAGAGAGATCAATTAGATGAAGAAAATTGAAGAATGAAAGTGTTTGTAGGTGTTTTTGGTCGTTGGTGTATGGATTAGATATAAAGGATATGTAATTTTGTTTTCATGTAAATAAGTCATGAATGATTACTCATATTTTTGTAATTTTATGAGATATTTCATGCTAGTTGCCAAATGATGGTTCCCACATGTGTTAGGTGACTCACATGGGCTGCTAAGAGCTGATCATTGGAGTGTATATACCAATAGTACATACATCTAAAAGCTGTGTATTGTACGAGTACGAATACGGGTGCATACGAGTAGAATTGTTGATGAAACTGAACGAGGATGTAATTGTAAGCATTTTTGTTAAGTAGAAGTATTTTGATAAGTGTATTGAAGTCTTTAAAAAGTGTATAAATACATATTAAAACACTACATGTATATACATTTTAACTGAGTCGTTAAGTCATCGTTAGTCGTTACATGTAAGTGTTGTTTTGAAACCTTTAGGTTAACGATCTTGTTAAATGTTGTTAACCTAATGTTTATAATATCAAATGAGATTTTAAATTATTATATTATCATGATATTATCATGTATGAATATCTCTTAATATGATATATATACATTAAATGTCTTTACAACGATAATCGTTACATATATGTCTCGTTTAAAAATCATTAAGTTAGTAGTCTTGTTTTTACATATGTAGTTCATTGTTAATATACTTAATGATATGTTTACTTATCATAGTATCATGTTAACTATATATATATCCATATATATGTCATCATATAGTTTTTACAAGTTTTAACGTTCGTGAATCACCGGTCAACTTGGGTGGTCAATTGTCTATATGAAACATATTTCAATTAATCAAGTCTTAACAAGTTTGATTGCTTAACATGTTGGAAACATTTAATCATGTAAATATCAATCTCAATTAATATATATAAACATGGAAAAGTTCGGGTCACTACAGTAAGTTACGCCGTGTTTTCTTTAAAGCATTAAATGCGGGGAACCCAAATGCAATTTTAAGCTACGCGTTAAGAAACTATTTTGACTCAACTTATCCCAACATAGGATTTCATGAATTAGAAAGAGCTTCTAACATGCAATATAAAGAAGCATGTTATGCTTACGGGTTAGTGATGTTCGCTTCTTACCAAAGTGAGAAAAAGAACATCGGATTGCAACTTTTAAATAAAACCTTCCCACAAGTGACGGATTCAGTAGTTGGGGTGAGAAACAAGGTTTTTAGATTATTGCGGGGCTGTTGGACATTACGAAACCCTCGTCCTTTTGATGACATTACAACATGCTGCCTAGCCAATGGTCATAATGGTTATTTTCCACAAGACCAAGGATGGGAAGTCGTCTTAGTAAAACCAGAATGCATGACTTGTTTCTGGACTTATGAATTACGTGTCTTTATTTCCTTTGCTGAACAACTTGTGTATTAACTAGATTTATCTTCAAAACTGTCATGTATCATAGTGTACTATATTTCATGTTTTATGTAATATAGCAAAGATGTAAGTTTGAAGAATATTTGTATGTGATATATTATTATAATCAGTTTTTCATATGGAATTTTAGTAGTTGAATTGTATATTAGCTACTAAGTATGAACTTAACGGGTAGGTAGTACCCGAATTTAAACTTATAAAACGCTAATATGAAGAAAAAGCTTTTATAAATGAGTTCATATTATGCTACGAAATACTATTGACTACTCTTAATATTCTGTTTGATTAACTCGATTCAGTTGGCTATTTTGAAGGAAATGGCACCGACTACTTGACACACCATGAATATGAGCGAAGAGGAATTTCGTACCTTTCTTGCTGCAAACATAGCCGCAGTACAGGCTGCGCTACATACCAACAATAACTCTAAATCTAGCAATGCAGCTAACGGCGCAAGAAATCGTGTAGGATACTCCTACAAAGAATTCACTGCCTGCAAACCTTTGGAATTTGATGGAACCGAAGGACCAATTCGATTGAAACGGTGGACCGAGAAAGTCGAATCGGTGTTTGCCATAAGTAAGTGTACTGAAGAGGATAAAGTTAAGTACGCTACGCATACCTTCACAGGTACTGCGTTAACGTGGTGGAACACCTATCTTGAACAGGTAGGACAAAATGCTGCTTACGCACTACCGTGGTCGGCATTTAAGCAATTGATGAACGAGCAGTACCGTCCTAGAAATGAAGTAAATAAACTCAAGGCAGAACTTAGAGAGTTACAAACACGAGGGTTCGACGTTACCACATATGAACGACGATTCACAGAGTTGTGCCTATTGTGTCCGGGAGCATTCGAAGATGAAGAAGAGAAGATTGACGCGTTTGTAAAAGGGTTACCAGTAAGGATTCAAGAAGATGTGAGTTCACACGAGCCCGCTTCTATACAGAAGGCAAGTCGAATGGCTCATAAACTCATAAATCAGATTGAGGGAAGAATTAAAGAGCAGGCGGCTGAAGAAGCCAACACGAAACAACTCAAGAGGAAGTGGGAGGAAAAAGGTGACAAGAGTCACCAGTACAACAACAACAACAACAACAACAATTACAACCACAATCGCAACAACTATCCCAACAACCGCAACAACAATCGCAACAATAACCGCAATCCTAACAATAACTACAACAAACATCCCAACAACAACAATAACAACTACAACAACCGTTTCAACAACAATAACAATCCCAACAACAACCTCAATAACAACAACGGCAACAAAAACCAAAAACAGTCATGTCATAGGTGTGAAGAAAATCATCAGGGGTTTTGCACGAAATTTTGCAACATGTGTAAAAGAAATGGTCATAGCGCGACAAAGTGTGAGGTCTACGGACCAAAGTTTAACAGAACTAAAGGAACAAATAATGTCGGAACAAGTAATGCCGAAACGAATAGTGTCGGAGCAAGTAATACCAACGCTGTTTGTTATAAATGTGGAAAACCGGGCCACAATATTAGAAATTTCCCGAATCAGGGGAATACTAATGGGCAGGGCCGTGGAAGAGTTTTCAATATTAATGCGGCAGAAGCACAGGAAGACCCGGAGCTTGTTACGGGTACGTTTCTTATTGACGATAAATCTGCTTATGTTTTATTTGATTCGGTTACGGATAGAAGCTATATGAGTAGAGAATTTTGTGCTAAATTAAGTTGCCCATTGACGCCTTTGGATAGTAAATTTTTACTCGAATTAGCAAATGGTAAATTAATTTCAGCAGATAATATATGTCGGGATAGAGAAATTAAACTGGGTGATGAAACATTTAAGATTGATTTAATACCAGTTGAGTTAGGGAGTTTTGATGTGATAATCGGTATGGACTGGTTGAAAGAAGTGAAAGCAGAGATCGTTTGTTACAAAAATGCAATTCGCATTATACGAGAAAAAGGAAAACCCTTAATGGTGTACGGAGAAAAGAGCAACGCGAAGTTAAATCTTATTAGTAACCTGAAGGCACAAAAACTAATAAGAAAAGGTTGCTATGCTGTGCTAGCACACGTCGAGAAAGTCAATTCAGAAGAAAAGAACATCAATGATGTTCCCGTCGCAAAAGAATTTCCCGATGTATTTTCGAAAGAATTACCGAGACTACCTCCACACCTATCCGTTGAATTTCAAATAGACCTTGTACCAGGATCTACACCAATAGCTCGTGCTCCATACAGACTCGCACCTAGCGAAATGAAGGAACTTCAGAGCCAATTACAAGAACTTTTAGAGCTTGGTTTCATTCGACCAAGCACATCACCGTGGGGAGCTCCTGTTTTGTTTGTCAAGAAGAAGGATGGTACATTTAGGTTGTGTATCGACTACCGAGAGTTGAACAAACTTACCATCAAGAACCGCTACCCACTACCAAGAATCAATGACTTATTTGATTAACTACAAGGCTCGTCAGTTTATTCGAAGATTGATTTATGTTCTGGATATCATCAAATGCGGGTGCAGGAGGATGATATTCCAAAGACTGCTTTTAGGACGTGTTACGGTCATTACGAGTTTATGGTTATGCCGTTTGGATTGACTAACGCACCAGCTGTGTTCATAGACCTCATGAACCGAGTGTGTGGGCCATATCTTGATAAGTTTGTCATTGTTTTCATCGATGACATACTTATTTACTCGAAGAATGATTAAGAGCACGAAGAACATTTGAGAAAAGTGCTAGAGTTACTGAGAAAAGAAAAACTGTATGCTAAGTTTTCAAAGTGTGCATTTTGGTTGGAATAAGTTCAATTCCTCGGTCACATAGTGAACAAAGAAGGTATTCAGGTGGATCCAGCAAAGATTGAAACCGTTGAAAAGTGGGAAACCCCGAAAACTCTGAACCACATACCCCAGTTTTTAGGACTAGCTGGTTACTACAGAAGGTCCATCCAAGACTTTTCCAGAATAGAAAAATCCTTGACTGCATTAACTCATAAAGGGAGGAAATTTGAATGGAAGGATGAACAAGAAAAAGTGTTTCAATTGTTGAAGAAAAAGTTAACTACGGCACCTATATTGTCATTACCTGAAGGGAATGATGATTTTGTGATATATTGTGACGCCTCAAAGCAAGGTCTCAGTTGTGTATTAATGCAACGAATGAAAGTAATTGCTTATGCGTCTAGACAATTGAAGATTCACGAGCAGAATTATACGACGCATGATTTGGAATTAGGCGCGGTTATTTTTGCATTAAAGACTTGGAGGCACTACTTATATGGGGTCAAAAGTATTATATATACCGACCACAAAAGTCTTCAACACATATTTAATCAGAAACAACTGAACATGAGGCAGCGCAGATGAATTAAATTGTTGAATGATTATGACTTTGAGATTCGTTATCACCCGGGGAAGGCAAATGTGGTAGCCGACGCCTTGAGCAGAAAGGACAAAGAATCCATTCGAGTAAAAGCTATGAATATAATGATTTACACTAACCTTACTACTCAAATAAAGGAGGCGCAACAAGGAGTTTTAAAAGAGGGAAATTTAAAGGATGAAATACCCAAAGGATCGGAGAATCATCTTAATATTCGGGAAGACGAAACCCGGTATAGGGCTGAAAGAATTTGGGTACCAAAATTTGGAGATATGAGAGAAATGGTACTTAGTGAAGCTCATAAAACCAGATACTCAATACATCCTGGAACGAGGAAGATGTACAAGGATCTCAAGAAACATTTTTGGTGGTCAGGTATGAAAGCCGATGTTGCTAAATATGTAGGGGAATGTTTGACGTGTTCTAAGGTCAAAGCAGAGCATCAGAAACCATCAGGTCTACTTCAACAACCCAAAATCCTAGAATGGAAATGGGAAAACATTACCATGGATTTCATCACTAAATTGTCAAGGACTGCAAGTGGTTTTGATACTATTTGGGTAATAGTTGATCGTCTCACCAAATCAGCATACTTCCTGCCAATTAGAGAAGATGACAAGATGGAGAAGTTAGCACGACTGTATTTAAAGAAATTCGTCTCCAGACATGGAATACCAATCTCTATTATCTCTGATAGGGATGGCAGATTTATTTCAAGATTCTGGCAGACATTACAGCAAGCATTAGGAACTCGTCTAGACATGAGTACTGCCTATCATCCACAAACTGATGGGCAGAGTGAAAGGACTATACAAACACTTGAAGACATGCTACGAGCATGTGTTATTGATTTCGGAAACATTTGGGATCGACATCTACCGTTAGCAGAATTTTCCTACAACAACAGCTACCATTCAAGCATTGAGATGGCGCCGTTTGAAGAACTTTATGGTAGAAAGTGCAGGTCTCCGATTTGTTGGAGTGAAGTGGGGGATAGACAGATTACGGGTCCGGAGATAATACAAGAAACTACCGAGAAGATCATCCAAATTCAACAACGGTTGAACACCGCCCAAAGTTGACAAAAGAGCTACGCCGACATTAAAAGAAGAGATATAGAAATTGAAATTGGAGAGATGGTCATGCTTAAGGTTGAACCTTGGAAAGGCGTTGTTCGATTTGGTAAACGAGGAAAATTAAATCCAATGTATATTGGACCATTCAAGGTTATTGATCGTATCGGACCAGTAGCTTACCGACTTGAGTTAACTCAACAACTCGCGGCTGTACATAACACTTTCCACATCTCGAATTTGAAGAAATGTTTTGCTAAAGAAGATCTCACTATTCCGTTAGACGAAATCCAAATCAACGAAAAACTTCAATTCATCGAAGAACCCTTCGAAATAATGGATCGTGAGGTTAAAAGACTTAAGCAAAACAAGATACCAATTGTTAAGGTTCGATGGAATGCTCGTAGAGGACCCAAGTTCACCTGGGAATGAGAAGATCAGATGAAAAATAAATACCCGTACTTATTTCCAGAAGATACGTCAACACCTCCAACTGCTTAAAATTTCGGGACGAAATTTATTTAACGGGTAGGTTGTGTAGTGACCCGAACTTTTCCATATTTATATATATTAAATAAAATTGATATTTATATGATTAAGTGTTTCCCACATGTTAAGCAATCAAACTTGTTAAGACTTGATTAATTGAAATAGGTTTCATATAGACAATTGACCACCCAAGTTGACCGGTGATTCACGAACGTTAAAACTTGTAAAAACTATATGATGACATATATATGATTATATATATAATTAACATGATATTATGATAAGTAAGTATCTTATTAGGTATTTTAACAATGAGTTATATACATAAAATTGAGTTTATTGAATTAAGAAACTCGAAACGATATATATAACGATTATCGTTATAACAACGTCTTACTAATTATATATGAATCACATTAAGATATTGTTACATTATGTTTAATCATGATAAATTATAAGTAAACATGTCATTATGTATATTAATAATGAACTACATATGTAAAAACAAGACTACTAACTTAAGGATTTCGAAACGAGACATATATGTAACGATTATCGTTGTAACGACATTTAAATGTATATATATCATATTAAGATATATTAATATATAATAATATCATGATAATATAATAATTTAACATCTCATTAGATATAATAAACATTGGGTTAACAACATTTAACAAGATCGTTAACTTAAAGGTTTCAAATCAACATTTACATGTAACGACTAACGATGACTTAACGACTCAGTTAAAATGTATATACATGTAGTGTTTTAATATGTATTCATACACTTTTGAAAGACTTCAAGACACTTATAAAAATACTTCTACTTAACAAAAATGCTTACAATTACATCCTCGTTCAGTTTCATCAACAATTCTACTCGTATGCACCCGTATTCGTACTCGTACAATACACAGCTTTTAGATGTATGTACTATTGGTATATACACTCCAATGATTAACTCTTAGCAGCCCATGTGAGTCACCTAACACATGTGAGAACCATCATTTGGCAACTAGCATGAAATATCTCATAAAATTACAAAAATATTAGTAATCATTCATGACTTATTTACATGAAAATAAAATTACATATCTTTTATATCTAATCCATATACCAAAGACCAAAAACACCTAAAAACACTTTCATTCTTCAATTTTCTTCATCTAATTGATCTCACTCAAGTTCTATCTTCAAGTTCTATCTTCAAGTTCTAAGTGTTCTTCATAAATTCTACAAGTTCTAGTTTCATAAAATCAAGAATACTTCCAAGTTTACTAGCTCACTTCCAATCTTGTAAAGTGATCATCCAACCTCAAGAAATCCTTGTTGTTTACAGTAAGATATCATTATAAATCAAGGTAATACTCATATACAAACTTTGATTCAATTCCTATAACTATAACTATCTTAATTCGAGTGATAATCTTACTTGAACTTGTTTTCGTGTCATGATTCTGCTTCAAGAACTTTCAAGCCATCCAAGATCCTTTGAAGCTAGATCATTTCTTGTCACTTCCAGTAGGTTTACCTACTAAACTTGAGGTAGTAATGATGTTCATAACATCATTCGATTCATATATATAAAACTACCTTATTCGAAGGTTTAAACTTGAAATCACTATAACATAGTTTAGTTGATTCTAAACTTGTTCGCAAACAAAAGTTAATCCTTCTAACTTGACTTTTAAAATCAACTAAAAACATGTTTTATATCTATATGATATTCTAACTTAATGATTTAAAACCGGGAAACACGAAAAACACCGTAAAACTAGATATACGCCGTCGTAGTAACACCGCGGGCTGTTTTAGGTTAGTTAATTAAAAACTATGATAAACTTTGATTTAAAAGTTGTTCTTATGGGAAAATAATTTTTCTTATGAACATGAAACTATATCCAAAAATCATGGTTAAACTCAAAGTAGAAGTATGTTTTTCAAAATGGTCATCTAGACGTCGTTCTTTCGACTGAAATGACTACCTTTACAAAAACGACTTGTAAACTGTATTTACGACTATAAACTTATAATTTTTTTGTTTAGATTCATAAACTTAAGTTCAATATGAAACTATAGCAACTTGAAACACTCAAAACGGATTTAAAACGAAGAAGTTAAGGGTAAAACAATATTGGATATTTTTTGATTGTTGTAGCTACGGGAAATATTGTAACAATTCTATACAAATTATATCCTAGCTAACTTATATTGTATTACATGTATTCTAATATATTATATAATCTTGGGATACCATAGACACGTATGCAAATGTTTTGACATATCATATCTACCCATGTATATATATTATTTGGAACAACCATAGACACTCTATATGCAGTAATGTTGGAGTTAGCTATACAGGGTTGAGGTTGATTCTAAAAATATATATACTTTGAGTTGTGATCTAGCCTGAGACGTGTATACACTGGGTCGTGGATTGATCCAAGATAATATATATCGATTTATTTCTGTACATCTAACTATGAATAACTAGTTGTAGGTAACTAACGAGGACAGCTGACTTAATAAACTTAAAACATTAAAACGTATTAAAAATGTTGTAAATATATTTTGAACATACTTTGATATATATATATGTACATATTTGTTATAGGTTCGTGAATCGACCAGTGGCCAAGTCTTACTTCCCGACGAAGTAAAAATCTGTGAAAGTGAGTTATAGTCCCACTTTTAAAATCTATTATTTTTTTTTAGATGAGAATACATGCGATTTTATAAATGTTTTACAAAATAGACACAAGTAATAAAAAATACTTTCTATGTTGAATTATCGAACCGAATATGCCCCTTTTTAGCTTGGTAGCCTAAGAATTAGGGAAATGGCCCCTAATTGACGCGAATCCTAAAGATAGATCTATTTGGCCCAACAAGCCTCATCCGAGTTATGGATGCTTTAGTACTTCGATTTATCATATCCGATGAGAGTCCCAGAATGATGGGAATATTCTATATGCATCTGGTTAAGGTCGGTTACCCGGTGTTCAACATATGAATGATTTTTATCTCTATGCAGTTTGCGAAATGCCTGATATGAGATGTGTTATAAAAATGAAATCTTGCGGTCTATTATTATGATTTGATAATATGTAGGTTAAACCTATAACTCACCAACAATTTTGTTGACGTTTTAAGCATGTTTATTCTCAGGTGATTATTAAGAGCTTCCGCTGTTGCATACTAAATTAAGGACAAGATTTGGAGTCCATGCTTGTATAAAATTGTTTAAAAACTGCATTCGAAGACTTGTGTTGATGTGTAATATTATTGTAAACCATTATGTAATGGTCGTGTGAAAAACGCTATATTTTAGACTATCATTATTTGATAATCGTCGTAATTTTTTAAATTTTATGGTTTGTTCTAAAATCGAATGCAGTCTTTGAAAAACGTCTCATATAGAGGTCAAAACCTCGCAACGAAATCAATTAATATGGAACGTTTATAATCAATATGAACGGGACATTTCAACTTGACGTTAGTGGACCTTAGTTGAGGTTAGTTGACCTTACTTGACGTTACTTGACGTTACTTGATGTCACTTGACATTATTTGACTTTACTTGAGGTTAGTTGACGTTAGTTGACGTTAGTGGACGTTAGTCGACGTTAGTGGACGTTACTTGACGTTATTTGACGTTACTTGACGTTAGTTGACGTTACTTAACGTTAGTTGACGTTAGTGGACGCTATTTTACGTTACGTGACGTTAGTTGACATTACTTGACGTTAGTTGATGTTACTTGATGTCGAAGTTACTTGACGTAAGTTGACGTTAGTGGACGTTAGTGGACGTTACTTGATGTTAGTTGACGTTAGCAGACGCTAGTGGATGTTACTTGACGTTAGTTGACGTTAGCAGACGTTAGTTGACGTTACTTGACGTTATTCGACGTTACTTGACGTTAGTAACGTTAGTTGACGTTTCTTGACGTTAAAGGACGTTAGTTGAGGTTACTTGGCGTGAGTTGACGTTAGTAGACGTTAGTGGACGTTAGTTGACGTTACTTAGTATTACTTGACGTTACTTGACGTTAGTTGACGTTACTTCACGTTACTTGACGTTACTTACGTTAGTTGACGTTACTTGACGTTACTTGACGTTAGTTGACGTAAGTGGACGTTACTTGACGTTAGTTGACGTTAGTGGACGTTACTTGACGATAGTTGACGTTACTTGACGTTAATGGAGGTTTCTTGACGTTAGTTGACGTTACTTGACGTTAGTTGACGTTACTTGACGTTAGTTGACGTTACTTGACGTTTGTTGACGTTAGTGGACGTTACTTGACGTTACTTGACGTTAATGGATGTTAGTGGACGTTACTTGATGTTACTTGATGTTACTTGACGTTACTTCACGTTACTTGACGTTACTTGACGTTAGTTGACATAAGTTGACGTTACTTGACGTACGTTAGTTGACGTTAGTGGACGTTACTTGACGTTACTTGACGTTAGTTGACGTTAGTGGACGTCACTGGTTGTGTTACTTGACGTTAGTTAACATTACTTTACGTTACTTGACGTAACTTGACGTTACTTGACGTTAGTTGACGTAAGTGGACGTCACTTGACGTGAGTTGACGTTAGTGGACGTTACTTGACGTTAGTTGACGTTAGTTGACGTTACTTGACGTTAGTTGACGTTAGTGGACGTTACTTGACGTTAGTTGACGTTACTTGACGTTTGTTGAGGTTAGTGGACGTTACTTAGTGTTACTTGAGATTACTTGACGTTAGTTGACTTTACATTACGTTAGTTGACGTAACTTGACGTTAGTTGACGTAAGTGCACGTTACTTGACGTTAGTTGACGTTACTTGACGTTAGTTGACGTTACTTGACGTTAGTTGACGTTACTGTTGACGTTAGTGGACGTTACTTGACGTTAGTTGACGTTACTTGACGTTTGTTGATGTTAGTTGACGTTACTTGACGTTTGTTGACGTTAGTGGACGTTACTTGACGTTACTTGACGTTACTTGACGTTAGTGGACGTTAGTGGATGTTACTTGACGTTACTTAACGTTACCTGACGTTGCTTGACGTAAGTGGACGTTACTTGACGTTAGTTGACGTTACTTGACGTACGTTACTTGACGCTAGTTCACGTTACTTGATGTTAGTGGACGTGAGTTGACGCGACTTGACGTTACTTGACGTTAGTTGACGTTACTGGACATTAGTTGACGTTACTTGACGTTAGTTGGCGTTAGTGGACGTTCGGTGACGTTAGTGGACGTTACTTGACGTAAGTTGACGTTAGTGGACGTTTCGTGACGTTAGTGGACGTTAGTCGACGTTAGTGGACGTTAGTCAACATTACTTGACGTGAGTTCACGTTAGTGGACGTTAGTTGACGTTACTTGATATTACTTGACGTTACTTGACGTTACTTGACATTAGTTGACGTTAGTTGACGTTAGTGGACGTTACTTGAAGTTAGTAGATGTTACTTACGTTTGTTGACGTTACTTGACGTTACTTGACGTTAGTTGACGTTACTTGACGTTTGTTGACGTTACTTGACGTTAGTTGACGTTACTTGACGTTTGTTGACGTTACTTGACGTTACTTGATGTTAGTTGACGTTACGTGACGTTAGTTGACTTTACTTGAGGTTAGTTAACGTTAATTGACGTTATTGGACGTTAGTGGACGTTACTTGACGTTAGTTGATGTTACTGGACGTTACTTGATGCTACTTGACGTTATTTGACGTTACTTGACGTTAGTTGACGTTAGTGGACGTGAGCTGCCGTTAGTTGACGTTTGTGGACGCTACTTGACGTTTATTGACGTTAGTTGACGTTACTTGACGTTAGTTGACGTTACTTGATGTCGACGTTACTTGACGTTAGTTGACGTTAGTGGACGTTACTTGACGTTAGTTGACGTTAGTGGACGTTACTTGACGTTAGTTACGTTAGTTGACGTTTCTTGACGTTAGTTGACGTTAATGACGTTAATGGACGTTAGTTGATGTTACTTGGCGTGAGTTGATGTTAGTGGACGTTAGTGGACGTTAGTTGACGTTACTTACGTTACTTGACGTTACTTGACGTTAGTTGACGTTACTTAACGTTACTTGACATTAGTTGACGTTACTTGACGTTAGTTGACGTAAGTGGACGTTACTTGACGTTAGTTGACGTTACTTGACGTTAGTTAACGTTAGTGGACGTAAGTGGACGTTAGTTGACGTTACTTGACGTTAATGGAGGTTACTTGACGTTAGTTGACGTCACTTGACGTTAGTTGACGTCAGTGGACGTTACTTGACGTTAGTTGACGTTACTTGATGTCGACGTTACTTAACGTTAGTTGACGTTAGTGGACGTTAGTGGACGTTACTTGACGTTACTTGACGTTACTTGACGTTAGTAACGTTAGTTGACGTTAATGGACGTTAGTGGACATTAGTTGATGTTACTTGGCGTGAGTTGACGTTAGTGGACGTTACTTGACGTTAGTTGACGTTACTTAGTGTTACTTGATGTTACTTGACGTTAGTTGACGTTACTTAACGTTACTTGACGTTAGTTGACGTTACTTGACGTTAGTTGACATAAGTTGACGTTACTTGACGTTAGTTGACGTTACTTGACGTTAGTTGACGATAGTGGACGTTACTTGACGCTAGTTGACGTTAGTAGACGTTACTTGACGTTAGTTGACGTTACTTGACGTTAATGGAGGTTACTTGACGTTAATTTGACGTTACTTGACGTTACTTGACGTTAGTGGACGTTACTTGACGTTACTTGACGTTTGTTGATGTTAATGGACGTTACTTGACGTTAGTGGACGTTAGTGGACGTTACTTGACGTTACTTGGCGTTACTTGACGTCACTTGACGTTACTTAACGTTACTTGACGTTAGTTGACGTAAGTGGACATTACTTGACGTTACTTGGCGTACTTTACTTGACGTTAGTTGACGTTAGTGGACGTTACTTGACGTTAGTTGACGTTAATGGAGGTTACTTGATGTTAGTTGACGTTACTTGACGTTAGTGGATGTTAGTGGACGTTACTTGACGTTAGTTGACGTTACTTGACGTTTGTTGACGTTAGTTGACGTTACTTGACGTTACATGAAGTTAATGGACGTTAATGGACGTTACTTGACGTTACTTAACGTTACTTGACTTTACATGACGTTACTTGACGTGAGTGGACGTTACTTGACGTACGTTACTTGACGTTAGTTGACCTTAGTTGACGTTACTTGACGTTATTTGACGTTAGTGGACGTTAGTGGACGTTAGTTGACGTTACGTGACGTTAGTTGACGTTAGTGGACGTTCGGTGACGTTAGGTGATGTTACTTGACGTAAGTTGACCTTAGTGGACGTTTCGTGACGTTACTTGACGTTACTTGACGTTAGTAACGTTAGTTGACGTTAATGGACGTTAGAGGACGTTAGTTGACGTTACTTGGCGTGAGTTGACGTTAGTTGACGTTACTTGATATTACTTGACGTTACTTGATGTTAGTTGACGTTACTTGACGTTAGTTGACGTTAGTGGACGTTACTTTACCTTAGTTGACGTTACTTGACGTTTGTTGACGTTACTTGACGTTAGGTGACGTTACTTGACGTTAGCTGACGTTACTTGACGTGAGCTGACGTTACTTGAGGTTAGTTGACGTTAGTGGACGTTACTTGACGCTAGTGGATGTTACTTGACGTTATATGACGTTAGCTGACATTAGTTGACGTTAGTGGACGCTACTTGATGTTAGTTGACGTTACTTGACTTTACTTGACGTTAGTTGACGTTAGTGGACGTGAGTGGACGTTAGTTGTGAAATGTCCCGTTCTTATTGATTAAAAACGTTCCATATTAATTGATTTCGTTGCGAGGTTTTGACCTCTATATGAGACGTTTTTCAAAGACTGCATTCATTTTAAAACAAACCATAACCTTTATTTCATCAATAAAGGTTTAAAAAGCTTTACGTAGATTGTCAAATAATGATAATCTAAAATATCCTGTTTACACACGACCATTACATAATTGTTTGCAATACAAATATGTTACAACAAAATAGGTTTCTTGAATGCAGTTTTTACACAATATCATACAAGCATGGACTCCAAATCTCGTCCTTATTTAAGTATGCGACAGCGGAAGCTCTTAATAATCACCTGAGAATAAACATGCTTAAAACGTCAACAAAAATGTTGGTGAGTTATAGGTTTAACCTATATATATCAAATCATAATAATAGACCACAAGATTTCATATTTCAATACACATCCCATACATAGAGATAAAAATCATTCATATGGTGAACACCTGGTAACCGACATTAACAAGATGCATATATAAGAATATCCCCATCATTCCGGGACACCCTTCGGATATGATATAAATTTCGAAGTACTAAAGCATCCGGTACTTTGGATGGGGTTTGTTAGGCCCAATAGATATATCTTTAGGATTCGCGTCAATTAGGGTGTCTGTTCCCTAATTCTTAGATTACCAGACTTAATAAAAAGGGGCATATTCGATTTCGATAATTCAACCATAGAATGTAGTTTCACGTACTTGTGTCTATTTTGTAAATCATTTATAAAACCTGCATGTATTCTCATCCCAAAAATATTAGATTTTAAAAGTGAGACTATAACTCACTTTCACAGATTTTTACTTCGTCGAGAAGTAAGACTTGGCCACTGGTTGATTCACGAACCTATAACAATATATACATATATATCAAAGTATGTTCAAAATATATTTACAACACTTTTAATATATTTTGATGTTTTAAGTTTATTAAGTCAGCTGTCCTCGTTAGTAACCTACAACTAGTTGTCCACAGTTAGATGTACAGAAATAAATCGATAAATATTATCTTGAATCAATCCACGACCCAGTGTATACGTATCTCAGTATTGATCACAACTCAAACTATATATATTTTGGAATCAACCTCAACCCTGTATAGCTAACTCCAACATTCACATATAGAGTGTCTATGGCTGTTCCGAAATATATATAGATGTGTCGACATGATAGGTTGAAACATTGTATACGTGTCTATGGTATCTCAAGATTACATAATATACAATACAAGTTGATTAAGTTATGGTTGGAATAGATTTGTTACCAATTTTCACGTAGCTAAAATGAGAAAAATTATCCAATCTTGTTTTACCCATAACTTCTTCATTTTAAATCCGTTTTGAGTGAATCAAATTGCTATGGTTTCATATTGAACTCTATTTTATGAATCTAAACAAAAAAAGTATAGGTTTATAGTCGTAAAAATAAGTTACAAGTTATTTTTGTAAAGGTAGTCATTTCAGTCGAAAGAACGACGTCTAGATGACCATTTTAGAAAACATACTTCCACTTTGAGTTTAACCATAATTTTTGGATATAGTTTCATGTTCATAATAAAAATCATTTTCTCAGAATAAAAACTTTTAAATCAAAGTTTATCATAGTTTTTAATTAACTAACCCAAAACAGCCCGCGGTGTTATTACGACGGCGTAAATCCGGTTTTACAGTGTTTTTCGTGTTTCCAGGTTTTAAATCATTAAGTTAGCATATCATATAGATATATAACATGTTTTTAGTTGATTTTAAAAGTCAAGTTAGAAGGATTAACTTTTGTTTGCGAACAAGTTTAGAATTAACTAAAATATGTTCTAGTGATTACAAGTTTAAACCTTCGAATAAGATAGATTTATATGTATGAATCGAATGATGTTATGAACATCATTACTACCTTAAGTTCCTTGGATAAACCTACTGGAAAAGATAAAAATAGATCTAGCTTCAACGGATTCTTGGATGGCTCGAAGTTCTTGAAGCAGAATCATGACACGAAAACAAGTTCAAGTAAGATCATCACTTGAAATAAGATTGTTATAGTTATAGAAATTGAACCAAAGTTTGAATATGATTATTACCTTGTATTAGAATGATAACCTACTGTAAGAAACAAAGATTTCTTGAGGTTGGATGATCACCTTACAAGATTGGAAGTGAGCTAGCAAACTTGAAAGTATTCTTGATTTTATGTAACTAGAACTTGTAGAATTTATGAAGAACACATAGAACTTGAAGATAGAACTTGAGAGAGATCAATTAGATGAATAAAATTGAAGAATGAAAGTGTTTATAGGTGTTTTTGGTCGTTGGTGTATGGATTATATATAAAGGATATGTAATTTTGTTTTCATGTAAATAAGTCATGAATGATTACTCATATTTTTGTAATTTTATGAGATATTTCATGCTAGTTGCCAAATTATGGTTCCTACATGTGTTAGGTGACTCACATGGGCTGCTAAGAGCTGATCATTGGAGTGTATATACCAATAGTACATACATCTAAAAGCTGTGTATTGTACGAGTACGAATACGGGTGCATACGAGTAGAATTGTTGATGAAACTGAACGAGGATGTAATTGTAAGCATTTTTGTTAAGTAGAAGTATTTTGATAAGTGTATTGAAGTCTTTCAAAAGTGTATAAATACATATTAAAACACTACATGTATATACATTTTAACTGAGTCGTTAAGTCATCGTTAGTCGTTACATGTAAGTGTTGTTTTGAAACCTTTAGGTTAACGATCTTGTTAAATGTTGTTAACCCAATGTTTATAATATAAAATGAGATTTTAAATTATTATATTATCATGACATTATCATGTATGAATATCTCTTAATATGATATATATATTAAATGTCTTTACAACGATAATCGTTACATATATGTCTCGTTTAAAAATCATTAAGTTAGTAGTCTTGTTTTTACATATGTAGTTCATTGTTAATATACTTAATGATATGTTTAATTATCATAGTATCATGTTAAGTATATATATATATATCCATATATATGTCATCATATAGTTTTTACAAGTTTTAACGTTCGTGAATCACCGGTCAACTTGGGTGGTCAATTGTCTATATGAAACATATTTCAATTAATCAAGTCTTAACAAGTTTGATTGCTTAATATGTTGGAAACATTTAATCATGTAAATATCAATCTCAATTAATATATATAAACATGGAAAAGTTCGGGTCACTACAAGTTGACGTTACTTGACGTTAGTTGACGTTACTTAGTGTTACTTGACGTTAGTTGACGTTACTTTACGTTACTTGACGTAACTTGACGTTATTTGACGTTATTTGACGTTACTTGACGTTAGTTGATGTAAGTTGACGTTACTTGACGTTACTTGACGTTAGTAGACGTTACTTGACGTTACTTGACGTTACTTGACATTAGTGGAGGTTACTTGACGTTAGTTGACGTTAGTTGACGTTAGTTGACGTTAGTGGACGTTACTTGACGTTTGTTGATGTTAGTGGACGTTACTTGACGTTACTTGACGTTAGTGGACGTTACTTGACGTTACTTGACGTTACTTCACGTTACTTGACGTTACTTGACGTACGTAACTTGACGTACGTTACTTGACGTTAGTTAATGTTACTTGACGTTAGTTGACGTTAGTGGACGTTACTTGACGTTACTTGACGTTAGTTGACGTTAGTGGTCGTTACTGGACGTTAGTTGACGTTACTTTACATTAGTTGACGTTAGTGGACGTTAGTGGACGTTCGGTGGACGTTTCTTGACATTAGTGGACGTTAGTCGACGTTAGTGGACATTAGTCGACGTTAGTGGACGTTACATGATGTGAGTTAACGTTAGTGGACATTAGTTGATGTTACTTGATACAACTTGACGTTACTTGACATTACTTGACGTTACTTGACGTTAGTTGACGTTAGTTGACGTTAGTGGACGTTACTTGACGTTAGTTGACGTTAGTGGACGTTACTTGACGTTAGTAGATGTTACTTGACGTTACTTGACGTTACTTGACGTTAATGGACGTTACTTGTCGTTAGTAGATGTTACTTGACGTTTGTTGACGTTACTTGACGTTAGTTGACGTTACTTGAGGTTAGTTGACGTTAGTGGACGTTACTTGATGTTAGTTGACGTTAGTGGACGTTACTTGACGCTACTTGACGTTATTTGATGTTACTTGACGTCAGTTGACGTGAGCTGACGTTAGTGGATGCTATTTGACGTTACTTGACGTTACTTGACGTTAGTGGACGTTAGTTGACGTTACTTGACGTTAGTTGACGTTACTTGACGTTAGTGGCCGTTAGTGGACGTTACTTGACGTTAGTGGACCTTAGTTGAGGTTAGTTGACCTTACTTGACGTTAGTTGACGTCACTTGACGTTATTTGACGTTACTTGAGGTTAGCGGACGTTAGTTGACGTTAGTGGACGTTAGTCGATGTTACTTGACGTTAGTTGACATTAGTGGACGTTACTTGACGTTAGTTGACGCTAGTGGACGCTACTTGACGTTAGTTGACGTTAGTTGATGTTACTTGATGTCGACGTTAGTTGACGTTAGGGGACGTTAGTGGACGTTACTTGACGTTAGTTGACGTTAGCAGACGTTAGTGGACGTTACTTGACGTTAGTTGACGTTAGCAGACGTTAGTTGACGTTACTTGACGTTATTTGACGTTAGTAACGTTAGTTGACGTTTCTTGACGTTACTTGACGAGTTAAAGGACGTTAGTGGACGTTAGTTGATGTTACTTGGCGTGAGTTGACGTTAGTGGATGTTAGTGGACGTTACTTGACGTTAGTTGACGTTACTTAGTGTTACTTGACGTTACTTGACGTTACTTAACGTTACTTGACGTTACTTACGTTAGTTGACGTTACTTGACTTTAGTTGACGTAAGTGGACGTTACTTGACGTTAGTTGACGTTAGTGGACGTTACTTGACGTTAATGGAGGTTACTTGACGTTAGTTGACGTTAGTGGACGTTACTTGACGTTAGTTGACTTTACTTGACGTTTGTTGACGTTAGTGGACGTTACTTGACGTTACTTGACGCTAATGGACGTTAGTGGACGTTACTTGACGTTACTTCACGTTACTTGACGTTACTTGACGTTAGTTGACATAAGTGGACGTTACTTGACGTACGTGAGTTGACGTAAGTGGACGTTACTTGACGTTACTTGACGTTAGTTGACGTTACTGGACGTTACTGGACGTTAGTTGACGTTACTTGACGTTAGTTGACGTTAGTGGACGTTGGGTGACTTTAGTGGACGTTACTTGACGTACGTTGACATTAGTGGACGTTTCGTGACGTTAGTTGACGTTAGTGGACGTTAGTGGACGTTAGTCGACGTTAGTGGACGTTAATCGACGTTAGTTGAGGTTACTTGACGTTTGTTGACGTTACTTGACGTTACATGACGTTACTTGACATTAGTGGACGTTAGTGGACGTTACTTGACGTTAGTTGACGTTACTTGACGTTAGCTGACGTTACTTGAGGTTAGTTGACGTTAGTGGACGTTACTTGACGTTAGTTAACGTTAGTGGACGTTACTTGACGCTACTTGACGTTATTTGACTTTACTTAACGTTAGCTAACGATAGTTGACGTTAGTGGACGCTACTTGACGTTAGTTGATGTTAGTTGACGTTAGTGGACGTGAGCTGACGTTACTTGAGGTTAGTTGACTTTAGTGGACGTTACTTGACGTTAGTGGACGTTACTTGATGCTAGTGGACGTTACTTGACGTTAGCTGACGTTAGTTGACGTTAGTGGACGCTACTTGACGTTAGTTGACGTTACTTGACTTTACTTGACGTTAGTTGACGTTAGTGGACGTGAGTGGACGTTAGTTGACGTTACTTGACATTAGTTGACGTTACTTGATGTTAGTTGACGTTACTTAGTGTTACTTGACGTTACTTGACGTTAGTTGACGTTACTTTATGTTACTTGACGTAACTTGATGTTAGTTGACGTTATTTGACGTGAATTGACGTTAGTTGACGTTACTTGACGTTACTTGACGTTACTTGACGTTAGTAGACGTTACTTGACGTTAGTTGACGTTACTTGACGTTAATGGAGGTTACTTGACGTTAGTTGACGTTACTTGACGTTAGTTGACGTTAGTGGACGTTACTTGACGTTTGTTGACGTTAGTGGACGTTACTTGACGTTACTTGACGTTAGTGGACGTTACTTGACTTTACTTGACGTTACTTCACGTTACTTGACGTTACTTGACGTTACTTGACGTACGTAACTTGACGCACGTTACTTGACGTTAGTTAATGTTACTTGAGGTTAGTTGACGTTAGTGGACGTTACTTGACGTTACTTGACGTTAGTTGACGTTAGTGGACGTTACTGGACGTTAGTTGACGTTACTTGACGTTAGTTGACGTTAGTGGACGTTAGTGGACGTTCGGTGACGTAAGTTGACGTTAGTGGATGTTTCTTGACATTAGTGGACGTTAGTCGACGTTAGTGGACGTTAGTCGACGTTAGTGGACGTTAGTCGACGTTAGTGGACGTTACATGATGTGAGTTAACGTTAGTGGACGTTAGTTGACGTTACTTCATACTAATTGACGTTACTTGACATCACTTGACGTTACTTGACGTTAGTTGACGTTACTTGACGTTAGTTGACGCTAGTGGACGTTACTTGACGTTAGTAGATGTTACTTGACGTTTGTTGACGTTAGTTGACGTTACTTGAGGTTAGTTGACGTTAGTGGATGTTAGTGGACGTTACTTGACGCTACTTGACGTTATTTGATGTTACTTGACGTTAGGTAACGTCAGTTGACGTGAGCTGACGTTAGTTGACGTTAGTGGATGCTACTTGACGTTACTTGACGTTACTTGACGTTAGTGGACGTTATTGGACGTTAGTTGACGTTACTTGACGTTAGTTGACGTTACTTGACGTTAGTGGCCGTTAGTGGACGTTACTTGACGTTAGTGGACCTTAGTTGAGGTTAGTTGACCTTACTTGACGTTAGTTGACGTCACTTGACGTTATTTGACGTTACTTGAGGTTAGTGGACGTTAGTTGACGTTAGTGGACGTTAGTCGACGTTACTTGACGTTAGTTGACGTTAGTTGACGTTACTTGACGTTAGTTGACGCTAATGGACGCTACCTGACGTTAGTTGACGTTACTTGACGTTAGTTGATGTTACCTGATGTCGACGTTAGTTGACGTTAGGGGACGTTACTTGACGTTAGTGGACGTTACTTGATGTTAGTTGACGTTAGCAGACGTTAGTTGACGTTACTTGACGTTATTTGACGTTACTTGACGTTAGTAACGTTAGTTGACGTTTCTTGACGTTACTTGACCAGTTAAAGGACGTTAGTGGACGTTAGTTGATGTTACTTGGCGTGAGTTGACGTTAGTGGATGTTAGTGGACGTTACTTGACGTTAGTTGACGTTACTTAGTGTTACTTGACGTTACTTGACGTTAGTTGACGTTACTTAACGTTACTTGACGTTACTTACGTTAGTTGACGTTACTTGACGTTAGTTGACGTAAGTGGACGTTACTTGACGTTAGTTGACGTTAGTGGACGTTACTTGACGTTAGTTGATGTTAGTGGACGTTACTTGACGTTAGTTGACGTTACTTGACGTTTGTTGACGTTAGTGGACGTTACTTGACCTTACTTGACGTTAATGGACGTTAGTGGACGTTACTTGACGTTACATGATGTTACTTGACGTTACTTCACGTTACTTGACGTTAGTTGACATAAGTGGACGTTACTTGACGTACGTGAGTTGACGTAAGTGGACGTTACTTGACGTTACTTGACGTTAGTTGACGTTACTGGACGTTACTGGACGTTAGTTGACGTTAGTTGACGTTAGTGGACGTTGGGTGACTTTAGTGGACGTTACTTGACGTACGTTGACATTAGTGGACGTTTCGTGACGTTAGCTGACGTTAGTGGACGTTAGTGGATGTTAGTCGACGTTAGTGGACGTTAGTCGACGTTAGTTGATGTTACTTGACGTTTGTTGACGTTACTTGATGTTACATGACGTTACTTGACGTTAGTTGACGTTAGTGGACGTTACTTGACGTTAGGTGACGTTACTTGACGTTAGCTGACGTTACTTGAGGTTAGTTGACGTTAGTGGACGTTACTTGACGTTAGTTAACGTTAGTGGACGTTACTTGACGCTACTTGACGTTATTTGACTTTACTTAACGTTAGCTAACGATAGTTGACGTTAGTGGACGCTACTTGACGTTAGTTGACGTTAGTTGACGTTAGTGGACGTGAGCTGACGTTACTTGAGGTTAGTTGACGTTAGTGGACGTTACTTGACGTTAGTGGATGTTACTTGACGCTAGTGGACGTTACTTGATGTTAGCTGACGTTAGTTGACGTTAGTGGACGCTACTTGACGTTAGTTGACGTTACTTGAATTTACTTCACGTTAGTTGACGTTAGTGGACGTGAGTGGACGTGAGTGGACGTTAGTTGACGTTAGTTGACGTTAGTTGACGTTACTTGATGTTAGTTGACGTTACTTAGTGTTACTTGATGTTACTTGACGTTAGTTGACGTTACTTTATGTTACTTGACGTTACTTTACGTTACTTGACGTAACTTGACGTTAGTTGATGTTATTTGACGTTAATTGACGTTAGTTGACGTAAGTTGACGTTACTTGACGTTACTTGACGTTACTTGACGTTAGTAGACGTTAGTTGACGTTACTTGACGTTAATGGAGGTTACTTGACGTTAGTTGACGTTACTTGACGTTAGTTGACGTTAGTGGACGTTACTTGACGTTTGTTGACGTTAGTGGACGTTACTTGACGTTAGTGGACGTTACTTGACTTTACTTGACGTTACTTCACGTTACTTGACGTTACTTGACGTTACTTGACGTACGTAACTTGACGTACGTTACTTGACGTTAGTTAATGTTACTTGACGTTAGTTGACGTTAGTGGACGTTACTTGACGTTACTTGACGTTAGTTGACGTTAGTGGACGTTACTGGACGTTAGTTGACGTTACTTGACGTGAGTGGACGTTAGTGGACGTTCGGTGACGTTAGTTGACGTTACTTGACATAAGTTGACGTTAGTGGACGTTAGTCGACGTTAGTGGACGTTAGTCGACGTTAGTGGACGTTAGTCGACGTTAGTGGACGTTAGTCGACGTTAGTGGACGTTAGTGGACGTTACATGATGTGAGTTAACGTTAGTGGATGTTAGTTGACGTTACTTCATACTAATTGACGTTACTTGACATTACTTGACGTTACTTGACGTTAGTTGACGTTACTTGACGTTAGTTGACGTTAGTGGACGTTACTTGACGTTAGTAGATGTTACTTGACGTTTGTTGACGTTAGTTGACGTTACTTGAGGTTAGTTGACGTTAGTGGACGTTAGTGGACGTTACTTGACGTTAGTTGACGTTAGTGGACGTTACTTGACGCTACTTGACATTATTTGACGTTACTTGACGTTAGGTGACGTCAGTTGACGTGAGCTGACGTTAGTTGACGTTAGTGGACGCTACTTGACGTTACTTGACGTTACTTGACGTTAGTGGACGTTAGTGGACGTTAGTTGACGTTACTTGACATTAGTTGACGTTAGTTGACGTTAGTGGCCGTTAGTGGACGTTACTTGACGTTAGTGGACCTTAGTTGAGGTTAGTTGACCTTACTTGACGTTAGTTGACGTCACTTGACGTTATTTGACGTTACTTGAGGTTAGTTGACGTTAGTTGACGTTAGTGGACGTTAGTCGACGTTAGTGGACGTTACTTGACGTTATTTGACGTTAGTTGACGTGAGTTGACGTTACTTGACGTTAGTGGACGCTACTTGACGTTACTTGACGTTACTTGACGTTAGTTGACGTTACTTGACGTTAGTTGATGTTACTTGATGTCGACGTTAGTTGACGTTAGCGGACGTTAGTGGACGTTACTTGACGTTAGTTGACGTTAGCAGACGTTAGTGTAAGTTACTTGACGTTAGTTGACGTTAGCAGACGTTAGGTGACGTTACTTGACGTTATTTGACGTTACTTGACGTTTCTTGACGTTACTTGACGAGTTAAAGGACGTTAGTGGACGTTAGTTGATGTTACTTGGCGTGAGTTGACGTTAGTGGACGTTACTTGACGTTATTTGACGTTACTTAGTGTTACTTGACGTTACTTGACGTTACTTAACGTTACTTGACGTTACTTACGTTAGTTGACGTTAGTTGACGTAAATGGACGTTACTTGACGTTAGTGGACGTTAGTGGACGTTACTTGACGTTAATGGAGGTTACTTGACGTTAGTTGACGTTAGTGGACGTTACTTGACGTTAGTTGACGTTACTTGACGTTTGTTGACGTTAGTGGACGTTACTTGACGTTACTTGACGTTAATGGACGTTAGTGGACGTTACTTGATGTTACATGATGTTACTTGACGTAACTTCACGTTACTTGACGTTACTTGACGTTAGTTGACATAAGTGGACGTTACTTGACGTACGTGAGTTGACGTAAGTGGACGTTACTTGACGTTACTTGACGTTACTGGACGTTACTGGACGTTAGTTGACGTTACTTGACGTTAGTTGACGTTAGTGGACGTTAGCTGACTTTAGTGGACGTTACTTGACGTACGTTGACATTAGTGGACATTTCGTGACGTTAGTTGACGTTAGTGGACGTTAGTCGACGTTAGTGGACGTTAGTCGACGTTAGTTGAGGTTACTTGACGTTTGTTGACGTTACTTGACGTTACATGACGTTACTTGACGTTAGTTGACGTTAGTGGACGTTACTTGACGTTAGTTGACGTTACTTGACGTTAGCTGACGTTACTTGAGGTTAGTTGACGTTAGTGGACGTTACTTGACGTTAGTTAACGTTAGTGGACGTTACTTGACGCTACTTGACGTTATTTGACTTTACTTAACGTTAGCTAACGATAGTTGACGTTAGTGGACGCTACTTGACGTTAGTTGATGTTAGTTGACGTTAATAGACGTGAGCTGACGTTACTTGAGGTTAGTTGACGTTAGTGGACGTTACTTGACGTTAGTGGACGTTAGTTGACGCTAGTGGACGTTACTTGACGTTAGCTGACGTTAGTTGACGTTAGTGGACGCTACTTGACGTTAGTTGACGTTACTTGACTTTACTTGACGTTAGTTGACGTTAGTGGACGTGAGTGGACGTTAGTTGACGTTACTTGACGTTAGTTGACGTTACTTGATGTTAGTTGACGTTACTTAGTGTTACTTGACGTTACTTGACGTTAGTTGACGTTACTTTATGTTACTTGACGTTACTTTACGTTACTTGACGTAACTTGACGTTAGTTGACGTTATTTGACGTGAAATGACGTTAGTGGACGTAAGTTGACGTTACTTGACGTTACTTGACGTTAATTGACGTTAGTAGACGTTACTTGACGTTAGTTGACGTTACTTGACGTTAATGGAGGTTACTTGACGTTAGTTGACGTTACTTGACGTTAGTTGACGTTAGTGGACGTTAGTGGACGTTACTTGACGTTTGTTGACGTTAGTGGACGTTACTTGACGTTACTTGACGTTAGTGGACGTTACTTGACTTTACTTGACGTTACTTCACGTTACTTGACGTTACTTGACGTTACTTGACGTTACTTGACGTACGTAACTTGACGTACGTTACTTGACGTTAGTTAATGTTACTTGACATTAGTTGACGTTAGTGGACGTTACTTGACGTTAGTTGACGTTAGTGGACGTTACTGGACGTTAGTTGACGTTACTTGACGTTAGTTGACGTTAGTGGACGTTAGTGGACGTTCGGTGACGTTAGTTGACGTTACTTGACGTAAGTTGACGTTAGTGGACGTTTCTTGACATTAGTGGACGTTAGTGGACGTTAGTGGACGTTAGTCGACGTTAATGGACGTTACATGATGTGAGTTAACGTTAGTGGACGTTAGTTGACGTTACTTCATACTAATTGACGTTACTTGACATTACTTGACGTTAGTTAACGTTAGTTGACGTTACTTGACGTTAGTTGACGCTAGTGGACGTTACTTGACGTTAGTAGATGTTACTTGACGTTTGTTGACGTTAGTGGACGTTAGTGGACGTTACTTGACTCTACTTGACGTTATTTGATGTTACTTGACGTTAGGTGACGTCAGTTGACGTGAGCTGACGTTAGTTGACGTTAGTGGATGCTACTTGACGTTACTTGACGTTACTTGACGTTATTGGACGTTATTGGACGTTAGTTGACGTTACTTGACGTTAGTTGACGTTACTTGACGTTAGTGGCCGTTAGTGGACGTTACTTGACGTTAGTGGACCTTAGAGTAGGTTAGTTGACCTTACTTGACGTTAGTTGACATCACTTGACGTTATTTGACGTTACTTGAGGTTAGTGGACGTTAGTTGACGTTAGTGGACGTTAGTCGACGTTACTTGACGTTAGTTGACGTTACTTGACGTTAGTTGACGCTAGTGGACGCTACTTGACGTTAGTTGACGTTACTTGACGTTAGTTGATGTTACTTGATGTCGACGTTAGTTGACGTTAGGGGACGTTAGTGGACGTTACTTGGCGTTAGTTGACGTTAGCAGACGTTAGTGGACGTTACTTGACGTTAGTTGACGTTAGCAGACGTTAGTTGACGTTACTTGACGTTATTTGACGTTACTTGACGTTAGTAACGTTAGTTGACGTTTCTTGACGTTACTTGACGAGTTAAAGGACGTTAGTGGACGTTAGTTGATGTTACTTGGCGTGAGTTGACGTTAGTGGATGTTAGTGGACGTTACTTGACGTTAGTTGACGTTACTTAGTGTTACTTGACGTTACTTGACGTTAGTTGACGTTACTTAACGTTACTTGACGTTACTTACGTTAGTTGACGTTACTTGACGTTAGTTGACGTAAGTGGACGTTACTTGACGTTAGTTGACGTTAGTGGACGTTACTTGACGTTAATGGAGGTTACTTGACCTTAGTTGACGTTAGTGGACGTTACTTGACTTTAGTTGACGTTACTTGACGTTTTTTGACGTTAGTGGACGTTACTTGACGTTACTTGACGTTAATGGATGTTAGTGGACGTTACTTGACGTTACATGATGTTTCTTGACGTTACTTCACGTTACTTGACGTTACTTGACGTTAGTTGACATAAGTTGACGTTACTTGACGTACGTGAGTTGACGTAAGTGGACGTTACTTGACGTTACTTGACGTTAGTTGACGTTACTGGACGTTACTGGACGTTAGTTGACGTTACTTGACGTTAGTTGACGTTAGTGGACGTTGGGTGACTTTAGTGGACGTTACTTGACGTACGTTGACATTAGTGGACGTTTCGTGACGTTAGTTGACGTTAGTGGACGTTAGTGGACGTTAGTCGACGTTAGTAGACGTTAGTCGACGTTAGTGGACGTTAGTCGACGTTAGTGGACGTTACTTGACCTTTGTTGACGTTACTTGACGTTACATGACGTTACTTGACGTTAGTTGACGTTAGTGGACGTTACTTGACGTTAGGTGACGTTACTTGACGTTAGCTGACGTTACTTGAGGTTAGTTGACGTTAGTGGACGTTACTTGACGTTAGTTAACGTTAGTGGACGTTACTTGACGCTACTTGACGTTATTTGTCTTTACTTAACGTTAGCTAACGATAGTTGACGTTAGTGGACGCTACTTGACGTTAGTTGACGTTAGTTGACGTTAGTGGACGTGAGCTGACGTTACTTGAGGTTAGTTGACGTTAGTGGACGTTACTTGACGTTAGTGGACGTTACTTGACGCTAGTGGACGTTACTTGACGTTAGCTGACGTTAGTTGACGTTAGTGGACGCTAGTTGACGTTAATTGACGTTACTTGACTTTACTTGACGTTAGTTGACGTTAGTGGACATGAGTGGACGTTAGTTGACGTTACTTGACGTTAGTTGACGTTACTTGATGTTAGTTGACGTTACTTAGTGTTACTTGACGTTACTTGACGTTAGTTGACGTTACTTTATGTTACTGGACGTTACTTTACGTTACTTGACGTAACTTGACGTTAGTTGATGTTATTTGACGTTAATTGACGTTAGTTGACGTAAGTTGACGTTACTTGACGTTACTTGACGTTACTTGACGTTAGTAGACGTTACTTGACGTTAGTTGACGTTACTTGACGTTAATGGAGGTTACTTGACTTTAGTTGACGTTACGTGACGTTAGTTGACGTTAGGGGACGTTACTTGACGTTTGTTGACGTTAGTGGACGTTACTTGACGTTACTTGACGTTAGTGGACGTTACTTGACTTTACTTGACGTTACTTCACGTTACTTGACGTTACTTGACGTTACTTGACGTACGTAACTTGACGTACGTTACTTGACGTTAGTTAATGTTACTTGGCGTTAGTTGACGTTAGTGGACGTTACTTGACGTTACTTGACGTTAGTTGACGTTAGTGGACGTTACTGGATGTTAGTTGACGTTACTTGACGTTAGTTGACGTTAGTGGACGTTAGTGGACGTTCGGTGACGTTAGTTGACGTTACTTGACGTAAGTTGACGTTAGTGGACGTTTCTTGACATTAGTGGACGTTAGTCGACGTTAGTGGACGTTAATCGACGTTAGTGGACGTTACATGATGTGAGTTAACGTTAGTGGATGTTAGTTGACGTTACTTCATACTAATTGACGTTACTTGACATTACTTGACGTTACTTGACGTTAGTTGACGTTACTTGACGTTACTTGACGTTAGTGGACGTTACTTGACGTTAGTAGATGTTACTTGACGTTTGTTGACGTTAGTTGACGTTACTTGAGGTTAGTGGACGTTAGTGGACGTTAGTGGACGTTACTTGACGTTAGTTGACGTTAGTGGACGTTACTTGACGCTACTTGACGTTATTTGACGTTACTTGACGTTAGGTGACGTCAGTTGACGTGAGCTGACGTTAGTTGACGTTAGTGGACGCTACTTGACGTTACTTGACGTTACTTGACGTTAGTGGACGTTAGTGGACGTTAGTTGACGTTACTTGACGTTAGTTGACGTTACTTGACGTTAGTTGACGTTACTTGACGTTAGTTGACGTTAGTGGCCGTTAGTGGACGTTACTTGACGTTAGTGGACCTTAGTTGAGGTTAGTTGACCTTACTTGACGTTAGTTGACGTCACTTGACGTTATTTGACGTTACTTGAGGTTAGTTGACGTTAGTTGACGTTAGTGGACGTTAGTCGACGTTAGTGGACGTTACTTGACGTTATTTGACGTTACTTGACGTTAGTTGACGTGAGTTGACGTTACTTGACGTTAGTTGACGTTAGTGGACGCTACTTGACGTTACTTGACGTTACTTGACGTTAGTTGACGTTACTTGACGTTAGTTGATGTTACTTGATGTCGACGTTAGTTGACGTTAGGGGACGTTAGTGGACGTTACTTGGCGTTAGTTGACGTTAGCAGACGTTAGTGGACGTTACTTGACGTTAGTTGACGTTAGCAGACGTTAGTTGACGTTACTTGACGTTATTTGACGTTACTTGACGTTACTTGACGTTAGTAACGTTAGTTGACGTTACTTGACGAGTTAAAGGACGTTAGTGGACGTTAGTTGATGTTACTTGGCGTGAGTTGACGTTAGTGGATGTTAGTGGACGTTACTTGACGTTAGTTGACGTTACTTAGTGTTACTTGACGTTACTTGACGTTAGTTGACGTTACTTAACGTTACTTGACGTTACTTACGTTAGTTGACGTTACTTGACGTTAGTTGACGTAAGTGGACGTTACTTGACGTTAGTTGACGTTAGTGGACGTTACTTGACGTTAATGGAGGTTACTTGACCTTAGTTGACGTTAGTGGACGTTACTTGACGTTAGTGGACGTTACTTGACGTTTGTTGACGTTACTTGACGTTACTTGACGTTAATGGACATTAGTGGACGTTACTTGACGTTACATGATGTTTCTTGACGTTACTTCACGTTACTTGACGTTACTTGACGTTAGTTGACATAAGTTGACGTTACTTGACGTACGTGAGTTGACGTAAGTGGACGTTACTTGACGTTACTTGACGTTAGTTGACGTTACTGGACGTTACTGGACGTTAGTTGACGTTACTTGACGTTAGTTGACGTTAGTGGACGTTGGGTGACTTTAGTGGACGTTACTTGACGTACGTTGACATTAGTGGACGTTTCGTGACGTTAGTGGACGTTAGTGGACGTTAGTCGACGTTAGTGGACGTTAGTCGACGTTAGTGGACGTTACTTGACGTTTGTTGACGTTACTTGACGTTACATGACGTTACTTGACGTTAGTTGACGTTAGTGGACGTTACTTGACGTTAGGTGACGTTACTTGACGTTAGCTGACGTTACTTGAGGTTAGTTGACGTTAGTGGACGTTACTTGACGTTAGTTAACGTTAGTGGACGTTACTTGACGCTACTTGACGTTATTTGTCTTTACTTAACGTTAGCTAACGATAGTTGACGTTAGTGGACGCTACTTGACGTTAGTTGACGTTAGTGGACGTGAGCTGACGTTACTTGAGGTTAGTTGACGTTAGTGGACGTTACTTGACGTTAGTGGACGTTACTTGACGCTAGTGGACGTTACTTGACGTTAGCTGACGTTAGTTGACGTTAGTGGACGCTAGTTGACGTTAATTGACGTTACTTGACTTTACTTGAGGTTAGTTGACGTTAGTGGACATGAGTGGACGTTAGTTGACGTTACTTGACGTTAGTTGACGTTACTTGATGTTAGTTGACGTTACTTAGTGTTACTTGACGTTACTTGACGTTAGTTGACGTTACTTTATGTTACTTGACGTTACTTTACGTTACTTAACGTAACTTGACGTTAGTTGATGTTATTTGACGTTAATTGACGTTAGTTGACGTAAGTTGACGTTACTTGACGTTACTTGACGTTAGTAGACGTTACTTGACGTTAGTTGACGTTACTTGACGTTAATGGAGGTTACTTGACTTTAGTTGACGTTACGTGACGTTAGTTGACGTTAGGGGACGTTACTTGACGTTTGTTGACGTTAGTGGACGTTACTTGACGTTACTTGACGTTAGTGGACGTTACTTGACTTTACTTGACGTTACTTCACGTTACTTGACGTTACTTGACGTTACTTGACGTACGTAACTTGACGTACGTTACTTGACGTTAGTTAATGTTACTTGACGTTAGTTGACGTTAGTGGACGCTACTTGACGTTACTTGACGTTAGTTGACGTTAGTGGACGTTACTGGACGTTAGTTGACGTTACTTGACGTTAGTTGACGTTAGTGGACGTTCGGTGACGTTAGTTGACGTTACTTGACGTAAGTTGACGTTAGTGGACGTTTCTTGACATTAGTGGACGTTAGTCGACGTTAGTGGACGTTAGTCGACGTTAGTGGACGTTAATCGACGTTAGTGGACGTTACATGATGTGAGTTAACGTTAGTGGATGTTAGTTGACGTTACTTCATACTAATTGACGTTACTTGACATTACTTGACGTTACTTGACGTTAGTTGACGTTACTTGACGTTAGTTGACGTTAGTGGACGTTACTTGACGTTAGTAGATGTTACTTGACGTTTGTTGACGTTAGTTGACGTTACTTGAGGTTAGTGGACGTTAGTGGACGTTACTTGACGTTAGTTGACGTTAGTGGACGTTACTTGACGCTACTTGACGTTATTTGACGTTACTTGACGTTAGGTGATGTCAGTTGACGTGAGCTGACGTTAGTTGACGTTAGTGGACGCTACTTGACGTTACTTGACGTTACTTGACGATAGTGGACGTTAGTGGACGTTAGTTGACGTTACTTGACGTTAGTTGACGTTACTTGACGTTAGTTGACGTTAGTGGCCGTTAGTGGACGTTACTTGACGTTAGTGGACCTTAGTTGAGGTTAGTTGACCTTACTTGACGTTAGTTGACGTCACTTGACGTTATTTGACGTTACTTGAGGTTAGTTGACGTTAGTGGACGTTAGTCGACGTTAGTGGACGTTACTTGACGTTATTTGACGTTACTTGACGTTAGTTGACGTGAGTTGACGTTACTTGACGTTAGTTGACGTTAGTGGACGCTACTTGACGTTACTTGACGTTACTTGACGTTACTTGACGTTAGTTGATGTTACTTGATGTCGACGTTAGTTGACGTTAGCGGACGTTAGTGGACGTTACTTGACGTTAGTTGACGTTAGCAGACGTTAGTGTACGTTACTTGACGTTAGTTGACGTTAGCAGACGTTAGGTGACGTTACTTGACGTTATTTGACGTTACTTGACGTTACTTGACGTTAGTAACGTTAGTTTACGTTTCTTGACGTTACTTGACGTTAAAGGACGTTAGTGGACGTTAGTTGATGTTACTTGGCGTGAGTTGACGTTAGTGGATGTTAGTGGACGTTACTTGACGTTACTTAGTGTTACTTGACGTTACTTGACGTTAGTTGACGTTACTTAACGTTACTTGACGCTACTTACGTTAGTTGACGTTACTTGACGTTAGTTGACGTAAGTGGACGTTACTTGACGTTAGTTGACCTTAGTGGACGTTACTTAACGTTAATGGAGGTTACTTGACGTTAGTTGACGTTAGTGGACGTTACTTGACGTTAGTTGACGTTACTTGACGTTTGTTGACGTTAGTGGACGTTACTTGACGTTACTTGACGTTAATGGACGTTAGTGGACGTTACTTGACGTTACATGATGTTACTTGACGTTACTTCACCTTACTTGACGTTACTTGACGTTAGTTGACGTAAGTTGACGTTACTTGACGTACGTTAGTTGACGTAAGTGGACGTTACTTGACGTTAGTTGACGTTAGTGGACGTTACTGGACGTTAGTTGACGTTACTTGACGTTAGTGGACGTTGGGTGACTTTAGTGGACGTTACTTGACGTAAGTTGACGTTAGTGGACGTTTCGTGACGTTAGTTGACGTTAGTGGACGTTAGTCGATGTTACTTGACGTTTGTTGACGTTACTTGACGTTACATGACGTTACTTGACGTTAGTTGACGTTAGTGGACGTTACTTGACGTTAGTTGACGTTACTTGACGTTAGCTGACGTTACTTGAGGTTAGTTGACGTTAGTGGACGTTACTTGACGTTAGTTAACGTTAGTGGACGTTACTTGACGCTACTTGATGTTATTTGACTTTACTTGACGTTATTTGACTTTACTTGACGTTAGCTAACGATAGTTGACGTTAGTGGACGCTACTTGACGTTAGTGGACGTTAGTTGACGTTAGTGGACGTTACTTGATAACGTCAAGTAACGTCAACAAACGTCGAGTAACATCAACTAACGTCAAGTAACGTTAACTAACGTCAAGTAACGTCAAGTAAAGTCAACTAACGTCAACTAACATCCACTAACGTCCATTAAGGTCAACTAACGTCAAGTAAAATTTTGGATCGTCGGTCAGTAATCCTTGAAATTTACAAATCATACTGACCAATTTGATCAAGTGTGTTGACGTTACTTGATGTTAGTTGACGTTAGTTGACGTTAGTGGACGTTAGTTGACGCTACTTGATGTTACTTGGCTAACCTTGACGTTAGTAGACGTTAGTTGACGTTAATTGATGTTACTTGACGTTAGTGGACGTTAGTTGACGTACTTGACGTTAGTTGACGTTAGTGGACGTTACTTGACGTTAGTGGACGTTACTTGACGTTAGTTGACGTTACTTGACGTTAGTCGACGTTAGTGGACGTTACTTGGCGTTACTTGACGTTACCCGACGTTAGTTGACGTTACTTGAGGTTACTTGACGTTACTTGACGTTAGTTGACGTTACTTGATGTTAGTTGATGTTAGTGGACGTTACTTGATGTTAGTGGACCTTAGTTGATGTTAGTGGACGTTGACGTTACTTGACTTGAGTTGAAGTTACTTGACGTTAGTTGACTTTAGTTGACGTTACTTGACGTTAGTAGACGTTACTTGACGTTAATTGACGTTAGTGGACGTTACTTGACGTTAGTGGACGTTAGTTGGCGTTAGTGACGTTACTTGACGTTAGTTGACGTTACTTGACGAGTTGATGTTACTTGACATTAGTTGACGTTACTTGACGTTTGTTGATGTTAGTTGACGTTACTTGACGTCGACGTTATTTGACGTTAGTGGACGTTACTTGACGTTAGTTGATGTTAGTTGACGTTAGTTGATGTTAGTTGACGATACTTGACGTTATTTGACGTTACTTGACGTTAGTTGAAGTTAGTTGAGTAGGTCACCCTTGATTTTACTATAGAGTCCAAACCACACATTTCACTTTTTTTGTATATTTTTTTTAAAGCGCTTTTTAAACGGTTAAGTTATAGGTATTATGGCAAGTTCGATTCTTGACTGCATCATATTTCTCCTTTCACATTCATTAGATTCCCTTTAGTGTGTCCCCTCTTTTTTGGGCAAATTGCCCAAAAAGATAACGTAAAAGATCAAATTACTCAATATTTACCCTTGCCCATAAAGAACTCCGATTTCAATTTAGTGCTTAATAGGGATTTAGATTTGAAAAAAGTTGCAATGAAGGTAATATGTAGCCACGTGTACATCCAACTAGACGCCACCTCATGATGAGTTAGCTAGCCATGTCATCATCTTCTTTAAAATTTAGCCTAGTTTTGTTTATCTATGTCAAATGTAAGTGAATTAAGCTACAAGATGATTTTCCGGAGATGCGGTTGTAGAAGACGATGATATGACAACCACCTAATCAGATTCGATGAGGTGGTGTTAAGATGGATGCACACATGACTACATATTACCTCAATTGCAACTTTTTTTAAATGTGAATCCTTTCTACGCACTAAATTGAAATGAAACTTCTTTATAGGCAATGGTTAAAGTGATATTACCTTTATTGGAAAATTTGGTCTTTTACATTACTTTTTGGTCAGTTTATTCTTTTTTTTTAACCTTTTCAAACTCACTCCTTTTATTTTTTTATTCTTTATTTATTCTTGTAATTCTTTTTTTTTTACAATTTTTGTTTTTGTAATTTCTTTTATTCTTTCGTGTTAAAATTTTTATATTTTTCTCATATTTTACTATCGATCAACAAAGGTATTCAATTGGTTTTAAATAGTTTAATTGTTGACGATTAAATTATACTCCGTATGTGTTTTTAGTGCATTGACACGAATTATTGTGTTTTTGATAAGGATTTTTCTAAGCATAGCCCTAAGGGCTATACTTAAGCTTTTAGGACATGCATTAAATAGTTGTACCTAGTTGAAAACTACTCCATTAACTTTCTAATAACCACCTTCTTAATAGGGATGGTAAAATGACCCGTACCCGATGGAGAAACCCGAAACCCATTATAATTGGACCGGGTCTGACCCGAGTCCATCGGGTCATGAGCCGGGTATGGGATGGTTATAAAAAAAAATCCGGGTTCGGGTTCGGGTATGGTTTTGGATTCAAACCCATTTACTCGACCCGTATACCCGACCCGCATACCCGTATATCTAGCCCGATGAATTTTAATACTCCGTAATAATTTTTATGTAAAATTTTAGTATTAGTATTATATTGTTAATGTATGAAAGATTTTTCTTATTTATTTTGAAAACGAGTATAATTTTATTCAATATAATCCTATACAACAAGTTTTCGAGATGTGATATTTTATATACTTTGTATATTTGAGTATTTAAAAAACTTTTCAATCAACTTTTTGTATGTAATATTTTATAATACTTTAAACATGAAGTAGTTAAGTTATTTTTCGATATTTTGATTTGGTAACTTATTGAAAAATAAATACAGAATGACTAATCGGGTATATCCGTTTACCCGTGGGAAAACCCGAAACCCGATAGTATGTAAGTAAATGGGGACCCGACGGGTTTCGGGCGAGGTTTCTTAATCGGGTTCGGGTCCGGAATTACCTAAACCCGACCCAAACCCGACCCGATGCCATCCCTAACTTCTTAACCTTTTGTACTATCAATCATGCACACAATAATTTTTTAACCATAGCCTTAAGGGTTAATTTCATTATCGTTACAAATATTTTAATCGAAAACATATACTGTAGTTACTTAAAAAATGGAATGCTTGTTAAATTAAAAAGGAAAAGGATCGCCATCAAAATAACTTTTGTATAATAATACCCTCTATTTTTTACCTCCTTCATTTTCTTTTTTGTCAAATGGAAATCGCTTCAAGTTATGATACAACTGTGTGTTTGCTCATCTTCAGTCCACTAAGGTACACACATCAAACACCCACCCATTTATCACTTCATTGTTCTACATTTTTATATAATAATTGTTACTTCAAATTGCTGTTTTGCTCAATGTTTGTACTGTTAGTAATGCCGCATTGGGGGTTTTCCTGCATTTTTTGTTTTGTTTTATTTCACCTGTAAACTTTAAACTTCAGCGGTTCAGATTTGTCGGTTTTAAGTTTCACTGGTTAAAATGCTATTAGGGCTTATAAAGTTTGTAACTTTATTGTCAATATACTAGATTTCAACTGTTATTCATGATACCCAATTACCCAATTTACCAAAAACTTATTAATTGAGCTGTTAATGTTTAATTTCAAGATTCATGTTCTTTTATTTTGGTTTGTAGGTAACCTATATTAGTAGACAACTTTCATTTTGGATATACATTTTTATTGGATTTAAAGATATGGCAACATGTATTTCACAATCATGGATACCTTTAGAAACCCTAGATTCAATGAGGGGGCTAACCATTTTCAGAAGAAAAGTATCAACCTTGAAATTGAACAATCGAAAACATAGCAATGTTTCTTTGTGTTCACCAAGGATAACGTGTTCAGCGATTAATAATTTCAATAACAGAGATTCAATTAACAATGTACGACCTGAGACTTATTTACTTAAAGGTGAAGGATACAATACAGTGATTTTTCCAGGACGAGATGATAAGATAAACGAGAGTTTTCGAGATTCAACGAGGCCCGGGAATTATAATGAGGCTAAGATTAAAGTGATTGGTGTTGGAGGAGGCGGGTCAAACGCGGTCAACCGTATGATTGAGAATGCGATGAATGGTGTTGACTTTTGGATTGTCAACACTGATGTTCAAGCTTTGAAAATGTCGCCTGTATTTCCACATCAACGGTTGCAAATTGGTCAAGAGTTGACCCGAGGACTTGGTGCAGGTGGTAACCCTGATGTTGGTATGAATGCTGCTAAAGAAAGTCGAGAATCGATTGAAGAAGCTCTTCTTGGTTCCGATATGGTTTTCGTCACTGTACGTTCTTTCCTTTTATTTAAATTTTACGTAACTCTAAAACAACATCATTTAGAACAATTACAACTGATTTATCTGATTTTAAATATATTTTATAATCACATGTATGTGCAGGCGGGAATGGGTGGAGGAACAGGTACGGGTGCGGCTCCCGTGATTGCAGGGGTAGCAAAGTCAATGGGAATATTGACCGTTGGAATCGTGACGACCCCGTTTTCGTTTGAGGGCCGTCGAAGAGCGGTTCAAGCACAAGAAGGAATTGCATGTTTAAGAGAAAACGTTGATACTTTAATTGTTATTCCAAATGATAAGTTATTGACTGCAATTTCTCCATCCACACCTGTAACCGAAGCTTTTAATTTAGCTGATGATATTCTTCGACAAGGCGTTCGTGGCATATCGGATATAATTACGGTACATTTATTTACTAGTGACTGGTTAAAGCAGATTGTTGTATAAAAAAGTTGTGAACATTAGTTTGACTATTCTTTTGGTTAACCAACCATATTTTTACTCCTAAAGACTGTAAAAAGTTTTACAAAGTCAATATCACCCAAGGTTGGGGAGTGACTTTTTAGGAAGTAGTCGGCAACTCGGGGACTCGGGGAGTACTTGATGTTGACGAAGTTTGACTTTGACCGATCTTAACCGAGTTTTGACCGATTTGACCAATTTTGACTGATTTTCCGAGTTTTGACCGATTTTCCGTGTAATCCCGACTTAGACCACGTTTGACTTTGACTGAGTTTTGACCGATATTCCAAGTAATCCCGAGTTTTGGCTGGATTTGACCGAATTAGACCAGTAATTCCGACTTTTGCAACACTGATATTGTCAAAATTAGTGACACGTCATCTGCCACATTTAGTTTTTGATGTTTTAACCTGTACAGAATTACAGTTTACCTTCAATTAAATTTTGAATATTATAAGAAATAAAATAAAATGTTGCGACAAATCTGATTTAGAATGTTAAATGTAACTCTAGCAAATCATTCCCAACTCTAATCACCTTCTTTTCGATAATTATTTGATTTTGATTATTAAACGTTACATTAATCACTCTAATAAGCTAGATGAGATTTGAGGTTAAGTACATGGTCCATATACTTAATGTCTGAACTATTATGAGATAATTTCTCACGCTAATAACTGTACATTAGTGTCGTATTAATTTTTACTAGAATCAATGAACTTTGATACTTACAGTACATAGTTACCTTAAAAATTGCAGATACCAGGTTTGGTTAATGTGGATTTTGCTGATATTAGAGCCATTATGGCAAATGCAGGCTCATCATTAATGGGGATAGGAACTGCAACTGGTAAATAAATAAATAAAACCTACTTTGTTAAGTATATTATGATTATGATATTTTTTTTGTTTTGTTTTTATTTCTACTTTTTTATATATTTCCACTATTAGAGACTATAGTTAATCATCGAAACACTTGAGATGTACATTATGTTGATTCACTCTCCTATTCTTGCACTTAATTGAAGTCAATTAGTGTGTTCTTATTTACAGGGAAGACTAGGGCAAGAGATGCCGCGTTTAACGCGATTCAATCACCATTGTTAGACATTGGTATTGAAAGGGCTACGGGAATTGTTTGGAATATAACTGGCGGTACTGATTTAACATTGCTCGAGGTCTCTCTCTCTCTCTCTCTCTCTCTCTCTCTCTCTCTCTCTCTCTCTCTCTCACACACACACACACACACTACTTTCTTCTTCAGACCAAAAGTTATACTTGTAGTTAGTTTTTTCTATTTTGCATTTCTTTACCGGTCCTTCGACCTTTTGTGTGTAAAATGTCAACATTGGCCCTGTCTAAAGTCCAATATCAACCATACCAAGATAACCTAGTGGTTGGGGCCGTTATATCCTCACAATTAACTAGTTTGGTTCGAGATTCCAAATGGAATTAAGATAACTAAAATAAAAGCATTTGTAGCCCGAGTGTAGGATATTTTTGTCACGGAATAAACCGATTAGGCTACGTACATTTGAGTAAAAACAACCCATGAAAATTTGATCCTACCATTTTCAGGGCGTCTTTTTTTTTTTTTTTTTTTTTTTTTTTTTTTTTTTTATCTATTGGCCGGAGGTCCTCTTCAAAGCAATCTCTCTATTCGTCGAACATTGAGAGGGATGACTTTCTCTACCCTTGGAGTGTTTCACTCGGGGTGGAGAAATGACTTCTCTTTATTCTAGGGTAGAGGAAGGATTGTCTACGTTCCACCTCCCCCATACCCCACAAAATGGGATTGGGTGTGTTGTTGTTGTTGTTGTTGTATCCTCCGAGTAGCCTAAACAGAGAAAACTTTATTCGTCTACACACATTCAACGTCGAAGTAGGATAATTAAGGAGCATAACTTAGTATAGGATATTTTGGAACTTTCTTTTTCAAAATATTATATATTTCATTTAACTTGAATTTTGTGGTCAAACCTATTAATCTCTACGTGCACGAATTGCAACATGTTTTGATGTCCCCTACAAATTGTCAAAGTTTTGTGGTAATGGTGTTTTTTTAGTATGTATCTCACAATTTCACTAGGGTCAACAGTTCATTACTTTGAGATTCATTAGACGCTGTTTTATACAAGTCATTAGTCACGTGAAGCACATGAAATGGGAAATTGCAGGTAAATACTGCTGCTGAGGTCATATACGATCTGGTGGACCCCAGTGCAAACTTGATCTTTGGAGCCGTCATCGACCCATCTATGAGTGGTCAAGTAAGTTCAACCATTACTTCTACTCCACAAGCATTTATAGACTTTTCCCATCTTCATAATTTTTAAACAATATAAATAATGTCAATCCAGGTCAGCATCACGCTAATTGCAACTGGATTCAAACGACAAGAAGAAAGTGATGATCCGCCTCTTCAGGTACCATTAACACTTGATCATTTTGATTCAAAATATTTTGCAAGTAAAAAGTATAAAACGACTCGATGACATACTAAAAATGCAGGCTGATGTCACTGGAGTCAACCGGCGGTCAACAACTTTCTCAGAAGGCAGCTCGGTTGAAATTCCTGAGTTCTTAAGAAAGAAAGGTCGCTCGCGCTACCCACGTGCTTAGCAATTTAGCATACAACCTCAAATAATTTATAGGAGAAATATTATTAAGAATTTGTTTTTGTAGCTTGCTTTTAACCTGTTAAATGGACCACAATTTGCAGCTAAATTTCTTGTAGTTTCGAAATTGAAAGTTGTACAGGATACTTGTTTCTCTCAAAGATTGATATTTTCTTTGAACATTCATGTTTAATCATAATTATGTCATGCAAATTAGAGCTTGATATGGTCTCTTCGAGTTGACCGTGAACTCCAATGATAGAAGCCAATTTGACATGGCTAATCTCTAAAGAAAATAGAACTAAGAGACTTTTATTTGGGTAAACCAAACTTTTCATTCCATATCCATTCCAAATAAACTGAGTACAAATTTATACTACGAAAATAATATAACTGCTTCTACTTTAAGTGATTATGCAAAACTAATAATAAATTTACTAATGCAAAAGTGACTAAAACAACTTTATGAAACGTGGGAACAAGGTGAAACGTGCAAACATGCATGGTGAATACATGGGCATGCAAATGTAACATGTATGGACCCAAGTACAACAACCATAGTCATTCTCTGTATTGTTAACCGCTTCTTGTGATCGATCTAAGCGACTTGGGCCAAGACATAGGTCACTTCTGACTCGGGCTGTTTCAAACCCAAATAAGACTCGTATCAAAGCTGAAACCTTTAAAAGCAAGTGCAAGTTTTGCTTTCACCTTAGACCAACTTTTTGAAGCATATTCACATTTAAAGATACATGTTCATGTGAATCCATACACTTGTCACATAACACACAACTGAAGTTAGCATTAGAGTTCCATCTACAGTATATATAATATAATATAATATAATACTCCGTAATATTATATATAAGTTTTAGGACTACAAATATTTATGTTTTGATCTTGGATTCCAGAATACCTGTGTATCCAGCAAATGAATTTGTAAAGGCAAAAAACTGTGTGTGCGGCGATTATAATGTCATCCCTACCTGTGTGACCCATGATTAATATGATTCGTATTTATGTAAACCCGAAAAAAAACCCTGCATAAGTATGAATCTAGCTTAAGCTGTCATTAGGGAACATAATTATTAACAAATCATCTAGTGTCAAAGTTGAATCTGCAAACAACTAGAAGTGTGGACTCTGTCTTTAAAACCATGTCAATATACTTCAGATATCATACCACTTATGTAATCAAATTTGGGACTACCTTTTTATAAATAGATTGGGTACAGATTGTTTCTCATAAATGTGACCACAAAAACATTATAGATATCCATTTACACTTATCCAAACTTTTAAGACAAATTATTGATAAGTGGAAATGATCACACCATACCATAAAGAATAGTCATATTTCAAAGTAATTGGTGGCATCTAAAAGGAGAAGAAACAAAGAAATAGAACACTCAACTAACATCTAAATATACATTTAGTAAAATATACCATTGCAGTATTCATAAATGGCCAGGATGTTATAGGGTTAATCGGTCAAATCATGGATTAATCAGATTTGTCTTTTTATACATTTATTAAATAACATCTTTCAAAATTATATGTGTAAATGTAGAAGAAACTACAAACAATAACATAAACAACCACAAACTATAACATAGTAATTGTCTAGAAACATAACATAACCCTTCACTTACATTCAAATATTCCAAAAAACTATTATCAAGTATCATACTCCAAAGATACATATATATATATCAAAAGACATATTGCACCCATACATACATACATACTACGTTACTAAAATAAAAACAAGTGTTGATCTAATGAAAACGTTCAAGTGTTTCAAGGCTTTCAACATACGTACCATCAACAAAAAAATCTTCATGGCACCCTTCAACTCTTACACGTGTAATTCTTCTTTCATCCATATTGTATAGAGAAATTTCACCCACATCACTACTACGCAACAAAATATCCCGACTGCTTACTTTAGCATAGAACTCATAATCAAATTCAATGACGTTTTCAATAATACAAAGTTTCGTCCAAGATTTAGAAACCCCATACTCCTCCATCACCCATAATTCATCAACATAGTCACTATCGTTCAATTTAATACAAATAACTACAGCTAATTTCTCACCAAGAGCAAATAGCTGTGAACACATTTCATCAACATTATTAACAGAATCAGGAAACTCTAATATATGAAATTCTTCATCGGCTAAACTAAAGGCAGCAATAGCGACTCTCAAGCGTCTGCCCCCTACTATAAAGTGAAGATTACTGTTAAAGAGTACCCCTGGACGTTGACCACTACAATAATCATGTAACTGGTTAGGGAGATTAGGAAAATTTCTCCATGAATCATTACGTAAGCTATACACGCGTACGAATGTGGTGTCGGGATCACGATCAGAAACTGTCTTCTTAAAAGGAATGGAGATGGAGATTACTTTATAATCATCCGTAGATAAATCATAACCAAATCCATATCTAACCCAAGACCGATTATTTCCAACTAGAACTTTCAAGGTGTTTCTTGTGGTTGGATTTACTAGATAGAGGTTATCATGTTCATCATTGGCTAAAACAAGCCCGTTGCAAGACCCTAGTATACGATAACATGGTTCCTGTAAATTCAGGGGTTTAGCTGTTAGGGTTGCGGGTGTGGTTTGGTTGTTGAGTTGCTTTATATCAAGCGAGTAGAGAGAATTAATACCTCTAACATTCGGATGTAAAATGAGGTGGGTGGGGTCAGGATTGGGATTGTTTTTGTTGAACTTTTGAATTAGGGTTTTGATAAAATTGGGACTGGAAATTAAAGAGTTCCATTGTTTTGAAACAGATTTGAAACGGCCTAAGGATTTAGGAGGCAGAACAAGAAGAATTGCTTCGATTAGGTCTGGTGGAAGGTGAAATAGGGCATACATTCGCTTGTATGAGTCCGAAGTATTTGGGAACAAAGGGTTTATTATTAGGGCAGTTGAGCAAAATCAGAAGAACAAATATGTGGAAATGATGACTTACTTCAATCAGATTCAATTCTGGGATGAAGAAAGAGTAGCTGAGCAACAAATCGCCGTGAAAATGGAGGACTGGTATTACTCCGATCAATCAGAATATGAAAATGCCCAAATGGTAATTTGGCTAGGGTTACGAGAAGAATCTTAGGCGGAGTTCTTTCTTTTCTTTTCAAAATTTAAAAGAAAAAGAAAATCGTGGTATTACAAAATTATTTTCAGAAGCGGAGTATTTCTTTTGACTTTTTACATCAGAATTAAAAAACACGAAACTTATTGCATAGATGGTCCCTTTATGATTAGTTGAAATTTTGAAAGTGATTATTATTATATACACTGCTTACTCAATACTCATAAGACAAAATTGCTGAAATGGTTCTTGTGGTTTGTACCAAAATGCTGGTTTCGTCCCTGTGCTTTTTTTTTGATGGATTTGGTCCCGGTAGTTTATAAAAGTTGCTGATTTAGTCCCTCTGACCGACGGCCGTCAAAAAAGGCCGTTAAGTCCAGTCATGTGCCAGACATGTGAGGGTATTTTCATCAGTTTCTTTCATTTATTAGCAAAATTGCTGAAATGGTCCTTGTGATTTGTACCAAAATTGCTGAAATAGTCCCTGTGGTTTGTAAAAAAATTGCTGAAATCAATTTACCTTATCTCCTTCCACACCTTCATCTTTATCCTCAAAAAAGATGAACAAATCCTAATTTATTAATTTTCTTCAAACTAAATCCAACCTCAAACTAAAACTAAATCCAATATACAAAATCAAATTTACAAAATCAAATTACAAAACCCAACTTCATCTAAATTAGAATATCAGCAAAAACATGGAAACATAAGAAATTAAGAATAGCAGCAGAAACTTATAAACATTAGAAACATAAATTAGAAACATATGAAATAAACAAATTAGTTTCAGATCCGATCGTTCAAACCCGATTGCATCTGGATCTGAGATTCGTCTTCTTTATCGCATCTACATCTGGGTTTCGTTTTGATAATTAAATCGATTTGATGACTCGATTTGGTGAAGATGACGACGGTGGTGGTTGTTGAAGATGAACGATTGTACCTGTTGCTACTATCCTTCTATTTCTTCAGTTCCTTACCTGCTGCAATTCGTTATCTGGATCTGCAATTTGAAACCAATTTGTTTCCTGCTTCAATTCGTTACCACCAAAATGATTAAAACTAGGGTGGAAGGTGGTGGCACCACTGACGATGGTGGAGAAAAGGGGATGAAGGGTTTGGTGGATAGAGAAAAGATCGGACGATCGTGTATGAATTATTTTGGGGTAAACGAATCGCTGCTTTCGTGTAAAGAGAAAGTGGGTTTTAAATTGGGTTTTAATAAACAGAAAGTGGGATTTATGAGTGAAATTGAATTTGTTTTGATGTAAAGATTGTATAAAATGAGTATTTGAAGTTGGATTTAGTTTTAGTTTGAGGTTAGATTTAGTTTTGATCTTAATTTTAATAGTTTTGATTTAGTTTTAGTTTTGGTGGGTTTGATTTTAACATGTTAATGTTAATTAAAGTGTTTGAAGAAAATTAATAAATTAGAGTTTTTTCATCTTTTTTGAGGATAAAGATGAAGGTGAGGAAGGAGATAAGATAAATTGATTTCAGCAATTTTTTTACAAATCACAGGGACCGTTTACGCAGTTTTGGTACAAACTACAGGGACCATTTCAGAAATTTTGCTAATAAATGAAAGAAACTGACGAAAATACCCTCACATGTCTGGCACATGACTGGACTTAACGACCTTTTTTGACGGCCGTCGGTCAGAGGGACTAAATCAGCAACTTTTATAAACCACCGGGACCAAATCCATCAAAAAAAAGCACAGGGACAAAACCAGCATTTTGGTACAAACTACAGGGACCATTTCAGCAATTTTGTCTACTCATAAACATATATTTTTTCCACGCCAACTGGATAACCTATGTGACTCATTATCAATTATCATTATAATTATCAATTATCAATATCAATATAATTATAATTATTATTATTATTATTATTATTATTATTATTATTATTATTATTATTATTATTATTACTATTACTATTACTATTACTATTACTATTACTATTCCTATTACTATTATTTATATGTTTATCATTATTATTACTACTACTAATACCATACCCAATGTATTATTACTTTTTACTATTACATTTTCTATTATTACTAGTTCTGCTACTACTTTCCTGTACTACTATTTGTATATTATTGATGAGTTGTAATCACTTGCATCCATTAATTTACTTGAAATTCAAGGTACCAATGAGAGTGAGACATGTGGCGCGAAAATCACATGTGATTGAAAAAAAAAATTAAAAAAAAAAATTACGAAAAATTTTTTTTTGGCTTTTTTTTTGAAAATTTTTTTTTGCGAAGTTTTTTTTTACAATCACATGTGATTCTGCATGTCAATCACATGTGATTATGCATGTCAAATCCAATCACATGTGAGTCAATCACATGTGATTGTACAATTCAATCACATGTGATTGTACAATTCAATCATATGTGATTGTAAAGGTAAATCACATTTGATTGTAGAAAACAATTTTCGAAAAAAAAAAATTCGAAAAAAAAATTTCAAAAAAAAAAAATTAATTTTTTTTTTACTTTTTTTCTAAAAAAATTTTTTTTTTTGGAATTTTTTTCAATCACATGTGATTTCGCGCCACATGTCACGCTCTCATTGATCCCTTTGATCTCAACTTAATTTATGGATTCAAATGAATATTCCTCTATTATTGATAAATAATAGTTTCTTTTCTAGGAGTATTTCACCTTTACCTTTTCTATTTGCTATTATTTACAACTTGTACTATTATTATTATCATTATTAATACTTTCCTTTTTACTATTAGATGTGTTTGTTTTGTATATTTGTGTATTAGTTATGTGTGTTTGCATGTATGCACGTTGTTTATGGATGTATGTTTGTAGGTTTTGTACGGTATGTTACTTTGTTTCTGTATGAATATTTTGCTTTCGTATGTAGGTATGTAATGATGTATGCATGTCTATGTATGTAACGACCCTGGAATTTCCAACGTTTATTTATTAATAATTATTATTATTAATACGTGTGATTAAACGAATGTATGTTATTACATTTACATGTTACCATGATTGCCCGTACTTGACTTTTAAGTGCCCGAAACGTCTTTGTGACACCCGGAACTTTCACGAATAATATTTTCAAGTATTATTTACATTCATGATTAAATTTATTAATCATTTTAATTAACTAAGACTATTAGTTAGTTACTTAGGCTTTAATTGGCTTAACTTGTTATTAATTGTACTTGGGCTTTATTAGTATTATGGACTCTTGAACTTGGGCTTCCAAGCCCACCCTACTTATGTTAATGGACCTTTTAGCCCATGTCTTCCTTATGTAAGTATCAATTAAAGAGTAACTAGCTAGTTACATCATTAAGAATCTTGTTAGCTCATAATCCCCATGAACAACCATCCTTTAACCAACCTTTTTAGCTTTTACATGCTTGTAACCATCAAACAACACCCTCCCTCTTCCTTTGGCTGCTGCAGGTCGTGAGCTATGGGGTGCCCAAGAGGGTTCAAAATCTTTTTTTTTACTTACTTGCTCTCTTGCATTCTTCATTCCAAAACACACACTTAATTCTCTCAACATTCTTTCTCTCTTTTCTCTCCAAGTTGTAAGTAACATGAAGCTTTTATCTTTTCTTTCTTTGTCCCAAAACCAAATACATACATGAATCATCATCATCTTTTGTTGATTGTTACTTGTTTCATCTTGTTGTTGTAGTTACTTACTAGCTTTCAAGAACCTAACTTTCTAGTTTTGGTTCTTCTATTATCTTGTAAGTTCAAGAACACAAGAACATAAACTCACTAGTTTATAATTCTACTTCAATTGTTTCAAAAGTTGCAAGTTCCATGTGTTGATTAAAGACATACTTGAAGCTCATGAAGTAAACTTTAAAGTTTACTTTCTAAAGATCAAACTTTGGTTTGAATCTTTAAAGTATGAACAACCATGAACCTTTTCTTGTTTATTTAAGTTTACTTCTTCATTTTATGCACTTTAATTTCATTATTTATGTTCTTGTTGGTCAAATGTTACAAGTTAACTTTGATCTCATTAATCTTGAACTTAAAGTTAACTTTAAAGTTCAAGAACATATAAAGGAAACTTTTTTATTATAACTTTGTATACTTATGCTTGATCTAGACTTTTGAGTCTTGGATCTTCAAGATCTAACTAAGAACTATGTTCTACATTTTAAGATCTTGATTTCATAAGTTCATTTTCAAGTTTGTAACTTATTATTAGTCTTATAGTTCATGTAAGTGTCAAACCTAAGACTTCGATGTAACTTTGGTTCATCAAACTACATGCAACTCTTAAGTGAGTTGTGCTTCATGTCTTAGACTGCACTAGGGTTATGATGGTCAAGACTTGGTTAAGATGATGTAGATACATCAATAAGTTGTACACTTGAAGCTATATGCATCAAGGATGAGAACCATGATGAACATCAAGCACCAAGACCACCGGAACCCTTTTAAACTTACTGTTTCTGTCCAAAAGCTACTGATCTGATGTTTCTGTAACAGACCAGTAGACCTGGGCTGTTCTAACCTTGATTTTTAGATAGAACTTTTCAAGTAGATAACTTTTCATATAGGACTCATCTTAATCCGAGTTACGGTTTAGGATTTATGGCCCTCCGATCGTCACTATGTCCTTTAACGTTGTGCAGAAATTTCTGACCTACTCGCACTTAGACCGTCGCCACGGTCAAACGAAGACGAGTTTGCTTCTGGAATTTTTACCACACTTAAGGGACTCATAGACGGAGCCATGGCCACTGGTCTCACCTTAATTCAGTAAGGGTAGAGGCCGTGGTGACTGACTGAAGTCAGACTTTGTTTTAAACTACTTTCATAAACGAAACCTACTTTACGCCTTTTGTTTAATGATGAATGATGATGACCCTTAAGACCTTAATTACATACTTTTAAACCTATTAAGACGAATTACTGACTTAGTACTATTTGCCTTAGGTTGAGGACCTTCGGACCGATTACTTGGACACCTTTTCCGAACCGACTTTACGACTACATTATCATTGTGAGTTATAGCATTCCCTTTTTACTTTAACTTATTTTGGGAACTGAGAATACATGTGGATTTTATGTTTTACATACTAGGTACGAGTACTTAAACTTATATATGTGTGGATTATACAACGGCATAAACATTCCCTTTAGCTCGGTAACGTTTAATCATTGGTTTTTGAACCGTGAACGCGAATCTTAGTTATGGATCCATAGGGTTTGACATCCCCACTCGGGCTAGTAGCACTAGCATTTAACGAGTGTTTAATACTTCGTAGACATACGCACTTGCCAAGTGTACTTTCAGGGGGTATAAACGTTAAGTTAGTTACCAAGTGCCCACGGTTAACATATACTTTATCATACTGTTTTGAAACGCTCTTTGTAGCACTGAAATCTCGTGGCCTACCTTACATACTGTTATACTTAAACTATAGCTCACCAACCTTTGTGTTGACGTTTTTAAGCATGTTTTTCTCAGGTGCTTGAGGTTAGCTTCCGCTGTGTACTAGTCGTGCTGTAGACACCCGCTGCTTAGAGTTGTCATCGCATGAACTACTTTATTTTGCATTCAAACATTCGTACTTTTGAACTATGACTTGTAACGACCATTGTGGTCACATACACTTATTATTTGCTTCTACTTAGTGAAGCATGCTTTTGAAATGTAAAACATTTGATGTCGGTTATGACATCACCTTTTTATCGTGAATGCAACTTCTTTAATTACAGCATATAGTACTTAACCTTGTAATGATCCTGTTGTTGATGATTCGTACACGATGGTTTTGTACGGGGCATCACAATGTATCTCTGTTTTAAGTGACTTAGGTATGTATAATGTATGTATGGATGTCTGGGTATGCATGTTTTAGTATGCATAGCCTTGTATGCTTGTATGTTTTTTATCTGTCTAGAGGTGTTTATATATGTTGCGCTTGTTTGTACGTGTTTTGGTTCATAGGTGTATGTAGGCTTGATATGACCCTACGTATATAAACACGCATGCATTCATGTATGTATGCGTGTATGTGTTTGGTGTCTAGCATCGTTCGGTGCATCTTAGGACCATTATGGCTGATGATGACCTTCTTTGCTCCCGAACTTGGGGAGTTTTCATTTAGTTGTGTGGTTTCGGGGATGTCTACCGTAAAGGTGCATGAGTGGTGTTTGGCCTGTTACGGGTGGTTGGCTCTTGCTTGTGCAACAACTTCCACCTAGCATGCTTTTTCAGCTTTCGTCCCAATGCTTGTAATTACAGTGTCTGGCTCTATTAATTGAGGCAACATCAAGCGTCGATTTATTGGCGACTTCGCAGCCGCTTAGAGCCTAAATCGATTTCCAGGCAGCCTCTATGACCCATGGAAATCTGATTATACCATTTTCATGGCGTCGTGTTTTTATCTCTCGCGTCGGTTTTTTTTTTTTTTTTTTTTGCCGGAGGTCCCACGGAAGCAATCTCTCTATCCTGGAGTAGAGAGAGGGATGACTTTCTCTTTCTGCGGGTGGAGAATTTTTTTTCTCGACTTGTGGTTAGAGGGACGACTTCTCTTCTACTCTAGGGTAGAGGAAGGATTGTCTACATCTCACCTCCCCCATACCTCGCATATGCGGGATTGGGTATTGTTGTTGTTGTTGTTGTTGTAATATAATTATAATATAATTCAAATTTATGCAAACCCCGAAAAAGCCATACATAAGTATGAATCTAGGTTGAGCTGCAATGGTGGTTTCAGCTTTATGAGACATTAGACCGCTGGTTTGCAGCTTGGTGTTTTCCTGATCCAAGTTCGTTTGAAATTCCGGTACTGTAGATTAGCAGAATACGCATGTTTTAGTTGGTTAATTGGGCGGGTCAGACAGAACTGTGAACGGGTCAAAATGGTTTCTAGAAAATACGAATTTGTAAAGCATACCTTACTGCACACCCAAAACCAAATGTAATTCTGTAGGCCAGCGAAATCCGTACTAAGGCTGTGTGAAAGAAGACTACAAGTTTTTGGTATGAAACTCGATATTATTATGTGAATGAATGAAACTGATTGACAATCATCATTGACGTTTCAAGCTTTGGATTATGAAGTATCCCGGACAGTACAACCAGAAATAATTGTCGTTAAATCAATACACTTTCTCTTTCCTTCTTTCGCAATTTGTCATCTAAACTTTCGGGCCTCGAATCATCTTTTATAACCTCAAATTCTTCATCTTCATCGTCAACTTCACCATTAGTATCTTGAATGTTAATGTTCCCCTCAAATTCATCATCATATTCATCACTACTTTTACGGTTCTTCTTCTTAATCCTACATCATTAATATCAACATATTGTTTTTTTCTCAAAATACAAACTATTGTACCCCAACGGTTTTTGGGTCGAAACGGGTATGAGTCAAACGGGTCAAAAATTTTAGACGGGTCAAATCAGTCATAATTTTTAGATGGGTCAAACAAGTCAGAATTTTTAGACGGGCCAAACAGTCAGAATTTTTAGACAGGTCAAACGAGTCAGAATTTTTTTTGACGGGTCAAATCAGTCAGCATTTTTAGACGCGTCAAACGGGTCATAATTTTTAGACGGGTCAAACGGGTCAGGTCTAATGGGTTTTAAGCAATAAGCAGCTAAGCACATAAATAAGAAATCACAAACAACTCTTTAAGGTATATTATATTATAGATATTAATTGTTAAACCCGGTGAATGATATCCTTTTAGTTTTTTTCTGGGAGTTCGTTTATCGACTGCATAGTGGTGATGGTTAGAACACCGGCATGTGAATTACGCCAAGGAGGTGGCGGTGGCGGCGGAAACAGTCTTTGCAGAGTTTCGTCATCCTAAACTTAACACATAATTTTTTACAACCTCAATTGATTTTATAGGAGAATAATTATTAAGAATTTGTTTATGCAAATTGCTTTGAACCTGTTAAATGGACCACAATTTGCAGCTATATTGCTTGTAGTTTTGAAATTGAAAGATATACAGGATACTTGTTTCTCTCAAAGATTAATAGTTTTTTTTTGACAATTCATATTTAATCATAAGCATCTATCTGTATGTCTAAACCATTTTAACCCTAATTCATGTCCCACATTCTGCACAGAAGTAGAATTCTGTACTCTTGCAAATTAAAGCTCAAACCTTAAAAACTTAAAAGCAAATTTTGCTTTCACCTCAGTCGAAAATTTTAAAGCATACTCACATTTAAAGAATATATGTTCATGTGAATCCATACACTTGTTACATAACACATCATGATCCAGTTCACCATCTTGGTATGAAATCCAACAAAATTTACTTTACAGTAACAAGAGTTTTTTGAACAGAAATAAAAATAAGATATGTATATAATTTCATTATTCTTCTAACTTTTCTATCATAAACTAAAACAACAATGAAAAAAATTTGTAGTTACGACTCGTTACAATGCTATAAAAAAAGGCGAACGCCCTTTTCATATGAACACAAAGACAAAACTGCAACACCATCTTTACACGTCGGGTTTCTTCTCATCACTGGATCGTTGTCTACGAAATGACCTCCGGGAAGTTTGAACAGGGTTTGATGACGGGTCGTATTTTTGTGAAGCGAGATAATTGAGAGTCGTAACGATGTCAGCAACGAGCGGTCTCATATTAGGTTGTTCTTGTACACACATTGCGGCTATCGCTAATTGTGACGCCCCGTACAAAACCATCGTGTATGATTCGTCAACAACAGGATCTTTACACGGTCAAACACTATATGCTGTTTGAAAACTAGTTTTACATTCATAAAAAGATAGCGTTTTCAAAAGATAACGTGACACAGAGGTCATTACAAAGCCATTATTCAAATAACATAAGTTACGAATGCAAGATAAAAGTTTCATGATTGGGACATCTATAAGTAATGCAGCGGAAATCTAACACAGCAGGTCCATAACAGTAAGTCTATAACACCAAGACAACAAGTCTAACAGCAGAAGCAACATCGTCTAAGACCTGAGAAATACACTCTTAAAAGTCAACACGAATGTTGGTGAGCTATAGTTTGTAATCAGTAAAGTAATGTAGACCACAAGTTATCGTATTCAAAACAATATGAAAAGTATATGCTTATCCGTGGGCACCCGGTAACTAACTTAACGTAATAATAATACCCCCTAAAAGTACACTTGGCGAGTGCGTATGTCCTCGAAGTATTAAACACCCATTAAATGCTAGCGCGACTAGCCCTAGTGGGGATGTCAAACCCTATGGATCCATATCTAAGATTCGCGTTCACCGGTTCAAAAACCAATGACTAAACGTTACCGTGCTAAGGGGGAAGTTTATGCCGTTATATAACCCACACATATGTAAAGTTTAAGTACTCGTGTAAAGTAAGTAAAACATAAAAAGCGCATGTATTCTCAGTCCCAAAATTAGTAAAGTAAAAAGGGAAGCTATAACTCATAGTGAATAAGTAGTAAAAGTCGATACGAAACGTATGCAGGTAGTAAGTCGGTTCGAAAGGTCGTCAACCTAAGTCAAAGGTCACTAGGTCAGTATGTTGTCCCAAAAGGTTAAAAGTGAATAAATTAAGTTTAAGTGTCATCATCGACATCATCATTATCATCATCATTCATCAACACTAAGGTAGGTTTAACAAGAATAGAGATCGAAACAAAAGGCTGACTTCGGACAGCTGTTACGACCTCTATACAAATCGAAAAGACGCGTAGTCAGTGGCTATGGCTCCGTATGTGAGTCCTCTAACCGCTGACCAATTTTCAGAACCTAACTCGTCTTCGTTTGACCGTGGAGATGGTTTAAGTGCGAGTAGGTCAGAAATTTCAGCACAACGTTACAATGGCGTAGTGACTTTCGGAAGGCCATAAATCCTAAACCGTATATCGGATTAAGATGAGGCCTAAATGAAAAGTCATCTACTCGAAAAGAACTAACTGAAAATCAATTTTCCAGAAGTCCAGGAATCAGATCAGATCCCGAAAAACAGTAAACAAGTGCTCCGGTGGGGTTCTTGGTGCTTGATGCTCATCACGGTTCTCATCCTTGATGCTTGTAGCTTCAAGTGTACAACTCATTGATGGGTTAGCATCACCTTGACCAAGATTCAACCATAAACACACAATATGTTAAGACCAAGTAAGAACACAACTCATTTAAGAGTCTTAGATGGATGATGAACCAAGGTTACATCATATCCTTAGTCTTAACACAAATACAAGTTCTATTTACAACTAAAGCTAAAAACTTTACTTCAATCAAACAAGTATGAACACAATCTTAAACAAATAAGGTAATAGAACCCTAAGCTAGAGAGCTTAGATCCTTTTCACGCAAGTTATGAGATTACAAAGCTAGAAAGCTTGAATCTTTGGTGTTCTTGAAGATCTTGAAGCATAAAGCTTGGATCTTTAAGTTTCATGAAGACCACAAACACAAGTTTTGATCTTTACAACAGAATAATGAGATCATAAGTTAGAAAACTTAGATCCAACAAAAGAAATGAAGATTCAAAGCTGGAAAGCTTGAATCTTGGTTGTTCTTGAAGATCTTGAAGCATAAAGCTTGGATCTTTAAGTTACATGAAGATTACAAACACAAGTTTGAATCTTTATAACAAAATAACAAGATTAAAGCTAAAAGATTTAGATCTACAAAATAGGGAAAGATTCAAAGCTAGAAGGCTTGAATCTTCCATGTTCTTGAAGGATTCAAATTCATGTTTGAATCTACAAGATGTAATCAAGATGTAATCAAGATCAAAAGCTAAAAAGCTAGACCCTTTGATGATGATGATGATTTCGTGAGAGAGAAGGGAAGAAGAAGAAGAAAAATCAAATACTTACACTTTTTAGAGAGAGAAAGGCTAGAGAGAATTAGAGAGTAAGTGTGTGTAAATTACAAATGAAATCAATTGTGAAATGGGTGAAGTAAGGCTTGTATTTATAGGTGGTGAGGAGGTGGGAGGGTGATGGTGGCCGTGGGTTTTGGTGGGGGACAAGGGGGACACCTTTTTGCTTTTTGGTTAATGATTGTCTAAAGTTGGTGCTTATGTTAGGATCCCATGCAACATTAAGGATAATACTTGACAAAAATGCTAGTATGTTCCCTCTAATAAATGGGCATTTGTCTTACTTATTAATGGGTCACTAGTTATTTATAATTGGGCTAATTAAATAGTCCACTAGCTAGTGTAGGGTGGGCTAAGGTCCAACAAGATAGAAAGTCCAACAAGACTAACTAGTGTGCTCTAGTAAATTACTAAGCGTAATTAAGCATCCAAAAACTCAAGTAATTGTTATTATAAAATAACAATTAGTATTTCATAGTCATAATATTCCGATTACGACAAAAGTTAAAAGTGTACGCAGTACGTAGTTCGTTAAAAACGTCAAGTAACACTAACGGTCATAAAGGCTTCCGGGGGTTAAGTTAAGTATCCTACGTACATAATGATACGTTTTAACATATAAATTGTGACGCCCAGTACAATACCATCGTGTATGGATCACCAACAACAGGATCATTACATGGTCAAACACTATATGCTATTTGAAAATCGATTTGCATTCATAGAAGATAACGTTTTACAAAAGATAAATAGGAAACATTAACATGAGTACATGATACTAAGGTCATTACAAAGCTATCGTTTTGAAAATAACATAAGTTGCGAATGCAAAGTAAAGTTCCATGCTTGAGACATCTCTAAGTAATGCAGCGGAAGTCTAACACAGCAGGTCTGTAACAGCAAGTCTAACACCAAGACTAGAACAGCAAGTTTAACAGCAAGACTAGAACAGCAAGTTTAACAGCGGAAGCAACATCGTCTAAGCACCTGAGAAATACATGCTTAAAAAGTCAACACGAATGTTGGTGAGCTATAGTTTGTTTGTATCAGTAATGTAACGTAGGCCACGAGATTTCAGTGCTGCAAACCGCGTATCAAAACAGTATGTTCAAATCAGTATGAATAAGTATATGTATAACCGTGGGCACCCGGTAACTAGACTTAACGTTTATAACCCCCTGAAAGTGCACTTGGCAAGTGCGTATGACTTACGAAGTATTAAACACCCGTTAAATGCTAGCGCGACTAGCCCGAGTGGGGATGTCAAACCCTATGGATCCATATCTAAGATTCGCGTTCACGGTTCAAAAACCAATGATTAAACGTTACCGAGCTAAAGGGAATGTTTATGCCGTTGTATAACCCACACATATATAAGTTTAAGTACTCGTGCCTAGTATGTAAAACATAAAATCCGCATGTATTCTCAGTTCCCAAAATAAGTTTAAAGTAAAAAGGGAATGCTATAACTCACAGTGATAAAAGCGGTAAAGTCGGTAATGAAAGTACGCAAGTAGTAAGTCAGTCCGAAAGGTCGTCAACCTAAATCAAAGGTTACTAGGTCAGTAGTTTGTCTTAATAAGTTCTAATAGTGCATAAAATAAGTTTAAGTGTCATCATCATCATCATTCATCATCATAAAAGCTAAGTGAGTTTGACAAGAATAGAGATCGAAACAATAGGCTGACTTCGGTCAGCTGCTACGACCTCTACGTAAATCGAAAAGACGCATGGTCAGTGGCTATGGCTCCGTATATAAGTCCCCTAACAGCTGACCAATTTTCAGGACCTAACTCGTCTTCGTTTGACCGTGGCGATGGTTTAAGTGCGAGTAGGTCAGAAATTTCAGCACAACATTAATAGGGTGTAGTGACTCTCGGAGGGCCATAAATCCTAAACCGTAACTCGGATTAAGACGAGGCCTAAATGTAAAATCATCTACTCGAACCAAACTAACTGAAAAACAACTTTACAGTAGCCCAGGTGGTCTGATCAGATACGAAAATCAGTGGAAAAGTGCTCCGGTGGGGTTCTTGGTGCTCGATGCTCATCACGGTTCTCATCCTTGATGCTTGTAGCTTCAAGTGTACAACTCGTTGATGGTTTAGCATCACTTTTGACCAAGATTCACCATAAATACACAATATGTTAAGACCAAGTAAGAATACAACTCATTCATGAGTCTTAGATGGATGATGAACCAAGGTTACATCATATCCTTAGTCTTAACACTAATACAAGTCACAATAACAACTAAAGTTACAAACTTTACATCAATTTAACAAGTATGAACAGAATCTAAGTCAAAAGAGGTGATGGAACCCTAAGCTAGAGAGCTTAGATCCATTTCACACAATTTACAAGGTTACAAAGCTAGAAAGCTTGAACCTTTAAGTGTTCTTGAAGATCTTGAAGCATAAAGCTTGGATCTTTAAGATATATGAAGATAACAAACACAAGTTTGAATCTTTTTCACAAAACAACATGATCAAAGCAAAAAGAACTTAGATCTAACAAAAAGATATGAAGATTCAAGCTAGAAAGCTTGCATCTTGATTGTTCTTGAAGATCTTGAAGCATAAAGCTTGGATCTTGAAGATGCATGAAGATTACAAACAAAAGTTTGAATCTTTATCATAAAATAGAAAGATTAAAGTATAAAAGAAGTAGATCTACAAAAGTTATGAAGATTCAAGCTAAAAGCTTGAATCTTCCATGTTCTTGAAAGATTCATGCTTGAATCAACAAGATATAAGTAAGATCAAAGCTAAAAGGAACTTTGATCTCCATAAAATGATGATGATGATCATGAATTTGAAAAGGAAAAGAAGAAGGAAAAGAAGACTTACAAGTAATGCTAGAAAGGAAAGAAAGAGAGAAAGAACAAGTGTGTGAAAAAAACCAAAATGATCAAGTGTGGAAATGAGAGGCTAAAGGCTAGTATTTATAAGCAAAGAGTGATCACATGGATTGATGACATGGCAAGATCTAGGGTGGTGGTGGTGGATGGTTTATGGAGGGGGAGGGGAAGGACAAAAAGTTTACTTTTTGGCTAATGGTGTCTAAAGTGTGTCCTTTTGCTAGAATCTTATGTAACAAAGTTAATTATCCTTATCCATAATGCTAGCATGACTCACTAATTATTTATTTATTTATTATTATGGGCCACTAGTAAATATATTTGGGCTAATTAATTGGGTCACTAGCTAGAGTAGGGTGAGCTTGAGCCCAACAAGGTAAAAAGTCCAAAAAGGCTAACTATTGGGCTTTAGCAATTAAATAAATAAAATTAAGCATCCAAAGGCCCAAGTAATTATTATTATAAAATAATAATTAATATTTCGCTGTCAAAAATTCCGGTTCCGACAAAAGTTAAACGTACGCGCAGTCCGCGTTTTAATCGTAACGGCAAGTAACGCTAACGGTTATAAAGCATCCAATGGACAAGTTAAGCATTCTAATCATACCAAGGCACGTTTTAAAGTATATATGAATATAAAACACGTGTGCCAAGGTTCCAGAGTAATAAAGTAACGCAGTACGCACAAATACGCAGTTTCGCAAAAATACAAGGCACAAAAGCAAGTCGAAAAAGCCGGGTCGTTACATTACCCACCTGTTAATGGAAATTTCGTCCCAAAATTTGAGGAATGACCAAAAATGGTACAGTATTTAAATAAGAAGTAGCGTATCAAAGTTCCGTGAGACTCGTGGGCTCAGAAGTGAGTTATTTGCCTCGAAGGGTACTTGGGTGTATAAAAGTAAGGATAGATATATGCCATTAATTAAGTCTCTTATCTTAAGAGATCAATAAATTGATTTCGTCTCTGGTTAACATGAGTATGTCATTCGAATATATGTATCCACAGAGGGAAAGATGATGTTTTTAGCCTTACAGGCATCTTCAGTAAGCTGGATGCGTAAAATGCATCATGAATGTTACTAAACTCATCTAAAACATTGAGCGCTTATGTCGCAATACAAGGCTGACAGGTAGAACGGAAAACATGGTGATCACAACCATGTGATTTGATGTCTGGATAGTGTTAGCCACAGATTTTACTGACCCCTTGATTTCGAAAGGAGACCATAGGCATAATGAACCCGATATTTAAGAACATTTCATTTGACTAAATGAATTGAAATGTTAGCTGGAAGTGACTAATCGGACTTATATACAATGCAAGCCATAATTATTTATAGTGTCTCCAGGGCGGTCTAAACGAACAATGAAGGATATCACCCAGTTTACCATACTGCAGGTGAACTTATCCTTAGATGAAATGAAAAAACAGTTCCATAACGTAACTTTATCCTTTCAGTTACATGTTGAAGTTAGGGTTAACATTAACTAGAACAACATATAGTTGCAACCAACGAAGGAAGGAATGTGTAGAGCAACCATATCCGTGTTACAGACGTTTTAAGCAGTCCCTTCCAAGAGGATTACAAGATTCATAGATTCTTAAAGTATTTTATACTATATTTCCGAAAGAAATCACACGAAGGGTGTAATCTTGGAACGAGAGTGAACTCTTCGAGCGGGTTGTTCTGAATTTATCCTTATACTTAAGGGGATGCGCAGATGAGAAGATACGGGAACTCTTGGTCATAAAGAATGGTTTTCTCTTAGTGAAAAGAATCTCAAAAAAATGATTCTTGTACCTCAACATACTGATTGATAGAGATGATGTTTACGAGGGTGTTGCGATTAGTCGTGAAACATTGAGAGTAGAAACCCGCCTAATGCCTTTCCTACGATAGGGTGACCACTGGGTGGGTCCCAGAGAACTGATTTATCGGCCCGCGTTTTTGCCAAGTCTAACCTTAAGAGGAACATTTTACGAGCACAAAGACTTACTAATAAATTTATAAATCTGCCATCCAAAGTGGCTCAAGAGTTTTTAATAAAGATCTTAATAGTAAGCTTTTATCCCTAACGGGGGGCGAGAAGAAGTGTGATCCATACATGGTGTAGTTTAATACGAAAACCTTTAATAAAATCAATCGAGGAAGTTTTGAAAAGCCTTTAAACGTTTGATGCGACAACATAAATGGAACGAAGTTCTTGGTAAATTTAGAAGTATGTACAACGTGTATCAATTGCTCAAAACCATTTGACTTCAACTTAATAAAGGAGCGATTTTTAAATAATTTGGAGGTATAACTTGGAATGTATTAACCAAAATAAGTAAGGGTAAATTTATACATATATGCTTTTATAAATCGCATAAGTGACAGAAAAGTTTTTAGTACTTTCATTTGTCCATAAATCTCGTGAGGACCGCACAAATAAACAACGTGTAAAAATCAACGTGTGAAAATTTTTGATAAACATAGTTTTTCGCATTTCAAAGGTTACGAGTTGAAAAAGATTGAGTGGAAAATCTTTGAATCATCGGTTGACATGTTACTAGGTAACGAAAACTAATGAATTAAATGTAGTTTTGATAACATAAGTCTTTGGGCAAAAATGTTCACGTGTGAAGCCGTTAAAAAGTGAGGTACGAAGGGTAAAGCGTGAGGATGAGAAGTTAATCGTTTCTTGACTTTGCAGAAAGCTAAACAGGTTATGACTAATATTAAAGTCGGAATACTGACGGTGTTAATATCGCTAGATGGGAATCTCTTGAAATAAGTCAGGACTTCGAGTTATGTAAGAAAGAGCATCGTTCCAACAGGCGTGGCAAATAAGATCCTTGGGGTAACGCAATAGCTTTGAATGGTTTAAGTGTTAGTGGATGCCCTAAGGCTCTGCATGGCGTGGTAGTAAGTGCCTTCATCACTTACACACACATAAATCACTCAATTTCGACGGTTGTAAAGTCTTCATGATGACTTGGATACGAATAAGCAACGAAAAATTTTGTATAATAAGCAACGAAAGTTTTTATAGAAATCGTTTTAGGTGACAATGTAAGAAAAGAAATTAAGTTCTTAGCAAACTAGGGTTATGTACAACACGTACCATTCAAGGTAAAATATCCTTTGAATAAAAGATTTGATTTGTAAAAGTGAAATTAAAATTTCATATGTATTTGTCAAAAAGAAGTAATTATTTACTTTATTTTATATAACGTATACGATTTCAAAAATTTGCACGAATGGCAAATAAAATAAATTTATTTTTATTAAGTTTTGAGAGGATCGCACAGTAAAATAGTGTAAGTAAAATTTTGACAAACAAAATTTTCATATTTCGGAGGTTACAAGTTGAAAAAAGATTGATGAGAATCGAGTAAAAGACTTTTGAAAATCTCGGGTGATATTTGAGCAAAAATGTTACGAGGTAATGAAAACTGTTGAATTTTGATGTGGTTGATGACTATTAGTAGGGCATAAGTCCTTCGACCAAAAATGCTTAAGTATAAAGTTGTTGCTTATAAGTGAGAAATGAAAGGGAGAGTATGAGGACGTGGATTAACTACCCATTGATTTTGGAAATTCCGAACTGGTATGACTAATATCGAAGTAAGAAGGGTGATGGTGTGATTATCATTGATTAAGAATTCTCTCGGAATAAGTTAGGATTCAGTGTCGCATAAGAATGAGTATCAAATACGATTCTTGGGTAGTATAGAATTTGAATTGCTGAAGTGACGGGATACAATTTCCTTTATGTATCTTTATCCATTGTATCGGTTTCTTTCATGGCTAGAAAGGGAGCAGATTTGGTGAGGCAATCAACGATAACCCCGATAGTGTCATAACTGCCGACTGTTTTTGGTAGTTTCAGAATGAAATCCATCGTCATCCCTTCCCATTTCCATTGTGGGATCTCGGGTTGTTGAAGTAATCCAGATGGCTTTTGGCTCACCATTCTCGCGAGGTATACGAATAATCTTCTTACTATAAATAACTTTCGCTTTCGTCCTTGAAAGTCAGTCCGTTCCAACTATTTCCTCAAAGCTTTCTAACTCGATGAGTATTAGGTTAATTTTAAGGTCCATTCCAACCAAATCTTATTATACTGCCGTAAAATTTTTTATCAACCTTCTCAAATAACATCTGCTTGTGCGCAGGTAACTAATCCTTTCCAACTACTACTATAAAACTTCCAAGTTTTGTTGGCATGAGGTCATCTCCAAATGACCCACCTATTAATTTTTACGGTACTATCTTAAATTACTTCTCTATCTCTGCCAACTTACCATTAGCTTGTCCTATAGAATACTTAACTCTCATGATTGTTAATGGCTTATTAGTCATCACACTAGGATTCTTAGATATAAGGTTTCTATCACTCTAGTATTAAACAATTCCGAGACGATAAATCGTTGTGAAGAAACGTACCCTAACTAAAATCAGGATCCATGCGAGTCTCCATAGCTGAGATAACGATTTCTCTATCGTATGTGAGTCCAAAGTTTTTTTTTCCTATTTGAGAACTTTTTCCTTAAGTATCCAGGGTGTCTATATCTTAACAAATTTTCGGGTTATCAATTCTGCAGTCCAGGCCCTTCTCGTACAGTATCTAGACTAAGTGGTTATTCCTGCCTTTATCAGACCATAATGCGTATACTCAAGTGGTTCCTACCAAAATTTCCTTTGAATCGCTTCATATTCCTTATGTAGTAACATTGGGACTTCTGCATGATTCACTTCAATATAATTACGCTGGCCTGGCGTCATTATATTGTACTAAATCGTAGGTTCATTCCAATATCACTCCATATGGTCAATGTAACGTGATCACTTTCAGTTCTACTCAATTTCATCCAACGGTGCTTTATCTATGCTATCTCAAAACAAAATCTACATAATTAATCTCACGGTTTCTCGGTGTGGGTGCGTAAGTTCCGTAGGTCATGCACCAATGCCTAAATGTCCTGAAATTTCTTCAAAATGTTCAGGTTCAGGTAACATCGTTAGGTTCCTTTCTAGAAATTCAATCTGGGTCTCGCGTCGAGTTGTATGTGTAGCAAGTAGTAGTACGATATGTCTTGAGGTGACTCCCAAGTCTTTGGGTATGGTTGAGCATCAGTAGAAGGCACTCTGACCTTGTGAAAGGAGATGTCCTCCCGACTTCCCCAATGCCTAAGAGTGTTAGGGTACTAAATCCAGAAATGTCGTCAGATCGTCGAGCATTGGTGAAGAACGAAAGAGATAAGTGACAGTCATGAAAGCGTACGAGATACGAGCCATCTTGCAGGAACTGAACAACCTTCGAATGTTCACACGTCGTACGTGGCTATTTAGAGTGAGCTCGGGGTGCGGTTACTCCGACAAATCCTCCAATATCTCCTCCTCCGAGGATCGACTTTAGTGGGCGTGTAATCCGAGGGGTACTCCTCCTAGATTGCGTGAAGAATCGTTTCGATCTCTGGAACGGTGGAACAGTAGTAACAGGTGGATTACAATACTAATCCTTAGGGTTAGACGTGTGGAAAATGGGTTAAGAAGAACATCTGAACTAGGAAAGGTAAGTTTTTCCAAGTCGGTGCAGCGAATAGCAGACATGAAGCAAGTACGTAATCAGGCACTACAGCAACCTAGCTCATTTACAGCAGTATATAGCATGACAATATTAACAGTACTAAACAGAAGTAACATGCAATCGAAAGCAGATAGTAGCATGCAGTAGCTAGAATAAGCAAAAGCATGCAGCGAGTTTACATAGCAGTAAAAGGAAACGGTAGCATGCAGCAAGTTCATACGGTAGTAAAAGTAAGCAGTGGCATGCAGTATGTAACATCCCGCCTTTTTCCGTTCACTTTTCCGTTTAACTATTTAAGTTCCGTTATATGTTTATAACACATCCCGTTAAAATGCGCTGAATTATCTCGTTTAGGTAATTCCCGCACCCGGTTTAAAGTTGAGGGACCAAACTTGCCAAAGGTTCAAACCTTTGACTAGGTCAAAGGGTCAAACCCTTTCCACCCTTTCACTATCACCTCCTCCATTTTATTACTTCCTCCATTTTCTCTCTAACTCCAAACACAAAGATTCATCATCCATTTATGATCTAGCGGGTATTTTGCAAAACAAATTACATATTTGAGCTCCTTACAACTTCCTCTTCGTTTTGGTACCAACTTCATCTCATTTGGGTAACATTTCTAAAACACTAGATTTCTTTAAATTCGTGTTCTTGACTTATAAAGTTGTTAATTAGCGTCTATGGCTCATTGTGATGTCGTGTATGTAATTTGTATGCTCGATTCGTTGTTTTTGGTGTAACTAGTTCAATATGAAAATTACTTGCTAAATCCTTGATTTTGGATGATCAAATGTTGTTAGATTGTTAAAGTGCGTGTTTTAATTGTGTTTCTAGTGTTACTAGCTTCATTATGATGTATAGTTTGATTAATGAAACCTCCTAAACTTGATTATGAAATTTGGTGAATTTAGGTTAAGGTTTCATGAACTTAAAATGGACTTTTAATGATTTGAATGACATGGAATGTTAGTTGTAAGTGTTAGGTTGTGTTGTATGCTTAATTACCTTCGAAACGGCATATTGTTCATGTAATTTGGTTACCGAATCATTAAATGGCATTTATGACTTGTATGCATTGAATGAGGAACATTGATGGCGGTTTTTGGTAGTTGTAAGTGGAATTTTGATTAATGAAAAGTGCTTAGTTATGTTCCTTGTCAAATTACCTTTCCGATGATATAAGATACATATCTTGATTGTTTGCGGGTCATGAAATGTGTTGGTTTGTGTTTTGGTTCGTGCACTTAGGAAATACAGCAAACAGGGCCTGGAAACCGATCAGGACGCCGTCCAGATACTGGGGACGCCGTCCCACCTTTTGAATCTGGACGCCGTCTAGCTTCTCAGGACGCCGTCCCAACCTTAAAACCTGGACGCCGTCCAGCTATATGGGACGCCGTCCCGTTTGCCTAAAACTGGCTGTTTGCTTGACCTTTTGACGAAAAATGTTTGGCATGTTCTAGACCTCCAATTTACATGTAACTTGTTTTAAAATGCTTATATATGAATAACTAGCATAGAAAATTTGTCCGAGACCCGACCCGAACGTGTTGACTTTGACCGACCAAAGTTTGACTTTTTGTCAAACTTAACCAAATGATTATGCAACCCTCCTAACTTGTTTATATACTTGTACCTTGCATGAAACTTGACAATTTGATTGCACATGCTACATAATCGAGTCGTATTGAGCCATAGGACTAATTGAACATCTTTGACCCTTCGTGACTATCGTTATTGATACAACCTATTTGTTTAGGTCAAGACTAGCATTGTTCTTTGCACACGTTACTTGTCGAAGTACTTTTTGGTTCGTGCATACAAGGTGAGATCATAGTCCCACTTTTACTCTTTTTGAACTTATATTTGGGATGAGAAAACATAAACGATTCTTTTGAACTAAGTGAACACAAGAACGGGAAAACAAACATTCTACATACGAGTTTAGAACAAAAATCCTCAATTCGATTATCATTAGTTACACTTGACGGGTGTAAGCGATAACTTATGTTATATGGCCATATGGGTTGACAACCCTCATCTCTGACGGTTCGCTACCGTCTACGGATGAAATATATTTTCGAGAATCAGTGTTTGTTCTAGCACTATGGATGGGGTATACAATGGATGGAATGTTAAGCTTTGATAATTGGGTGCTCGTGAATATTAACTTTTAGAATGTACTATGACTTTATCGATGTTGCAAATCTTGTGGTTCAACTTACTTTTACTCACTTACTTATTTAAACCTATGATTTCACCAACGTTTTCGTTGACAGATTCTCTATGTTTTTCTCAGGTCCTTGAACTTAGGTGATGTATGCTTCCACTCATACTTTTTGATACTTGCATTGGATGTCGAGTATACTTGCATACGTGGAGCGTCTTTTTGACTACTTTTAATCGTGTCGCACGTGTTTCATACAAACTTTAAACATTGTTATGTACTTGTTATGGAAACTACTTTTGTAAACTTTGAAACACCCTTATTTATGAAATGAATGCGACATACTTTTCGGTCAAACTTTGTTATAAAGACTTACGACCATGTAATGGGACCATACGTAGATGACGCCGTCATTTGACGATTTGTCGGGGTCGCTACAAGTGGTATCAGAGCTTTGGTTGTAGGGATTTAGAGTTCATTGGTGTCAACCCCGAGTCATAGGGTACATTGGTGAGTCTAGACTACAACCGGCATATAGACTTGACATAGGAATTACCTGACAAATTGTGCATTTATACTCTGACTCTTCTACTCATATCTACTCTTATTCTATCTAAATCTTGCGTTATATAATTTAATTGACACGCCACCTTGACTATATGATGTAATGTCGAATGCACATATGAATTAGGGTAATATAATTCCCGGAAATTATATTACGGTGACTCATATGAACATACCGACATTATGACATAAAGAATTTAAGGCGGGTCAAGGATAATTTTCTCTCTATCTTTATCCCATATCACGGTTAGTATTATTTAGAATACTAACCAACGGTATTCTTTTGTTTTGAAGGAACAATGGCTCCTCGTCGTGTACGCCGCAATGAAACTCCCGAACAAGCTCTCGAACGGATGATAGCTACCGCCGTAGATGCGGCCATGGCCGGTCACTCTTCCAACAACAATAACAATAACAACAACCACAACAACAACAACAACAATGGGGCCGGTAACTCAAACGAGGGATGCTCCTACAAAGCTTTCATGGGGTGCAAACCTCACACTTATGATGGAACCGGGGGACCGGTTGTGCTTACTCGTTGGTTTGAACAAACCGAGGCCGTCTTTAGCATAAGCGGTTGTCGGGATCAAGACAAGGTCAAATACTCCACCCACACTTTCTCCGGAATTGCTCTAACATGGTGGAACACCTATGTCCAATCGGTGGGTACCGATGAAGCTCATGCCCTCTCTTGGGCCGATCTAAGGGAAAAGATGATTGTTGAATATTTTCCGCGCGAAGAAACCCGAAAGCTTGAGGAAGAACTAAGAGCTTTGAAAGCGGTCGGAAACGATCTTAAAGCTTATAATCAACGCTTCGCCGAACTATCCTTGATGTGTCCTAATCTTGTTAACCCCGAATCTCAAAGGATTGAGCTCTACATGCTCGGTCTTCCAAAAAGCATCAAACAAGGGGTGATGTCATCCAAACCCACTACTCATCAAGCCGCTATGAACATGGCTCGCCAACTAATTGAAACGGTTGACGAAGTCGTAGTGCCGGCTCCTAAGGCCGAGGACAAGTCGGGTGGCAACAAAAGGAGATGGGAAGCCACTCCATCAACCAACTACAACAACACCTTCACCAAAAAGCCTTTCAACAACGACGGCAAGAAGGGTTATGTCGGAAACTTACCTTTTTGCAACAAATGCCACAAGCATCATCACGGCGAATGTAACAAGCTAGTTTGTCACCGTTGCCAAGGTGTTGGTCATAGGGCCAACAATTGCACAAGCGCCGCCCCCGTTGCTCGAAAGGGGCCCAATCCTCCAAAAACGGTCACTTGTTACGAATGTGGCCAAACGGGCCATTATAAGAACGAATGCCCGAAAAAGAAAGCCAACCCCAACAACCGAGGCCGAGCCTTTAACATCAACACCGAGGAAGCCCGAGATGACAATGAACTAGTCACGGGTACGTTTCTTCTCAACAACTCTTATGTTACTTGCTTATTCGATTCGGGTGCCGATAAATGTTTTGTGTCCAAGACTTTGGCTCCTACCCTTTGCACTCCACCACACCCTTTAGATACTACTTATTCCATCGAAGTGGCCGACGGAAAACTCTTAAGTGCCGACACATATTACCGGGGGTGTACTTTGAACATTTTGGGTAAGGAATTTGAAATTGACTTGATACCCATGGAATTAGGGAGTTTTGACGTAATAATCGGTATGAATTGGATGGTCAAAAATAAATCTCACATTCTTTGCGATCTTCACGCAATCCGAATTGCTATCGAGAATGGTGAACCATTGATTGTCTATGGCGACAAAAATTGCACCGGACTCAATCTCGTTTCGTGCCTTAAAGTTCGAAAGCTACTTCGCAAGGGTTGTTTTACGATTCTTGCTCACGTTAAGAAAGTCGAGGCCGACGAAAAGCGCATCGAAGGTGTGCCAATTGTTAGTGACTTTTCCGATGTATTTCCCGACGAATTACCGGGTCTTCCACCTCATCGACCGGTTGAATTTCAAATCGATCTTATTCCAGGAGCCGCACCTGTAGCGCGTGCACCATATAGACTCGCTCCATCCGAATTGCAAGAATTACAAAGTCAAATCCAAGAGTTACTTGACCGTGGTTTCATTCAACCTAGCCATTCACCATGGGGCGCTCCGATTTTGTTCGTCAAGAAGAAAGACGGATCCCTACGAATGTGCATTGATTATCGTGAACTAAACAAATTGACGGTTAAGAACCGATATCCTCTTCCTCGCATTGATGACCTTTTTGATCAACTACAAGGTTCTCGTGTATACTCAAAAATCGATCTCCGTTCGGGTTATCATCAACTAAGGGTTAAGGGGGAAGATGTCTCCAAAACCGCTTTCCGGACTCGTTATGGTAGTTATGAATTCCTTGTCATGCCTTTCGGTCTCACTAACGCACCGGCGGTGTTCATGGATCTCATGAACCTCGTGTGCAAACCTTACCTCGACAAATTCGTTATTGTGTTCATCGATGATATTTTGATCTATTCTAAAAACGAAGAGGAACACAAAGAACATCTCCGACTCGTGCTCGAGCTCTTGAGAAAAGAGCAACTATATGCCAAGTTCTCTAAGTGTGAATTTTGGTTAAAGGAAGTTCAATTTCTTGGTCATGTTGTAAGTGATCAAGGCATTAAAGTCGATCCCGCAAAAATCGAAGCCATTAGTAAATGGGAGACTCCTACTACTCCTACTCAAATTCGTCAATTCTTGGGTCTCGCCGGATACTATCGTAAATTCATCAAGGATTTCTCCCTAATCGCTCGTCCTTTAACCGCGTTAACTCACAAGGAACGAAAATTCGTTTGGACCTCCGAACAAGAAACCGCTTTTCAAATCTTGAAAACTAAGCTAACCACCGCTCCTATCTTGTCACTTCCCGAAGGCAATGATGATTTTGTTGTATATTGTGATGCCTCGAAAAACGGTTATGGATGCGTATTAATGCAACGAAAGAAAGTCATTGCTTATGCCTCTCGACAACTCAAAGTCCACGAACGAAACTACACGACACATGATCTTGAACTCGGTGCCGTCATCTTTGCACTTAAGTTATGGAGACATCATCTTCTTGGTACCAAGAGTACTATCTTTACCGATCACAAAAGTCTCCAACATATCTTCGATCAAAAGCAACTAAACATGAGACAACGAAGGTGGATTGAGACCTTGAACGATTATAATTGCGAGCTTCGTTACCACCCCGGGAAGGCAAATGTAGTGGCCGATGCCTTAAGTCGAAAGGAAAGAGCGGTACCTCTTCGTGTCCGAGCTTTGAATATCACCATCCACTCCAACCTTAATAGCCAAATTCGGGTAGCCCAAGATGAAGCTCTTAAGGACAACAACATCGCACGCGAACTTTTAAACATTCTCGTCTCCCGATTCGAAGTTAAGGAGACCGGACTTCGATATTACGCCGGAAAAATTTGGGTGCCTAGATATGGCGATCTACGAAACCTCATCCTAGACGAAGCCCACAAATCGCGATACTCGATTCATCCCGGCGCCAATAAGATGTACCATGACCTTAAAGAACAATATTGGTGGCCGAACATCAAAAAGGAGGTTGCTAGATACGTCGCCAATTGTTTGACTTGCGCTAAAGTCAAAGCCGAACACCAAAGACCGTCCGGGTTACTTCAATAACCCGAGATCCCGCAATGGAAGTGGGAAAGGATCACGATGGATTTTATCACCAAACTACCGAAAACGTCGGGCGGTTATGATACAATTTGGGTCATTGTTGACCGTCTCACCAAATCCGCGCACTTTCTCGCCATGAAAGAAACCGACAAAATGGAGAAACTTGCACGACTTTACATTAAAGAGATTGTAGCCCGACACGGAGTACCGTTATCGATTATCTCCGACCGAGATGGCCGTTTCGTTTCTAGATTTTGGCGTACGTTACAAGAAGCGTTGGGAACGCGTTTGGACATGAGCACCGCATATCATCCCCAAACCGATGGGCAAAGTGAACGTACAATACAAACCTTAGAGGATATGTTACGAGCCTGCGTTGTTGATTTTGGAAAAGCTTGGGACAATCACTTACCTCTCGCCGAATTCTCTTACAATAATAGTTATCACGCGAGTATTAAGGCCGCACCTTTTGAAGCGTTATATGGTCGAAAATGTCGCTCTCCTCTTTGTTGGGCCGAAGTGGGTGACGTGCAAATTTCCGGGCCCGAACTCATTCACGAAACAACCGAAAAGATTCTTCAAATCCGAGATAGGCTTCGGACGGCCCGGAGTCGTCAAAAATGCTATACCGACAAAAGACGCAAGGACCTCGAATTTCAAGTCGGTGACCACGTCATGTTAAAAGTCGCACCTTGGAAAGGTGTCATCCGTTTTGGGAAACGTGGGAAACTAAATCCGCGGTACGTTGGTCCTTTCGAAATCTTAGAGCGTATCGGAACCGTTGCTTATCGTTTAAACCTTCCGCCTCAACTAAGCTCCGTCCATCCTACTTTTCATGTATCTAACTTGAAGAAGTGTCTCGCCGAGCCCGATATCGTCGTCCCTATCGAGGAACTTACTATTAATGACAAACTCCATTTTGTGGAGGAACCGGTTGAAATTGTGGACTACGTCGAGAAGGAATTAAAACAAAGCCGGATCCCGATTGTTAAGGTCCGATGGAACGCCAAAAGGGGACCCTAGTTTACTTGGGAAAGAGAAGATCAAATGCGAAAGAAACACCCTCATCTATTCCCGGTCCCGGAAACGTCAGATTCCGTGGAAGAAACAACGACTACTACGCCTACCTAAATTTCGGGACGAAATTTCTTTTAAGGTGTAGGTAATGTAACATCCCGCCTTTTTCCGTTCACTTTTCCGTTTAACTATTTAAGTTCCGTTATATGTTTATAACACATCCCGTTAAAATGCGCTGAATTATCTCGTTTAGGTAATTCCCGCACCCGGTTTAAAGTTGAGGGACCAAACTTGCCAAAGGTTCAAACCTTTGACTAGGTCAAAGGGTCAAACCCTTTCCACCCTTTCACTATCACCTCCTCCATTTTATTACTTCCTCCATTTTCTCTCTAACTCCAAACACAAAGATTCATCATCCATTTATGATCTAGCGGGTATTTTGCAAAACAAATTACATATTTGAGCTCCTTACAACTTCCTCTTCGTTTTGGTACCAACTTCATCTCATTTGGGTAACATTTCTAAAACACTAGATTTCTTTAAATTCGTGTTCTTGACTTATAAAGTTGTTAATTAGCGTCTATGGCTCATTGTGATGTCGTGTATGTAATTTGTATGCTCGATTCGTTGTTTTTGGTGTAACTAGTTCAATATGAAAATTACTTGCTAAATCCTTGATTTTGGATGATCAAATGTTGTTAGATTGTTAAAGTGCATGTTTTAATTGTGTTTCTAGTGTTACTAGCTTCATTATGATGTATAGTTTGATTAATGAAACCTCCTAAACTTGATTATGAAATTTGGTGAATTTAGGTTAAGGTTTCATGAACTTAAAATGGACTTTTAATGATTTGAATGACATGGAATGTTAGTTGTAAGTGTTAGGTTGTGTTGTATGCTTAATTACCTTCGAAACGGCATATTGTTCATGTAATTTGGTTACCGAATCATTAAATGGCATTTATGACTTGTATGCATTGAATGAGGAACATTGATGGCGGTTTTTGGTAGTTGTAAGTGGAATTTTGATTAATGAAAAGTGCTTAGTTATGTTCCTTGTCAAATTACCTTTCCGATGATATAAGATACATATCTTGATTGTTTGCGGGTCATGAAATGTGTTGGTTTGTGTTTTGGTTCGTGCACTTAGGAAATACAGCAAACAGGGCCTGGAAACCGATCAGGACGCCGTCCAGATACTGGGGACGCCGTCCCACCTTTTGAATCTGGACACCGTCTAGCTTCTCAGGACGCCGTCCCAACCTTAAAACCTGGACGCCGTCCAGCTATATGGGACGCCGTCCCGTTTGCCTAAAACTGGCTGTTTGCTTGACCTTTTGACGAAAAATGTTTGGCATGTTCTAGACCTCCAATTTACATGTAACTTGTTTTAAAATGCTTATATATGAATAACTAGCATAGAAAATTTGTCCGAGACCCGACCCGAACGTGTTGACTTTTTGTTGACTTTGACCGACCAAAGTTTGACTTTTTGTCAAACTTAACCAAATGATTATGCAACCCTCCTAACTTGTTTATATACTTGTACCTTGCATGAAACTTGACAATTTGATTGCACATGCTACATAATCGAGTCGTATTGAGCCATAGGACTAATTGAACATCTTTGACCCTTCGTGACTATCGTTATTGATACAACCTATTTGTTTAGGTCAAGACTAGCATTGTTCTTTGCACACGTTACTTGTCGAAGTAATTTTTGGTTCGTGCATACAAGGTGAGATCATAGTCCCACTTTTACTCTTTTTGAACTTATATTTGGGATGAGAAAACATAAACGATTCTTTTGAACTAAGTGAACACAAGAATGGGAAAACAAACATTCTACATACGAGTTTAGAACAAAAATCCTCAATTCGATTATCATTAGTTACACTTGACGGGTGTAATCGAGAACTTATGTTATATGGCCATATGGGTTGACAACCCTCATCTCTGACGGTTCGCTACCGTCTACGGATGAAATATATTTTCGAGAATCAGTGTTTGTTCTAGCACTATGGATGGGGTATACAATGGATGGAATGTTAAGCTTTGATAATTGGGTGCTCGTGAATATTAACTTTTAGAATGTACTATGACTTTATCGATGTTGCAAATCTTGTGGTTCAACTTACTTTTACTCACTTACTTATTTAAACCTATGATTTCACCAACGTTTTCGTTGACAGATTCTCTATGTTTTTCTCAGGTCCTTGAACTTAGGTGATGTATGCTTCCGCTCATACTTTTTGATACTTGCATTGGATGTCGAGTATACTTGCATACGTGGAGCGTCTTTTTGACTACTTTTAATCGTGTCGCACGTGTTTCATACAAACTTTAAACATTGTTATGTACTTGTTATGGAAACTACTTTTGTAAACTTTGAAACACCCTTATTTATGAAATGAATGCGACATACTTTTCGGTCAAACTTTGTTATAAAGACTTACGACCATGTAATGGGACCATACGTAGATGACGCCGTCATTTGACGATTTGTCGAGGTCGCTACACAGTAGTAGTAAGCAGTAACATGTAGTAATATAACACAGTAGCATGCAGCAGGTTCCGCAGAAACAAGTAAACTAGCAAGTTGTAGATTAGTCCTATTAGTGAATCCTACTCGGGTCGGTCCTAGACTCACTAATGCAACCTAATTCCCTACAACCAATGCTCTGATACCAAATGTGACGCCCAGTACAAAACCATCGTGTATGGATCACCAACAACAGGATCATTATAAGGTCAAACACTATATGCTATTTGAAAATCGATTTGCATTCATAGAAGATAACGTTTTACAAAAGATAAATAGGAAACATTAACATGAGTACATGATACTAAGGTCATTACAAAGCTATCGTTTTGAAAATAACATAAGTTGCGAATGCAAAGTAAAGTTCCATGCTTGAGACATCTCTAAGTAATGCAGCGGAAGTCTAACACAGCAGGTCTGTAATAGCAAGTCTAACACCAAGACTAGAACAGCAAGTTTAACAGCAAGACTAGAACAGCAAGTTTAACAGCAGAAGCAACATCGTCTAAGCACCTGAGAAATACATGCTTAAAAAGTCAACACGAATGTTGGTGAGCTATAGTTTGTTTGTATCAGTAATGTAACGTAGGCCACGAGATTTCAGTGCTGCAAACCGCGTATCAAAATAGTATGTTCAAATCAGTATGAATAAGTATATGTATAACCGTGGGCACCCGGTAACTAGACTTAACGTTTATAACCCCCTGAAAGTGCACTTGGCAAGTGCGTATGACTTACGAAGTATTAAACACCCGTTAAATGCTAGCGCGACTAGCCCGAGTGGGGATGTCAAACCCTATGGATCCATATCTAAGATTCGCGTTCACGGTTCAAAAACCAATGATTAAACGTTACCGAGCTAAAGGGAATGTTTATGCCGTTGTATAACCCACACATATATAAGTTTAAGTACTCGTGCCTAGTATGTAAAACATAAAATCCGCATGTATTCTCAGTTCCCAAAATAAGTTTAAAGTAAAAAGGGAATGCTATAACTCACAGTGATAAAAGCGGTAAAGTCGGTAATGAAAGTACGCAAGTAGTAAGTCGGTCCGAAAGGTCGTCAACCTAAATCAAAGGTTACTAGGTCAGTAGGTTGTCTTAATAAGTTCTAATAGTGCATAAAATAAGTTTAAGTGTCATCATCATCATCATTCATCATCATAAAAGCTAAGTGAGTTTGACAAGAATAGAGATCGAAACAATAGGCTGAATTCGGTCAGCTGCTACGACCTCTACGTAAATCGAAAAGACGCATGGTCAGTGGCTATGGCTCCGTATATGAGTCCCCTAACAGCTGACCAATTTTCAGGACCTAACTCGTCTTCGTTTGACCGTGGCGACGGTTTAAGTGCAAGTAGGTCAGAAATTTCAGCACAACATTAATAGGGTGTAGTGACTCTCGGAGGGCCATAAATCCTAAACCGTAACTCGGATTAAGAAAGGGCTAAACGGAAAATCATCTACTCGAACCAAACTAACTGAAAATCAAATTTATAGTAGCCCAGGTGGTCTGAACAGATACGAAAATCAGTGGAAAAGTGCTCCGGTGGGGTTCTTGGTGCTCGATGCTCATCACGGTTCTCATCCTTGATGCTTGTAGCTTCAAGTGTACAACTCGTTGATGGTTTAGCATCACTTTTGACCAAGATTCACCATCAATACACAATATGTTAAGACCAAGTAAGAATACAACTCATTCATGAGTCTTAGATGGATGATGAACCAATGTTACATCATATCCTTAGTCTTAACACTAATACAAGTCACAATAACAACTAAAGTTACAAACTTTACATCAATTTAACAAGTATGAACAGAATCTAAGTCAAAAGAGGTGATGGAACCCTAAGCTAGAGAGCTTAGATCCATTTCACACAATTTACAAGGTTACAAAGCTAGAAAGCTTGAACCTTTAAGTGTTCTTGAAGATCTTGAAGCATAAAGCTTGGATCTTTAAGATATATGAAGATAACAAACACAAGTTTTAATCTTTTTCACAAAACAACATGATCAAAGCAAAAAGAACTTAGATCTAACAAAAAGATATGAAGATTCAAGCTAGAAAGCTTGCATCTTGATTGTTCTTGAAGATCTTGAAGCATAAAGCTTGGATCTTGAAGATGCATGAAGATTACAAACAAAAGTTTGAATCTTTATCATAAAATAGAAAGATTAAAGTATAAAAGAAGTAGATCTACAAAAGTTATGAAGATTCAAGCTAAAAGCTTGAATCTTCCATGTTCTTGAAAGATTCATGCTTGAATCAACAAGATATAAGTAAGATCAAAGCTAAAAGGAACTTTGATCTCCATAAAATGATGATGATGATCATGAATTTGAAAAGGAAAAGAAGAAGGAAAAGAAGACTTACAAGTAATGCTAGAAAGGAAAGAAAGAGAGAAAGAACAAGTGTGTGAAAAAAACCAAAATGATCAAGTGTGGAAATGAGAGGCTAAAGGCTAGTATTTATAAGCAAAGAGTGATCACATGGATTGATGACATGGCAAGATCTAGGGTGGTGGTGGTGGATGGTTTATGGAGGGGGAGGGGAAGGACAAAAAGTTTACTTTTTGGCTAATGGTGTCTAAAGTGTGTCCTTTTGCTAGAATCTTATGTAACAAAGTTAATTATCCTTATCCATAATGCTAGCATGACTCACTATTTATTTATTTATTTATTTATTTATTATTATGGGCCACTAGTAAATATATTTGGGCTAATTAATTGGGTCACTAGCTAGAGTAGGGTGAGCTTGAGCCCAACAAGGTAAAAAGTCCAAAAAGGCTAACTATTGGGCTTTAGCAATTAAATAAATAAAATTAAGCATCCAAAGGCCCAAGTAATTATTATTATAAAATAATAATTAATATTTCGCTGTCCAAAAGTTCCGGTTCCGACAAAAGTTAAACGTACGCGCAGTCCGCGTTTTAATCGTAACGGCAAGTAACGCTAACGGTTATAAAGCATCCAATGGATAAGTTAAGCATTCTAATCATACCAAGGCATGTTTTAAAGTATATATGAATATAAAACACGTGTGCCAAGGTTCCAGAGTAATAAAGTAACGCAGTACGCACAAATACGCAGTTTCGCAAAAATACAAGGCACAAAAGCAAGTCGAAAAAGCCGGGTCGTTACATAAATGAAAGTAATCAACATGTAGAGAATTCCCAGAGTATAATATAGCTCAGTACGCACAAATACGCAGTTTCGCGAAAACACAAAGCACAAAAGCAAGTCGAAAAAGTCGGGTCGTTACACTAATGCTTGGTATAACCCTCGTACTGGATATTCACCGGCTAGCACGGGGTCCGTCACCTGCCAAAACTTTCGTCTGTCTTTAAACAACGGTCATGCCTGTACACAAAATTCTTGTACAGATTATTCAATCGAAAAAGGTGCTATTTAAGAAAATGAGTTAACGAGTGGAGGAAAAAATTCTTTCAAAAATTGGCCCATGCAGGTCTCGAACCTGCGACCTTCGCGTTATTAGCACGGCACTCTAACCAGCTGAGCTAATAGGCCATGGACTCAAATTTTGTATTTTTATATAAAAAGTGGTTTTCTGACTCAGTTTTTGACAGTGATTAGTGGTGACCGGTGGATTGTGAACACTGACGTTCAAGGTATGAGAATGTCGACCGTTTTTCCACATCAGTGGTTGCAAATTGGTCAAGAGTTGACCCGTGGACTTGGTGCAGGTGGTAACCCTGATGTTGGTATGAATGCTGCTAAAGAAAGTCGAGAATTGATTGAAGAAGCTCTTTTTGGTTCCGATATGGTCTTCGTCACTGTACGTTTGAATATTGCATGGTTACTAACAACGGTTGCGGCGGTTTGGTGGCTACTGACTAGCCTGTGTTGTTCCGTCAAAAAACGTCTAATTAGTCGGTCAACGTTAATAAGTCAGCTCAAATTGGTCAACGTCGGTCAAAAGTGACTTTTTGTGTCTTGCCTTGTTCTAGTGTAATGAAAATCCCAAGCTCATTTAAAAATTATCTAGAAAAAGTACCGACTTACTTAGTATCCTTAAAGATAAATCAATAGATACACTATAACTTATAGAAAACATTATAAAAGTCCTATATATTATTTAAACTGATACCACATTATGTTATTTGTAAATCATTTATTTTAAAATATTTATACTTAAAATGTATAAGCTTGAAATATCAATATTTAATATATGTTTATTTATAAGTCAATGTTGGTCAATGTCCGCCTCGACCCCGTCTCGACCGACTCGACCTTTCAAGGGCCTTGCTGACTCATCTATGTCTTACGTCTTTTTCAACCTCAGGTTCCCGAGTAATCCCAAGTTTTGACCTAGTTTGACAGAGGTTCTTGCCTAGTACTCCCCAAGTTGCAAAAACCGACTAACAAAGTATACGGCGAGTAATTCCGAGTCCTGCAACACTGACAACAATCACAACTGATTTATCTATTTATTTTTATTTATTTATTAAATATCATATAATCACTTTTATTATTATGTGCAGGCTGGAATGGGTGGAGGAACAGGTACGGGTGCGGCTCCTATAATTCAGGGGTAGCAAAGTCAATGGGAATATTGACTGTTGGAATCATGACAACTCCGTTTTCGTTCGAGGGTCGTCGAAGAGCGGTTCAAGCACAAGAAGGAATTGCATGTTTAAGAGAAAACGTTGATACATTGATTGTTATTCCAAATGATAAGTTATTGACTGCAATTTCTCCATCTACACCTGTAACCGAAGCTTTTAATTTAGCTGATGATATTCTTCGACAAGGTGTTCGTGGCATCTCAGATATAATTACGGTATGATATTATGAATGACTGGTAAAAGCAGATTACTGCATAAAAAAATTGCTAAGTTTAGTTTGACAAAAGTTATTAAAAAGTCAATGTAGCCCATGGTTGGGGAGTACTCGGTTGGGACGTTTTAGGGAGTCTTCGGCAACTCGGGGAATACTCGGATGTTGACCAAGTTTGACTTTGATCGATTTTGACCTAGTTTTGGCCGATTTTGACCAATTTTTGACCAGTTTTGACTTATTTTCCAAGTAACCCCTAGTTTTGGCCGAGTTTTGACCGATTTTCCGAGTAATCCCGAGTTTTAGCTGACTTTGACTGATTTTTCGAGTACTCCCAAGTTTTGGCTGAATTTTGACCGATTTTCCGAGTAATCCCGAGTTTTGGCTGACTTTGACCGAGTTTGACCAGTAATTTCAAGTTGTGGAACACTGATATTGTCAAAATTAGTGACACATTATCTGCTACATTATGATTTTGATCATTTAAACTGTACAGAATAGGTTACCTTAGATTATACTTTTGAATATTATAAGAATTAAAAATAAACTGTCATGACAAATCTGATATAAAATGTTAATTGTAATTTTAGCAAGTGATCCCAACTCTAACCTCTTTCTTGCACCTAATCTTCTGTTTTTGATTATTAAACTTTGCAATAATCTGATTTAGTGCTTTATTTAAGCTAGATGAGATTTGAGGTTAAGTACATGGTCCATATACATAACGTATGAACTATGTTCTTTGTAGTTTCAAAACTTGTACTTTTGTATTGTCATGCTAATAATTGCACATTAGTGTCATTAATACTTTCTAATAGAATCAATGATCCTTGATACTTAGAGTAAATAGTTTACCTTAAAAATATGCAGATACCAGGTTTGGTAAATGTGGATTTTGCTGATATTAGAGCCATTATGGCAAATGCAGGCTCATCATTAATGGGGATAGGAACTGCAACTGGTAAATAGAAAAGATATATTTTTTGTTTTGTTTTTACTTTTTATTTTTATTTTTATATTTCCGCTATCGGTGAATGTAGTTAATCACCGAAACACTTGAGATTTACATGATGTTGATTCACTCTCATATTCTTGCATTCAAGTGAAGATTACAAGTGTGTTCTTATTTACAGGGAAGACTAGGGCACGAGATGCTGCATTTAACGCGATTCAATCACCTTTGTTAGACATTGGTATTGAAAGGGCTACTGGAATTGTTTGGAATATAACTGGTGGTACTGATTTAACGTTGCTCGAGGTATATCTCTTTCTTACTGCTTTCTTCTTTTGACAAAAAAGTTAACTTGTAGTTAATTTTTTGCTATTCTGCATTGCATCGTCTAAAGTCCCACATCAGCCATCCCAAAATAGCCTAGTGGCTGGGGCCTTTATATCCTCGCAAGAGGTCTCAGGTTTAAGCCTCATAATAGCATATCTATGTGTGGCTAGTGAAAAGGGTCGGAAACGGTCACCGGATTACCCCGTTAGGTCGCGTACACCTGAGTAATAATTAGTCCCTTTATCTTGGTAGCCTAAACAGGAAAAAACTTATTCGTTTACCCGTCTAAAAGTCCTATATCAGTTTTATGATCTAATTAGTTTGATTCGAGATTCAAAATCTAAGTAGGATAACTAAAATGAAAGTTTCTGTAGCCCAAGTGTAGGATATATTTGTCACGGGATAACCCAATTAGGCTAAAAAATCTCCCCGGGAAGCTTACACGTGGAAAACTTTATTCGTTTATACAGTTACACACATTCAAAGTAGAAGTAGGATAACTGAGGAGCATAACATAGTATAGGATATTTTGGATTCTTTTTCTTCTAAATATTTGCATATTCCATTTAGGGTGCATTTGTTTACCTCTTTAACTGAATGGTTCATCGCTTAATGCTGAACCATTAAGCTTTGTTTCTGACCTCTGAATGATAGAATGACAAATGTCAGATGATGCTGAATGGTTCAACATTAAGTGTTGAACCATTCGGAGTTGGAATTCTCTCTTAACCATTAAATACCTAAATTTTATGTATTCGTTCAAAATGATTATCAAACAGGTTATTGTCATTAAGTAACATCATTCAGAACCTTTGAATCATTCAGATTATTAACCATTCAACGTTAAATCATTCAGTTTTATCAAACGCACACTTAGCTTGAATTTCAAGGTCAAACCTATTAATCTCTACGCACACGAATTGAAACATGTTTTGAGATTCCCACAAAATTTGTTACATTTTTCAAAGTTAGTGACCATTTTTTTTTTTTTTTTGGTGACTCAGGAACCCCCTACGAACGAATCCTTTGGACTCCCCCGCAGAGGGTAAACCTGGGGGAACGAGCCCGCTGAACGCCAGACCCGCTACCGGGTGAATTGCCTGTGAAGGCACCCCTCACAACAACCTCCCTTTTTGAACAAGCGACCGAAGCCAGACTTGAACCCGGGTGGGTTGCTGGGTGGAGCAACTCAGTGGCCATCCAAGCTATGCCCGGATGGTTAAGTTAGTGACCATTGGGGTAAAGGTTTTTTCGTATGTATTATGTATTACATAATTTCACTACTGATCAAACAGTTCATTACATCGAGTCATTGAGATTCACAAGAATAGGAGTCCATTAGTAATGTCAAGCACTTGAAATGGGAAATTGCAGGTTAATACTGTTGCTGAGGTCATATATGATTTGGTGGACCCCAATGCAAACTTAATCTTTGGAGCCGTCATCGACCCATCAATGAGTGGCCAGGTCAGCATCACGCTAATTGCAACTGGATTCAAACGACAGGAAGAAAGTGATGATCCGCCTCTTCAGGTACCATTAACACTCGATCGTATTCAAAACATTTCATTACTAGCATAAAAATATAAAAACAACTTGATGACACTAAAAATGCAGCCTGATGTCACTGGAGTCAACCGGCGGTCAACTGCTTTCTCAGAAGGCAGCTCGGTTGAAATTCCCAAGTTTTTAAGAAAGAAAGGTCGTTCACGCTACCCACGTGCTTAGCATACCACCTCAATTGATTTTATAGGATAATTATTGTTAAGAATTTGTTTATGCAACTTGCTTTTAACCTGTTAAATGGACCACAATTTGCAGCTATATTGTTTGTAGTTTGGAAATTGAAAGTTGTACAGGATACTTGTTTCTCTCAAAGATTAATAGTTTCTTTGACAATTCATGATTGAGATTAATAGTTTCTTTGACAATTCATGTTTAATCATAAGCACATATGTATGTCTAAACCATTTTAACCCGAATTAGTAGGTGTTTGTTTTACTGTATATATTATACTCTTGGGATAAACTAGTACTACTAATTAGTACTATTCTACTATTAAATAAGTGGAATCTGTTGGAAATTTAGTGTAATTGAAGGATTTAATCTACACTTGTAAACGGGTTAGGAGGTACGGAGTGTACACCCATTAAGTGATAGATTGCCCGGACCCGAAAGTGATTTTCCATTATCACAAATTTGAGTGATTACGGAAGTATTATTCCTGCACTAGGTGAAACATCTCCATCGTGGAAATAAAACAAACAACTTTATGTAAAGTATTTGTTTTAGATTTGAAAACGATTTCCTAGATTTGGTTGTTGGAAATAAAACAAACAACTTTATGTAAAGAATTTGTTTTAGATTTGAAAACGATTTCCTTGATTTGGTTGTTGGAAATAAAACAAACAACTTTATGTAAAGGATTTGTTTAGATTTGAAAACGATTTCCTTGATTTGGTTGTTGGAAATAAAACAAACAACTTTATGTAAAGGATTTGTTTTAGATTTGAAAACGAAATTAGTTAGTGAAACATCTCCATCGTGGAATAATACTTATTTTTGGGTGCCTATAAATAAGGACTATCATTTATGAGAATAAGATATACGAAAAACACCTTAATACTCTTATGCAAAAGAGTTCTTGTTTACTGCCAATAACAAGAACTAATCTCTGTCTTATCCCAAAGTGATATTCGTGTAACCCAGGCAATAAGGGTCAAATAATTACTTTCAGAAAGTGATACCACGATTCAGTGATTTATCCGGCTATCAATTATTTTACCCTACACGAAATTTCAATAAAACCTCCAACAATCGAAAGTAATTATTCGTTATAATCGATGGCGGCTACGATGAAACACATGACGGCGAATTTCTCCAAACTTGATAAGTTTGAGGGAATTGATTTTAGGAGATGGCAAAAGAAGATGCACTTCTTTCTGAGCAGCATGAGTGTGGTGTACATACTCAGCACACCAATTCCTGAAGATCATGGTGATGATGCCACTATTGAACAAATTCGGAAAAGGTGCAAGTGGGAGAACGATGACTACATCGCTAGAGGTTTAATCCTCAATGGTATGGCTGATTCCCTTTTTGATATTTACCTAAATGTTGAATCTTCTAAAGAACTATGGGACTGTTTAGAAACCAAGTATATGTCTGAGGATGCTTCTAGTAAAAAGTTCCTTGTGAGTAATTTTAATAATTACAAGATGGTCGATTCTAGACCGGTCTTGGAACAATACAATGAGCTCATTCGTATACTTGGTTAATTCACACAACATAAGATGAACATGGATGAGTCTATTCAAGTCTCAAGCATAATTGATAAACTACCTCCATCTTGGAAAGAATTTAAACATTCTTTGAAACATAAGAAGGAGGAGTTAACTCTTGTTGAGTTGGGTAGTCATCTGCGTATTGAGGAATCCCTCAGGTTGCAGGATAATGACAAGCCAAAGAGCAACGAAGTTGCTGGTACGTCTGTTGTCAATATGGTGGAACATAAAAAGTTCACTAGTAATAATGACAAAAAGGGCAAACGTAAACATCAAGGTTATAACAAGGCTAATCAGAACAAGAAGTCTAAATTGACTTGTTGGAAGTGTGGTAAAACTGGACACATGAAAAAGGATTGCAAGGTTATTTTTGGTAATAATAATGCCAAAGGATCTAGCACAAGCGGTTCGGGAAATGGTTTAAACAACCACAACTCGAAAGGTCAGAATATATTTAATAATTCAAATGAGAATTATTATGTTTCATATATATCTGATGCTTATTTTGTGCAGGATGATGATGTCGCGTGGTGGGTTGACTCGGGAGCCACCACCCATGTATGCAAGGATAGATTTTGGTTCAAGACTTACGAGTCCGTGACTGATGGATCAATTCTTCATATGGGAAATGAGTCAACAGCCTCTGTTCATGGACGTGGAAGTGTGGATTTGTGTTTTAGTTCTGGAAAAACTATTTGTTTGTTTGATGTTTTGCATGTACCACAAATAAGAAAAAATTTGGTTTCCAGTAGTGTGTTAAATTGTTGTGGGTATAAACAAGTGATTGAATCTGATAAGTTTGTTTTGTCAAAACATGGTATGTTTGTTGGTTTTGGTTATTTATACAATAGAATGTTTAGATTTAACATTAATCACTTGAATGTTAATTTTGCTTTTATATCTACTTCTAGCATAAATAATTCTACACTTTGGCATGCTAGACTAGGACATATACACTTTAAAAGAATGCAAGATATGTCTAAAGATGGATTAATACCGGTTTTTGACATGAACAATGAAAAGTGTAAAACGTGTATGTTAACAAAGATCACTAAGAAACCATTTCAAAATGTACATCGTGATACTGAAATTTTGGAATTAATACATAGTGATTTATGTGATTTGCATGCTACTCCTACTTTAGGGAACAAGAAATATTTTGTGACTTTTATTGATGATGCTTCTAGATTTTGCTATGTTTATTTGTTACATACTAAGGATGAAGCATTAGATAAATTTAAAATATTTAAAACTGAAGTAGAATTACAACAAAAGGCTTTGATTAAAAGACTTAGAACAGATAGGGGAGGTGAATACATTGACCAATCGTATTTCCAATCCGTTGGTATTATCCATGAGACCACAACTCCTTATACTCCACAACAAAATGGTATATCTGAAAGGAAGAATAGGGTCCTTAAGGAAATGGTTAATTCCATGTTATCCTATTCGGGTTTAAGTGAAGGATTTTGGGGGGAAGCTATGTTAACAGCTTGTTATTTGCTTAATAGAGTTCCTAACAAAAGAAACAAGATTACACCTTATGAACTTTGGAATAAAAGGAAACCTAACTTGAATTATCTTCGGGTATGGGGCTGTAGGGCGGTTGTAAGACTACCTGATCCCAAGAAGAAAAGTTTAGGTGAAAGAGGTATAGATTGCATATTTGTTGGATATGTTGAACATTCCAAGGCATATAGGTTCTATGTAATAGAGCCTAATGAGTTTGTCTCAATCAATTCTGTGATTGATTCAAGGGATGCAATCTTTGATGAAAATCAATTTTCATCTATACCTAGACCAAAGGATATGATTCCAAGTAACAATGGAATCAATAAGGATTGTAATGATGAAGTCTCTGAAAAGGCTGTTGATCAGTCACTTGAGCTTCGAAAAAGCAAAAGAAAAAGGAAACCTAAATCATTTGGACCAGATTTTCAACTATACTTAGTTGAAGGTTCTAGGGATGATGTTTCTACCCAATATTCATATTGTTTCAATGTTGATGATGATCCTAAAACATATGATGAAGCAATGAGGTCTCAGGATGTTGCATTCTGGAAAGAGGCAATTAATGATGAGATAGATTCTATCATGGGCAATAACACTTGGGTGTTAGCTGATCTACCTCCTGGTTGCAAACCATTGGGTTGCAAATGGATTTTCAAAAAGAAGATGAAGGTGGATGGAACTATTGAAAAGTTCAAGGCAAGGTTAGTCATTCAAGGCTTTAGACAAAAGTCTGGCATTGACTATTTTGATACTTATGCTCCCGTGGCACGTATCACTACCATTAGACTGCTGATTGCTTTGGCTACGATTCACAATCTAGTTATTCACCAGATGGATGTGAAGACAGCATTCTTGAATGGTGAATTGGATGAGGAGGTTTATATGAACCAACCTCAGAGCTTTGTCATGCCAGGAAATGAAGGCAAGGTGTGCAAACATGTGAAATCCTTATATGGTTTGAAACAAGCACCTAAGCAATGGCATCAAAAGTTTGATGAAGTGATTTTATCTAGTGGTTTTAAATTAAACCAAGCAGATAAATGTGTATATAGTAAATTTGATGATTCTGGTAAAGGAGTTATAATTTGTCTATATGTTGATGACATGTTAATCTTTGGGACTGACCAAAGTCAGGTTGATTTAACAAAAGAATTTTTGTCATCAAAATTCTCCATGAAAGATATGGGGGAGGCTGACGTTATCCTTGGCATTAGGATCAAACGTGAAAGTAAAGGAATTTCGATTTGTCAATCTCATTATATTGAGAAGGTGTTGAAAAAGTTCAATTGCTTTGAATGTAATCCTGTGAGTACCCCTGTTGATCCAAGTGAGAAGCTTATGCCTAATCAAGGTGAAGCTGTATTACAACTTGAGTATTCTCAGGTGATTGGCTGTTTGATGTACGCCATGACTTGTACAAGGCCGGATATTGCTTTTGCTGTGGGAAAACTGAGTAGATATACTAGTAATCCTAGTACTCATCACTGGCAAGCAATTAGGCGGGTACTGAAGTACTTGAAGAAAACTATGGACTATAGTTTATCTTATAATGGGTTTCCTTCGGTAATAGAAGGATATTCTTATGCGAGTTGGATAACCAATATTGAAGATCATTCTTCAACGAGTGGTTGGGTGTTCTTGCTTGGGGGAGGTGCTATTTCATGGGCTTCTAAGAAGCAGACATGTATTACCAACTCAACGATGGAATCTGAGTTTGTTGCTTTAGCTGCTGCTGATAAAGAAGCAGAATGGCTTAGAAACTTGATCCATGAGATACCATTATGGCCTAAACCTATAGCACCCATGTCTATCCATTGTGATAGTGCTGCGACATTGGCAAAGGCTTATAGTCAGATGTACAATGGAAAGTCTAGACACTTAGGTGTCAGACATAGCATGATTCGTTCATCATGAATGGGGTGATTTTTATAGTGTTCGTGAGGTCACAACAGAATTTAGCTGATCACTTGACGAAGGGATTGGCAAGAGACTTGGTGAACAAGTCTGCTGTGGGGATGGGTTTAAAGTCCACATAAATTTCTAATTATAAGATACCCAATTCCCTTCTGATGAAAATTAGAAGTTGAATTCAATGTGGAAGGCTTATACTTAGAAATTTGGAGTACAAAATTTTGTATCATCCCAAGGTAAGGTATGTACTCGGACCTGTTGAAGGTGAGGATGAAGTTTAGCTTCTTAATGGTTTATTTGAAAAAGTGCAATAGCAGGTGCATGACTGAAATGAACTACCTATGTGAATGTGAAGTTTTGCCGCTTCAACAAAGCTTGAACTTTTGCTTTAGATACATTCATGAATGGATATGGACACATGGCTTGTAAAGTGTCAGGATAGCTTTAGAGTATTTGAAAACTTATGTGTATGTTATTTTCAGTTATTCAAATGGGTTGAAGGGTTCAATTCTTAGAACACCCAGATTCTCGAATATTTGGAATGTGTAATGTACTAAGGTGAAAATTCAATCTTCAAGATATTTTCATTTATGCAGAAGTTTTTGTTTTAATTTGTTTAATTCTCATGAAACGAATTGCACTAAATTGGGGAGGATTGTTGGAAATTTAGTGTAATTGAGGGATTTAATCTACACTTGTAAACGGGTTAGGAGGTACGGAGTGTACACCCATTAAGTGATAGATTGCCCGGACCCGAAAGTGGTTTTCCATTATCACAAATTTGAGTGATTACGGAAGTATTATTCCTGCACTAGGTGAAACATCTCCATCGTGGAAATAAAACAAACAACTTTATGTAAAGGATTTGTTTTAGATTTGAAAACGATTTCCTAGATTTGGTTGTTGGAAATAAAACAAACAACTTTATGTAAAGGATTTGTTTTAGATTTGAAAACGATTTCCTTGATTTGGTTGTTGGAAATAAAACAAACAACTTTATGTAAAGGATTTGTTTAGATTTGAAAACGATTTCCTTGATTTGGTTGTTGGAAATAAAACAAACAACTTTATGTAAAGGATTTGTTTTAGATTTGAAAACGAAATTAGTTAGTGAAACATCTCCATCGTGGAATAATACTTATTTTTGGGTGCCTATAAATAAGGACTATCATTTATGAGAATAAGATATACGAAAAACACCTTAATACTCTTATGCAAAAGAGTTCTTGTTTACTGCCAATAACAAGAACTAATCTCTGTCTTATCCCAAAGTGATATTCGTGTAACCCAGGCAATAAGGGTCGAATAATTACTTTCGGAAAGTGATACCACGATTCAGTGATTTATCCGGCTATCGATTATTTTACCCTACACGAAATTTCAATAAAACCTCCAACAGAATCAAAAGATATACGACTATCAACATAGTATTAGATAAGTGATTGATCTTAATGATAGATTACTCTTTCATATGTTGTGAGATACAAGTTACAATTCTCAATATACTACTCTACGTCTACACATTATTTTGACGTTATACTCAACCAAAGTTATTCAGTTATCAACAACTTATTTTAGTATTTACTGTTAAATTACTCTACATCTACATATCATTTCGACATTATACACGACCAAAATTATTCAGTTATTATTGTACGAATCTGAATTTCAATGTAGTTGATGTTCACAATGCTCTCAAAGTTTCAATCAAGTTTAATGGGACAATCGCTTTTGGACGGGTCAAGCTTCAAGTCAACTATGGTCAACGTTTCAATGTTGCATTCAATATGTTTGTAAATCTAGTTTAGGAGCACTTTCAGTCGTTCCTTTAGGTTTCAAAGGACGGTGGTTGCCCTCCTCGTCTCGACAAAGGTCCGCCCTTGATTTGGCAAGTATTTGTAAGTTTCAATTGTTTAATAGGCTTTGTGTGCCTTTTAGTCATACTCAATCTCTTGTAATCGTTGGATCTTCATTTTTGTGATGAAGTATCCTTTTAACTTAATATATTACTATTTTCGTCGGGAAAAAAAAAAAAATTTTGAAGCAACTTGCAACCACTTTATACTTTAAAAAGTCAAACCATTAATACTAAACCAATTAATTATTGAACTTTTTTTTTTTTTTTTTTTTTTTTTTTTTTTGTGAAGGGCAAATTCACACACTCATTAACACGAATATTTACAACCACGAATATCTCTCAAGTGAGACTTGAACCATTAACCTATTGGTTGGAGGACCACCACGATACCGCTGGGCCAAAGGCCCTTTGGTTTCGGGATTTTGTAGGAAGCAACACACCGTATTTGAAATTATGTACGGACCAACATGCCGATTTGAAAAATCGGTTTCAAAAGGAAAATACCAAAAAAGGGTACTGCTTTCTTTCGTATATCTGTACGGTATTCGGTTTGAAAATTTGAAATTTCGGTTTCGGGATTTTCGGCACAGGTAGCGATCTCATCCGTACGTGTGTGACCCATGATCAATATGATTCAGATTTTTGCAAACCCGAAAAAAGCCCTGCAAATAATTGAAAGTGGGGATTCTGTCTTCAAATCCATGTCTAGATACTTCAGATGGCACTACCTTTTTATAAATACATTGGGTACAAACTGTTTCTCATAAATCTGACCCATAAAAACATTATAGATTACAATTATCCAAACATTAAAGACAAATTATTGATAAGTGGCAATGATCACACCATACCATAAAGAATAGTCAATTTCAAGTAATTGGTGGGCATCTTAGAGGAAATGAAACAAAGAAATAGAACACTTAACTAACATCTAAATATGAATATCATACATCTAAAAAAGCCTACCATCTGTTGGGGTACAGACAATACGCATACATTTTATTATTATATTAAGTCCTTTTATTTAGGTAACTACTTTTATAAGTAGCTTATTGGCCGGTTAATTTAGTCCGAAAGAGACAAATGACAGTTTTAGTTAAACAATGTAGTATCTCAAGGTTCTACACGCAAGATCAGGTTTTTAACAGCCATATTCACAAAACCTTCCTGTTAATAGTTACCTTTGACATTACGGGTTAGCAATACATATTCTTTATTTGGTTATGAGGGATATACTACTATTGTACCTTTACCCCAATCAGAATTCTGCAATCACAATACCAATATAAAAAGAGAGACTGCAATGATGTGCACTAAACTTTAATTTGAAAATTCATGTCTCTTTCAAATAAGAATCCAATTTAGCATTTCATACAGTCTAAAGTAAAAAAAGTGCAGTCTATTATCAAGTATCATACTCCAAAGATACATATCTATCAGAAGACATATTGCACTCATACATACATACATACTACATTACTGAACTAAAAACAAGTGTTGATCTAACAAAAACGTTCAGGTGATTCTAGGCTTTCAACATACGTACCAATAACTATGAAATCTTCATGGCACCCTTCAAATGATACACTTGTGCATCTTCTTTCATCAATATTGTATGTATAAATTTTATCCACATCACTATTGCCCACCAACATATCCTGATTACCGACTTTAGCATAAAACTCATAATCTGGCACAATTGAGTTCAAATAATGTTTCATCATACCCATAGTAACCTCATCTCCGATTTGAAAGATACAAAGTTTCTCCCACGACTCACGAACCCCATACTCCTCCATCACCCACAATTCATTTACGAATGCATGACCTGGCAACCAAACACAAGTAATAGCAGCTAATTTCTCACCAAGAGCAAATAGTTGTACACACGAATTATAAGCAAATTTAATAGATTTAGGAAACTTGATTATATGAAATTCTTCATCAGTTAAATTAAAGGCAGCAATAGCAATTCTTAAGTGTCCGCCTCCTACTATAAAGTGAAGATTATTGTTAAAGAATACCCCTGAATGCGGACTACAATAATCATGTAGTTGGTTAGGGGGGTTACGAAGATTTCTCCATGAATTGTTACGCAAACTATACACGCGTACGAATTCGGTGTCAAAATCAGAACGTGGGAGGGAGATTACTTTATAATCATCCGTAGAATAATCATAACCAAATCCATATGTATCAGTACGTCTTTTTACTGGCAGTTTCAAGGTCTTTTTTGTGGTTGGATTTACTAGATAGACAACGAGCTCTCTCTTTTCTTCTATGGCAGTGGGTTTGGCTAAAACAAGCCCGTTGGAAGACCCTAGTATAGATAAAAACGGTTCCTGTAAATTCAGGGGTTTAGCAGTTAGGGTTGAAGGTGTGGTTTGGGTGTTGAGTTGATTTATATCAACCGAATAGAGAGAAACATCACCGTGAACATGCGGACGTAAAATGAGGTGGGTAGGGTAGGGTAAGGATTGGGATTGTTTTTGCTCAACTTTTGAACAAGGGTTTTGATAAAACCGGGACTGGAAATCAAGGAGTAGCATTGTTTTGAAACAGATTTGAAACGGCCTAAGGATTTAAGTGGCAGAAAAGTAAGAATCGCTTCAATTAGGTCTGGTGGAAGGTCGATTAGGGCAGATATTGGGTTGTTTGAGCTCGAAATATTTGGGAAGAAAGGGTTTATTATTAGGGCAGTTGAGCAAAATGAAAAGAACAGATACGTGAAAATGATGATTTACTTCAATCAGAATCAATTCTGGGATGAAGAAAAAGTAGCCGTGAAAATGGAGGACTGGTATTTATTATTCCGATTAAGAAGTTGATGAAGATGCCCAAATGATAATCTGGCTAGGGTTACGATGAAGAATCTTAAGCGGAGTTCTTTCTTTTTTAAAATTTAAAAGAAAAAGAAAATCGTGGTATTACAAAATTATTTTCAGAAGCGGAGTATTTCTTTTGACTTTTTACATCAGAATTAAAAAACACGAAACTTATTGCATAGATGGTCCCTTTATGATCAGTTGAAATTTTGAAAGTGATTAAATATATTAATATATTATCCACAGATTTACTCATGTCAACATATATTTCTGCCACACCAAATGGATCACCTATGTGACCCATTATCAATTATTCAATTCTCAATATAATTATAATAATTCATATTTATGCAAACCCGAAAAAAGCTATACATAAGTATGAATCTAGCTTGAGCTGCAATGGTGGTTTCAGCTTTATGATCGACATTAGACCGCTCGTTTGCAGCTTGGTGTTTTCCTGCTCCAAGTTCATTTGAAACCACTGTTGCAAAACACCTTGTCTCGAGCCGTTGGGACGCCCGTTGTGACGGTTTGGTGACTAGCCCGTCCCGTCTCGAAGAAAACCGTCTAATATGACAGTCAGCAGTCAAAATTCGGGTCATAGCTGTAAAAAATTATGTCAAAGTCTCTCAAAATTCGGAAAAGTCAGAAAGTCGATATAATCGGTCAAATTTGTCGTATTTTAGGTTGAATTTTATGTATTATACTAACGATGATAGCGATTAAGGATACAAATTAGTCAATTAAAGTTTTTGGCTTTAAAATATGTACACGAATATACATTTATATACTTATATATTTAAAAGTCAACTTTGGTCAACGTCTGTCTAGACTCCCGTTCTGACCCCGTCTCAAACGTCTCGACCATCTCGACCCCGTCTCACGTCTTTTGCAACCTTGTTTGACACTATAGTACTACTGTAGATTAGCGGAATACGCAAGTTGTAGTTAGTTAATCAGGCGGGTCAGACAAAACTGAGAACGGGTCAACACAATAATCCAGTATGAAATTGCAACCCAAACCAAGCTTTGTAATCAAAACCAAGCAGCATGTGACGTAGGTGATCCAGAAATCATGATCCAGTTCATCTTGGTACAAAATCCAACAAAATTCTACTTTACAAAAACCACAAGAGTTTCTTTGAACAAAAATAAGATTTGTATATAATTTCATTATTCTTCTAACCTTTCTATCATAAACTAAAAAAACAATGTCAAAAAGTTTGTACTCACTACTCGTTACGATGCTATAAAAAAAAACCCCGAACGCCCTTTTCATATGAACATAAAGACAAAACTACAACACCATCTTTACATAATCCAGCAATGAGATTGCAACCGAAACCAAGCTTTGTAACCAAAACTCAGCAACATATAACGTGAATTAAGCTTCTGAATCCGGTGCTTATCATCAATGGCGTAACGCAAATTTGAGTTTGCAAGAACCTGATCTGGGCAAATTTCACCATCTTGGTATGAAATTCAACAAAATTCTACTCTACAAAAGCAACAACAGTTTTTTGAACAAAAAAAAAAAACATTTGTATATAATCTCATTATTCTTCTTCTAACCTTTTTTATCATAAATTTAAAACAACAATGTCAAAAGTTTGTACTCACTACTCGTTACAATGTATAAAAAAACATCGAACGCCTTTTCATATGAACACAAAGACAAAACTACATCTTTACACGTCGGGTTTCTTCTCATCACTAGATCTTTGTCTACGAGAGGATCTCCGAGAAGTTTGAACAGGGTTAATTGACGGGTCGTATTTTTGTGAAGCGAGATAATTGAGAGCCGTAACGATGTCAGCAACGAGCGGTCTCATATTAGGTTGTTCTTGTACACACATTGCAGCAATCGCTAACGCTTGGTATAACCCACGTACCGGATATTCACCGGCTAGCACGGGGTCCGCCATCTGCCAAAACTTTCGTCTGTCTTTAAACAACGGTCGTGCCTACACACAAAAAATCGTTCATCAAATAATCGATCAAAAAAGGTGCTATTTAAGAAAATGAGTTATGGGTCTTGGATTATGTTTAAATTATATATAAAAGGGCATTGATATATCCACCATAGCTATGTATTAATAGGTTGTACAGTACAACATTTTAATGCATAGTCTAGGGTGGATATATAAAAAATGATGGATATATCACCACCCATATAAAAAGCGTACCCATGCAACAAGATTTTGTTCGGCTGCAGGTTTTGCATTGTCGATTGCTTTTCTACCCGTAATAAGCTCCAATAATACAACTCCAAAGCTATAAATATCTGATTTAAACGTGAGTTGACCAGTCATTGCATAATCAGGAGCACAATAACCGTAAGTACCCATCACTCGAGTCGAAACGTGAGTTTTATCTCCAAGTGGGCCCACTTTAGCCAACCCGAAATCTGATAATTTGGTATGGTAATCCTCGCCTAACAAAATGTTTGATCCCTTTAAGTCTCGATATATAACAGGTGGGTTCATCTTGTCATGCAAATACTCTAACCCTCTTGCTGCACCAGCCGCAATTTTCATCCTTGTATTCCAATCGAGCCGTTTTCTATTAGGCCGAAGATCTGACATAAAGATGCAAACTTTAAAAAAAAATGACCGACCCGGATACTTAAATAATTAAAAAATAGACATTTGATCAACACAAATTGGTGGTATAGAATCTTTAATGTAGTTGACTCCCTACTTTGACTTTAAAAGTCAAACAAACTACTTCATATTTTGAAGCACATTGTTGCATTTATAACTACAGATTTAGCTATAAAGATGCAAACTTTCAGAAAAAAATGGGCGACCCACTTGCTTAAATCATAAAAAAAACAGTCATCTGATTAACACAAAATTGGTAAATTAGAATCTTTATTGTAGTTGACTCCCTACTTTGACTTTAAAAGTCAAACAACTACTTCAAATTTCAACGCATAATGTTGCATCTATAACAACTATGGATTTAGCTATAAAGCATTTTAAACTTACTGTTAACCGGATACGCACTTCAGGAAACTAGCTACTAGTTCAGCACTTGCATTGCAAAGAAAAAGATTTTTTAAACAGAAAAAAACAAAATAAATAATTTAAAAGGGTATTGGTGAATAATACCATGTAAATGGTCTTCTAATGAACCTAATGGCATATACTCATAGACCAATAATCTTTGGTCTCCTTCAGCACAATAGCCGATTAATTTCACGAGATTAGGATGATCAGCCGTGCTTAACGTCATAACTTCAACAACGAATTCCCTAATTCCTTGCACCCCTTCACGATCCAATTTCTTTATGGCAACAACCTGCAATTTTGTACCCATATATTCAATAATCATTAACAGTGGCAATATGGGCGGGTTGGGCACTTCGGCAATAGTCAAAATGGGTACTTTTAGTATGCATCAGAGTGGGTCGGACTTGAAACATACTTTTCAAGTAATTTCTTTATGAACTAATGCACTAACTTTGATTTTTAAATCAGTAATGTTAAACTCTAGATTATTGTTTAAAAAAGGTATAGAAAGTTGTATGCAAAAAAATAGACTCTGAGAGTCTTTCAATACATTTTACCCATTTTAACCATTCCCTTTAAGGCTTGATTATTTGTCTGACCTGTTTGAAATTTAACAATCCCAAATCAACCATTTCATATAATTACATGGGTCAAAGTTGCCACATCTAAAATACATCGGAAAAAGATTAATTTCACTAACCTGATCATAATCTTCCAATTTTCCTTTATAGACTTTGCCAAATCCACCCTCTCCCAAATAATAAACATGGTTAAAACTATCAGTTGCGCTCACTAATTGTGCATACGTAAACGTTTTTGCTTTGTTCATAGGGCCTCCCTCTTCAGAATGATTATTCTTCTCAACCAACTCATTTGAAACCGACGCTTGAACGCCATTTTGTGCATTTTCCTTCTTTGCTTCACTGGAACATTCGACTCTTATTGTAACTATATCACATTAACCAAACTTCAAATCATATACAAACATCAAGAATATGCATATGTGGAGATGTATACAAGAAGTCACTTAAAGCACAAAAGAATAAAATTCATCATGACTTTTCAAAATGAAGGGAATAAGATAATTACTTATATTTCAGAATTCAGATAAAAAATAAATAAAAAAGCCAATCAATAAGAGAGTCCATTTTCCATTCATCAATTAATGTTAATTAAAATGCTAATAACCGGTATCCGTATCCCAAGAGATGCACGAGCTGCATGCCCGTCACCAGGGGCGAATTTAGAGGGGGGGGAGGGGGGGCGCCCGCCCCCAGTCGATTTCGAAATTTTAGTGTAAAAATTTGGATTTTTTTCATTTTGCCCCAAACCCAAAAGCCATTTGCCCCAAAACCTACAAATTTTGCCTCAAAACCTTCAAATTTTGCCCCAAAACCTTCAAATTTTGCCCACAAACCTTCAAATTTTATCCAAAAACCTCAAAATTTTGCCTAAAAACCTCCAATTTTTGTCCCAAAAACTCCGTATTTTGCCCAAAAAAGTTGCTACGGTTTTAAAAAAAAATTTCGCCCCCGGTGAAGAAAAATCCTGCTTCCGCCACTGCCCGTCACACTGATACCATATGAAACACCGTCAAAGCTAACGTAATCGACTAACCGGATATCTTCTAATTTTAACTAAAAACCATGGAGGAAGATATTGTGTGATTACAACTTTAGGTTTACAAGGACTCACACTTTATATCTCAAAAACGTTGTGGGACTAGTTGTTACATGAAATTAATCCCTTGCCCGCATATGGTTTTTTGGATTACAAAGGGCAATACTTTAAAGTGTTCCATAGCATAAGTATATGTCAAATTACAACTTCAAATAGACTATGAACTTTTATACAATTAATTCATGATTCAATTTACAACTACCACCTGTTTATAGCTGATTTTGTTTACTAGTAATTAAATTAGTACTGTTGTCATTAATAAGCTCAACATCAAAACTCCTAAAAGCTTTTGTCACTAGATGAGGTCACTAATGACGTCAAATATTGAAGTAGAAAAATTCAACTAAACTTAACCAAATTAATACCAAAAAAAAAAAAAAAAAAAAAAAAAAAAATATTTTACTTCATAAATAAAGTTACTACCAAAAGTTAACATGATCAAACAGAAACAAATTGAACAACAAAACTTAAAAATCATGAATTATCCCTATCAAAAGAATTTAACAACATGCAGGATAAAAAGCATCAAAGTCCAAATCAAGGTGTAAAATAAAAACTATAAGGTGCAAAATTACAAATTTCAATGATCATTGATAAAGATGAAAACTTTACATACCAGAACTTTTGGGTTTTGATTGATTATTTTGGGTGATTTCAATTTTCTTGTTTTTTGAATGTTTTTTTGCAGAAGAATCTCCCCCAGCACAAAGGAAACAACCCATGCCTATATATATCTATATAGTTGTTGCTTATCGTTCTAAAAACATAAATATAAATATAAATTATAAAAAAAATTCAATATAAGTTCAAGTTTTCTGCTACAGAAAACTCAGAATTTAAACCAATTGAAATGAAGCAGCAGAGAGAGATAAATAGGAAGAGAGTTTATTGCAGGTTTTAAAGATGGAGAAACAACCAAAAGACATTTCATATTTCATTGGTTTTATAATTCAACTTAACTCCTTTTAGTTTTAAAAAGAAACTGATGAGTACTTTGAGTTTATATAAATGTGCAAAGTATACCTTTTACTATATTGTATTATCATTTCAGACCCATAAACGTTATTAAATACTAGTTGGATTAAGTATTGACAAGTTTACAATACCAAGCTAATATCAAACATACTTCCAAAATGATAGCTACCAATGATATATGTAAATTTTTTATAGTGCTTTATTAGTCACAAGTATTAAAAGTTCACTTCAAATAAACATGTGCTTATTTACAAAATATAATCTTAATAAAAATATTAAGCATGTATAGGACATAAAAATGGCTAGTACTATAAGAAGTAAATGACAATGATATAAATTTCAACGTATCAAAATTTGATGAAAATATGTATTGTTGCCATTAAATTCTATGTAAAACAATCATGATAATATTTACCTAAGGATCTGATAAATGCATCAAACTTTTACATTAAAAACTTGTAATTTACAAATTACATATGCATATTTATGTTGGTTTAATTAAAAACTTTGATGAAATTGTCATCACCCATAAAAACAAATTGATCAACTAAAACAACCAAAATGAATAATCTAATGTCAGTGTACATTAACAATATAGGGGTGTATCTTGGTAAAATTAGATAACTTTAAGGTGCAAATATTGCTTTTCTCTTAAAAAAAATAATACCACCAAAGTACCATGTGCCATTTAGTCATTTACTGGTTACCAGCATTTTACTGCCGCGTCACCAAATTAGAACTGTCGGTCAAATCGTTGACTCTTGCTACCAAGCAGTATTCCACACGTACGCGTATTTTTGTGAATCTTTACATCTAACATGGCACGTATAATCATTTTTTAAGAGAAATTAACCTTTTATATACTAAAACTCAGGTAAAATGTTGTAGAAATGTTGTAGTTTTTATTAAATCTTAATGTAGTTTTTTTCACATTACAAAAGGTCCCTCAACTTTGCATATATTCTCACAAAGATCCTTCAAGTTTACGCTTTCTAAGGGGTAAAAAATGTAAATATATAATTTAATTAAAATATAATAAACTAATTCCACCCGAATTTAATGCGGCTCCTATCTTCTCGCTGGGTGCGAGTTAAATTTTTCAGAGACCACCGTTCAACTCGGAAAAATCTTAGGAACCCAACGGGACTAACTATACGCGAAACAGACACTTCTAAAAAAAACGCTAAACACAACGACAACCTGTGTCTTTTCGCTCGGCACGAGTTAAATTTTTTCGGCGGTAGCGTCAAACTCGAAATAATTTTATGAACAAAACGATACTAACTACGTTCGAAACGGACACTTTTTAAAAAACGCTAAACACAACGACAGCCCGTATCTTCCTGCTCGACGCGAGTTAAATTTTTTCGCCAACACCATTAGGCTCGAAATAATTTTATCAACAAAACGAAACTTACTACGTTCGAACCGGAAAGATTTTACAAAACGCTAAAGACGACGACACCAACAACGACGTATAACTCATGGTCCGTTTTCCTTCTTTAAATAAAACTGCGTTAAATATCAATACGCCGACCGAAAGCCCCCGCCGCATCGCGCGGGCCAGTCCGGACTAGTTCTATACTTAAAAATTTCACAATTAGGTTAGGATGAAAGGAGTAAAAATATCGCGTTTTAATGCGGTGTGGTTTTAATGAATGTACAGTTTTGGTTGGTTAATTTGTTCGGTTAATTAAACATAAAAAATAAAAAAAAAACAATAAATAAGGGAAAAAAATGAAAAATAAAATAAATAAAACTAAGAAGGCCAAATTAAGGATGATACTTACGGATCTGGAACTGTGAATAATAGCAGATTTCATGGGAATTAGTATGTACTCCGTAACTAGTTCGGGTCCGGCCCGCGCGATGCGGTGGGGGCTTTCGGCCTCCGTATTCATATTTAACGTAGCTTTATGTATTTACAGATGGGAAAACGACCTGTGTGTTAAGCACCGTTGTCGGTGTCGTCGTCTTTAGTGTTTTATAAAATCTGTCCGGTTTGAACGTAGTTAGTTTCGTTTTGTTTTAAAATTATTTCGAGTCTGACGGTGCTGGTGAAAAAATTTAACTCGCGGCGAGCAGGAAGATATGGGCTATCGTTGTTTTTAGCGTTTTTTTTTAAAATGTCCGTTTCGAACGTACTTTTTATCGTTTTGTTCATAAAATTATTTCGAGCATGACGCTGCTGTCGAGAAAATTTAAATCGCGGCGAGCGGGAAGATACGGGCTGTCGTTGTGTTTAGCGTTTTTTAAAAGTGTCCGTTTCGAATGCAGTTAGTTTCGTTTTGTTCACAAAAATATTTCGAGTTTAACGGTGTGATTGGTGAAATTTAACTCGGAGTGAGGAGGAAGATACGGACTGTCGAAGTGAGTGGGTGTTGTTTTTATTTTAGTAGAGAGAATATACGTTTTACTCCCCTGAAGTTTGGTGTAACTTTTGTAAGTGTGTTATAGTTGAGGGAAAAAATGGAAAATTGAAGTGTGAAAGGGGGATGTGACTGTTGTCGTTTTTTGGTTGAGGAAACGACACAAAACCCAGGATATAATATAATACTAGTGAAATGACCCATGGAATCACGAGTTTGTTTAAACAAAACAGGTTTATGATAGGTATTAAGTAAACGTAAATGCTAAAGTTATTTAGTTTAATGACCCGTGGAACCACATAGCCCGACTAAGAAACTCGTCAGCTGAAGAGTTTCATCAAACACCTAAAATGCATATTTAACGATCCACATCCAATTATAAGAGATAATATTGGTTGTCATTTTATTTTAAAAGTGTAAATTAAAATATAAATGTAGAATTTGTTTCCTTCTGCCTAACTTTTATACCTTCTCGTATTCAAATCAAATTAGTTAATTAAAATTATTTAAAATAATTTAATTTTAATAATTAAAATAATTATTAATAAGATTTAATAATAATAATTAATTAATAAGATTTAATTTTAATTCAAAATTATTTAGATTAATGACATTACCCACCATGCTTAGATTTTTTTCTTTTTCTTTTTGATTTTTTCCTAACAAAGTAATTAGTCTAATGATAACATCATCATTTTAGCAATATAATAGAAACTATAGAATAGATAGATTATCATAGCATGACTTTGTCTAATTAAGTAAATAGAGATCGAGGTTAGAGATAAAATATAAATTAATATGATCAGTCAATTTCACTTGCCATATCATGATGTGAAAATATTTATATGAAACCCATGGAAACTAATGGACATTTGACTGTCGTTTAGAGTCTAAATTGAACTTCATGAAGGTTTAAAATTCATGAAATTTTGATTCTACAATTTTCATAACGTCTGACACTTTTTTTAACCTACTTATTGGTCAGATGCGCATTCCGAAGCAATCTCTCTATCCATAAAACATTGAGAGGAAGGACTTTCTCTACTCTTTAGGTGTTTCACTCTGGGTGGAGAAATGACTTCTCTAAGATAGGGAAATGATTGTCTACATCTTATCTCTTCCATAATCTACTTTTGTAAAATTGAATTTTATTGTTATTGTTTTTAAGTGAGTGTAGATATACTCTTTTGTTAATTATATGTCATCTCGTATCCAAGTCCGAAAGGATGATATACTTACCCCACTATTTAGGCATATATCATTAAATTACAAAACATGCAATAAAATACGGAGTAGTTTATTATCAATACTTCAATGTATATTTTAGTTGTACAAGAAAATAAGTACGTCCTAATTTCTTAATAACAACCCTTGAGAAATATTTTCGGGTTGTCATTAAAACAGTTATATTAGAAAAAAATCTATTGATAACCCTTGGGGTGAGGGTCCCGTGAGTTTTTCCCTTCTGTGAGAGGTCTCATCGACTAATACTTTTATGTTTTGTTGATTTATCATTGACTTATACATTGTTGTGTGGTTCTTATTGTCGTAGTGATTGATCACAAAAGTGATATGTAATTGGGGTCGATTCTAACAAACTAGTATCAGAGGTAGGTTCGTAAAGAAGAATCACATAACTGGGAGGAAGTCAAACATGTGAAGGAAAAAGAGTAAGGTTTACTATTTTATGCACATGAAAGAGAGAATTGATGTTTTGGGTTCGTTAACCATTAGATCGTTGTAAAACTTGGACTGTAAGTTCGTAAGAGGTTGTTATACGATCTTACTGTTGGGATTTGTGAATAGAGTTGTCATTTGAGTGATAGAAATCCTTGAAGTTTGTTGCAGAAGACTTCGTTGATTTCTGACCATTTAAGAAGAAACGAGTGTTGTAGAGTCGTTAGCCGTTGGATCATCGTGATTTTTCGAAAGATGTTTAAAAAAACACATATATGTACAACAAAAACAACAACAATACCCAATCCCGCGCATGCGAGGTATGAGAGTGGTGAGATGTAGACACTCTTTCCCATACCCTAGAATAAAAGAGAATTCGTGTCTCCACCCGCATATAGAGAAAGAATTCTCCACCGACACGAAGAGAATGTCTTCCCTCTATATACTCCAGGGCAGAGAGATTGCTTCCGTGAAGACCTCCATCCAAAATACACATATCTATATTTTGACAAATTTATGTAGTGATCAGACGATCCAAGTAGGAGAAACATATGTTTGAATTTGCGGTTGAATTCTGATGATGCGAAGAGTTGTTGGAAATCATGATCGAGATGATGTTGAGTTTGAACTAGTGATGATGATGACGATGAGAGGTTCAAGATGATGAGGCTCAATGGAGTAGTTAGATCATGGAGGGTTCCTTGTGTAGATAGTCTTCCTAACAATGAGATTGTGGACGCAAATAAGATAAGTCCGCGTCAATAAGATGAAGATCAGCAATCTACGTTAGAGAGAATGATGAGGGTGAAATAAATGTAGTGATGTTGAAGGAAGAGATACTTGTAATGTTTATAAAGGTGATACATTCATTCTTTAAAGGTAGAAAATGTTGAAAAACTTGTGTTATTTGGATGAAGAATCATTGAAAGAGAAGGAAAGAATTGAAGGAGACTTATGTAGTGACCCGGATTTTTCCATGTTTATATATATTAAATGAAATTGATATTTACATGATTAAATTTTTCCAACATGTTAAGCAATCAAACTTGTTAAGACTTGATTAATTGAAATGAGTTTATGTAGACAATTGACCACCCAAATTGACCGACGATTCACGAACGTTAAAACTTGTAAAAATGACATGACGATATATATATATGGATATATATATATATATATATATATATATATATATATATATATATATATATATATATATATATATATATATATATATATATATATATATATATATATATATATTTAACATGATATTATGATAAGTAAGTATCTCACAAAGTATATTAACAAAGAGTTATATGCGTAAAATGAAACTACTGAATTAAAGAAACTCGAAACGATAGATATAACGATTATCGTTATAACAACTTTTTAATTAAAATAAATACATATGTATTGTATTATGATATGAAAATACTATGTTTAACATAATAAAATTACAATTAAGTATATCATTAAGTGTATTAACAATGAACTACACAAGTAAGATGAGACTACTAACTTAAGAATTTCAAAACAATATATATATGTAACGATTATCGTTGTAATAGTATTTTAACATATATATATATGATATTAAGATATATTCATACACCATGTTATTATGTTAACATAACAATTTAACATCTCATTTAAGTATAATAACAATGGATTAATTACAGTTAACAAGATCGTTAACTTAAAGGTTTCGAAACAACACTTACATGTAATGACTAACGATGACTTAACGACTCAGTTAAAATGTATATACATGTAGTGTATTAAGATGTATTAATACACTTTTGGAAGACTTCAAGACACATATCAAAATACTTGTACTTAACAAAATTGGTTACAATTGCATTCTCATACATTTTCATCAAGAATTCTACTCGTATTCGTTACCCAGCTTCTAGTTGTATATACTATTGGTATATACACTCAATGATCAGATCCTTAACAGCCTTAATGAGTCATCAAACTTTTGGGAACCATTCTTTGTAATCTAGTATGAATTATTTAGCAAAATTACAAAAATATTATAAATCATTCATGAATTATTTACAAGAAAACAAAATTACATATCCTTTATATCTAATCCATGAGTCACGATCAAAAACACATACAAACACTTTCATTCTTCAATTTTCTTCATCTAATTGATCTCTCTCAAGTTCTATCTTCAAGTTCTAAGTGTTCTTCATAAATTCTACAAGTTCTAGTTTCATAAAATCAAGAACACTTTCAAGTTTACTAGTTTACTTCCAAGCTTTCTAATCCATTCCAAGTAATCATCTAAGATCAAGAAACCTTTGTTAATTATAGTAGGTTATCTCTCTAATTCAAGGTAATACTCATATTCAAACTTTGATTCAATTTCTCTAACTATAACAATCTTAATTCGAGTGGAAATCTTACTTGAACTTGTTTTCGTGTCATGATTCTACTTCAAGAACTTCCAAGCCATCGAAGATCCTTTGAAGCTCAAGTTTATTTTTCATCATTTCTAGTAGGTTTACCTACTACACTTGAGATAGTAATGATGTTCATAACATCATTCGATTCATATATATATAACTATCTTATTCGAAGATTTAAACTTGTAATCACTATAACATAGTTTAGTTAATTCTAAATTTGTTCGCAAACAAAGTTAATACTTCTAAATTAAATTTTAAAATCAACTAATCACATGTTCTATATCTAATCACGAAGAACACCGTAAAACCGGACATATGCCGTCGTAGTGAAACCGGGGGCTGTTTTGAGTTAGATAATTAAAAACTATGATAAAATTTGATTTAAAAGTTGTTCTTCTAGGAAAATAATTTTTATTATGAACATGAAACTATATCCAAAAATCATGGTTAAACTCAAAGTGAAAGTATGTTTTTCAAAATGGTCATCAAGACATCGTTCTTTCGACTTAAATGACTACCTCTTACAAAAACGACTTGTAACTTATATTTCTGACTATAAACCTAAATTTTTTCTGTTTAGATTATTAATCTTTGGTTCGATATGAAACCATAGCAATTGGATTCACTCAAAACGGATTTAAAACGAAGAAATTATGGGTAAAACAAAATCGGATAATTTTGCTTGTTTTAACTACGTGAAACTTTGTAACAAATCTATACTAACCATAATTTAACTAACTTATATTGTATTATACATGTGTTCTAACATATATTATGTAATCGTGATAGACCATAGACACATATACAATGTTTTGACATATCATATCAACGTCATATATATATATTATTTGGAATAACCGTAGACACTCTATATGCGGTAATGATCGAGTTAGCTATACAGGGTTGAGGTTGATTCCAAAATAATATATATACTTTGAGTTGTGATCGAGTCTGAGACTTGTATACACTGGGTCGCGGATTGATTCGAGAAATTATATTGATTTATTTATGTACTACTAACTATGGACTACTAATTGTGGACTACTAACGTTGGACTGCTAATTTAACAACTTAAATCATCAACACGTAATAAAAAAAAATGTTATGAATATATTTCAATCATACTTTGATATGTATGTATATATTTGTTATAGGTTCGTGAATCGACCCGTGGCCAAGTCTTATTTTCCGACGAAGTGAAAATACGTGAAAGTGAGTTATAGTCCCACTTTTAATATCTAATATTTTTGGGATAAGAATACATGCAGTTTTATAAATGCTTTACAAAATAGACACAAGTAATCAAAACTACTTTCTATGTTGGATTATCGAACCGAATATGCCCTTTGTAGCTTGGAAGCCTAAGAATTAGGAAAATGGCCCCTAATTGACGCAAATCCTAAAGATAGATCTATTTGGCCCAACAAGCCTCATCCGAGTTACGGATGCTTTAGTACTTCGATTTATCATATCCGATGAGAGTTTCAGAACGATGGGGATGTTCTATATGCATTCTGTTAAGGTCAGTTACCAGGTGTTCAACATATGAATGATTTTATCTCTATGCAGTTTGCGAAATGCCTGATATGAGATGTATATTTATGAAAAAATGAAATCTTGTGGTCTATTATTACGATTTGATAAATATATAGGTTAAACCTATAACTCACCAACATTTTTATTGATGTTTTAAGCATGTTTATTCTCAGGTGATTATTAAGAGCTTTCGCTGTTGCATGTTAATTAAAGACAAGAAATGGAGTCAGCATGCTTGTATGATAATGTTTAAAAACTGCATTCAGAAAATAAATTGATGTATAATATTATTGTAAGCCATTTTGTAATGGTTGTGTGTAAAAGTGTATTTTAGATTATCATTACTTGATAATCCATGTTATGTCTATTAAACCTTTATCGACAAAATAAAGGTTACGGTTTGTTTTAAAAATGAATGCAGTCTTTGAAAAACGTCTCATATAGAGGTCAAAACCTCGCAACGAAACCAATTAGTATGAAACGTTTATAATCGATATGAACGGGACATTTCAGTTAGTATCCGAGCGTTGGTCTTAGAGAACCAGAAATTTGCATTAGTGTGTCTAACCGAGTTTGTTAGGATGCATTAGTGAGTCTGAACTTCGACTGTGTTTACTTTAAAAACGATTGCTTAACATTTTTGTTAGAAATTATGTATTTTTACATGTAAATATTATGTGGTATATTACTAATGTGTTAGTTAATGTGTGATAGATGTCTACTTCCAGTACCAATCCCATCGACTCACCTAATAACAATGAAGAGTCGAATATATTTTGAGAAGATTCACAAATTCTCGAAGAGGAACCGGAAGAAGAGGAGGTTCCGGAGGAAGAAATATTAATAACTACAGAAAAATAATTAAATAAAAGAAAATCATCAACAAATGGTCCAAAGTTAAAAATGGTTTGTGGTGTCTCCGCGGAGGAGGAAAAATATTGAGAAAATTACCAATTTTCTGATGAATCGGATCCCGACGAGGATTCCGATGATGTTATAGAAATTACCCTGACCCAATTTAAGAAAGCAAAAGAAAATAATAAGAGAAAATGCATCAAAATAGAGAAACCTGATTCCAACCCCGATGAACTTTATGTTAACATGAAGTACCCTGATGGGGTGTATCGTAAACACCCGTATTTCTTAAATTTTAACTATAACCCGGGAACATCTAAGCCACCAGGTTTTTCTAAACCATTTGTGAAAACGATGGCTCGTATTAGAGGAGCACCATGTATCCCTAGGAAATTAGCAAAACGAAACGAGTCCGAAGTGGAAGAAACAAATGAGTCTGAATAAAGAGTTGTAATCATGCTGTGTAATATATGTATTGTAGCGTGCTTGTACTTTTATGATATATGTAAAAATTACTTGTATTGTTTGTTAATTATCTTTTACGAATATAATCCTCGTCTATTTTACAGTATAAAATACAAAATGGATGTTAAGGATAGACAACCGAGTATTTTAGAGGACCTACCCGGGGATATGATTGATGAAATCTTGTCCAGAGTCGGTCAGAATTCATTGGCACAATTATTTATGGCGAAATTAGTGTGTCGAACATTTAAAAGACGTTCCAGGCATGCCTTAGTTTATAAAAGGCTTTCCTTTGAGAGATGGGGTATATCACATTGGGGAGACCTTAAGTTACGTCGTGTTTTCTTTAAGGCATTAAGTGCGGGGAACCCAAATACAATTTTACGCTACGGGTTGAGAGCCTATTTTGACTCCACATATCCCAACATAGGACTTTGTTTTTTAGAAAGAGCTTCTAACATGCAACTTAAAGAAGCATGTTATGTTTACGGGTTAGTGATGTTCGCTTCTCACCAAATTGAGAAAAAGAACATCGGATTGCAACTGTTAAATAAAACATTCCCACAAGTGACGAATTCAGTAGTTGGAGTGAGAGACAAGGTTTTTAGATTGTTACGGGGCTGTTGGGCATTACGCAACCCTCGTCATTTTGACGACGTTACAACATGCTGTCTTGCCAATGACCACAACGGTTATTTTCCACAAGACCAAGGATGGGAAATAATACTAGTAAAACCCGCATGACTTGTTTCTGGACTTATAAATTACGTGTCTTTATTGCCTTTGCTAAACGACTTGCGTATTAATTAGAATTGTCTTCAAAACTACATTGTATCAAATTTATTGTGTACCATATTTCATGCTATATGTAAAATAGCGGTATTGTACGTTTGTATACTATTATATAAAAGTTTGAACACGAAATATTATTGTAATTAGTTTTTCATATAGAATTGTAGTAGTTGAATTGTATATTAGCTACCGAATATGAACTTAACGGGTAGGTACTACCCGAATTAAAACTTATAAAACGCTAATATGAAGAAGAAGCTTTTATAAATGAGTTCATATTATGCTACGAAATACTATTAACTACTCTTAATATTCTATATGATCAACTTAATTCTTTTGGCTATTTTTGAAGAAAATGGCACCGACTACTCGTCAGAACTTGAACATGAGCGAGGAAGACTTCCGTGTTTTCCTTGCAGCAAACATAGCGGCAGTACAGGCTACGATCCAAAATAACAATAACTCTGGATCTAGCAGTGGAACTAATTCCACAAGAAATCGTGTAGGATGCTCCTACAAGGAATTCACTGCCTGCAAACCTCTGGAATTCGATGGAACCGAGGGTCCAATCGGATTAAAATGGTGGACCGAGAAGGTCGAATCGGTGTTTGCCATAAGTAAGTGCACTGAGGAAAACAAAGTAAAGTACGCTACGCATACCTTTACAGGTACTGCGTTAACATGGTGGAACACCTATCTCGAACAGGTGGGACAAGATGCTGCTTACGCACTACCGTGGTCAGCATTCAAACAATTGATGACCGAGCAGTACCGTCCCAGAAACGAGGTCAATAAGCTCAAGGTAGAGCTTAGAGGATTACGAACGCAAGGATTCGACATTACCACGTATGAATGACGATTCACAGAGTTGTGCCTATTATGTACAAGAGTTTTCGAAGATGAAGAAGAGAAGATTGACGCATTTGTTAAAGGGTTACTAGAAAGGATTCAAGAAGATGTGAGTTCACACAAGCCTACCTCCATACAAAAGGCAAGTCGTATGGCTCACAAACTAGTAAACCAAATTGAGGGAAGGATTAAGGAGCAGGCGACCGAAGAGGCCAACATGAAACAAGTCATGAGAAAGTGGGAAGAAAACAGTGACAAGAGTAACCAACACAACAATAGTAACTATCGCTTCAACAATCAACACTACAATCGCACCATTTTTCGCAACAACAAATGCAACAAAAACCATCCCAACAATAACAACTACAACAATCTTCCCAACAACAATACCAACCGCAACAACAACAATCTCAATAACAACACTGGCAATCAAAATCAGAAAATTCCGTGCCAAAGGTGTGAAGGGTACCATCCAACTACTTACTATTCGGCATCATGTACCAAATGTAATAGAAAGAGTCATGGTGCGACGAAGTGCGAAGTTTATGGACCAGCAGGTAAAGGAACAAATAATGCCCACATTATTTCGGATGTGGGAAGAAGGGCCACTACAAAACTATGTGCCCAAACCAGGAAAATAATAACGGGCAAAGCCGTGGGAGAGTTTTTAACATCAATGCGGCAGAAGCGCAGGAAGACCTGGAGCTTGTTACGGGTACGTTTCTTATTGACGATAAACCTGCTTATGTTTTATTTGATTCTGGTGTGGATAGAAGCTATATGAGTAGAGATTTTTGTGCTAAATTAAGTTTCCCATTAACGCCATTGGATAATAAGTTTTTACTCGAATTAGCAAGCGGTAAATTAGTTTCAGCAGATAAAATATGTCAGAATCGAGAAATTAAACTGGTTAGCGAAACGTTTAAGATTAATTTGATACCGGTAGAGTTAGGAAGTTTTGATGTGATAATTGGCATGGACTGGTTGAAAAAGGAGCGAGCAGAGATCGTATGTTACAAAAATGCAATTCACATTGTACGAAAAAAAGGAAAACCCTTAATGGTGTACGGAGAAAAGAGCAACGCGAAGCTAAATCTTATTAGTAATTTGAAGGCGCAAAAACTAATAAGAAAAGGTTGCTATGCTGTTCTAGCACATGTCAAGAAAGTACAAACCGAATAAAAGAACATCAATGATGTTCCCATAGCAAAGGAATTTCCCGATGTATTTCTGAAAGAACTACCGGGACTACCTCCACATCGATCCGTTGAATTTCAAATAGACCTGGTACCGGGAGCTGCACCAATAGCTTGTGTTCCATACAGACTCTCACCCAGCGAAATGAAGGAACTCCAGAGTCAATTACAAGAACTTTTAGAGCGTGGTTTTATTCTGCCAAGCACATCACCGTGGGGAGCTCCTGTCCTGTTTGTTAAAAAGAAAGATGGTACATTTAGGTTGTGTATCGACTACAGAGAGTTAAACAAACTTACCATCAAGAATTGTTATCCACTACCGAGAATCGACGACTTATTCGATCAACTACAAGGCTCGTCGGTTTACTCGAAGATTGATTTACGTTCAGGGTATCATCAAATGCGGGTGAAGGAGGATGACATTCTGAAGACTGCTTTTAGAACTCGTTACGGTCATTATGAGTTTATGGTTATGCCGTTTGGATTGACAAACGAACCAGCTGTGTTCATGGACCTCATGAACCGAGTGTGTGGACCATACCTTGACAAGTTTGTCATTGTTTTCATCGATGACATACTTATTTACTCAAAGAATGATCAAGAGCACGAAGAACATTTGAGAAAAGTGCTTGAATTATTGAGGAAGGAAAAATTGTACGCTAAGTTTTCAAAGTGTGCATTCTGGTTGGAAGAAGTTCAATTCCTCGGTCACGTTGTGAACAAAGAAGGTATTCAGGTTGATCCTGCAAAGATTGAAACCGTTGAAAAGTGGGAAACTCCGAGAACTCCGACGCACATACGTCAATTTTTAGAATTGGCTGGTTACTATAGAAGATTCATCCAAGATTTTTCCAAAATAGCAAAACCCTTGACTGCATTAACGCATAAAGGGAAGAAATTTGAATGGAAGGATGAACAAGAGAAAGCATTTCAATTATTGAAGAAAAAGCTAACTACGACACCTATGTTGTCATTGCCTGAAGGGAATGATGATTTTGTGATTTATTGTGACGCCTCGAAGAAAGGTCTCGGTTGTGTATTAATGCAACGAACGAAGGTAATTGCTTATGCGTCTAGACAATTGAAGATTCACGAGCAAAATTATATGACTCATGATTTGGAATTGGGCGCTGTTGTTTTTGCATTAAAGACATGGAGGCACTACTTATATGGGGTCAAAAGTATTATATATACCGATCACAAAAGTCTCCAACATATATTTGATCAGAAACAACTGAACATGAGGCAGCGTAGGTGGATTGAGTTGTTGAATGATTACGACTTTGAGATTCGTTACCACCCGGGAAATGCGAATGTGGTAGCCGACGCTTTGAGTAGAAAGGACAGAGAACCTATGCGGGTAAAAGTTATGAATATAATTATTCGTACTAACCTTACTACTCAAATAAAGGAGACGCAACAGGGAGTTTTAAAAGAAGGGAATTTGAAGAATGAAATACCCAAAGGATCAGAGAAACATCTTAATATTCAGGAAGACGGAACCCGGTATAGGGCTGAAAGAATTTGGGTACCAAAATTTGGAGATGTGAGAGAAATGGTACTTAGGGAAGCACATAAAACCAGATACTCAATACATCCCGGAGCAGGAAAGATGTACAAAGATCTCAAGAAGCATTTTTAGTGGCCGGGTATGAAAGCTGATAATGCTAAATACGTAGGAGAATGTTTGACGTGTTCTAAGGTCAAAGCTGAACATCAGAAACCATCAGGTCTACTTCAACAACCTGAAATCCCAGAATGGAAATGGGAAAACATTACCATGGATTTCATTACTAAATTGCCAAGGACTGCAAGTGGTTATGATACTATTTGGGTAATAGTCGATCGTCTTACCAAATCAGCACACTTTCTGCCAATGAGAGAAGATGATAAAATGGAAAAGTTGGCACGTTTATACTTGAAGGAATTCGTCTCCAGACATGGAATACCAGTCTCTATTATCTTTGATAGGGATGACAGATTTGTTTCAAGATTTTGGCAGACGTTACCGCAAGCATTGGGGACTTGCCTAGACATGAGTACTGCCTATCATCCACAAACTGATGGGCAAAGTGAAAGGACTATACAGAACCTTGAAGATATGCTACGAGCATGTGTTATTGATTTTGGAAACAGTTGGGATCGACATCTACCGTTAGCAGAATTTTCCTACAACAACAGTTACCATTCGAGTATTGAGATGGTGCCGTTTGAGGCACATTATGGTAGAAAGTTCAGGTCTCTGATTTGTTGGAGTGAAGTGGGGGATAGACAGATTACGGGTCCAGAAATTATCTAAGAAACCACAGAGAAAATTATTCAAATTCAGCAACGGTTGAGAACCGCCCAAAGTCGACAAAAGAGCTACGCGGACATTAAAAGAAAAGATATAGAATTTGAAATTGGAGAGATGGTCATGCTTAAGGTTTCACCTTGGAAATGTGTTGTTCGATTTGGTAAACGGGTGAAACTAAATCCAAGTTACATTGGACCATTCAAGATAATAGATCGTGTCGGACCAGTAGCCTACCGACTTGAATTACCTCAACAACTCTCCAATGTACATAATACCTTTCACGTCTCGAATCTGAAGAAATGCTTAGCTAAAGAAGATCTCACTTTTCCTTTAGACGAAATTAAAATCAAAGAAAAACTACAATTCGTTGAAGAACCCGTCGAGATAATGGATCGTGAGGTTAAAAGACTAAGCAAAACAAGATACTGATTGTTAAAGTTCGATGGAATGCTTGTAGAGGACCCGAGTTCACCTGGGAGCGTGAAGACCAGATGAAGCTGAAATACCCGTACCTATTTCCAGAAGATGCGTCAACACCTACAACAGCTTAAAATTTCGGGATGAAATTTATTTAACGGGTAGGTACTGTAGTGACCGGAATTTTTCCATGTTTATATATATTAAATGAAATTGATATTTACATGATTAAATGTTTCTAACATGTTAAGCAATCAAACTTGTTAAGACTTGATTAATTGAAATGAGTTTATGTAGACAATTGACCACCCAAATTGACCGGCGATTCACGAACGTTAAAACTTGTAGAAACGACATGACGATATATATATATATATATATATATATATATATATATATATATATATATATATATATATATATATATATATATATATATATATAACATGATATTATGATAAGTAAGTATCTCACAAAGTGTATTAACAAAGAGTTATATGCGTAAAATGAAACTACTGAATTAAAGAAACTCGAAACGATAGATATAACGATTATCGTTATAACAACGTTTTAATTAAAATAAATACATATGTATTGTATTATGATATTAACACACTATGTTTAACATAATAAAATGATAATTAATTATATCATTAAGTGTATTAACAATGAACTACACAAGTAAGATGAGACTACTAACTTAAGAATTTCGAAACAATATATATATATGTAACGATTATCGTTGTAATAGTATTTTAACACATATATATATATGATATTAAGATATTTCATACACCATGTTATTATGTTAACATAAATATTTAACATCTCATTTAAGTATAATAACAATGGATTAATTACAGTTAACAAGATCGTTAACTTAAAGGTTTCGAAACAACACTTACATGTAACGACTAACGATGACTTAAAGACTCGGTTAAAATGTATATACATGTAGTGTATTAAGATGTATTAATACACTTTTGGAAGACTTCAGGACACATATCAAAATACTTGTACTTAACAAAATTGGTTACAATTGCATTCTCATACATTTTCATCAAGAATTCTACTCGTATTCGTTCGGTACTCGTACTCGTACAATACCCAACTTCTAGTTGTATATATTATTGGTATATACACTCAATGATCAGCTCCTTAGCAGCCTTAATGAGTCATCAAACATGTGGGAACCATTCTTTATAATCTAGTATGAATTATTTAGTAAAATTACAAAAATATTATAAATCATTCATGAATTATTTACAAGAAAACAAACTTACATATCCTTTATATCTAATCCATGAGTCACGACCAGAAATATATACAAACACTTTAATTCTTCAATTTTCTTAATCTAATTGATCTCTCTCAAGTTCTATCTTCAAGTTCTAAGTGTTCTTCATAAATTCTACAAGTTCTAGTTTCATAAAATCAAGAACACTTTCAAGTTTACTAGTTTACTTCCAAGCTTTCTAATCCATTTCAAGTAATCATCTAAGATCAAGAAACCTTTGTTATTTACAGTAGGTTATCTCTCTAATTCAAGGTAATAGTCATATTCAAACTTTGATTCAATTTCTATAACTATAACAATCTTAATTCGAGTGGAAATCTTACTTGAACTTGTTTTCGTGTCATGATTCTACTTCAAGAACTTTCAAGCCATCGAAGATCCTTTGAAGCTCAAATTTATTTTTCATCATTTCCAGTAGGTTTACCTACTACACTTGAGGTAGTAATGATGTTCATAACATCATTTGATTCATATATATATATATAACTATCTTATTCGAAGATTTAAACTTGTAATCACTAGAACATAGTTTAGTTAATTCTAAACTTGTTCGCAAACAAAGTTAATCCTTCTAACTTAACTTTTAAAATCAACTAATCACCTGTTCTATATCTATATGATATGCTAACTTAATGATTTAAAACCTGAAAACACGAAGAACACCGTAACACCGGACATACGCCGTCGTAGTGAAACCGGGGGCTGTTTTGGGTTAGATAATTAAAAACTATGATAAACTTTGATTTAAAAGTTGTTCTTCTAGGAAAATTATTTTTCTAATGAACATGAAACTATATCCAAAAATCATGGTTAAACTCAAAGTGGAAGTATGTTTTTCAAAATGGTCATCAAGACGTCGTTCTTTCGACTTAAATGACTACCTCTTACAAAAATGACTTGTAACTTATATTTTTGAGTATAAATCTATACTTTTTCTGTTTATATTATTAATCTTTGGTTCAATATGAAACCATAGCAATTGGATTCACTCAAAACGGATTTAAAACGAAGAAATTATGGGTAAAACAAAATCGGAAAATTTTGCTTGTTTTAGCTACGTGAAACTTTGTAACAAATCTATACTAACCATAACTTAACTAACTTATATTGTATTATACATGTATTCTAACATATATTATGTAATCTTGATAGACCATAGACACGTATACAATGTTTTGACATATCATATCGACGTCATCTATATATATTATTTGAAATTACCATAGACACTCTATATGCGGTAATGATCGAGTTAGCTATACAGGGTTGAGGTTGATTCCAAAATAATATATATATTTTGAGTTGTGATCGAGTCTGAGACTTGTATACACTGGGTCGTGGATTGATTCGAGAAATTATATTGATTTATTTATGTACTACTAACTGTGGACTACTAATTGTGGACTACTAACGTTGGACTGCTAATTTAACAACTTAAATCATCAACACGTAATAAAAAAATGTTATGAATATATTTTAATCATACTTTGATATGTATGTATATATTTATTATAGGTTCGTGAATCGACCCGTGGCCAAGTCTTATTTTCCGACGAATTGAAAATACGTGAAAGTGAGTTATAGTCCCACTTTTAATATCTAATATTTTTGGGATGAGAATACATGCAGTTTTATAAATGCTTTATAAAATAGACACAAGTAATCGAAACTACTTTCTATGTTGGATTATCGAACCGAATATGCCCATTTGTAGCTTGGTAGCCTAAGAATTAGGGAAATGGCCCCTAATTGACGTGAATCCTAAAGATAGATCTATTTGGCTCAACAAGCCTAATCTGAGTTACGGATGCTTTAGTACTTCGATTTATCATATCCGATGAGAGTTCCAGAATGATGGGGATATTCTATATGCATCCTGTTAAGGTCGGTTACCAGGTGTTCAACATATGAATGATTTTATCTCTATGCAGTTTGCGAAATGCCTGATATGAGATGTATATTTATGGAAAAATGAAATCTTGTTGTCTATTATAACGATTTGATAAATATATAGGTTAAACCTATAACTCACCAACATTTTTGTTGACGTTTTAAGCATGTTTATTCTCAGATGATTATTAAGAGCTTCCGCTGTTGCATGCTAATTAAAGACAAGAAATGGAGTCAGCATACTTGTATGATAATGTTTAAAAACTGCATTCAGAAAATAAATTGATGTATAATATTATTGTAAGCCATTTTGTAATGGTTGTGTGTAAAAGTGTATTTTAGATTATCATTACTTGATAATCCATGTTATGTCTATTAAACCTTTATCGACAAAATAAAGGTTACGGTTTGTTTTAAAAATGAATGCAGTCTTTGAAAAACGTCTCATATAGAGGTCAAAACCTCACAACGAAACCAATTAATATGAAACGTTTATAATCGATATGAACGGGACATTTCAACTTATACATGATTTCCTGGTTTTTAATGTAATGATAATTCATCCCAAAAGTGTAATGTAGCAGGATTGATCCGAACATATCTCTTATGTAGTTATGTACACATACTCATTATATTATAATAATACTCTAACTTGCTTTTTCCAAACAATCAATAATAACTAGCAAAAATTGGTCCGCGCGTTGCTGCGGTTGTATTTGGATATACGTTGTTTGATACCTAATAGATTTAATGGGTTACACGTTTTTAATGTATTTTATGAAGCTAATGTGGAGCTAGAACTAAGGGGAGGAATTGGGAAAAAAACAAATGAGGCGGTAATTTCTAACTTAGCAGATGCTCTACACATCAACATGGTTAGCGTTTTTAAAAACTATTTTGAGTATAGCCAGTTGCGTTTTGTGGGTAAAATTATTTCGAGTTTAATGGTGATGGCGGTGGAAAATAGCTCTCAGCAAATAGGAAATGTATATGTATAAAAGTTAAGGGAAAATGGTTAGCTTTTTAAAAAAAAGCGTCGGTTTTGATCGTAGTGAGTTGCGTTGCGTTCGTAAAATTATTTCGAGTTTAACGATGGTGTCGGCGGAAAATAACTCGCGGCGGGTTGAAAGATAAGACCCGTTAAAAATTAATGTGGGTTGTTAGATTAAATTGAAATTAGAAATTTGGTTTTCATTTTACACCCTTAAATGGAGGGCAAGTTTGTATAATGTGTTAAAGTTTGGGAGGATGAAGCATAAATGTTGTGTTTTATTTTTTTTTGTTGTTTGAGAAGCCATGGGGGTCCAAGCGACCAAAAACCCCATGGCTATTAGTATATATGGTAAATAAATGGTAAATGAATGTTTAGTTTACGATTTTATATATAATGTACTTAACCAAACAATAAAAGATGGGTGGTGATATATCCACTATCATTTTTACTTCATCCATCATAAATCATGCATTAACATGTTGTACTGTACAACCGGTTAATGCACAGTTGTGGTGGATGAAGTAAAAAAGATGTTAGGATTTATCGATGCCCATAAGATGATACAAACAAATCAAGCTAACTAGCCACTATCAAGAATATTAGAATATAGAACATTACCTTAAATATGGAAATCTAATAAAACTAAGTTATCCATTCGAATTTAAACATAAACATAAGCCATTTATTGCATTGCAATCAACATCAATCTTACGTGTGTTTCACAAATGGCCAACAAAACGTAGTTCGGTTGATGAAACGGCTATAAGTTATAAAAATTCACATATACTTATAGTTATATATATATATATATATATATATATATATATATATATATATATATATATATATATATATATATATATATATATATATATATATATATATATATATATATATATATAGGGGCATGATCAATGAGGATGTAACCAATCGGGGGAAAGCAATTTTTTTTTCCGTTTTTTTTGGAATTTTTTTTTCCGGCATCAAGATCACACGAAAATATGAACATTTAGAAGAGACACTTCGTGATGAATGTTATTATTTAGGCGGGAAAACGATCGACAAAAATAACATTCAAGATAATATTGTTCGTGAAGAATATGAACGTTTTTTTTTCTTCATGTTTTGTGAAGTAAAATTTAGCCCGATTTAGAGTTTAGGGTTTAGGGTTTGGTGTTTTGGGTTTATGGAAATAAACCTAAAACACCAAACCCTAAACCCTAAACTCTAAACCGTTCGTGTTAAAAACTTAATCTAAATTCTAAATCTAAACCCTAAATCTAAACCCTAAACCCTTCTAAACCCTAATATCTAAACCCTATAAACCCTAATATCTAAACCTCAATAGCTAAAACCTCAACATACGCTCGAAAAACACGATAATTGTTATATATTACTTCTTCGAGCGTTTTCTCGCCAAAATAAAAACATTTATCACAAAGTGTCTCTACTAAATGTTCATATTTTCATCTCATCTATAATGTTCGTGAACAAGGTTTTTTCAAAAAACGAAAAAAAAAGTTTTTGCTTCCCCCCGATTTGTTACTTCCCTCTTGATCCTACCAATATATATATATATATATATATATATATATATATATATATATATATATATATATATATATATATATATATAGTAAACATTACTGTACATAAGTTGCAACTTGCAACTCATCAACAACTTTATTTAAGTTTTTAATGGATAATAGATGTAGATAAAGTAACGAAACCAAAAAATAACTAACTTAGGACGTGAAATAAGCCAGGTATAGTAAGTCGCATCATTCTCAATAAAAATTCTAACGCTCGATCATTTTCAGTAGCCAATTTTATTCTGTTTATCTATTTTACTCCATATAATAAATGAAAAGTAATATCATACGGAGTATCTGTTATGACAACTTGCCCAACGCACCCACACTAGCGAAAACGATGATATAATTGTTTGAAACAAACTTGCGAGAAATAAAAGAAAGCAAAATAAAGTAACTGATAACACGACGATTTAACGTGGTTCGGTAAAACCCTGCCTACGTCCACCCCAAGAGTTCCCTTTATTCTTATAATATAAAAGAACCCGATACAAGAAAAAGTACACTATGAGTTAAACCCAAACCCAAGCCCCTTAGATTTTTGTATAAAATCTAAGTTTCCCGTACACTCATTTACAATCCTTACAAGAATAAACTCTCGGCCTCACAAATAAACACACTCCGTTGATAAACCTATCAACTATGTTTTTCTTTCTCTTTGTGATGATTTCTCCTTTTTGCATGATCACCTATTTATAGATGAAGGCATACATGCATACACTTTACTTGGACAATTTCTAACCACTTGTTGCATTCCTTCTTTGACTTGTAAGAAAACAAAATCAAACTTTGCTACATCAACATCCAACTTGACATATGAAAACAATAAACAAGTTGCTACCATGCAAAATCCCAATTTACTACCATCTTTGACTACATAACCATGCAAAAGGCAATTTGTATTTGTCTACTAAATGTTTGTCATAATTTGACCACTTTCCAACAATCTCTACCTTGACGAACATTTATCTTCTTCGTCACCGAAAATATTATCACCTAGTACTTTCATCATTGGCCTCCTTATCATCGCTGCACACACCTTGAATAACCTTGGTCCTAAACCCCGATTCAAATAAAACGGCCAATAATCATGTACAGCTGACCATGTCAACTTACATAGTTGACTCCGAAGAGGTGTCTCGAATCACCTCTCCTTCCGTAGGATTTCCTTTACCACCATCGTCTAACTTGATCAAACATGTCGTCAAATGTTCTTGATCAATTTCTCGTGTGCACACTTTCCAGACCTTCGAGACACGAGTACATCTTGTACTCGCCACCAGACGATACAAAACCTCATACTTCTCTCCCGTCATCAGGACCTTCATGCCACTTATGATTTTCATAACTCCACCTATGGCCGAATAGCCGTATCCTTGAGAATCCAACTAGCTTAAGGAAATTAGATTCTTACACATCTTTGGTGCGTACGCCACACCACCAAAAATGTAAGCAGCTCCGTGAAACAATTTTATTTTCACTATGCCAACACCCTCAACATCACATGTTGAACCATCACCTAAAGTCAGCACCCCCATTTTCTTTAATATTAGCTTATCAAAATAAGCTTTCTTGGAACACACATGTATCGTACAACCAGAATCTAAAATCCATTCATCTTGAGCAGAAGTAGAACTTTTGGAGATTGTGAGAACATCTCCCAAATTAACCGACTCATTAACTACTATTGCAGCTGATGAATCCCCATATTTATCTTCACCATTCTTCCAGAGTGGACAATCCTTCTTGTAATGACCCCACTCTTGACATTTGAAGCACTGACACCCTTCACACCGTCTCTTGATCTGAACTTACTTTTATTACCAGATCTGTTTTCGGCAAACCTTTCCTTTTCATGACCAACCATAGCAAACTCATGCTCATAACGGCCATCGGATCTTTGTCTCTTATCCTGAGATAAAAGTGTCGGTTCTACCTCCTCCATCTTTACAGTAGCCTTACCATAAAGAATAGTAGTGACCAAAGTATCATACGAACTGAGAAGAGATGTCAGAAGAATAAGGGTCTTATCTTCTTCCTCAATATTAACCTCAACTTTTGCAAGTTGATCCACCAGACCATTAAACACGTTCATGTGTTCAATGATATTCCCGCCTTCCTCTATCTTCAATTGATAAAGATCACGCTTTAAGTTTAGCTTTGTAGTCATGTTCTTCCCGAGATATAACTTCTCGAGGGCCACCCACAACCCCGTCGCGGTTGTTTCGCCACTGATATTATTAATGATCTTATCACTGATGGAAAGGCGAATGGTACTGATACATCTTTCCTCGATGTCATTCCAATCATCATCCGTCATCTTTTCTGGCTTTCTGTCCTTTTTACCCTTCAACGACTTTGTCAAGCCCTGTTGAACCAGGACATCCTTCACCCTTGCTTGCCACAAGGTGAAATTCCCGGTTCCATCAAATGGCTCCACCTTAAAATGCATACCGCTATTTCTCGCCATCTCAAACCAAAAAATATCCGATAAACCTGGATACGCTCTGATACCACTTGTTATGACAACTTGTCCAACGCACCCACACTAGCTGAAGCGAGGATATAATTGTTTGAGACAAACTTGTGAGAAATAAAAGAAAGCAAAATAAAGTAACTGATAACACGACGATTTAACGTGGTTCGGCAAAACCCTGCCTACGTCCACCCCAAGAGTTTCCTTTATTCTAATAATATAAAAGAACCTGATACAAGAAAAAGTACACTATGAGTTAAACCAAAACCCAATCCCCTTAGATTTTTGTATAAAATCTAAGTTTCCCGTACACTCATTTACAATCCTTACAAGAATAAACTCTCGGCCTCACAAATAAACACACTCCGGTGATAAACCTATCAACTATGTTTTTCTTTCTCTTTGTGAAGATTTCTCCTTTTTGCATGATCACCTATTTATAGATGAAGGCATACATGCATACACTTTACTTGAACAATTTCTAGCCACTTGTTGCATTCCTTCTTTGACTTGTAAGAAAACAAAATCAAAATTTGCTATATTAACAACCAACTTGACATATGAAAATAATAAACAAGTTGCTACCATGCAAAATCCCAATTTACTACCATCTTTGACTACATAACAATGCAAAAGGCAATTTGTATTTGTCTACTAAATGTTTGTCATAATTTGACCACTTTCCAACAATCTCCACCTTGACGAACATTTATCTTCTTCATCACCGAAAATACTATCACCTAGTACTTTCACCATTGGCCTCCTTATCGCTGCTGCACACACCTTGAATAACCTCAGTCCTAAACCCCGATTCAAATAAAACGGCCAATAATCATGTGCAGCTGACCCTGTTGTGACGACCCGGAGATTTCCGACCAAATTTAAACTTGATCTTAATATGATTTCGACACGATAAGCAAAGTATGTAATGTTGGGTCACAAATATTTTGAACTGTTTCATATATTCGTTTGACTTTCGACCATTCCCGACGATTCACGAACAACTATTTGTAAATAGAGAACATATATATTTAAATAGGTATTAATAATTTGAAATATAATTTAGATTATTATATAATATGATTATTAGGATTTATATTGTAAAATAAATAAAATAAAATGCTATTAATGGAAACTATAGAATATATAGATAAATATGTATATAAATACTACTTGTAAATATATAAAATAATATAAAATCTATTTGTTTAAAAAAATATATAATATATATTTATGTGATAAAACTTGTTATTTAAAACTGATTATATTTAGAGAGAGAGAGAGTAAATGGAAAATGATTGATTTCGAGGTTAATTAGTAAAAGTCAGTAACACTCGATTGATGTTTTGTTAGTTTTAATATAGATATTGTACATGTTCATGAAGGATTGAAATAAAAGTTGGACTGTAAATTGATTACGAAGATTTTAGATTTGTCAAAAATATTTATACCTTTTTAAGATTAAATATTAGCACTCCGTACATATAAATTGGAACAGAAAATAAATAATTGTTGAACCTTTTTGATCAAGTTTCAAACAGTTAATGAGTGAAATAATTAAATATATTTAATCTAAAAATTTGGAATTTTTAGGAACACTTTTATACGTTAACTGTTTAGCAATGGACAAGATATAGCCATTCGGGTTAAACTGTCGGCAGAGTTAATTATTCTGTTACACATTTTAAATTGAAAGATTACTTTTTATAATATTAAATTAATACTATGTTCTACTTTCAATCAATCAACTCTATCTCTAAACTAATGTATATACATAACCATATAGAAGATATACATATCTATCATCTCTGCTCGACACCACAACCATCTCCATCACCTTGTCGCCACCACCACCTCCAGCGTCCTTGAACCACCGTACCACCTTCAATCACCCTATCATCTTTTCTCTCTCTCTCTTATTCCCTCTCTTAACCACCATCGAACTTCAACGAACTTTTCTGTTTTCTTTCGTAACTCACCATCAAATGAACCATCATCCATGAATCCCATTTATATTATTGTTGCTATTGAAATCCAACGAGAACCACACCACCGTGACCATCTTCCACCACCACTTCTCTCTCTCTCCTTCCTGCAAATCACGATCACCTTCTTCATTTTTATTTTTTTTCTTTGTTTCATTTACAACACCCACGACTATCACCCTGCAACTATCTTCTACGGTTGCTATGACAGCCATCATCTCCAACCACCACATTAACGTCCTCCTTGAACTACGCCATCACCAACCTCCAACACTACTGCTACTGCTATGTAATGTTTCTATTTTCGCACCAAATGTCAACCACCAAACCACCACCATAAACGGTTCCGTTTAAGATTCATTTTGTAAACCGCCATCTGTTATTATTCTGTTTCAATATACCATCGAATGTCATTATCATTAACCTAAAACCATTTGATCACTCTATTAAACTGTACCTGCTACACCTGCTTGCTCTTGCTGCTCAAACAGTGACTTCACTATAAAGATGATACCACGAAGAAGATGAATGTTGATGACGATGAACAGTAATGGTGACTGTTTTGTCGATGCTCTCTTCTGTTCCCATTTCTAACACAGTGAAAAAGATTGTATGATGAAGACATGATGATGATTCTGTGATGATGTTAAAGATAACAATGATGGTTATGATGATGAAGAAATACATGAAATTATGGTTCAGATTTAGTATAGGTATAAATTTCTATTTCGAATTCTATTGTTTCCTGCTACTGCTATGGTGTAAATTAGCTGTTACCCATTACTGTTTTGCTACTGCTACTTTGAAGACTTGATGATGATGATGTTCGATTAGATGATGATGATGATGATGACTCGTTGAGGATAATAATGGATGATGATGGGGACAGGTTAAAGTGTGGTGTATCTGCAAATTATAACCGAGCCTTTTTAATATTACGGTGGGCTTTTAAAGTCTATGTTGGATTTTTCTCTAATGGACTAGAAATTAATTAAATCATGTTCTTTATCTTGGGGCGTGAGTTGAGTTGCACAGTTGGGCCGAGATTTAACTCACATTCTTTGGTGGGCTGTATTCCATTTTGTGAATTTTGGGCCGAAAGAAGATGAAGAACAGATGGCGGGTTATAAGCATTTAAAATGAATTAAACTCAGAAAAATTATAACAGATGAATGGTTGGGTGTTGGTTATAGGAACGAGGGGTCTCGCGTTCGAGTCCCGTTCGCGACAGTTTTCTTTTTAAGGCTTCTTTTGAGGTAGTTTTCATATTAAAAATTATTATTATTATTATTATTATTATTATTATTATTATTATTATTATTATTATTATTATTATTATTATTATTATTATTATTATTATTAATAGTACTAACAATATTTCTACTAAAATTATTATCATTAAAAGTATTATTAGCATACTTATTATTATTATCATTATTAAGTATATTTACTAATATTATTATTATAAAATAATATAACTTTTTATTTATTATCATCTATATTATGTTATCAAATGTGTTTTAGTTATATAACACGATAGTTAGTACATATAACATATCTATATCGACGTTTAAAAATAAATACTAATTATTTAGTTAAAGTACACAAAATAGAAATAATTAAATTACTTATTGATAAAAATATATAACTTACTAAAACAACAATTATATCACTAATTATATGTAAATTTAGTTGTTCGATTACAAGTATAAATGTTAATATATATATATATATATATATATATATATATATATATATATATATATATATATATATATATATATATATACAAATGATATATTTAATACATATAACATAACAAAATATTTTAGGAACATATGAAAAATAAATATATTATTAATATAAGAATAATATCACTAATGGGTTATATATATAAACTTATTCGATTAAGATTACGTGTATTAATATGTACACACAAATGATATAGGTTCATGAATCCAAGGCCAACCCTATACTTATTCAATGTCGTTCTATGTATTTTTACTACAAAATACATTAGGTGAGTTTCATTACTCCATTTTTAAATGCTTTTGCAATATATATTTTTGGGACTGAGAATACATGCGCTGCTTTTATAAATGTTTTACGAAATAGACATAACTAATCGAAACTACATTATATGGTTGAATTATCAAAATCGAATATGCCCCTTTTTATTAAGTCTGGTAATCTAAGAATTAGGGAACAGACACCCTAATTGACGCGAATCCTAAAGATAGATCTATGGGCCCGACGAACCCCATCCAAAGTACCGGATGCTTTAGTACTTCATTTTGTTTATATCATGTTCAAAGGGTTTCCCGGAATGATAGGGGATATTCTATATGCATCTAGTTAATGTCGGTTACCAGGTGTTCAATCCATATGAATGATTTTTGTCTCTATGCATGGGACGTATATTTATGAGAAATGAAAATTTTGTGGTCTATTAAAATGATGAAAATGATTATTTATGTTAAACTAATGAACTCACCAACCTTTTGGTTGACACTTGAAAGCATCTTTATTCTCAGGTATGAAAGAAATCTTTCGCTGTGCATTAGCTCATATTAGAGACATTACTTGGAGTCATTCATGGCATATTTTAAAAGACGTTGCATTCGAGTAGTTGAGTTCATCAAGATTATTATTAAGTCAATTATAGTTAGATGTATGATGAAATGGTATGCATGCCTTTAACTTTCGATGTAATGAAAGATTGTCTTTTCAGAAACGAATGCAATGTTTGTAAAATGTATCATATAGAGGTCAAGTACCTCACGATGTAATCAACTTTTGTGAATCATTTATAATCGATATGGACTTCGTCCGGATGGATTAGGACGGGTCTCTATAGTTGGTATCAGAGCGGTGGTCTTAGTGAACCAGGTCTGCATTAGTGTGTCTAACTGATAAGTCGTTAGGATGCATTAGTAAGTCTGGACTTCGACCGCGTCTGCATGTCAACAAGTTTTACTTATCATTTTTGTCGGAAATCACCTGCTTATCATCCTTAGGAAATTACCTACTCATTATTCTTAGTCTAGACACATCTTACTGCAATGATTGCATGAATAGTGTATAGACAAAATTCATATCTTAGCATATCTACTAATCCATATCTTAACGTATCTATCACTGTAGACTTTATCTGACACGTTTCCTTAATTTTCTCCGTAATTCACGGGTCCTTTGGAAGTATGTATAGATATTCTATATATAATTAGAATATCATTCGATATTCGAAAATCATTTCATATCAAAACCCTTTAACTGATCGTGAGAGATAGATCCTACACCTAGCTTGGATTCCATTAGTTCCGGAAGCGATTTCGAGATGTATATTGAAGCAGAATCCGAAGTCAATGAACCGGAAGTGCCTCAACCATTTAGTTATTTTTCTTTCTGAAGGAGATGGGGGTGGGTCCGAGACTTACTCACTCAATGGAGAAATGAAGAAGGCGAGCCCTACCGCGAACCAAACTTACCTCCTAACATCGGAGAAAACGATGTATTCACCGGTGAACCTATGCGCAACACTGTATTCACCCTTCTTGCTAAAGTTTTCCACCTCGAAGGTCACGTTACTGCTATCTCAGAAAATATTCAACCTCTACTTCCGAATATCAATCGAAGGGGAATATTAGAAGAAGTTAGGGAACTTCGAATTGATAATCAAGATCTATCGAATCAGATGAGTGGATGGATAGAAATGATAGAGAGTAGGATAGAAACCCTGACAAGAATGGTGCATGATTTACAAGCTATACTTACTACCCTAACATCATCATCAACCTCAGCACCAACAACACTTGTAGCACTAACAGCAACAGTACCACCATCATCAGCACCAGCAGCATAACCAGTACCAACAACAACAACAACATCATCACATGTTGCAACCTCGCAATCTATACCTCAAGTATAATCATCGTTCTACGAATCGTTCTAGATAAACTATCTTCGTCCTTCATGGAGATTATGTAATCTTTAATTTTTTAGAGATTATGTACTCTAGTTCTAGCCGTAAATCTAATGAGTATAATATCTTATTAACTCATTAAATCCATGATTACATCTGAAGAAAATATATATGTAAGTATATTTTCATAAAGATTGTAAATAAAAATTCTTTCGTACAAACTGTTAATGGTGAAAATATTTTAACGGGTAGGTAATACCCGAGGGAATATTTAGTTTTCATATTAACATGTTATACTGTACATTCTTCGAATCTGATTCAACAAGCCATTTACTATCCTACTTACATCCACAGATATACGTATCCGTTCATCACAAAATAACCCTTTTCATTCAATTTTATATTTGAATTTTGACCTATCAGAATCCAACCAGTGGCATAATGAAGAAAACATTTGACAAAATAAAATTTGTTAGAAACAAACGAATTAATTATGAGAAATGCTGTTAAGAATCCACGCTAACTGTTCCTAGCTAACTGTTAATTCCGTATTACATGTTATTTATCACAATTTATTTATCGCAATTTAATTATCGCAATTTTATTTATCGTCATTTAATTTCTGTATTTATTTTACGCACTTTAAATATCGGGACACGTATACAAGGTTTTGACATATCATATCGACGCATATATATACATATATATATATATATATATATATATATATATATATATATATATATATATATATATATATATATATATATATATATTATTTGGAATAACCATAGACACTCTATATGCAGTAATGATCGAGTTCTCTATACAGGGTTGAGGTTGATTCTATAATAATATATATACTTTGAGTTGTGATCGAGTATATATATATATATATATATATATATATATATATATATATATATATATATATAACATGTATACGGGTCACGATACGTATTAATTAATTCAAATACCATATATCTAACTATATATGAATTTGTGGACTATCAATTAAGGACTGCCAACATTGGACAATTAAAATGAATTAAAATATTGATTATAATATATGAAACTAAACAATTCTTCAAGTTTTCCACTTGATTTCATCTTAAACCTCATTTGTATCTTGACGATTACAATCTGCGTTCAAACCTTTCATGATTCTTGAAAACACCTCAATCGAGAGGATGAACTAACCGCACTTCATCTACAGAAGGAAAGATTTATGCATATAGTTATACACCTGAAAAACTCTCGGAAACTGAGTAAACGTTTAACACGTAACTGTGCTAATTCCTTTGGTGTTATTATTACCCAAAATAACTCTGCAGTTCTTTTTCAAAATAGCCAATTTTGTCACAGCTCCAACAAGTCAACTTCAACTTCTCACTCGGATTAGCTTATTATAACCCTAATATATAAGTTGCCTTTCGTCATCGATACCGGAAAACCGTTTAAATCTCACTACATTAGCAGTAAACTTACCAACAACATCATTGGTCTTTGACTTTATGAAAAGATATTATATTCATTGAAATCCTATCATCTACTCATCTGCATCTGATAACGAGAATTGCCGTACCCAATACCGAGAATTAGTAATCAGTATTTTAAAATCTTGCAGTATGTCTACATCAACAGTTATATGTATACGTATAACATTTATCCCCTAGAAGTACGATCTTCAATTCTGAAATCTTGAAAAGCACCCAGCTTACGAATCAATATATTGAACTTTGAAAAAGCTGAATGAAGTAGCAGAAACTGTAGACAATCGTAAATGACCTTACTAGTCGAAAGTTTGATGGTAAAGAATAGTATGTTGGAAAAGCTCAGAAAAGTTAGAACTGGAAAACGGATTGAGCTAATCACGAAGGAGACTAAGAACAAATACAAGGACCAAACCCTATATTCAAAGAGTCCAGATAAATTTTGTATCCGATGAAATCTTTAGAGAATATCTTACTCCGTACTCATATTAAATCTCGTGAAGAATCTTTCTTCATCAACCTTCGATCTTAGCAATTCTGAAAATATCATCATAAATATCTTCGATATTTCTGAGGATATTTTCTTAATTATTCTCGTTCGATATTAATTATCTCTTCGTGCTATCAGTGTTACATCATATAGAAACTGTTAGTTTCTATATTTTGTAAACTTTCGAGCTTAAAATATGAATGTTATTGAAGTAATGTTGGGAACTGATGCATGAGTTAGTATAATATAATGACACTTGATCAACGTGATTATATTACAGTAAGTCATGCTAAGTTTGTAATGAAATGTGATGATTCACAGACTCTAACGTCATCATGTGCCATGTTACACGACTCTTGTATTCTATTTAAACCTCTAAAATATCAAGAAAATATTCCTTGATGATTCGGTCTTTTCCAGAGTATTCTGGTAATTTAACAAATCAAGATCGTGCCATTACCATTCCCTTCTTAGAACATTAACAATGTTCATTCTGAAACTTATATCCGCGAATTCTGGACCATTACAAGAGATGCCCAATCGCAAGAAGAAGAAACGAAGGGATAAAGCTCCGAAATAGAAAGTGGAGTATAAATCGCAGCAAATAGGAGGGAGTATTAACTGTGGATAACAATGATTATAGGAAACAGAAATAAGGACATTGAAATATAAGGGGAGATATAAAACCCAATAACAACACGGAAATTACAGACCGTGTATATCAATGTTTATCGCAATATAAAGACACGGGAGAATTAAAAACACTATAACCCCAAGGACGAAGTAAAAGAAAACAGATTCCTCCGGTGGAAGTTGGAAAAGGAGAATGATTGTTGTAATAGTCAGGATGAGGACAAGGATCAGAACGGGATTAAGCATTTTCATAATTTTTTGGATGTATGAAACAAGAAGGAAAGTATAAGAATGGTGAGAATAATGGAACGGAAGAGTTTAATTTATAATGGAAATATCAGATAGAGTAATCGAGACAGATCACCGTATTTAATTATAGAGATCTTAATTTCCTTACTCTCCGAAGAATCAAATCTTTTAGATTTCGAAGATTTTCTTTAAATCCCTTGAATTCCGGAATTCAATCGCGACTACGTCAAAAGTTATGGAAAAATCTCCATTTCTTCATCTCGATCTTTTGTGATAGCTTCATTCATACGCTTCGATTAATCAAATCATTTTATCCATATTACTCAATGATGATAAAACTCTATTTATCAACTCATATTCATCATGAAAACATTTTTATTGTTCGCCATGACCACCTCACTCAAATTTCGGGACGAATTTCTTTAACGGGTAGGTACTGTGACGACCCGAAGATTTCCGACCAAATTTAAACTTGATCTTAATATGATTTCGACACGATAAGCAAAGTGTGTAATGTTGGGTCACAAATATTTTGAACTGTTTCATATATTCGTTTGACTTTCGACCATTCCCGATGATTCACGAACAACTATTTGTAAATAGATAACATATATATTTAAATAGGTATTAATAATTTGAAATATAATTTAGATTATTATATAATATGATTATTATTATTTATATTGTAAAATAAATAAAATAAAATGCTATTAATGGAAACTATAGAATATATAGATATATATAAATATGTATATAAATATGTATATAAATACTACTTGTAAATATATAAAATAATATTAAATCTATTTGTTTAAAAATATATAATATATATTTATGTGATAAAACTTGTTATTTAAAACTGATTATATTTAGAGAGAGAGTAAATGGAAAATGATTGATTTCGAGGTTAATTAGTAAAAGTCAGTAACACTCGGTTGATGTTTTGTTAGTTTTAATATAGATATTGTGCATGTTCATGAAGGATTGAAATAAAAGTTGGACTGTAAATTGATTACGAAGATTTTAGATTTGTCAAAAATATTTATACCTTTTTAAGATTAAATATTAGCACTCCGTACATATAAATTGGAACAGAAAATAAATAATTGTTGAACCTTTTTGATCAAGTTTCAAACAGTTAATGAGTGAAATAATTAAATATATTTAATCTAAAAATTTGGAATTTTTAGGAACACTTTTATACGTTAACTGTTTAGCAATGGACACGATATAGCCATTCGGGTTAAACTGTCGGCAGAGTTAATTATTCTGTTACACATTTTAAATTGAAAGATTACTTTTTATAATATTAAATTAATACTATGTTCTACTTTCAATCAATCAACTCTATCTCTAAACTAATGTATATACATAACCATATAGAAGATATACATATCTATCATCTCTGCTCGACACCACAACCATCTCCATCACCTTGTCGCCACCACCACCTCCAGCATCCTTGAACCACCGTACCACCTTCAATCACCCTATCATCTTTTCTCTCTCTCTCTTATTCCCTCTCTTAACCACCATCGAACTTCAACGAACTTTTCTGTTTTCTTTCGTAACTCACCATCAAATGAACCATCATCCATGAATCCCATTTATATTATTGTTGCTATTGAAATCCAACGAGAACCACACCACCGTGACCATCTTCCACCACCACTTCTCTTTCTCTCCTTCCTGCAAATCACGATCACCTTCTTCATTTTTATTTTTTTTCTTTGTTTCGTTTACAGCACCCACGACTATCACCCTGCAACTATCTTCTACGGTTGCTATGACACCCATCATCTCCAACCACCACATTAACGTCCTCCTTGAACTACGCCATCACCAACCTCCAACACTACTGCTACTGCTATGTAATGTTTCTGTTTTCGCACCAAATGTCAACCACCAAACCACCACCATAAACGGTTCCGTTTAAGATTCATTTTGTAAACCGCCATCTGTTATTATTCTGTTTTAATATACCATCGAATGTCATTATCATTAACCTAAAACCATTTGATCACTCTATTAAACTGTACCTGCTACACCTGCTTGTTCTTGCTGCTCAAACAGTGACTTCACTATAAAGATGATACCACGAAGAAGATGAACGTTGATGACGATGAACAGTAATGGTGACTGTTTTATCGATGCTCTCTTCTGTTCCCATTTCTAACACAGTGAAAAAGATTGTATGATGAAGACATTATGATGATTCTGTGATGATGTTAAAGATAACAATGATGGTTATGATGATGAAGAAATACATGAAATTATGGTTTAGATTTAGTATAGGTATAAATTTCTATTTCGATTTCTATTGTTTCCTGCTACTGCTATGGTGTAAATTAGCTGCTACCCATTACTGTTTTGCTACTGCTACTTCGAAGACTTAATGATGATGATGTTCGATTAGATGATGATGATGATGACTGGTTGAGGATAATAATGGATGATGATGGGGACATGTTAATGAAGCGACCCGTCCTAATCCATCCGGACGAAGTCCATATCGATTATAAATGATTCACAACAGTTGATTACATCGTGAGGTACTTGACCTCTATATGATACATTTTACAAACATTGCATTCATTTTTGAAAAGACAATCTTTCATTACATCGAAAGTTGACAACATGCATACCATTTCGTAATATATCTTACTATAATTGACTTAATAATAATCTTCATGAACTCAACGACTCGAATGCAACGTTTTTTGAAATATGTCATGAATGATTCTAAGTAATATCTCTAAGATGAGCAAATGCATAGCGGAAGATTTCTTTCGTACCTGAGAATAAACATGCTTTAAAGTGTCCGGGATGATTGTCGGTAATAACGAGCGAATGAATAAGGTTTAGAATCTAAGATATTATGTAATCATGATGAGATATTCGAGAAATGAGGTGAATATGATTTTTCAGGCTGGTTCACCGGTAAGTGCTTCAGGTTCATTTTCAAGAGGTGAATTCGATTGGTGGAAGGAATCGCCTTCTTCGTGTCTTTATTGATTAAGTCGACTACTAACCCATCAGATGAATTGGGGATGGGTGATTGGTTGATTTATTCTGGTGACGCTGCTCCCGGAGCTTAGGTGAATATCCATGTTGGAATAGCTGTTGGAATAACTATCGAAATAGCTATCGGAATCTGAGGGACTCGAACTGGTTGAGGGATTCATCTTGTACGATCAGATGAAGGATTTCCGAAAAGAAATAGATTATAGGATGTAGATTAGTACCCTGCAATACATAGTTTACATATGCATATATAATACTAAAATCCCATAAGTTACGGAGGAATCTACGGAAGCTGTCAGGCAAAGGTGACAATAACAGATACGCTAAGATATGAATTTATCTATACACTGTCTATGCAATAGAGGCAGTAAGACGTGTCTAAACTAAGAGTGATAAGCAAGTGATTCCCTAAGAATGATAAGCAGGTAATTTCCTAAGGATGATAAACAGACGATTTCCGACAAAATTGATAAGCAAAACTTTTGACATGCAGACACGGTCGAAGTCCAGACTTACTAATGCATCCTAATGACTATCAATTAGACACACTAATGCAAGACCTGGTTCACTAAGACCACCGCTCTGATACCAACTGAAGCGACCCGTCCTAATCCATGCGGACGAAGTCCATATCGATTATAAACGATTCACAACAGTTGATTACATCGCGAGGTACTTGACCTCTATATGATACATTTTACAAACATTGCATTCGTTTTTGAAAAGACAATCTTTCATTACATCGAAAATTGACAACATGCATACCATTTCGTAATATATCTTACTATAATTGACTTAATAATAATCTTCATGAACTCAACGACTCAAATGCAACGTCTTTTGAAATATGTCATGAATAATTCCAAGTAATATCTCTAAGATGAGCAAATGCACAACGGAAGATTTCTTTCGTACCTGAGAATAAACATGCTTTAAAGTGTCAACCAAAAGGTTGGTGAGTTCATTAGTTTAACATAAATAATCATCTCATAATTTTAATAGACCACAAGATTTCATATTTCCATTTCTCATACACATACGTCCCATGCATAGAGACAAAAATATCATTCATATGGATTGAACACCTGGTAACCGACATTCACAATATGCATATAAGAATATCTCCATTATTCCGGGATCCTCTTTCGGACATGATATAAATTTCGAAGTACTAAAGCATCCGGTACTTTGGATGGGGCTTGTTGGGCTCGATAGATCTATCTTTAGAGTTCGCGTCAATTAGGGTGTCTGTTCCCTAATTCTTAGATTACCAGACTTAATAAAAAGGGGCATATTCGACTTTGATAATTCAACCTTAGAATGTAGTTCCGATTACTTGTGTCTATATCGTAAAACATTTATAAAAGCAGCGCATGTATTCTCTGTCCCAAAAATATATATAAAAAGGGAGTAATGAAACTCACCTAATATATTTTGTAGTAAAAATACATATGACTATATTGAACAACGGAACAATGCAGGGTTGGCCTCGGATTCACGAACCTATATCATTTGTATATATATATTATTACACATAATCGTAATCGAATGAATTATATATATATATATATATATATATATATATATATATATATATATATATATATATAATTTACTAGTAATATATATATACGTCTCATATATTCATTTTGTATGTAAAATTTAGTAATGTTGTTATGTTATATGTATTAAATATATTTTTGTATATATCATTTGTTTGTTAAAAAAAATAGTATTGTTAGTAATACTACGATTTTATTAATATTGAAAAAAAATGATAATAATCATAATACTTAATATTACTAAATAAGGTATTATTGTTAATAATTATATTAATGATATTAATAATGATATTTATAGTAATAACTGTAAAATATTAATTTTTCGATTAATGCTACTTAACATAATGATTTTTGTAGTTACTTATTAGTAATACACATTATAATATAAATAGTCATACTTTTAATGATAATAATAATAATAATGATTATGATACTTATAATGATAATTGTATTACTAATAATAATTATAATACTAATAACAATACTAATAATAATGTTATCATTCATAAAATAATACAAATATTTAATTTTTAATGATAGTAATATTAATAATAATAATAATAATAATATAATGATATTAATAATAAAAATATTTCATTTTAAATCTTATTCAATTACTAGTATAATCATCTTTATAATCGTATTTGTATTTATAATCTGTATACGTATATAACCTTAACTACTAACTATTTTTATTTATTCATAACCATAATCATGATTTTAGTAATACTAATGATAATAATAATAATAATAATTATAACACTAGCAATAACAATGACAATAACAATAACTATAATAAATTATAATAACAATAATAATATTAATATTAATAATGATAATGATAATGATAATGATAATAATAATAATAATAATGATTTTTAAAATAAAACTACCTTTAATAGATTTCCTAAAAAGAAAAATCCCGGAACCGGGCTCGAACCCGAGACCTCTCGTTCACCCTTCAAACTCCCAAACCGTCCTTCTGTATCCCTTTATTCTGATTAATATTACACTTTCATTTTATTAAACTGAGTTCCTGTCTCTCCTTCTTCTTCCCACATTCAGTCGCTAACCAGAGGCACTCCTCTATAATTATCTAATTTTCTGAATTGAATTTCATTTTATTTATTTTTATTTTTTGAAAATTAATTATAGTTAATTTGTTTTGGATACATTTAATTAACAAATAACGAATGAGAAAAGAAAATAAATAAATAAAAGGCCTGCTATTGTACAGCCTTCATGAAGAACAAACTCAACTCAAAATTTGATTCACTTATTAAGACATTTTTAGACTAAGATCATAACACAAAGTTGGTTGAAAAAATCTATTAGAAACTATCTGTACCATTAATTGAACTCCAAACATTAACTGGAAATCAAATTTCACGATGAACAAATAGTTTGACTTTTTAGAAAAAAAGTTTGACTCATAAATTTGGATTCGTTAGTTTAAATTAAGAGCTGTAAATTTACAGAAAGATTGGATATAAACTCCTAACAACACTACATTTAATGATTTTGGAATTGAACTTGAATTTAGACTTTTTCTATTCACAGTTATGAACACCTTAAACTTGAAATTCAACCGACAATTTTAGAATGTTTTAGATAATGGTTATAACATGAAATAAGTTGTAAACGATTCCAGGAAACTATATGGATCCTCAATTTAACCTAAAACATCAAAACACTTACAAATTTCATGATGAACAACTCGTTTGACCTTTGAACCGTATACTTTGACTCTTCAAATTTGAGCTCGATATGAAAAATTGTGATTTGAAACTTTCCAGAAACATTAAGTAAGAGATTCCTAACAGATTGGCATTATTACTTTTTGAAGTTTATTACGAAATCAATGTTTTTTAAAAAAAACTCCACGAACAGGGCAGGAGCCTGTTCTTTGCTTCGTTTCTGTTTTAGCTTATTTAAATAAAGCTGTAAAGGGTTGTTGGTGATTGATAAAATATAATGTGGGATTTATTTGTATCCTTTAACACTGATTTTAGTCGTTTTATCTCTGTAATTGGTGGTCGACAAGGATAACTTGTCTAGTACAGAAATAAGATAAAGAAATAGAAAGCAGATTCCTCTCTAACAGAATTTGTTAGTTAGTATGACTTAATTGAGGATAATTTGTACTAGTTTGCTGTAGATAAATTGGATCCAGTAGACAAATTTAAAAGAGCAGATGTTGATAGTTAATGACTCTGTATTATCTATTATCTATTATAATTTTTATATAAATAATATTAATAATTAGCAAATACAACATACAAATAATAATAATAATAATAATAATAATAATAATAATAATAATAATAATAATAATAATAATAAAAATAACAACAATAATATTAACAACAAGTATAATGACCATTATTAAAAATATTGTTAATAATGATATTAATATTATTAATGATAATAATAATAATAAGTTGTATTATGATTATAATAATTTAATGATTTTTAGTAATACTGATTATACTCATAATATTAGTAATAATGTTAATAATGATATTACTAATGGTAGTATTAATAAATTGTATTACTTTTAATGATAAACCTTAATAACAATACTAGTAATAACAAACTACGGGTTTTCAATATAAGATTAATAATACTGATACTGATAATAGTAATAATAAAAGTAATAGTAATAATGTTATAACAAATATATATATATATATATATATATATATATATATATATATATATATATATATATATATATATATATATATATATATATATATATATATATATATATATATATATATATATATATATATATATATATATATTTTAACTTGTAGATACATTTAATTATTATTGTTATATATCATATGATAATATATGTTGAATATTTATTAATTATACAATATATATATTACCATATAATCCTAATTATTAATAAGAATCATATATATATTTATTTATTTTGATAATACATAATTATTCTGTATATTATTTTACATTATATTTTAAGTAATTTAAAGTGTATTTTATTAACTCAACATATTATATACACACTTACGTTTATATTTATATATATATCTATATTTATTTATTTACATATTTATTTACACACAATGGTTCGTGAATCGTCGGGAAGAGTCAAAGATCAAATGAATGTATAACAACAGTTCAAAATTTATTAGACTCAACATTACAGACTTTGCTTATCGTATCGAAACCATATAAAGATTAAGTTTAAATTTGGTCGAAAATTCCCGGGTCATCACAGTTAAAGTGTGGTGTATCTGCAAATTATAACCGAGCCTTTTTAATATTACGGTGGGCTTTTAAAGTCTATGTTGGGCTTTTCTCTAATGGACTAGAAATTAATTAGATCATGTTCTTTACCTTGGGCCGTGATTTGAGTTGCACAGTTAGGCCGAGATCCAACTCACATTCTTTGGTGGGCTGTATTCCATTTTGTGAATTTTGGGCCGAAAGAAGATGAAGAACAGATGGTGGGTTATAAGCATTTAAAATGAATTAAACTCAGAAAAATTATAACAGATGAATGGTTGGGTGTTGGTTGTAGGAACGAGGGGCCTCGGGTTCGAGTCCCGTTCGCGACAGTTTTCTTTTTAAGGCTTCTTTTGAGGTAGTTTTCATATTAAAAATTATTATTATTATTATTATTATTATTATTATTATTATTATTATTATTATTATTATTATTATTATTATTATTATTATTATTATTATTATTATTATTATTATTATTATTATTATTATTATTATTATTATTATTATTATTAATAGTACTAACAATATTTCTACTAAAATTATTATCATTAAAAGTATTATTAGCATACTTATTATTATTATCATTATTAAGTATATTTACTAATATTATTATTATAAAATAATATAACTTTTTATTTATTATCATCTATATTATGTTATCAAATTTTTTTTTGGTTATATAACACTATAGTTAGTACATATAACATATCTATATCGACGTTTAAAAATAAATACTAATTATTTAGTTAAAGTACACAAAATAGAAATAATTAAATTACTTATTGATAAAAATATATAACTTACTAAAACAACAATTATATCACTAATTATATGTAAATTTAGTTGTTCAATTACAAGTATAAATGTTAATATATATATATATATATATATATATATATATATATATATATATATATATATATATATATATATATATACACAAATGATATATTTAATACATATAACATAACAAAATATTTTAGGAACATATGAAAAATAAATATATTATTAATATAAGAATAATATCATTAATGGGTTATATATATAAACTTATTCGATTAAGATTACGTGTATTAATATGTACACATAAATGATATAGGTTCGTGAATCCAAGGCCAACCCTATACTTGTTCAATGTCGTTCTATGTATTTTTACTACAAAATACATTAGGTGAGTTTCATTACTCTCTTTTTAAATGCTTTTGCAATATATATTTTTGGGACTGAGAATACATGCGCTGCTTTTATAAATGTTTTACGAAATAGACACAAGTAATCGAAACTACATTATATGGTTGAATTATCGAAATCGAATATGCCCCTTTTTATTAAGTCTGGTAATCTAAGAATTAGGGAACAGACACCCTAATTGACGCGAATCCTAAAGATAGATCTATGGGCCCGACGAACCCCATCCAAAGTACCGGATGCTTTAGTACTTCATTTTGTTTATATCATGTTCAAAGGGTTTCCCGGAATGATAGGGGATATTCTATATGCATCTAGTTAATGTCGGTTACCAGGTGTTCAATCCATATGAATGATTTTTGTCTCTATGCATGGGACGTATATTTATGAGAAATGAAAATCTTGTGGTCTATTAAAATGATGAAAATGATTATTTATGTTAAACTAATGAACTCACCAACCTTTTGGTTGACACTTGAAAGCATCTTTATTCTCAGGTATGAAAGAAATCTTTCGCTGTGCATTAGCTCATATTAGAGACATTACTTGGAGTCATTCATGGCATATTTTAAAAGACGTTGCATTCGAGTAGTTGAGTTCATCAAGATTATTATTAAGTCAATTATAGTTAGATGTATGATGAAATGGTATGCATGCCGTTAACTTTCGATGTAATGAAAGATTGTCTTTTCAGAAATGAATGCAATGTTTGTAAAATGTATCATATAGAGGTCAAGTACCTTGCGATGTAATCAACTTTTATGAATCGTTTATAATCGATATGGACTTCGTCTGGATGGATTAGGACGGGTCTCTACACCTGTCAACTTACATAGTTAACTCCGGAGAGGAGTCTCGAATCACCTCTCCTTCCGTAGGATTTACTTTCTTACCATCGTCTAACTTGATCAAACATGTCGTCATATGTTCTTGATCAATTTCTCGTGTGCACACTTTCCAAACCTTCGAGACACGAGTACATCTTGTACTCGCCACCAGACGATACAAACCCTCTGTAACATCTCAGGTAAACGTTCCCCGTAGCATGATATTGTCCGCTTTGCCCGTAGGCGCACGGATTTTTCTTGGCAACCACACACGACGAGCACTTTCCCAGGAGGTTACCCATCCTAGTAGTGCTCTCGCCTAAGCACGCTTAACTGCAGAGTTCTCATGAGATATGCTACGCTTGTGGTCCCAAAACGCGTCATGTCATTTAAGCGTGAGTATTACCTTATAATCCCATGATCACTCATGTCCGTGGGCGATGTGAGATTTGCCTAGGGTGTTACATTCACCCCCCCTCAGGGACTCATCGTCCTCGATGAGGTTTTCCCTACCACCCCCAACAGCACATGAGTGGCTCTGATACCATTCTGTTACACATCGCTAAATTTTCATCTGACGGCGTGTTACATCTGTCCCACATCGGTTGGAGAGGAGAATGAAGCATGCTCCTAGCATGACGCGTTTTGGGACCACATGTAACACCCCATCAAAAATCCCCTTAACGAAATGTTAACTCTGGTCCCAGTGCTTGGCTTGACTTCTATGTAACAGCAATATTCTACAACGGAAGCAATTAATACCTGAGAATAAAACACGCAAAATGGATCAACAATAATGTTGAGTGAATCTACATGTTTTAGGTAAACAATATAGTATGTTTAATAAATAACATTTTGAAATCGTTTATTAGTGGAAGGCCACCAAGGTTTAATGTTATAGTTTGTAGACAACACCGTTTCCCATTTCAAAAGTTTGTTGACACTACCATGTCAAATTTCAATCATTTGTAGACAATACCATATCAAGTTTCAAATATTCATAGACAATACCATGTCAAGTTTTATCTCATTTGTTCGTAAACCGCAGTTTAAATAACGTAATATAGTATTTGAAAACAATTATCAGAAAAATAGTTTAATTTCCTTGACCACGAGATTTTACAAGTAACACTTCCAAGTTGTGAAACATTTGCATAATTTGAGCACCTGAATACTAGCAATGACCCGAGTATAGAAACCACTATACCCGCCTTTACCTCGTAAAATGTTATACACTTGTTCGAGTGTATCTAATGTTCAAAGTAAATGCACCACAATTAATATTGTAGGGTGAGGTTGTCAACCTAACAGATCCGTCCATCTAAATTGTGCTTACACCGATGGTATTAAAAGTATTCAAGCTAGATGCTTTTTGAACAAACTCAATATGCATATACAGTACTCGCGTCAATACAAAAAGCATTTGATAATGTAAAATATACAACGTGTATTCTCATCCCTGAAAACATGTAAAAAGCGGGACTGTAGACTCACCTTTGAATAAAGCTCGGATGACAGATAAAAACTTATATGGTTTATAGCCAAGTAATGAAACCTAGGTATACGGATTATTGCTCGACTCGACGCGTTTCAAAGTAAAAGTCAACATACAGTCAACTAGTTCATGCAAGTCAAACAAAGTCAACCAAAGTCAAACCGAAAGTCAAACTTGGTCAAAGTAGTCAACTAAAGTCAACATCAATAGGTTCATGTCAAATGTTTGTCATAATGTCAAACCTAAGTCAAACAACACGTTTTAGGTCATAAATGGTCATTTTCACAATTTCAGCTTATCGTTGTGCACAAAGTTCATGTACACGTAGCATACTTAGCATATTATCTCATAGTACAAAATTCATGCAAACATGGAAAACTCCAGATCATAAGTATACTCAAAATCAATTCCAAAAAGTCCGGCCAGGGTCTCATACGATAATTAAAAGTCAGGAATTAGAAGGGGTACATTTGTAGTTTGCCAAGTCAGTTTCTGACCGCGCACTAATTTCGTTTTGGCTATAACCGGAGTTAGGGACATGCAATTGATACAAGACCTATGACCATAGTTCAAGGATAAGTCAAACTAACACATATCAAAAATTGAGCAATTTTGTTTAGCCAATTTGTACAGATTATTCATGCAAGTTGAATGTTCAGTTTTTCAGCTCAAATCAGAATTTACACAAAGTATGGCCCTATTGTGCCCAATGCATAAGGTTTCAGAGATTGATATTAACTAACCATATATCAAATTTCATTTTAAAATTCATATTCCAGAAGCTTATATGCTAATTCAATAAACACAATCCACAGAGTATAAAACAGTGAGCAATTTGCTGTTTCGATTCTAGTTTAGCTAGTCACATTCGCACGCGATTATCCAAAGATCTAGATACAATTAGGCTATGATATCTGCATGAAAAGTGAAGTAATTTTTGTGTACATTTCAAATAAGCAAAGCTTTAAACACAGAAGTCAACACATTTTATCATACAAGGCTATTTTCATGCAAGTGCTGTATAAATCTACTTTTACACTAATTCAAGCATATCTCGAGTTATACAAAAGCAAACGACATGATATCCTAGTGTAACTTGAGTATTTTTAAATTATATTTCCAGTGGTATAATATTCACAATCCAATTCGTGGTCTATCAAACCCAGATTTCTGATCAATCACAAAAACACAACGTTAATTTCAATTGGCCATAACTTGATCATCCGGAAACGAAATCAAGCGAATCCAAAGCCTAAAATTAATAGTTTTTCGCAAGGATTCTAATTATCACATAATATCATGAAATTGAAAAATTAATATTACTGTATACACCAATATAGAATTCGGTTTTCGCAACAAACAATCAAAACGAGTAATTTATCGCATCTAGTATTCAACAAACATTAAGACTTGAGTAATAGACAACCTAAATCATGAAACCTTTATAAAAATCTGATTTTAGAGATTAGGGTTTATGAAAATATACCTTTGATCATGAAAAGAATTATATCAATGCGTAGAGCACGAAGGGAATTGCAACTTTGATGTTGAACACTTAAGCAAAAGATCAAAATTGATGTGTGCTAGGGTTGATGATGGTGGCGACGTGAGGGAGAGGGAGGGAGGATTAGGCTGCATTTTTTTTTTTTATGTTAATGGGGATTAAGTGTAGTGATTTAGGTTAACTAGTGTAATTATTTACACTTAGGCCCTAAATAAGCAAGTAATTAACATAATGTCCCAAAAATAGAATTTCAAGGGAGGTGTGAGGTGGGTTCGGCCGAGTATGGCCCACCATGGTATCCCGGCTCATGTTTTGTAATTCCTTGTGTTCGTGGCTCGTTTCAAGTGCCGTTTAGTCGTACCAAAAGCCCAGAATGCTAAACCGATCGTTAAAACGCAACCAACCGTTTAATTTATTAAAAACCCAATAAATTAAATATTTTTAAAAGGTTAATAATTATTAAAATAATTATTAAAATAAACCCGAGCGTTTCGTTGCTCAAAAAGCAGTTATCGAAACTGTATCGTTTTTATCGTATTTCATTATCCGAAATATTTATTTGAATTAATATCAACACATATTAATTAGTGTAACCCTCCAAGGATCAAGTATGTATTTATTACACATAAACACACAAAAGTTAAGTAATCGCCGTTAAATTAATTAACAGAAAGTTAACGAAAGTGACGGAAAAAGCAGGGTTGTTACATTACCCACCTGTTATGAAAAATTTCGTCCCGAAATTTTAGTGTACGTCTGCCGTAGTCGTCTCCTCGGGAAATAGTTGCGGATACTTTTGCTTCTTCTGATCTTCACGTTCCTACGTGAATTCTAGTCCTCTGTGTGCGTTCCATCGAACTTTAATTATCGGAATGTTGCTCTGCTTTATACGTTTGACCTTACGGCCCATAATTTCAAAAGGTTCCTCTACGAAATGAAGTCTACTATCAACTTGTATCTTTTTCAAAGATATTATTAGATTCTTGTCAGTCAAGCTCTTCCTCAAGTTCGGCACATGAAACATGTCATGAATTTCGTTGGGTTCCTGAGGTAGGTTCAATCTGTAGGTTACGGGTCTAATCTGTTAAGTGATCTCAAAGGGTCCAATGTGCCTTGGACTCAACTTACCTCATTTCTAAAACATAATACACTTTCTCCCGTATAGCATCTCGAAAGGCGCATCTTTTATGTTCGTGTGATAACTATTGTTGTACGAGAATTCCGGTAGTGATAGATGTACATTCCATCCGCTTCTAAAGTTAATAACATATGCTCTCAACATGTTTTCTAATGTTGGATGGTTCTCTCGCCTTGTCCATCGGTTTGTGAGTGATATGCTATTCTCATATCTAAACAAGCTCCCATTGCCTCTAGCAATGCTTTCCAAAATCAAGATGTAAATCTACTGTATCTGTCAGAAATAATGGATATTGGCACTACATGTCGTGAAAATACTTCCTTTATATAGATCTGTGCCAACTTCTCCATTTTATCAGTTTCTCTTATCGGTAAGAAGTGTGCATACTTAGTGAGATGATCCACGATAACCCAAATAGTATCGTAACCTCCCACCGTTCTCGGCAGTTTCGTGATGAAGTCCATTGTAATACCTTCCCACTTCCACTGGGGAATTTCTGGTTGAGTTAATAACCCTGATGGCTTCTGATGTTTAGCCTTGACTTTAGCGCAAGTCAAGCACTTTTCGACATAGGTAGCAATGTCAGCTTTCAAATTTGGCCACCAATAAAACGCCTTCAAATCTTGGTACATTTTATCTGATCCCGGATGAATTGAGTACCTTGACTTGTGTGCTTCCTCCAACACTAGTTCTCTCAATCTACCAAACTTTGATACCCATATTCGATTAGCAAAGTACCGTGTTTTGTCCTTCTTGATGTCAAATTTCTTATCCATTCCAATGAGAATTTCAACATCGACATTTTCTTGCTTCACGGCTTCCCGTTGTGCTTCACGGATCTGTGATGTGAGATTTGTACGGACAACTATGTTAAGAGATTTAACCATGAGTGGTTTCTCTCACTCTTTTCTGCTTAAAGCATCCGCCACAACATTCGCTTTGCCCGGATGGTATTGAAGTTCGCAGTTATAATCGTTAAGTAGTTCCATCCAACGTTGTTGTCTCATGTTGAGCTGTTTCTGATCAAATATGTGCTGTAAACTCTTATGATCGGTGAAGATAATAAACTTGGTGCCATACAGGTAGTGTCACCACATTTTAAGTGCAAGGACAACAGCTCCTAGTTTAAGGTCGTGCGTAGTGTAGTTCTGCTCGTGAATCTTTAACTAACGCGATCCATAAGCAATAACCTTGTTTCGTTGCATAAGCACGCAACCCATTCCTTGATGTGAGGCATCCCAATAAACAACAAAATCTTCACTTCCCTTGGGTAGAGACAATACTGGTGCAGTTGTTAACTTCTCTTTCAACAACTGAAATGCAGTTTCTTGCGGTTCTGACCACTCATACTTCTTGCCTTTATGAGTCAACGCGGTTAATGGCTGGGCAATCTTAGAGAATCCTTCAATGAATCTCCGGTAGTAACCAGCTAGACCCAAAAATTTTTGGATCTTAGTTGGCGTCTTTGGAGTTTCCAAATTCTTAACCGACTCAATATTTGCTGGATCAACTTGTATTCCATTGGCCCCTACAACATGACCAAGAATTTGTACCTCTGGTAACCAAAAGTCACACTTAGAGAACTTTACATATAACTGCTCTTTTCTAAGCATAGTCGATATCGAACGTAGATGCTGTTCGTTCTCTTCCTTGTTCTTGGAGTACACCAATATATCATCAATAAACACAATGACAAATTTATCTCGGTATGGCTTACACACACGGTTCATGAGGTCCATGAACACCGCTGGTGCATTTGTCAAACCAAATGACATCACTGTAAACTCGTAATGTCCATAACGTGTTCTAAATGCCGTCTTTGGTACATCAGATTCTATGACTCTCAATTGGTGATATCCGGATCTTAAATCAATTTTCGAGTAACAACTAGATCCCTGTAGTTGATCAACTAAGTCATCAATCCTCGGTAGCGGATAACGATTCTTGATTGTCAACTTGTTCAAGTCTCTACAGTCGATACACAATCTCATCGACCCATCATCCTTTTAATAAACAAGACTGGAGTTCCAACTCGGAAATTCATGGTTATGTGACCCACCTTCTAGTACCTGTCACAAATTAGGGCATTACAACCCTGATGTTCTTCGCCATGGGAAGCTCTTATAGTTCCAAAGGTGCAAATCCGTATATTGTACGCGTAACGGGTGCAGCTGATAGCACCAAATCAATCTAAAATTCGACTTCACAGTGGGGTGGACGTGTAACCCTAGGACAATCTCTAATAGTCGGGAAATATTCGGGTCTCTTAAATGTCGAGTCATCTTTACTCACCTGTGCCAAAAATTGCGAGACATTCTCATCTCATGTACTTCTGGACCTTCGAGTAATTAGTGTAGCATGATGGTGTACTGATCTCCTCTCCGTACACCATTATCATCGGTGAAAGATATTCGAATAGCCTTCAGGTCGTAGCTTCCTCGATTGTATCATCGTATGACCAGTTTGTTTCAATCACGAGGTTAAAACTTCCCAGTTTAATAGTTCTATAGAGTACACATTATCTAAGGAAGGTGCAGGGTTATAAATGTTGCGACCAATTTCTCTAGCGTTAAAGCTTCTCTCAGCACCGGTGTTGATAGCATATATAAACATTATGGTTGATGAGTGAGAACGTGACGAATTTCATGGAAAACCAAAATGAACAAGGTGTAATGGCAACTTAAACAAAATCTGGTATTTAATCGAAAAGAGTTGGTACAAACTTCCAGACGTGTGTGTCTCGTGGGAAACAGATGAAGTGTGGTTCGTGTCGATGTGTTCAAAGTTGGTTGGTAATGTTTGTGGGTACAATGAAAATGATTGCCGCTTAAGAAAAGTACGCTGGGACAGAATGAGAATGGATACGGTGACAAGTAATATTACTAACAGTAATGAATGATGGTGTTAGTGATAAGTAGCGATGGGTTGTGATAAGCAGTGATGATAGCAGTGACGAATAAGTTATTATATAGCGTGCTCACATCATGAGTATATACATATGTATACTAATGCACCCAATAGGGCATAATAGTTATCATTCGGTAGGCTCGTGTTGGGAAACAAAATCAAGAACGGCCAGTGGCTGCATGATAGGTAAGTTGGAAGTCGAGTAGACAATATCTACTACGTATTGTGCGGGCTGTTATCAGGAATTCCTCCTCTAAGGACGTATCAGAAATGAGTTGTGATGCACATTAGCGAGTAGTAACACGCGGAGGTGTTAGTAGTGATGAGTAGTACTTAGTAGTGGTAAATAGTAATGAGTTGTATTGAGTAGTAGCAAGTAGCAAGGGGTAGTAGTAAGTAGTATTTAGTAATGAAAAGCAGTGAGAAGTAGTGATCAGTCATGACTAGTAGTGAGAGGCATCGTTGAGTAGTAGTTAGCAGTGATAAACAGTACTGAGTAGTGGTATGAGATGACGAGTGTGTTTAAGTAGTGTCTTTGTAGTGACAAGTAGTGATCGGTAGTGACGGACAGTGTCGAACAGTGACAAGTTGTGTCATGATTATAAATTACTTATAAGTTATAATAACACTTAATTTACACAGAGTAAGTTTCTACTCACATTTGAGGTTATACGGTTTGTGTTCTAAACGTTGTTTATCCAGGTAATCTACTTGACTCGGCTCCAATTCCTTATTTCGCTATGTCAGAACTTCTATGTGAGTTACCGTAATGTAATCCCGGTCATTACATTATGCTATCTCCCATTTCCATTCAACATCGCTCCATAAGTTCAAGATGGTGTAGTCAACATAGTTCAGTTAAATCTCGCGTCGCGTGTACGTATGCGATTCTTAGTATAGCGTTTAGTTCAAGTCCATATCGTATGGGTATAAGGTGTATATGTACATGATGTAAGGTGTAGCCCTACATGTAGTATTGTGAGACAAACGGTGCAGGTATGGGATATAAAAGTCATCCAAGACACACGGCTATAGACTAGACTTCACTAATGCCCCCTACGGTTAGACACACTAATGTATCCGAGTTCCCTATAGCCAAAGCTCTGATACCATATGTAACACCCCGTCAAAAAATCCCCTTAACAGAATGTTAACTCTGGTCCCAGTGCTTGGCTTGACTTCTATGTAACAGCAATATTCTACAGCGGAAGCAATTAATACCTGAGAATAAAACACGCAAAACGGATCAACAATAATGTTGAGTGAATCTACAGGTTTTAGGTAAATAATACAGTATGTTTAAGAAATAACATTTCGAAAACGTTTATTAGTAGAAGGCCACCAAGGTTTAATGTTATAGTTTGTAGACAACACCGTTTCCCGTTTCAAAAGTTTGTTGACACTACCATATCAAGTTTAAATCATTTGTAGACAATACCATATCAAGTTTCAAATATTCGTAGACAATACCATGTTAAGTTTTATCTCATTTATTCGTAAACCGCAGTTTAAATAACGTAGTATAGTATCTTAAAATAGTTATCAGAAAAATAGTTTAATTTCTTTTACTACGAGATTTTACAAGTACAACTTCCAAGTTGCGAAACGTTTGCATAATCTGAGCACCTGAATACTAGCAATGACCCGAGTATAGAAACCACTATACCCACCTTTACCTCGTAAAATGTTATACACTTGTTGGAGTGTATCTAATGTTCAAAGTAAATGCACCACAATTAATATTGTAGGGTGAGGTTGTCAACCTAATGGATCCGTCCATCTAAATTGTGCTTACACCGATGGTATTAAAAGTATTCAAGCTAGAGGCTTTTTGAACAAACTCAATATGCATATATAGTAATCGCGTCAATACAAAAATCATTTGATAATGTAAAATATACAGCGTGTATTCTCATCCCTGAAAACATGTAAAAAGCGGGACTGTAGACTCACCTTTGAATAAAGCTCGGATGACAGACAAAAACTTGTACGGTTTATAGCCGAGTAATGCAACCTAGGTATACGTATTTAGGTTGGTCAATAAATATGTCTTAAACAAGTGTGGTTTCATAGTATAAGTTGTCTTATTGCTCGACTCGACGCGTTTCAAAGTAAAAGTCAACATACAGTCAACTAGTTCATGCAAGTCAAACAAAGTCAACCGAAGTCAAACCAAAAGTCCAACTTGGTCAAAGTAGTCAAATAAAGTCAACATCAGTAGGTTCATGTCAAATGTTGGTCAACATGTCAAACCTAAGTCAAACAACACGTTTTAGGTCATAAATGGTCATTTTCACAATTTCAGCTTATCGGTGTGCACAAAGTTCATGTACACGTAGCATACTTAGCACATTATCTCATAGTAAAAAATTCATGCAAACATGTAAAACTTCAGATAATAAGTATACTCAAAATTGATTCCAAAAAGTTCAGCCAGGGTCTCATACGATAATTAAAAGTCAGGAATCAGAAGGGGTACATTTGTAGCTTGCCAAGTCAGTTTCTGACCATGCACTGATTTGGTTTTGGCTATAACCGGAGCTAGGGATATGAAATTGATACAAGACCAGTGGTCATAGTTCAAGGATAAGTCAAACTAACACATATCAGAAATCTAGCAATTTTTGTTTAGCCAATTTGTACAGATTATTCATGAAAGTTGAATGTTCAGTTTTTCAGCTCAAATCAGAATTTACACAAAGTATGGCCCTATTGTGCCCAATGCATAAGGTTTCAGAGATTGACATTAACTAACCATATATCAAATATCATGTTAAAATTCATATTCCATAAGCTTATATTCTAATTCAATAAACACAATCCACAGAGTATAAAACAGTGAGCAATTTGCTGTTTCGATTCTAGTTTAGCTAGTCACATTCGCACGCGATTATCCGAAGATCTAGATACAATTAGGCTATGATATCTTCATGAAAAGTAAATTAATTTTTGTTTAAATTTCAAATATGCAAAGCTTTAAATACAGAAGTCAACACATTTTATCATACAAGGCTATTTTCATGCAAGTGCTGTATAAATCCACCTTTACACTAATTCAAGCATATCTTGAGTTATACATAAGCAAACGACATGATATCCTAGTGTAACTTGAGTGTTTTTAAATTATATTTCCAATGGTGTAAGTTTCACAAGCCAATTCCTGGTCTATCAAACCCAGATTTCTGATCAATCACAAAAACACAACGTTAATTTCAATTGGCCATAACTTGATCATCCGGAAACGAAATCAAGCGAATCCAAAGCCTAAAATTAATAGTTTTTCTCAAGGATTCTAATTATCACATAATATAATGAAATTGAAAAATTAAAATCACTGTATACACCAATATAGAATTCGGTTTTCGCAACAAACTATCAAAACGAATAATTTATCGCATCTAGTATTCAACAAACATTAAGACTTGAGCAATAGACAACCTAAATCATGAAACCTTTATAAAAATTTGATTTTAGAGATTAGGGTGTATGAAAATATACCTTTGATCACGAAAAGAATTATATCAATGCGTAGAGCACGAAGGGAATTGCAACTTTGATGTTGAACACTTAAGCAAAAGATCAAAATTGATGGGTGCTAGGGTTGATGATGGTGGAGAAGTGAGGGAGAGGGAGGGAGGAATAGGCTTCGTTTTTTTTTTTTTTTTGTTAATGGGGATTAAGTGTAGTGATTTAGGTTAACTAGTATAATTATTTACACTTAGGCCCTAAATAAGCAAGTAATTAACATAATGTCCCAAAAATAGAATTTCAAGGGAGGTGTGAGGTGGGTTCGGCCGAGTATGGCCCACCATGGTATCCCGGGCTCGTGTTTTTCAATTCCTTGTGTTCGTGGCTCGTTTCAAGTGCCGTTTCGTCGTACCAAAAGCCCGGAACGCTAAACCGATCGTTAAAACGCAACCAACCGTTTAATTTATTAAAAATCCAATAAATTAAATATTTCTAAAAGGTTAATAATTATTAAAATAATTATTAAAATAAACCCGAGCTTTTCGTTGCTCAAAAAGCAGTTATCGAAACCGTATCGTTTTTATCGTATTTCATTATTCGAAATATTTATTTGAATTAATATCAACCCATATTAATTATTGTAACCCTCCAAGGATCAAGTATGTATTTATTACACATAAACACACAAAAGTTAAGTAATCACCGTTAAATTAATTAACAGAAAGTTAACGGAAGTGACGAAAAAAGCAGGGTTGTTACACCACAAGCGCAGCAGATCTCATGAGAACTCTGCAGTTAAGCATGCTCAGACAAGAGCACTACCAGGATGGGTGACCTCCTTAGAAAGTGCTCGTCGTGTGTGGTTGCCAAGAAAAATCCGTGCGCCTACGGGCAAAGCGGACAATATCATGCTACGAGGAACGTTTACCTGAGATGTTACACCCTCATACTTCTCTCCCGTCATCAGGACCTTCATGCCATTTGTGATTTTTATAACTCCACCTATGGCCGAATAGCCGTATCCTTGAGAATCCAACTGGCTTAAGGAAATTAGATTCTTATACATCTTTGGTGCGTACGCCACACCACCAAAAATGTAAACAGCTCCATGAAACAATTTTATTTTCACCATGCCAACACCCTCAATATCACATGTTGAACCATTACCTAAAGTCAGCACCCCCGCTTTATTTAATATTAGCTTATCAAAATAAGCTTTCTTGGAACACACATGCATCGTACAACTAGAATCAAAAATCCATTCATCTTGAGCAGAAGTAGAACTTTTGAAGATTATGAGAACATCTCCCAAATTAACCTACTCATTAACTGCTATTGCAGCTAATGGATCCCCAGATTTATCTTCACCATTCTTTCAGAGTGGACAATCCTTCTTGTAATGACCCTACTCTTGACATTTGAAGCACTGGACACTGTAAGACCCTAAACCCAAGTGTACAGGTGTACATAAACGTCGAGAATCAAACTGGGTTACATTGAAACTGGCAGACTGAGTCTGACCTTGTGCGCGCCGCGCAAGGTAAGGGGTGCGCGCCGCGCACAGCCCCTACAACAGAATTCTGCTTTTTTGATATTTTGAGTTAAATGAAGGGCATTTTGGTCTTTTCACTTATGGCCGGATGTGTAGCCATATTATCAGTTTGGGATCTAATTTTGGATCATATTTCAAATCCACAAACTCTCTCATTTCATTCTTAGAGAGAGAGATTTCTAGAGAGAGATTTGGTGATTTGGGAAGAAGGAGCTTGAATCGATCAAAAGCCCAACTGTTAAAGTTGTTCATCTCGCCCCTAGCTACGTTGTGGTAGTATTGGTAAGTTCTAACTCCGATTTTTCATAGTTTGATTAGTGTTCATAATTGGGGTTTTGAATTGTGTGTTCTTGAGTAAACCCATTAGTTGATAATTGGGTGATTGAGCTAATAAATGGTGTTGATAACCATTGTTGGTGGGTTTTGGGTTGGATGATGAAACCTCGAGTAAAATGAGTTGCTGGAACATAATCACTAGTCGATTGTGATTATGGGTGGTTCGGGTGAGATTTGACTTAGTCAAATTGGAGGTAAGTGCTAATGGGTCAAAATTGCACTTATGGTGTCTTGGGCATAAGCTAAAGTGTTTATCTTATTTGTTTGTGAATTACTTAGGTGATTTGTATTGGCGATTAGGAGCTCAAGCGGGATTGCTTTTCAAATAATCGAGGTGAGTGGAATATTTATACGTTTATGTATATAATTTGGTTGCTTGCGTGCGACGTGGTAAATGACATCCGTTAGGATCCACTTTTTGGGGACCACAATTGGGTTGGAAAATATAGTGAGTGATATCCGTATGGATAGCTCTTCGTTGGCTATATTTGGTTGCGATATGTGGTGAGTGATATCTGGAAGGAATAACTCTTTGTCGACCATGATTGGAGGTGAGGCATGTGACGAGTGATTAATGTTTGACCTATCGCTCTTCGTTGGTCACATGTGTGTGTTTGGTTATGTAGCGAGTGATTAATGGTTGACCTATCACTCTTCGTCAGCTACATGTGTGCATTTGGTTATGTGATGTCAAGACCCGTCCTAATCCATAAGGACGAATACATTACATATGATTAAATCGCGAGGTACTTGACCTCTATATGATACCTTTTACAAACATTGCATTCGTTTTTAAAAGACAAACTTTCATTACAGCGAAAGTTGATAGGCATGCATACCATTTCATAATATATCAAACTATAATTGACTTAATAATAATCTTGATGAACTCAACGACTCGAATGCAACGTCTTTTGAAATATGTCATGAATGACTCCAAGTAATATCTCTAAAATGAGCAAATGCACAGCGGAAGATTTCTTTAATACGTGAGAATAAACATGCTTTCAAGTGTCAACCAAAAGGTTGGTGAGTTCATTAGTTTATCATAAACGATCATTTTCATCATTTTAATAGACCACAAGATTTTCATTTCTCATAAATACACATCTCATATCAGGCATTTCGAAAACTGCATAGAGATAAAAATCATTCATATGGATTGAACACCTGGTAACCGACATTAACAAGATGCATATAGAATATCCCTATCATTCCGGGACACCCATCAGACATGATAATTTCGAAGTACTAAAGCATTCCAAATTCCAGAATGGGGGTTGTTAGTTCCCGTAGATCTACCTTTAGTATTCGCGTCAATTAGGGGCCAGTTCCCTAATTCTTAGGCTACCAAGCTAAAAGGGGCATATTCGATTTCGATCATTCAACCATAGAATGTAGTTTCGATTACTTGTGTCTATTTCGTAAAACAGTTATAAAAGTAGCGCATGTATTCTCAGTCCCAAAAATATATATATATTGCAAAAGCATTTAAAAAGGGAGCAAATGAAACTCACAATACTGTATTTTGTAGTAAAAATACATATGACGATATTGAACAATGTAGGGTTGGCCTCGGATTCACGAACCTATATCAAGTATATTTATTAATATTCATAGTTGTAATTGAACACACACACACACACACACACACACACACACACACACACACACACACACACACACACATATATATATATATATATATATATATATATATATATATATATATAAATGTATTAGTTATATCATTTTTATGTTAATATATATATATATATATATATATATATATATATATATATATATATATATATATATATATATATATATATATATATGTGTGTGTGTGTGTGTGTGTGTGTTTTATATGTTCAGTTTGTATATATATAAAAATATTAAATTTTGTTATGTTATATGTGTTAATTATATATATTTATGTATGTATTTAATTTGTTTATCAAAATAGTAGTTCTATTATACTAAGTTAATATTAGTAAAAATAAATAATAATAATAATAACATTAATAATATACATATGTTAATAATAACCCTATTAGTGATAATAACAATGATATTAATAATAGTAATTGTAACAATATTAATTTTATTGTTTATGGTAGTTATGATATTAATGATTTACTAATAATAATAATAATAACTTTGTTAAAAATGATAATATTAATAAAGATATTGTTAATAATGATACCTTTGTTTAATAATAATAATAATAATACTAAAAGTTACAAAAGTGATACTAGTACTAATATTAATGAGAAAAGTGATAACTTGTATTATATTCCATAATAATAATAATAACCCTAATCATAAGAATATTAATACATATATTAGTAACAATATCTATATTTCATAAATGATACAATTTATCAATAATCAACATATTAATAATACTTATAGAAATAATAATAATAATAATAATAACAATAATGATTATGATATTTTTAATAATCATGGTAACTATAATACTAACACTAATATTAATTATAATACTTATACATATAAATGTGATAATAATTATAATCATAATACTAACAAAAATAATAAAAATCATAATCGTAATAATAACAACAACAATAATAATAATAATAATAATAGTAATAATAAATAAAAGAAATAGGCTACCTTATCCAAGGAGGTTTAAAAAAATAAATGACCCAGCCTGGGCTCGAACCCGCGACCTCTCGCTCACCCAAAATCACACTTAACCGTTGTTCTGCTGCTTATATTTCGGTTTTATCTCGTATTCTAAAGTATATACCCCATTTTTCTGTTTCTCTTCTCCTCCTCCAAATATATTCGACCAGAATAAATCATAACCATAAAGCAATGTCTTTGTTTGGAATTTGTAAACAAAACAGACTCATACTCAATCAGTTTATGATTATTGTTTGATCTTAATTTATCAAGAAATGAAATGTCCCGTTCATATTGATTATAAACGTTCCATATTAATTGATTTCGTTGCGAGGTTTTGACCTCTATATGAGACGTTTTTCAAAGACTGCATTCGTTTTTAAAACAAACCATAACCTTTCTTTTATCGACAAGGTTAAAAAGTCACCACCTAGATTATCCAGAAATGATAATCTAAAACATCACACTTACACACTACCAATACATATTGGTTTACAATATTAATATGTTACAACAAAGTAAATCTCGAATGCAGTTTTAAACAATATTATACAAGCATGCTGACACCAAATCTTGTCCATATTTTAGCATGCAACAGCGGAAGCTCTTAATAATCACCTAAGAATAAACATGCTTTAAACGTCAACAAAAATGTTGGTGAGTTATAGGTTTAACCTATATATTTATCAAATCGTAATAATAGACCACAAGATTTCATATTTCAATATACATCCCATACATAGAGATAAAAATCATTCATATGGTGAACACCGGGTAACCGACCTTAACAAGATGCATATAGAATATCCCCTATCATTCCGGGACTCCCTTCGGACATGATGAATTCGAAGTACTAAAGTATCCGGTACTTTGGATGGGGCTCGTTGGGCCCAATAGATCTATCTTTAGGATTCGTGTCAATTAGGGTGTCTGTTCCTTAATTCTTAGATTACCAGACTAAAAAGGGGCATATTCGGTTTAATAATCCAACCATAGAATGTAGTTTCATTTACTTGTGTCTATTTGGTAAAACATTTATAAAACTGCATGTATTCTCATCCCAAAATATTAGATTTTTAAAAGAGGGACTATAACTCACTTTCACAGATTTTTACTTCGTCGGGAAGTAAGACTTAGCCACTGGTCGATTCACGAACCTATAACAAATATGTACATATATATTAAAGTATGATCAAAATATATTTACAACATTTTTAATATGTTTTGCTGTTTTAAGTTTATTAAGTCAGCTGTCCTCGTTAGTAACCTACAACTAGTTGTCCACATTTAGATGTACAGAAAATAAAGCAATATATATTATCTCGAATCAATCCACGACCTCGTGTATACAAGCCTCAAGATAGATCACAACTCAAAGTATATATAATATTTTGGAATCAACCTCAACCCTGTATAGCTAACTCCAACATTACTGCATATAGAGTGTCTATGGTTGTTCCGAAAAATATATATATATATATATATATATATATATATATATATATATATATATATATATATATATATATATATATATATATATATATATATATATATATATATATAGATGGATCGATATGATATGTCAAAATATTGTATTCGTGTCTATGGTATCCCAAGATTACATAATATATTAGAATACATGTATAATACAATATGAGTTAGCTAGGATATGATTAATATAGATTTATTACCAATTTTCACGTAGCTACAACAAGCAAAAATATCCAATCTTGTTTTACCCATAACTTGTTCGTTTTAAATCCGTTTTGAGTGATTCAAGTTGCTATGGTTTCATATTGAACTTAAGTTTTTGAATCTAAACAGAAAAATTATAAGTTTATAGTCAAAAATACAGATTACAAGTTGTTTTTTTAAAGATAGTCATTTCAGTCGAAAGAACGACGTCTAGTTGACCATTTTGGAAAACATACTTCCACTTGGAGTTTAACCATGATTTTTAGATATAGTTTCATGTTCATAAGAAAAATCATTTTCCCAGAAGAATAACTTTTAAATCAAAGTTTATCATAGTTTTTAATTAACTAACCCAAAACAGCCCGCGGTGTTACTACGACGGCGTAAATCCGGTTTTACAGTGTTTTTCGTGTTTTCAGGTTTTAAATCATTAAGTTAGAATATCATATAGATATAGAACATGTGTTTAGTTGATTTTAAAAGTCAAATTAGAAGGATTAACTTTTGTTTTCGAACAAGTTTAGAATTAACTAAACTATGTTCTAGTGATTACAAGTTTAAACCTTCGAGTAAGGTAGTTTTATATATATGAATCGAATGATGTTATGAACATCATTACTACCTTAGGTTTTGTGGATAAACCTACTGGAAATAAGAAAAATAGATCTAGCTTCAAAGGATCCTTGGATGGCTTGAAAGTTCTTGAAGTAGAATCATGACACGAAAACAAGTTCAAGTAAGATTATTACTCAAATTAAGATAGTTATAGAAATTAAATCAAAGCTTGAATATGAATATTACCTTAATTTAGAAAGATAACCTACTGTAAATAACAAAGGTTTCTTAATCTTAGATGATTGCTTGGAATGGATTAGGAAACTTGAAAGTGTTCTTGATGTGTTCTTGAGTAATTGTTTTTATGATGATTATAGGTAATAACCAAAGCTTGTATTTGATGATTTTTGCTGAAAAATAGTAACTTAGACGTTCATGGAAGAGTGTGTATGTTTTGAAAGAGAATTGAGAAGAAAATTGGAAGTGAAATGGAGTAGGTGGTGAGTGGTGAAGGTGAGTGGGGTTAAAAGGAGTTCTTGTTTTTGTTTCCTTGCTCATATGTCATGCTATTTGTCTAATTGTTGGTTCCACATGTTTGTTGACTATCTAGGGCTGCTAAGAGCTAAATTATTATGTGCATATACCAATATTATATACGTCTAGGAGCTGGGTATTGTACGAGTACGAATACAGTTGCATACGAGTATAATTGTTGATGAAAATGAATGAGAATGCAATTGTAAGCATTTTTATTAAGTAGATGTACTTTGATATGTGTCTTGAAGTCTTTAAAAAGTGTACTAATACATCTAAATACACTACATGTATATACATTTTAACCGAGTTATTAAGTCATCGTTAGTCGTTACATGTAAGTGTTGTTTTGAAACCTTTAAGTTAACGATCTCATTTAATGTTGTTAACCCATTGTTTATTATATCTAAAGAGATGTTAAATTATTACATTATCATGATATTATGATGTATGAGTATATCTTAATATGATATATATACATTAAAATGTCATTACAACGATAATCGTTACATATATGCCTCAATTCAAAATTCTTAAGTTAGTAGTCTTGTTTTACATATGTAGTTCATTGTTAACATAGTTAATGATATATATAATTATCATTTTATCATGTTAAATATAGTGCAACAATATCTTAATATGATACATATGTATTTAGTAAGACGTTGTAATAACGATAATCGTTATATATATCGTTTCGAGTTTCTTAACTTAGTAGTCTCATTTTTATGTATATAACTCATTGTTAATATACATATGGAGATACTTATCATAATCTCATATTAACTATATGTATATCCATATATATATATATATATATATATATATATATATATATATATATATATATATATATATATATATATATATATATATATATATATATATATATATATATATATATATATATATATATATATATATATATATATATATATATATATATATATATATATATATATTATCATGTCATTTTTACAAGTTTTAACTTTCGTGAATCGCCGGTCAACTTGGGTGGTCAATTGTCTACCTGAAACTCATTTCAAATAATCAAGTCTTAATAAGTTTGATTACTTAACATGTTGGAAACATTTAATCACGCAAATATAGTTTTCAATTAATATATAATCATGGAAAAGTTCGGGTCACTACAGTATCTACCCGTTAAATAAATTTCGTCCCGAAATTTTAAGCTGTTGAAGGTGTTGACGCATCTTCTGGAAATAGGTGCGGGTATTTCTTCTTCATCTGATCTTTTCGTTCCCAGGTGAACTCAGGTCCTCTACGAGCATGTAAAAACCCAAACCAATAACCAACTGAATACGCGAAACAAAATTTTTTTTATTTTTTTTATCAGTAGAGTGCGCCACGCGCACCCCTTGGGGTGCGCGGCGCGCACAGGCCCACATTCAGTTCTGTCCGGTTTTGTAAATTTTTAATTAAAGATCTCCCACTTCCCCACATATTTAGACGAAACGCTTTTCACAACATGTTATAATGGTTAAAACTCACACGATTCAATAATAAAATGAGTTTTACAAAACGGGGCCCACATCGGCCGTTTTACGAGTTTCATACAAAAGTTCGAGTTTCGACCACACTAGTTTAAATTCCAAACGACACTAAGAGCATGGTGTTTGGGGTTAAACTACCCAAATCTCGGTCAAACTCCAAAAGCTATCACATCCAAAAGCGTCCCCTATCAAACAACAAGCGAAAAATCTCTAATCCAACCGTACGCCCTTACCCTTATCAACGCCCGAGCCTATAAAAAGATAAACAACGAGAGGGTAAGCAAAGCTTAGTGAATGCAATAATTATACATATACATATATAACTTACTTACTTGCAAACACTTACAACATATCCGCATACATACTAGCAACATAATTAGCATACCTTTATAATGTATAACGCTAAATCCTCGATAACATAAGCTAGTATAACAATATCATATAATGCAACAACACAATACGTTACAACACAATACATAAGCATTGATGTTCACAACATCCATTAGTATTCGAATCCCAAGGGTAGCTCAACGAATGGTATCGTCAACATCGAACTTAAATCCCATTCGTCCCAATAAATGTGGTATCGTCAACATCGAACTTAAACCCACATATGAGGTATCGTCAACATCGAACTTAAAACCCTCATCGAATTTCACTACAATAGCGGTATGGCTTTGTCAACATCGAACTTTAAATCCATACATGAGGTATCATCAACATCGAACTTAAACCCTGATCAAAACATACCAACAATATACTCTAGGATATGGTATCGTCAACATCGAACTTTAACCCATACCCCACAAGAAAATAAATCATATACATACATATATAATTATTCAACTCACCTCAACGATTTGGTGATGATTTTATACTTCCGAATGCTTCAAAGCCGAGTACCTAATACAATAAGTACTCAATCAACAAACAAACTTGTTGGGCTAAACACCAACAATTCACTCATGTGCATTTAATGACTTAAATGCATTAAATGCCCCATTTTCACCAAAACCGCCCCTTAAGGGTTAAGACCATCGTCAATCACTTAAAAGCTAGTGATTAAGGTCTATCAACACTAACTGTAACACAATTAGGGTAATTCATACCCATAATCCCCAACTAGGTCAATCATTAACCCCTTTGACTCATTTAAAATCAACACACCCATTTCGGGTCATCCACTAACCCAACTAACACCCATTTACCAATTAGCTAGGTGTGCTAGTAATTAACTAACCAATTAGGACTCATAAAACTCAATTAACACTTTAAAACCCTAGGTTAGTTACCATTGAGTCTTCATGACTCCATCTTACCCAAGAACAACCAAAATCAACAAATACGTTTTTTATGTTCTTCGTTTACCCAAACCCTAACCCTACACAAAATAAAAGTAAGGAAAATAAGATTAGAGCTTACCACTACAACCCCAACGTAGCTAGTGAGTAGATGAACGACTTTAATACCCGCACTTTGGCCCGAGAATAACTTCTTCCTCTTGGATTTAAGCTTTCTCACTCAAGAAATCACACTCTCTCTCTAAAATTAAAGTGAAGAAGATAAGGTTGTTGAAAATGGAGTGAATAATACCCCAAGATCTGACCTACTGGCCTCCAACTCGTCCACAAGTGAAATTACCAAAATGCCCATCAAAATATCTGAATAAAACAAACAGAACCCGGCTACAGTGAGGAGAGCGCCAGGCGCACCCCTAAGTGTACGCTGAGCGCACCTTGCTTAGTTCGCCCTCTGACCTCTGTTTTAATATACAAGGTCACCCACACTTCATGTACCATAATTACACTGCTGTACAATTATTATTAGGGTCTTACAACTCTCCCCCACTTGAATCGGAGCACGTCCTCGCGATCCAAGCCGCATGACAAGAGGGAAGATACACTAACACAAACTCTTCGGGCTCCCAAGTAAATTTGGAACCTTTACTACGACGCCATTGAACTTTAAAAGTTCTCACTTCTTTATTTCTCAACCTTTTGACCTTCTCATCGAGTATGGCAATCGGCTCCTCAATATATTCTAACTTATTGTTTAGCTCAATCTCGTCTAACGGTACCTAATATGAATCATCCGTAAGATACTTGCGGAGATGGGAGACATGAAATGTATTATGGATCCCCGCAAGCTCTTCGGGTAATTCCAACCGATACGCGACTTCACCAACACGAGCTAAAACCTTAAATGGCCCAATAAACCGAGGAGCTAACTTTCCCTGTTTTTGAAACCGAATAACACCTTTCCATGGCGAAACCTTAAGCATCACCATGTCACCTTCTTGAAATTTGATCATTCGTCTACGCTTGTCGGCATACGACTTTTGTCTATCTTGAGCCTTTTTCAAATGATCCCGAATCATATCAATCTTGCTATTCGTTTCTAAGACCAAATCGGTACTCCCGATTTCTTTTTGACCAATCTCACCCCAACAAATTGGAGTTCGACACCTTCGCCCATAAAGCATCTCATAAGGTGGCATCCCGATACTAGTATGATAACTATTATTGTACGAGAATTCCACCAAAGGTAAGTGCTCATCCCAACTACCACCGAAATCAATAATACACGCCCGTAACATATCCTCCAAAGTTTGATTCGTACGTTCGGTTTGACCATCCGTTTGAGGATGATACGCCGTGCTCAATTTCAATTGTGTACCCATATCTTCGTGAAACTTTTCCCAAAACCGAGATGTGAAACGGGTATCTCGATCCGAAATAATAGATATAGGAACCCCATGTCGAGCGACTACCTCTTTGATAAACAATTTAGCCAAAGTCTCCGATGATACCGCTTCCCGAATGGGAAGAAACAAGGCACTTTTCGTCAATCGATCAACTATCACCCAAATCGAATCAAATTGGGTTCTCGCCGTTTTAAGTAACTTTATGTACTCCCATTTCCATTTCGGGATTTCCAAAGGTTGTAACTTACCATACGGCTTTTGGTGCTCGGCCTTAACTTGCAAACACGTGACGCATTGCTCAACATACCTCGCAACATCACGTTTCATGCCCGGCCACCAATAATCTTTTCTTAAATTTAGATACATTTTCATTGCGCCCGGATGAATGGAATACTTTGACTTATGTGCTTCATCAAGTAGAACTTGTCGATAATCACCCATCTTAGGCACCCACACTCTTCCTTGAAAAGACAACAAACCATGCGAGCCCATAGTAATGAACTCCGATTGCCCCATGATTCGTTCCGCATGCTTGTTGTGAACGTAAGCCTCTATTTGAATCACACCAAGTTTTTCAAGAAAATCGTTACTAATAATCATACGTAACAATCCCAATCGTAACGTCGAGTGATGACTCTTTCGACTTAACGCATCCGCGACCACATTCGCCTTGCCCGGATGATAAAGTATTTCACAATCATAATCTTTCACCACATCCATCCACCTATGTTGGCGATAATTTAAATCTCATTGATTGAAGAGGTGTTTCAAACTCTTATGATCCGAATAAATCGTACTCTTAACACCATACAAGTAATGGCGCCAAATTTTCAACGCATGCACAACCGCCGCCAACTCAAGATCATGAGTCGGATATCTCATTTCGTGTTCCTTTAGTTGTCGAGAGGCATAAGCGATGACTTTACCTCTTTGCATCAGAACACACCCGAGCCCATTTAACGAAACATCACAATAAACCGTCATGTCTTTCACACCTTCCGACAATACTAACACCGGAGCTTAACATAACTTCTCTTTTAACAATTGAAAAGCAATTTCTTGCTCGTTCTCCCAATTAAATCTTGCGTTCTTTCTTGTCAATTTCGTCAATGGAGAAGCGATCTTAGAAAAGTCTTGGATAAACCGACGATAATAAACGGCCAATCCGAGAAAACTTCGGATTTTCGTAGGTGTAGTCGGTTGCCCCCAACTCTTTACCATCTCTATCTTCCCCGGATCTACTTGAATACCGTCCTTGTTCACGATGTGGCCAAGGAATTGAACCTCCTTTAGCCAAAATTCACATTTGGAGAACTTAGCATACAACTTCTCCTTTCGTAACGTCTTCAGCACTTCACGCAAATGACGTTCATGTTCGTTCATACTTTTCGAGTAGACTAATATATCGTCAATGTACACAATTACCGACTTGTCCAACATAGGTTGGCACACTCGGTTCATAAGATCCATGAATGCCACCGGTGCATTCGTAAGACCAAAAGGCATTACCACAAACTCAAAATGCCCATAACGCTTTCGAAAAGCCGTTTTCTCGATATCTTCCTCACGGACCCGCATTTGGTGATAGCCGGACCGTAGGTCGATTTTGGAGAAATACGTTGCACCTTGGAGTTGGTCAAACAAATCGTCGATCCTAGGCAAAGGATAACGATTCTTGATCGTCACTTTGTTCAACTCCCGATAATCGATGCACATCCGCATGCTATCATCTTTCTTCTTTACGAATAAAACCGGAGCGCCCCATGGCAAAGCACTCGGTCGAATAAAACCCTTCTCAAGCAACTCTTGGGTTTGATTTAACAACTCTTGCATTTCCGTTGGCGCTAAACGATAAGGAGTTTTAGCAATGGGAGTAGCTCCCGGAACCAACTCAATGCGAAATTCAACTTGTCTTTCCGCCGGAACACCCGGTAACTCATTCGAAAAAACGTCTTCAAACTCATTTACCACCGGAATTTCACGAATGGAGGGTGGCTCATCTCGAGTATCAACAACATGGGCTAGAAAATCCATGCCACCACTAACAAGGAAACGACGTGCCCGTGCAAAAGTGCATATCGGCACCAGTCTTCTTCGTTTATCACCGTAAATAATTAACTCTCCCCCACTTGGGGTTTTTACCCGAATAAACTTATCATGGCATGCAATATCGGCTCTTTTATGATCGAGCCAATCCATACCAATGACTATATAAAAATCACCCAAAGTCATCGGAATGAGATCGATTTTAAAATTTTCGGCACCAAACACAACATTACAATTTTTACACACATAAACCACTAGCACCGTCTTGCCATCTGCTATTTCAACTTCTACCGGATGACTTAACTTAACTAGTGGTTTATTTAACTTAGGCGAGAATCTTGGAGAAACAAACGATAAATTGGCCCCACTATCAAATAGGATTCGTGCCGGATTAGAGTTAACCATGAAAGTACCTGAAATGACTTCGTTGGATTGCTTGGCCTCCTCATTCGTCATCAAATAGTTACTACCCCTAGCCGTGCCCGCCGCTTTCTCCAACCGTTTAACATGATCGTTGTTCAAGTCGGGGCACTCCGACCTTCGGTGTCCTTCTTTGTTGCAATTAAAACAAGTGAGCTTGTTTGTTGAAGGAGGCTTTGTACAATCCCGAGCCAAATGACCTCGTACCCCACAATTGTAGCAAGTAGGAATAAAGTTCCCGAAACCTGCCTTCTTCACACTATTTACACTTTCGGAACCCTTCTTGTTCTTGTTCTTCTTATTGGAAAAGTTAGAATGACTAGACCCTTCAAACTTTCTTTTAGAAAAAGTGAAATCGCTTTTTCTTGGAACCTCCAGCTCAAAACCCCGAGCCAATTCAAATAACTCTTCAAAGACTTAGCCGCTCCTCAACTAATCTTACCCTTATACTCATCATTCATGGTACGGTAAAAATCCTTCATTAGCTTGTGATCATCACCAACATATTCCGGGCAAAAACGAGTCTTTGCCAAGAAGGTAGACTTGAGAGTAACCAAGTCCATTGAACCTTGTTGCAAATTGTGCAACTCGTCTCGGATTCTATCAAGATCGGAAGAAGTTCGGTATTCTTGGAAAAATTCCTTCTTAAACTCCTCCCATGTCAAGCTCATGCATTGCTCTTCGCCATATAATTTGATTTTATCATCCCACCACAACTTGCCCTCTTCGCGCAACACGCTAGACCCATACCTCGTCTTCTTCTCGGGAGGACATTCCGCGGTACGGAACGCTCCCTCGATATCGGAAATCCAACAAGTGCTTTTCAATGGATCCCTCACTCCATTAAACATCGGAGGTTGAGTATCCTTGAAATTTTTGTAGTGGAAGTCCCGCCTTCCACCCCCACCATTACCTTCACCCCCTTCGCCTCGAGGATAAATGTTTCTAGCTTCCAAAGCCTCCTCTATTATGGCTTTCATTCGTTCATTTATCATTTCGATCACTTATCCATCAACCGACTCTTGGAAAACCTTTCTGAAAGGACCCGTTCATATACATTATAAACGAGTCACAATAGTTGATTACATCGCGAGGTATTTGACCTCTATATGATACATTTTACAAACATTGCATTCGTTTTTAAAATACAAACTTTCTTTACAACGAAAGTTGACGGCATGCACACCATTTCATAATACATCCAACTATAATTGGCTTAATAATAATCTTGATGAACTCAATGACTCGAATGCAACGTCTTTCAAAATATTCCATGAATGACTCCAAGTAATATCCTTAAAATGAGCTAATGCACAGCAAAAGATTTCTTTAATACCTGAGAATAAACATGCTTTAAAGTGTCAACCAAAAGGTTGGTGAGTTCATAGGTTTATCATAACAATCATTTCAATATATTAATAGACCACAAGATTTCTGTTTATAAATATATGTACACTCGCAAGTGTATAAAAGTATTCTATAAGCTGTAGGCACCCGGTAACAAGCATTAACATTCATGTTTTACCCTCTGAAGTACACCAGATCAGGTGTGTTTAAAATAACCTCGAAGTACTAAAGCATCCCATAGTCAGGATGGGGTTTGTCAGGCCCAATAGATCTATCTTTAGGATTCGCGCCTACCGTACATAGACAAGTAGTTTAATGTTACCAAGCTAAGGGTATATTTCTGATTTAAACCCACGTAGAATTAGTTTTAGTACTTGTGCCTATTTCGTAAAACATTTATAAAAATAGCGCATGTATTCTCAGTCCCAAAAATATATATAAAAGGGAGCAAATGAAACTCACAATACTGTATTTCGTAGTAAAAATACATATAACGTCATTTAACAAGTGCAAGGTTGGCCTCGGATTCACGAACGTATCAATATTGAGATTCAATATTGCAGGAAAGTACGTAGATGCAACGGAGATGATAAACACTAGATTGACCTCACGAGCATACCCATGAACCATACCCATCACCTCCATAGCTATAACCCATAATTTCCCTAGCTTCGAGTCATTCAAAAAAACTATTTTGAAATCACTCGGACATCACTCCGTCGTAATATTTTATGTATACTAATAATATCTTGAAATAATACAGAGCAAATATATATATTTATATATATAAATCAATTGAGAGAGTTTAGAGAAATATATTTTCAAGTTTCTATGAAATAATGAAACCTACTGAATTCTATTTATAATAGATTTTTGAATTATTAAAGTGAATTATTAAAGTATGAATATTAAAGTGAATTATTAAAGTATGAATTATTAAAGTGAATTATTAAAGTATGAATTATTAAAGTGAATTATTAAAGTATGAATTATTAAAGTGAATTATTAAAGTATGAATTATTGAAGTTAAAGTAAAGTAAAGTAAAGTAATGGTAAAGTTAAAGTATAGTAAAAGTATAAAAACTATGTATGTATAATATGCGTATAAATATATATATAATATTAATTTAAATTGTTATATATATTTAATGAAATAAAATATAAATATCGTTATATTTATTATACTGGTTAAGTAATGAGTTGTCAAAAGTGATTCTAGATATTTATAAAAATTATATACGTTTTAAAAATAAAGTTCTTTTTAAACTGAAAACGTCTTTGTACGTTTAAAAATAGATTAATAGAATATTATGGAAACCAATTCTCCACTAACTTTTGTAAATGACACTTTTTGTTTTTATTTATAAATAGCTTTACAAATTATTCTGAATATCGTTAAGTGGAATAGATTTTCTCAAATCATAGTAGATCTCTCAACAGAGGCTTGTAATCATAATTCAATGTTTATGATAATTCAATCATTTAATATATTTTTTTTAATTTCGTCAAAAATCATATTGAAAAAAATACGTTCGTGTAAAGTATTATACGTTTAATACTTTATTAATATTCTCAAGTTATAATATATATATATATATATATATATATATATATATATATATATATATATATATATATATATATATATATATATATATATATATATATATATATATATATATATATATACATATCTATTTATATATAACGGTTCGTGAATCGTCGGAATTAGTTCGAGGTTATAATGAATGTATGAACACAGTTTAAAATTCTTGAGATTTAACTTAACAAACTTTGCTTATCGTGTCGAAATAATATAAAGATTAAAGTTTGGTCAGAAATTTCCGGGTCGTCACAGTACCTACCCGTTAAAGAAATTCCGTCCCCGAAATTTGATAGAGGTCGTCATGACTAACAATGAGAATGTTATTATAACGATTATAGAGTTTTATCATGTTCAAGAAGAATGGATAAAATAATTTGATTACTCGAAGCGTGTTAGTGAAGTTATCGTAAATGAATGAAATAAGATAATAGTGATTCGTCGTATCTTTTGACGTCATCACGATTGATCTTCGAAAAGAAAATCTTTGTAATCTATATTGGATTTGATTATTGGGCAATTAAGGAAATTATGATCCTCTTCGAATTAATGCGATAATCCATGTTGATTTCTCTGTCGGATCTCATTTGTTTTCTTACAACTCACACCTTCTCAACTCATATTTTAAAGTATTTGTCAATATGCTTCATCCAGTGCTGATTCTTGATATACTCCTCACTTTCATATCTGTCGCTCTTCTTTTTCATCTGCCTCCGGAAGAATCTATTTACTTCTACTATACTCTTGGTTTTATAGTGTTTTTAGTTCTCCCGTGTCTTTATATTGCTATATGCATTGATATATACGGTTTGTGATTTCTGGGTTGTTGTTGGGTTTTATATCTTCCCTTATATTTCAAAGTCCTTGCTTCTTCTATAATCATTGTCATCTACAGTTAATGCTCTCTTTTATTTGCTATGATTTATACTCCCATTTCTAGTTCGGAGCTTTATCCTTTCGTTTCTTCTTCTTGCGATTAAGCACCGCTTGTAATGGTCCAGAATTCGCAGATATAAATTTCGGAATGAACATTGTTAATGTTCTAGGAAGGAAATTGTAATAGCACGATCTTGACTTGTCAAATTACCAGAATACCTCGGAAATGACCGAATCATCAAGAAATATTTTCTTGATATTTAGAGATCAAAGAGAATACAAGAGTCGTGTAACATAGCACATGATGATGTTATGATCTGTGAATCATAATGTTCCATTTAGAAACTCAGCATGAATTACTGTAATATAATCACGTTGATCAAGTGTCATTATATTATACTAACTCATGCTTCAGCTCCCAACACTTCTTCAAGAATATTCCTATTTTAAACTCGAATGTTTTAGAATTTAGAAACTAAAATAGTTTCTTTTATGATATAATCCAGATAGTGCGAAGAGGTAAATGATTTCAGATAAGAATAATTATAAAAATATCTTCAGAAGTATGGATGATATTTATAATGAAAGATACAATGATATATTAGAATGTCTAATATCAGAGGATGATGAAGGATATTGTCCGCAGGGGTTTAGAGTCAGGAGCAAGGTATTCGTTAATGACTTCAGTAAGTACTGAATCATTTGGATTCTTTGAAGGCAGGTTCAGCCTTTGTGATTTGTCCACAGCCTCCTTCATACTTTGCTCAATCCGTTTTCCAATTCCAAAGCTTCTCTTTTTCTGAGCTTTGCCAATATACTATCCTTTATCATCCAACTTTTTACTGTTAAGGTCATTTACAGTTTTTGCTGCTTCATCAGCATTTTTCAAAATTTCGAGAACTGGTTCGCAGTTTAGGGTGTTTTTCAGAAATTTCTCATTCAAAGAATGTAAGTCTTGGAGGTAGACGTTGTGTGTATATGTAATTGTTGATGTAGACATGCTGTGAGGTTTCAAAATACTGATTGCTGATTCTCAACAATTGGTATGGAAATTCTTGTTATAAGGTACGAATGAGTATATGATAGGGTTTCAATAATTATAATGATTTTTTTTTGGAAAGTCAAAGATCAGTGAAGTTGTTTGTAAGTTTATTGCTAATGTGGTGAATATAAACGATTCCTCGGTAACGTTGGCGAAAGGGCAACGTATCTATCAAGGTTATAATAAGACTGTTTTGATTGAGAAGTCGAAGTTGACTTGCTGGAGCTGTGACAAAACTGTCTATTTTGAAACAGAATTGAAAAGTTATTTTAGCTAGTAAATGCCAAAGGGTCTAACACGCATACGTATCAAACTATGACTTGGGTTTTGAGAGTTTTTCAGGTGTATAACTGTGGGTAACATGTGGTTGGATCATCATCTCGATTGTTCCTTAGTTGAAGTGTCTTCAGGAATTTCGAAGGGTTTGAGCACATATTGTAATCGTTAATACATATGATGTTCTAACACAGTTTTGAAGTCAAAGTATAGCTTTGAAAGATATAGGAATCTAAGAGTGAATACTGGTTATATTTCGAATTGAATTATGCGATTTCAAAATCAGAATATGTAATTGAATTTGAATGAGTATGATTGTTTTGATTTATATGAAAGAATGGATTTTGTTGTGAAAGTAGGGAGTATAGTTGATGATTGCTGAATCAGTTTCAAAAAATGTAATCTATTAATTGTGAATTTATATATCTCTCGGGTATTACCTACCGGTTAAAAAAAAATTTCACAATTAATATTTTGTACAAAAGAAGTTTATTACAGTCTTTATGAAAATATACGTGTATATTTTCTTTAGATGTAATATAGATTTAATGATTTAATATTAAATTAAACTCATTTGTTTTATGGTTGGAACTAGAATTGAGTAATCCCTAAAACTTTACAAATTGCATAATTATTTCTTTAATAATATTGAAATTATGAATAATTACTTTGTTATTTGTTGGTTTTCGTGAAATTCTTGTGAACTTCGCAAGGTACGAATGATGTTATTTGAAAAGTTTCGAGTATATCGATGATGAAAGTGTAAAATCAAACATATATTCGAATAATACACTTGATTTATTATGATTTGGATTTTTATTGAATTGAGACAGAGATTGAAATTAACGATGGTTAAGTTGCGGACGAAGGACGTACATCATTGCATATTTGTAATATGAATTAACTGAGTAGTTAAGATTCACACATAATAGCTTAGTACGGGAAGATTTATTATGGTTTAAAAATTTATGCATATAAAATATACATATAAATCTTTCGATTGGAAATGAGTTAATACTTCATAACTCGTTGATACAATATATTTGTTGTTGATTCGTAATGATGTCCACAATGATTCTTGAACTGACAGAGTTTGTGATGTTACAGTTGCTATTGATTCTGACGATACTGACGGCACTGACTGTGTTGATGATGCTACGGTCCTGTTGATGCTATTGGTAAAATAATTCTAGCTTGTAAATCGTACACCATTTTCGATTTACGGTCAGAATTAAATAATCTCTAAGATTTTGGAGATTATATAACTGCCGCAGAGATATCTCTTCAATGAAGTTTATGAATTAATACTTCATCGTTTGTTGTTGTTGATATTCCTGGATATTTACAGGGCGTATGACGTTGATGTTTGAGATACAGATTGTGATGTTGCGGTGTGGGATGTGGATGTTGTTGTTGGTGGTGGTGATGGTACTGTTGGTGTTGCTGATGGTGGTACTGTTTATGCTACTGGTGCTGCTGCTGGTGTTTGCAACCTTTGCACCATATTCTCCAAAGCCACTACCCGAGCACGAAGCTCGTTGACTTCTTCTATTACACCGGGGTGATTGTCGGTTCGGACGAGCGGATAAATAAAATCTAGAATTTGGTGTAGTATGTAATCGTGACGAGATACTCTAGAAATAAGAGAGAAAATGGTGTTTCGGATAGGTTCGCCGGTAAGTGCTTCAGGTTCTTCGCCAAGAGGGCAATGTGGTGGATGGAAGGGATCACCTTCTTCTTGTCTCGAATGATTAAGGAGGCTACGAACCCATCCCCAATTCATCCAGAATAGATGATGACTAATTGGTTGATCCATTTCGGTCACACTGCTTTCGGAACTTGAGTGGGATTCCATTTCAGAATCCGAGGGACTTGAACTAATGACGAATTCCATTTCGTACGATTGAATAAAGAATTTTTCGATGTGAAATGATTTTCCGGCTATCGGGTGGTATTCTAATTATATAGAGCAAAAGGTTTCGTAGATTACGGAGGAATTTATGGAATATGTCAGGCAAAGTTTACAGTAACAGATACGCTAAGATATGAATTAGCAGATACGCTAAGATATGAATTTTGTCTATACACTATTCATGCAATCAATGCAATAAGATGTGTCTAGACTAAGAATGATAAGCAGGTAATTTTCGACAAAAATGATGAGCAAAACTTTTGACATGCAGACACGGTCGAAGTCCAGACTCACTAGTGCATCCTAACGACTATCAGTTAGACACACTAATGCAGACCTGGTTCGCTAAGACCACCGCTCTGATACCAACTGAAAGGACCCGTTCATATACATTATAAACGATTCACAATAGTTGATTACATCGTGAGGTATTTGACCTCTATATGATACATTTTACAAACATTGCATTCGTTTTTAAAAGACAAACTTTCTTTACAACGAAAGTTGACGGCATGCACACCATTTCATAATACATCCAACTATAATTGGCTTAATAATAATCTTGATGAACTCAATGACTCGAATGCAACGTCTTTCAAAATATGCCATGAATGACTCCAAGTAATATCCTTAAAATGAGCTAATGCACAGCGGAAGATTTCTTTAATACCTGAGAATAAACATGCTTTAAAGTGTCAACCAAAAGGTTGGTGAGTTCATAGGTTTATCATAACAATCATTTCAATATATTAATAAACCACAAGATTTCTGTTTATAAATATATGTACACTCGCAAGTGTATAAAAGTATTCTATAAGCTGTAGGCACCCGGTAACAAGCATTAACATTCATGTTTTACCCTCTGAAGTACACCAGCTCAGGTGTGTTTAAAATAACCTCGAAGTACTAAAGCATCCCATAGACAGGATGGGGTTTGTCAGACCCAATAGATCTATCTTTAGGATTCGCGCCTACCGTACATAGACAAGTAGTTTAATGTTACCAAGCTAAGGGTATATTTCTGATTTAAACCCACGTAGAATTAGTTTTAGTACTTGTGCCTATTTCATAAAACATTTATAAAAATAGCGCATGTATTCTCAGTCCCAAAAATATATATAAAAGGGAGCAAATGAAACTCACAATACTGTATTTCGTAGTAAAAATACATATAACGTCATTTAACAAGTGCAAGGTTGGCCTCGGATTCACGAACGTATCAATATTGAGATTCAATATTGCAGGAAAGTACGTAGATGCAACGGAGATGATAAACACTAGATTGACCTTACGAGCATACCCATAAACCATACCCATCACCTCCATAGCTATAACCCATAATTTCCCTAGCTTCGACTCATTCAAAAAAACTATTTTGAAATCACTCGGACAGCACTCCATCGTAATATTTTATGTATACTAATAATATCTTGAAATAATACAGAGCAAATATATATATTTATATATATAAATCGATTGAGAGAGTTTAGAGAAATATATTTTCAAGTTTCTATGAAATAATGAAACCTACTGAGTTCTATTTATAATAAATTTTTGAATTATTAAAGTGAATTATTAAAGTATGCATATTAAAGTGAATTATTAAAGTATGAATTATTAAAGTGAATTATTAAAGTATGAATTATTAAAGTGAATTATTAAAGTATGAATTATTAAAGTGAATTATTAAAGTATGAATTATTAAAGTGAATTATTAAAGTTAAAGTAAAGTAAAGTAAAGTAATGGTAAAGTTAAAGTATAGTAAAAGTATAAAAACTATGTATGTATAATACGCGTATAAATATATATAATATTAATTTAAATCGTTATATATATTTAATGAAATAAAATATAAATATCGTTATATTTATTATACTGGTTAAGTAATGAGTTGTCAAAAGTGATTCTAGATATTTATAAAAGTTATATACGTTTTAATAATAAAGTTCTTTTTAAACTGAAAACGTCTTTGTAGGTTTGAAAATAGATTAATAGAATATTATGGAAACCAATTCTCCACTAACTTTTGTCTAACTTTTGTAAATGACACTTTTTGTTTTTATTTATAAATAGCTTTACAAATTATTCTGAATATCGTTAAGAGGAATAGATTTTCTCAAATCATAGTGGATCTCTCAACAGAGACTTGTAATCATAATTCAATATTTCTGATAATTCAATCATTTAATATATTTTTTTTAATTTCGTCAAAAATCATATTGAAAAAAATACATTCGTGTAAAGTATTATACGTTTAATACTTTATTAATATTCTCAAGTTATAATATATATATATATATATATATATATATATATATATATATATATATATATATATATATATATATATATATATATATATATATATATATATATATATATATATATATATATATATATATATATATACATATACATATCTATTTATATATAACGGTTCGTGAATCGTCGGAATTAGGTCGAGGTTATAATGAATGTATGAACACAGTTTAAAATTCTTGAGATTTAACTTAACAAACTTTGCTTATCGTGTCGGAATAATATAAAGATTAAAGTTTAAATTTGGTCGGAAATTTCCGGGTCGTCACACTTTCGAACATCGTCAAGAAAGTCCTTTTTTAGCCTTTTAAAGATGGCCTCGACCTTGACCGTGAGTTCGACGTCCTCACTCGTACTTCCGTCATTGGTGTCGTGTCCATTTCTCATCTTCATTCTATAAAACGAAGTAAGTTAAGCACAAAACGAAAGGACTTAACACATATGTATATACATCTACACCACACTACCCCATCTTGCTCAACAATCATCGTACATCGCTTGTTTGACACGATTTGAACCCGTAACAATGGTAGCTAATCATTGTTACACGAGCACGTCGCATTAATTTGCTAGTATAACGCCTATCTCGCTTGATGATCGCTAAAACAACACAAAAAAATTAGTGCAAGGTTAATTCACATAAACCTAAGCACTAATCAATTCCCGGTCCGACCCGTCTCCTACAAGTCCCGCATAAAGTGCGTACACAAATAAGTCTAAGTCTAGGCACCTATCTCAAGTCGCCTAAATCCCTTAGACCATGCTCTGATACCACTTGTAACAACCCAAACCAATAACCAACTGAATACGCGAAACAAATTTTTTTTTTTTATCAGTAGAGTGCGCCACGCGCACCCCTTGGGGTGCGCGGCGCGCACAGGCCCACATTCAGTTCTGTCCGGTTTTGTAAATTTTCAATTAAAGATCTCCCCCTTCCCGACATATTTAGACAAAACGCTTTTCACAACATGTTATAATGGTTAAAACTCACACGATTCAATAATAAAATGAGTTTTACAAAACGAGGCCCACATCCTCCATTTTACGAGTTTCATACAAAAGTTCGAGTTTTGACCACACTAGTTTAAATTCCAAACGACACTAAGAGCATGGTGTTTGGGGTTAAACTACCCAAATCTCGGTCAAACTCCAAAAGCTATCACATCCAAAAGCGTCCCCTATCAAACAACAAGCGGAAAATCTCTAATCCAACCGTACGCCCTTACCCTTATCAACGCCCGAGCCTATAAAAAGATAAACAACGAGAGGGTAAGCAAAGCTTAGTGAATGCAATAATTATACATATACATATATAACTTACTTACTTGCAAACACTTACAACATATCCGCATACATACTAGCAACATAATTAGCATACCTTTATAATGTATAACGCTAAATCCTCGATAACATAAGCTAGTATAACAATATCGTATAATGCAACAACACAATACGTTACAACACAATACATAAGCATTGATGTTCACAACATCCATTAGTATTCGAATCCTAAGGCTAGCTCAACGAATGGTATCGTCAACATCGAACTTAAATCCCATTCGTCCCAATAAATGTGGTATCGTCAACATCGAACTTAAACCCACATATGAGGTATCGTCAACATCGAACTTAAAACCCTCATCGTATTTCACTACAATAACGGTATGGCTTCGTCAACATCGAACTTTAAATCCATACATGAGGTATCATCAACATCGAACTTAAACCCTCATCAAAATGTACCAACAATATACTCTAGGATATGGTATCGTCAACATGGAACTTTAACCCATACCCCACAAGATAATAAATCATATACATACATATATAATTATTTCCACTCACCTCAACGATTTGGTGATGATTTTATACTTCCGAATGCTTCAAAGCTGAGTACCTAATACAATAAGTACTCAATCAACAAACAAACTTGTTGGGCTAAACACCAACAATTCACTCAAGTGCATTTAATGACTTAAATGCATTAAATGCCCCATTTTCACCAAAACCGCCCCTTAAGGGTTAAGACCATCGTCAATCACTTAAAAGCTAGTGATTAAGGTCTATCAACACTAACTATAACACAATTAGGGTAATTCATACCCATAATCCCCAACTAGGTCAATCATTAACCCCTTTGACTCATTTAAAATCAACACACCCATTTCGGGTCATCCACTAACCCAACTAACACCCATTTACCAATTAGCTAGGTGTGCTAGTAATTAACTAACCAATTAGGACTCATAAACCTCAATTAATACTTTGAAACCCTAGGTTAGTTACCATTGAGTCTTCATGACTCCATCTTACCCAAGAACACCTAAAATCAACAAATACGGGTTTTATGTACTTCGTTTACCCAAACCCTAACCCTACACAAAATCAAAGTAAGGAAAACAAGATTAGAGCTTACCACTACAACCCCAACGTAGCTAGTGAGTAGATGAACGACTTCTTCCTCTTGGATTTAAGCTTTCTCACTCAAGAAATCACACTCTCTCTCCAAAATTAAAGTGAAGAAGATAAGGTTGTTGAAAATGGAGTGAATGATACCCCAAGATCTGACCTACTGGCCTCCAACTCGTCCACAAGTGAAATTACCAAAATGCCCATCAAAATATCTGAATAAAATAAATAGAACCCGGCTACAGTGAGGAGTGCGCCAGGCGCACCCCTAAGTGTGCGCTGAGCGCACCCTGCTCAGTTCGCCCTCTGACCTTTGTTTTAATATACAAGGTCACCCACACTTCATGTACCATAATTACACTGCTGTACAATTATTATTAGGGTCTTACAGAGCATTCCATCGAACCTTAACAATTGGTATCTTGTTTTGCTTAAGTCTTTTAATCTCACGATCCATTATTTCGACGGGTTCTTCGATGAATTCAAGTTTTTCGTTAATTTGGATTTCGTCTAACGGAATAGTGAGATATTCTTTAGCAAAACATTTCTTCAAATTCGAGACGTGGAAAGTGTTATGTACAGCTGCGAGTTGTTGAGGTAACTCAAGTCGGTAAGCTACTTGTCCTACACGATCAATAATCTTGAATGGTCCAATATACATTGGATTTAATTTCCCTCGTTTACCAAATCGAACAACGCCTTTCCAAGGTGCAACTTTAAGCATGACCATCTCTCTAATTTCAAATTCCGTATCTTTTCTTTTAATGTCAGCGTAGCTCTTTTGTTGACTTTGGGCGATTTTCAACCGTTGTTGAATTCGGATGATCTTCTCGGTAGTTTCTTGTATTTTCTCCGGGCCGTAATCTGTCTATCCCCCACTTCACTCCAACAAATCGGAGACCTGCACTTTCTTCCATAAAGTGCTTCAAACGGTGCCATCTCAATGCTTGAATGGTAGCTGTTGTTGTAGGAAAATTTTGCTAACGAAAGGTGTCGATCCCAACTGTTTCCGAAATCAATAACACATGCTCGTAGCATGTCTTCAAGCGTTTGTATCGTCCTTTCGCTCTGCCCATTAGTTTGTGGATGATAAACAGTACTCATGTCTAGACGAGTTCCTAATGCCTGCTGTAATGTCTGCCAGAATCTTGAAATAAATTTGCCATCCCTATCAGAGATAATAGAGATTGGTATTCCATGTCTGGAGATGACTTCCTTCAAATACAGTCGTGCTAACTTCTCCATCTTGTCATCTTCTTTTATTGGCAGGAAGTGTGCTGATTTGGTGAAACGATCAACTATTACCCAAATAGTATCAAAACCACTTGCAGTCCTTGGCAATTTAGTGATGAAATCCATGGTAATGTTTTCCCATTTCCATTCCGGGATTTCGGGTTGTTGAAGTAGACCTGATGGTTTCTGATGCTCAGCTTTGACCTTAGAACACGTCAAACATTCTCCTACGTATTTAGCAACATCGGCTTTCATACCCGGCCACCAAAAATATTTCTTGAGATCCTTGTACATCTTCCCCGTTCTAGGATGTATTGAGTATCTGGTTTTATGAGCTTCTTTAAGTACCATTTCTCTCATATCTCCAAATTTTGGTCCCCAAATTCTTTCAGCCCTATACCGAGTTCCGTCTTCCCGAATATTAAGATGCTTCTCCGATCCTTTGGGTATTTCATCCTTTAAATTTCCTTCTTTTAAAACTCCTTGTTGCGCTGTGATGACCCGGAAATTTCTGACCAAATTTAAACTTAATCTTTGTATGATTAATATTTTCGACGTGATAAGCAAAGTGTGTAAAACTGAATCTCAAAATTTTTGAACTACTTTCATATATTCAAATACCTTTAGGTTGTTCTCGACGATTCGCGAACAATTATATGTATATAGACATATATATATATATATATATATATATATATATATATATATATATATATATATATATATATATATATATATATACTATAACTTGAAAACGTAACAATGTATTAATTGTTTGATACCGTACATTAAACTTTTTGGTTTAAATATTTATTTGAATATATATGATAAGTTGGAATATTAATTGTATGAATAACTTGCGATGTATATTTAAAATGTGTTTATGAATGTTGAAAATATATATTAACTTGGTCATAAAACGATTTGTTATTATATATATATTAACAAATAACGAGACAATGATTTATAGAAGTAAATGACCAAAACACTCGAAAGTTTAAGATACACTTTGAATGATATAGTTTATTGATAATTTAAGACTATATTTTGACAAAGGTACGAGTCACAAAACGTAAATTGAAAGTTTTGTAAGCGTATGAAAATGCGTTCGAGAAACCGAAACCGGGACATAAGTCGAGTGACATCGTACGAGTCATCGAAACAAAAATTACAAGTTAACTATGCACATGAATTTAATATAATATATAATTAATTATTTAAATTATATATATTATATATATTATATTTAAATATGTCGACGAACTAGCAAACAAAAACATTTTGAGCTGGATCAGGCGGCCATGCGATCGCATGGCAAATACACTAAAAACCCATGCGATTGCATGGGCATCAGATTCCAAAAAGTTTCCTATAAAAGGCCAGTTTCTGCTCGAGTTTTTTTACACATAATACTACTCCCTCTGTATTATTATTATTATTATTATTATTATTATTATTATTATTATTATTATTATTATTATTATTATTTATTATTATTATTATTATATTATTATTATTATTATTAATCTTATTATTATTAGTAGTATTTGTATTATTATTAGTATTATACATAAAATACTACGACGAAGTCATGAGCATGTCACTTTCAAAATGGGTTTTCAAGCAGGATAGAGCTAAGGAAACTATGGGTTATTACTAAGGAGGTTTTGGGTATTGTTCAAGGGTTTTGCTCGTGAGTCAAACTAGTATTTATTATCTCCGTTGCGTCTACGTACTTTCCTACAATATTGAATCACAAAATTGATACGTAAGCATTTATATCTTATCTATTATATATTAATAGTGTATCCCTGACTAGTGCTCAAGTATATAGAATTATGCATGCTAGTACGATTAATTTTGTCGTTAAATAGTTTATGATAGATCTTGAATTTAATACATATATTACTAATATAAGGTATATGATATGCATGTTTTTGGAAAGCTGGCGAAAAATCAATAACTTTTCATTTAGAGATCGCATAATTTTGATGAACGAATTAAAAGATATGGACAACTAAATTATGATTAACATTAATTGAAATTGCTTTTGAATCTGCAATTGATATTTAAACAACTTGTTTATAAGATTGATAATTTGGATTTTCAACTAATCGAGTAAATGAATTTCTATATAACGCACATCTCGTTTTGTTGAACAATTGTCAAAATTGACTGTTTTATCATATTTTAAAGCTTTATAAAACTATAGTCTAATTATTCAAGTATTGAGAAACCATGTGAAATGTTAAACTATTTTCGATTACCATGATCATTCAAACTATAGTATAGATTTTAAAAGATCATATTGGGTCAGGTTGACTTTTTGAAATGACTTTTGATAACTTTTGTATGTCAATCTCGAGCATTAGGATTGTGATACACTATGACCCAACCTAGCTTATTAGACATGTATTGATTAACATATGTTCTATAGGTTGAGATCTACGGTTAATTTTGCATTCTGAGTTTCGGTCACTTTTTGGTGAATGACCTTATGTGCTGCTAAGGTGAGTTTCATTTGCTCCCTTTTTAATTGCTTTTGCAATATATATTTTTGGGCTGAGAATACATACACTTTATTTTAAACGCAATGGATACAAGTACATACTTAATTCTACACTGAGTTTGAACCGAAAATCCCTTAGCTTTGGTAACTAGTAACTGCCAGTTATAAGAACTGGTGGGCGCGAGTAGTAGTATATGGATCCATAGGGCTTGACATCCCCGTCTGTTCCAGGTATAGAAACCCTAGCCTGAACTATAAAACTGACGTATGCTATTTGAGTTTAGTACATGTTGGATTGTGTGTATTGTACATGTTGGTTGCATGTATGTTAAAACAGGGGTACTTATTATAACGTTAAAGTTTAGTTACCAGGGTGCTTAATTTCGTAGAATATTTTGATAAACGTTTCTGGATGAAACAACTGAAAGCTTGTGATCTATCTTTATATACAGATTATGCGCAACATTAAAACTATAAACTCACCAACCTTTGTGTTGACACTTTTAAGCATGTTTATTCTCAGGTTCCTAGAAGTCTTCCGCTGTTTGCTTATATGTGATACAAGCTATGTGCATGGAGTCATACATGCTTTATTCAAGACAACTTTGCATTCACAAAATCATCACCATGTATCTTATTTTGACTGCATTGTCAATGGATGTAGTATTGTAAACTATTATATACGATGATTGTCTATACGTAGAAATCATCAGACGTTGAAAACCTTGGATTTATATATTCATTTTTGGTGTGCCTTTTCAAAAGAATGCAATGTTTACAAAAGTATCATATAGAGGTCAAAACCTCACTATGAAATCAATGAATGATGTATTCATCCAAAGGGATTTGGAAGGATCGTCACAGTTGGTATCAGAGCTTGAGGTCATAGGGAATGAGAATTTGCATTAGTGTGTTTAACTGGTAATAGTTAGGATGCATTAGTAAGTCTGGACTATGACCGTATCTGTTTTTACCGAGTTTTACTTACCATTTATCGTCGAAAATTACTTGCTTATCATTCCTAAGTTTAGACACGTCTTACTGCATTTACTGCATAGATAGTGTACCGACAAAATTCATATCTTAGCATATCTGTTACTGTAAACTTTTCCGGACATCTTTCGAAAATTTCTCCGTAATTTACGGGATTTTGGTATTATATATACATATGTAAATTATGTATTGAAGAGTACCAATCTAAATTCTATAATCTATCTTATATCAAAAATTAATTCCCTGATTATACAAGATGGATCACGTATCTAGTTCAAATTCCTTAAATTCCGACAGCTATTTCGATATGGATATTCACCTGAACTCCGAAGACAGTGTAACCGGAATGGATCAACCAATTAGCCATCATCTATTCTGGATGAATTGGGTATGGGTTCATAGCTTACTTAGTCATTGGAGACAAGAAGAAGGCGATCCCTTCCATCCACCACATTTCCCTCTTGGCGAAGAACCTGAAGCACTTACCGGCTAACCTGTTCGTAATACCATTTCCTCTCTCATTTCCAGAGTATCTAGTCATGATTATATACTATCTCACATTCTAAATCTTATTCGTCTGCTCGTCCGAACCGACAATCATCCCGGTGTAGTAGAAGAAGTCAACGAGCTTCGTGCTCGAGTGGTGACTTTAGAGAATATGGTACAAAGGTTACAAGCACCAGCAGCATCACCAACATCAACAGTATCACCATCACCAACGCCAACAGTATCATTACCACCACCAACAACAACATCCACATTCCACACCTCAACATCACAATCTGTACCTCGAACATCAGCATCATACGCACCATAGATACCAAGGAATACCAACAACAACAAACGATGAAGTATTGATTCATAACTTCATCGAAGAAATATTCTAAAGAGAATATGTAGTTTCTAAAAGTTTTAGAGATTATATATTCTAGTCCTAGTCGAAAACCAGATGAGATTAATATTATGTTAACTCATTAAATCCATGATTACATCTAAAGAAAATATCTATGTAGGTATATTTTCATAAAGATTGTAATTAAGAAAATTCTTTTGTACAAACTGTTAATGGTGAGAATATTTTAACGGGTAGGTAATACCCGATAGATATATAAATTCACAAATATGTTACATTCTTCAATTCTGATTCAACAAAGCATCAACTATACTCACTACTTTCACAACAAAATATATTCTTTTATAAAAATCAAAACAACCATCCTCATCCAAATTTGATTACTTATTTTGATTTTTACAAATTAAAATCCAAGTCAAGATTTAACAAAAGACATCATTCTTAGATTCCTACATCTTTCGAAGCTATACTTTGACTTCAAAACTATGCTAGAACATCATTTCTATTCATAGAACCCAGAAAAGTATTTGCATCATTCAAAATCCTAGAACATCATATGAATATTAACGATTACAATCTATGTTCAAACCCTTCGAAATTCCTGAAGACACTTCAAATAATGAATTATCGAGATGATGATCCAACCACATGTTAACCGCAGTCTTGTACCTGAAAAACCCTCGAAACCAAAGTCATAGTTTAACACGTATCCGTGTCAGACCCTTTAGCATTTATTAGCTAAATTAACTTTTCAATTCCTTCTAAAAATAGACAGCTTTGTCACAGCTCCAATAAACCAACTTCAATTGTTCATTCGAATAAGCCTTATTATAACGATTACCTATTCACCATTGTTACTGGAGAACCTTTCATATTCCACCACATTAGCAGTAAAGTTATCAGCAACCATAATGATCTAGGTTTTCTGAAAAATTATTATATTTATCAGAACCCTATCATTTACTCATCCGCATCTTGTAACGAGAATTGCCATACGACTCATCGGGAATTAGCAATCAGTATTTTGAATCTCGTAGCAATTTTATGTCAACAATTATATATATACATATAACGTCTACCTCTAAGACTTACAGACTTTAAATGTGAAGTTTCTGAAAAACACCTTAAACCGCGAACTAGTTCTCGAAATTTTGAAAAGTACTGATGAAACAGCAAAAACTATAAACGACCTTAACAATAAAAAGTTTGATGATAAAGAATAGTGTGTTGGAAAAGCTCAGAAAAAGAAAAGGTTTGGAACTGGAAAACGGATTGAGCAAAGTATGAAGGAGGCTGTGGATAAATCACAAGGATGAAACCTGCCTTCCAAGAATCCAAATGATTCAGTATTTGCTGAAGCCATTAACGAATACCTTGCTTCCGAATCTAAACCCTTGCGGAAAATATTCTTTATCATCCTCTGATATTAGAAATTCTAAGATATCATCGTATCTTTCATTATAAATATCCTCCATATTTCTGGAGATAATTCCATAATCATTCTTATCGAAAATCAATTTTCTCCTTATGATATCTGTGTTACATCATAAAAGAAACTATTTTAGTTTCTAAATTCTGAAACCTTCGAGTTTAAAATATGAATATTTTTGAAGTGGTGTTGGGAGCTGAAGCATGAGTTAGTATAATATAATGACACTTGATCGACGTGATTATATTAAAGTAAGTCATGCTGAGTTTCTAAATGGAACGTGATGATTCACAGATCATAACGTCATCATGTGCTATGTCATATGACTTGTATTCTAGTTAATCTCTAAAATATCAAGAAAATATTTCTTGATGATTCTGTCTTTTCCAGGGTATTCTGGTAATTTAACAAATCAAGATCGTGCCATTACCATTTTCTTCTTAGAACATTAACAATGTTCATTCCGAAATTCATATCTGCGAATTCTGGACCATTACAAGCAATGCTTAGTCACAAGAAGAAGAAACGAAGGGACAAAACTCCGAAATAGAAATTGGGGTATAAATTGCAGTAAATAAAAGAAAGCATTAACTGGGGATGACAATAATTATAGAAGACAGAAGCATGAACTTTGAAATATAAGGGAGAATATAAAGCCCGATAACAACACATAAATTACAAACCGTGTATATCAATGTTTATCGCAACATAAAGACACGGGAGAATTAAAAGAATTATAACCCCAAGAGCAAAGTAGAAGTAAGCAGATTCCTACGGTGGTAGATGAAAAAGAAGAATGACAGATATGAAAGTTAGGAGTATATCAAGAATCATAACTGGATGCAGCATTTTTCACAATCTTTTGAAAATAGGAAATGAGGAAGAAGATGTAAGAGTGATGAAAATAATGAAATGGAAGAGATCAATTTATAGCGAAATATCAAACATATCAATCAAGGCAAATTACGCATTTAATCAAAAGAAATCTAAATTTCCTTAAATTCTGAAGAATCAAATCTTATTTAGATTATGAAGATTTTCTATTCCTTAAATTACGGAAATCAATCGTTAATACGTCAAGAGTTAAGACGAATCTCTATTCTTCATTTCACTCTTTTACGATAACTTCTCTCATACGCTTCGAATAATCGAATTGTTTTATTCATATTATTCAACGGTGATAAAACTCTATTTATCAACACATATACGGCATGAAAACATTTTTATTGTTAGTCATGACGACCTCACTCAAATTTCAGGACGAAATTTCTTTAACGGGTAGGTACTGTGAAGACCCAGAAATTTCTGACCAAATTTAAACTTAATCTTTGTATGATTAATATTTTCGACACGATAAGCTTAGTTTGTAAAACTGAATCTCAAAATTTTTGAACTACTTTCATATATTCAAATACCTTTCGGTTGTTCTCGATGATTCGCAAACAATTATATGTATATAGACATATATATATATATATATTTACTATAACTTGAAAACGTAACAATGTATTAATTGTTTGATACCGTACATTAAACTTATTGGTTTAAATATTTATTTGAATATATATGATAAGTTAGAATATTAATTGTATGAATAACTTGCAACGTATATATAAAATGTGTTTATGAATGTTGAAAATATATATTAACTTGGTCATAAAACGATTTGTTATTATATATATATATATATTAACAAATAACGAGACAATGATTTATAGAAGTAAATGACCAAAACACTCGAAAGTTTAAGATACACTTTGAATGATATAGTTTATTGATAATTTAAGACTATATTTTGACAAAGGTACGAGTCACAAAACGTAAGTTGCAAGTTTTCTAAGCGTATGAAAATGCGTTCGAGAAACCGGAACTGGGACATAAGTCGAGTGACATCGTACGAGTCATCGAAATGAAAATTACAAGTTAACTATGCACATGAATTTAATATAATATATAATTAATTATTTAAATTATATATATTATATATATTATATTTAAATATGTCGACGAACTAGCAAACAAAAATATTTTGAGCTGGATCAGGCGGCCATGCGATCGCATGGCAAATACATTAAAAACCCATGCGATCGCATGGGCATTAGATTCCAAAAAATTGCCTATAAAAGGCCAGTTTCTGCTCGAGTTTTTTTTACACATATACTACTCCCTCTGTATTATTATTATTATTATTATTATTATTTATTATTATTATTATTATTATTATTATTATTATTATTATTATTATTATTATTATTATTATTATTATTATTATTATTATTATTATTAAGATTAATATTATTATTATTCTTATTATTATTAGTAGTATTTGTATTATTATTAGTATTATACATAAAATACTACGACGAGGTCATGAGCGTGTCACTTTCAAAATGGGTTTTCAAGCAGGATAGAGCTAAGGAAACTATGGGTTATTACTAAGGAGGTTTTGGGTATTGTTCAAGGGTTTTGCTCGTGAGTCAAACTAGTATTTATCATCTCCGTTGCTTCTACGTACTTTCCTACAATATTGAATCACAATATTGATACGTAAGCATTTATATCTTATCTATTATATATTAATAGTGTATCCCTGACTAGTGCTCAAGTATATAGGATTATGCATGCTAGTACGATTAATTTTGTCGTTAAATAGTTTATGATAGATCACGAATTTAATACATATATTACTAATATAAGGTATATGATATGCATGTTTTTGGAAAGCCGGCGAAAAATCAATAACTTTTCATTTAGAGATCGCGTAATTTCGATGAACGAATTAAAAGATATGGACAACTGAATTATGATTAACATTAATTGAAATTAATTTTGAATCTACAATTGATATTTAAACAACTTGTTTATAAGATTGATAATTTGGATTTTCAAATATTACTAATCGAGTAAATGAATTTCTATATAACGCACGTCTCGATTTGTTGAACAATTGTCAAAATTGACTGTTTTATCATATTTTAAAGCTTTATAAAACTATAGTCTAATTATTCAAGTATTGGGAAACCATGTGAAATGTTAAACAATTTTCGATTACCATGATCATTCAAACTATAGTATTGATTTTAAAAGATCATATTGGGTCAGGTTGACTTTTTGAAATGACTTTTGATAACTTTTGTATGTCAATCTCGAGCATTAGGATTGTGATACACTATGACCCAACCTAGCTTATTAGACATGTATTGACCAACATATGTTCTATAGGTTGAGATCTACGGTTAATTTTACATTCTGAGTTTCGGTCACTTTTTGGTGAATGACCTTATGTGCTGCTAAGGTGAGTTTCATTTGCTCCCTTTTTAATTGCTTTTGCAATATATATTTTTGGGCTGAGAATACATACACTTTATTTTAAACGCAATGGATACAAGTACATACTTAATTCTACACTGAGTTTGAACCGAAAATCCCTTAGCTTTGGTAACTAGTAACTGCCAGTTATAAGAATTGGTGGTCGCGAGTAGTAGTATATGGATCCATAGGGCTTGACATCCCCGTCTGTTCCAGGTATAGAAACCCTAGCCTGAACTATAAAACAGACGTATGCTATTTGAGTTTAGTACATGTTGGATTGCGTGTATTGTACATGTTGGTTGCATGTATGTTAAAACAGGGGTACTTATTATAACGTTAAAGTTTAGTTACCAGGGTGCTCAATTTCGTAGAATATTTTGATAAACGTTTCTGGATGAAATAATTGAAAGCTTGTGATCCATCTTTATATACAGATTATGCGCAACATTAAAACTATGAACTCACCAACCTTTGTGTTGAAACTTTTAAGCATGTTTATTCTCAGGTTCCTAGAAGTCTTCCGCTGTTTGCTTATATTTGATACAAGCTATGTGCATGGAGTCATACATGCTTTATTCAAGACAACTTTGCATTCACAAAATCATCACCATGTATCTTATTTTGACTGCATTGTCAACGGATGTAGTATTGTAAACTATTATATACAGTGATTGTCTATACGTAGAAATCAGCAGACATCGAAAACCTTGGATTTATATATTCATTTATGGTGTGCCTTTTCAAAAGAATGCAATGTTTACAAAACGTATCATATAGAGGTCAAAACCTCACTATGAAATCAATTAATGATGTATTCGTCCAAAGGGATTTGGAAGGATCGTCACATGCTCCTCCTTTATTTGAGTAGTAAGGTTATTGTGAATCATTATATTCATAGCTTTTACTCGAATGGGTTCTCTGTCCTTTCTGCTCAAGGCGTCGACTACCACATTTGCCTTCCCCGGGTGGTAACGAATCTCAAAGTCATAATCATTCAACAATTCAATCCACCTGCGCTGCCTCATGTTCAGTTGTTTCTGATTAAATATGTGTCGAAGACTTTTGTGGTCGGTATATATAATAATTTTAACCCCATATAAGTAGTGCCTCCAAGTCTTTAATGCAAAAACAACCGCGCCTAATTCCAAATCATGCGTCGTATAATTCTGCTCGTGAATCTTCAATTGTCTAGACGCATAGGCAATTACCTTCGTTCCTTGATTAATACATAACCGAGACCTTGCTTTGAGGAGTCACAATATATTACAAAATCATCATTCCCTTTAGGTAATGACAATATAGGTGCCGTAGTTAACTTTTTCTTTAACAATTGAAACGCTTTCTCTTGTTCATCCTTCCATTCAAATTTCCTCCCTTTATGCGTTAAGGAAGTCAAGGGTTTTGCTATTCTGGAAAAGTCTTGGATGAACCTTCTGTAGTAACCAGCTAGTCCTAAAAATTGGCGTATATGCTTCGGAGTTTTCGGGGTTTCCCACTTTTCAACGGTTTCAATCTTTGTTGGATCCACCTGAATACCTTCTTTGTTCACTATGTGACCGTGGAATTGAACTTCTTCCAACCAAAATGCACACTTTGAAAACTTAGCGTACAGTTTCTCTTTCCTTAACAACTCTAGCACTTTTCTCAAATGTTCTTCGTGCTCTTAGTCATTCTTTTAGTAAAAAAGTATGTCATCGATGAAAACAATGACAAACTTGTCAAGATATGGTCCACACACTCGGTTCATGAGGTCCATGAACATAGCTGGTGCGTTAGTCAACCCAAACGGCATAACCATAAACTCGTAATGACCGTAACGTGTCCTAAAAGCAGTCTTTGGAATATCATCCTCCTTCACCCGCATTTGATGATACCCAGAACGTAAATCAATCTTCGAATAAATCGACGAGCGTTGTAGTTAATCAAATAAGTCGTCGATTCTCGGTAGTGGGTAGCGGTTCTTGATGGTAAGTTTGTTCAACTCTCGGTAGTCGATACACAACCTAAATGTACCATCCTTCTTCTTGACAAACAAAACAGGAGCTCCCCATGGTGATGTGCTTGGTCGAATGAAACCACGCTCTAAAAGTTCTTGTAATTGGCTTTGGAGTTCCTTCATTTCGATGAGTGCGAGTCTGTATGGAGCATGAGCTATTGGTACAGCTCCTGGTACAATATCTATTTGAAATTCAATAGATCGGTGTGAAGGTAGTCCCGATAATTCTTTCGAAAATACATCGGGAAATTCTTTTGCGACGGGAACATCATTGATGTTCTTTTCTTCAGTTTGTACTTTCTCGACATGTGCTAAAACAGCATAGCAACCTTTTCTTATTAGCTTTTACGCATTCAAATTACTAATAAGATTTAGCTTCGCGTTGCTCTTTTCTCCGTACACTATTAAGGGTTTTCCTTTTTCCCGTACAATGCGAATTGCATTTTTGTAACATACGATCTCTGCTCTCACCTTTTTCAACCAGTCCATGCCAATTATCACATCAAAACTTCCTAACTCTACTGGTATCAAATCAATCTTAAATGTTTCACTAACCAGCTTAATTTCTCGATTCCGACATATATTATCTGCTGTAATTAATTTACCGTTTGCTAATTCGAGTAAAAATTTATTATCCAAAGGCGTCAGTGGACAACTTAATTTAGCACAAAAATCTCTACTCATATAGCTTCTATCTGCACCCGAATCAAATAAAACATAAGCAGATGTATTGTCAATAAGAAACGTACCCGTAACAAGCTCTGGGTCTTCCTGCGCTTCTGCCGCATTAATATTGAAAACTCTTCCGCGGCCTTGCCCATTAGTATTCCCTTGGTTTGGGCAATTTCTAATAATGTGGCCCGGTTTTCCACATTTATAACAAACTACGTCGGCATTATTTGTTCTGACCTTATTTGTTGTTCTTTGGTCCGTAAACCTCACATTTTGCCGCGCCATGACCACTTCTCTTACACTTGGTGCAAACTGTTGTGCAAAACGCATTCGGATGGTACTCTGCACACCTGAAGCATGGTTGTTTCCGTTGTTTGTTGTTATTGAGGTTTTTGTTGGGATTGTTATCGTTGTTGAAACGGTTATTGTAGTTGTTGTTGTTGTTGGGACGTTTTTTGTAGTTATTGTTAGGATTGCGGTTATTGTTGCGATTGTTGTTGCGGTTGTGGTTGTAATTGTTATTGTTGTTGTACTGGTGACTCTTGTCACCGTTTTCCTCCCACTTCCTCTTGAGTTGTTTCGTGTTGGCTTCTTCAGCCGCTTGTTCTTTAATTCTCCCCTCAATCTGATTTATGAGTTTATGAGCCATTCGACTTGCCTTCTGTATGGAAGCGGGCTCGTGTGAACTCACATCTTCTTGAATCCTTACTGGTAACCCTTTTACAAACGCGTCGATCTTCTCTTCTTCATCTTCAAATGCTCCCGGACACAATAGGCACAACTCTGTGAATCGTCGTTCATATGTGGTAATGTCGAATCCTTGTGTTCGTAACTCTCTAAGTTCTACCTTGAGCTTATTGACTTCATTTCTAGGACGGTCCTACTCGTTCATCAATTGCTTGAATGCTGACCACGGTAGTGCGTAAGCAGCATTTTGTCCTACCTGTTCAAGATAGGTGTTCCACCACGTTAACGCAGTACCTGTGAAGGTATGCGTAGCTTACTTAACTTTATCCTCTTCAGTACACTTACTTATGGAAAACACCAATTCGACCTTCTCGGTCCACCGTTTCAATCCAATTGGTCCTTCGATTCCATCAAATTCCAAAGGTTTGCAGGCAGTGAATTCTTTGTAGGAGCATCCTACACGATTTCTTGTGGAATTAGTTCCACTGCTAGATCCAGAATTATTGTTATTTTGCATCGCAGCCTGTACTGCGGCTATGTTCGCAACAAGGAAAACACGGAAATCTTCCTCACTCATGTTCAATTTCTGACGAGTCGTCGGTGCCATTTCCTTCAAAAATAGCCAAAAGAATTGAGTTAATCATATAGAATTTAAGAGTAGTCAATAGTATTTCATAGCATTATATGAACTTATTTATAAAAGCTTTTTTCATCATATTAGCATTTTATCGTTTTAATTCGGGTAGTACCTACCCGTTAAGTTCATACTTACTAGCTACTATACAACTCAACTACTACGCTTCTATATGAAAAAACTTATTACAATAATATTTCGCGTTCGAACTTTTATACAATAATTTACAAACATACAATACTACTTATAATACATATAGGATGAAATATAATACATAACAACTTTGCTACACGGCAGCTATAAAGGTAATTCTAATTAATACGCAAGTTGTTCAGCAAATGCAATAAAGACACGTAATTCATAAGTCTAGAAACAAGTCATGCATTCTGGTTTTACTAAAACGACTTCCCATCCTTGGTCTTGTGGAAAGTAACCGTTATGACCATTGGCTAGGTAGCATGTTGTAATGTCGTCAAAAGGACGAGGATTTCGTAATGCCCAACAGCCTCGTAGCAATCTAAAAACCTTGTTTCTTACCCCAACTACTGAGTCCGTCACTTGTGGGAATGTTTCATTTAAATAGTTGTAATCCGATGTTCTTTTTCTCACTTTGGTGAGAAGCGAACATCACTAACCCGTAAGAATAACATGCTTCTTTATGTTGCATGTTAGAAGCTCTTTCTAACTCACAAAATCCTATGTTGGGATATGTTGAGTCAAAATAGGTTCTTAACCTGTAGTGTAAAATTGCATTTGGGTTCCCTACATTTAACGCTTTAAAGAAAACACGGCGTAACTTACGGTCTCCCCAATGTGATATACCCCAGCTATCAAAGGAAAGCCTTTTATAAACTAAGGCATTTCTGGAAAGTCTTTCAAATGTTTGACAAGTTAATCTTGCCATAACTAAATGTGCTGATGAATTCTGACCGACTCTAGACAAGATTTCCTCAATCATATCCTCTGGTAGGTCTTCTAAAATATTCAGTTGTCTACCCTTAACGTCCATTTTGTTTTTATACTGTAAAATAGACAAGGATTAGATTCGTAAAAGATAATTAACAAACAATACAAGCAATTTTTACATAGAACATAAAAGTACAAGCACACTACAATACATATAATACACAACATGATTACAACCCTCTAATTCGAATCACTGGTTTCATCTTCTTCGGATTTGGTTCGTTTTCCTAATTTTCTAGGGATATATGATGTTCCTCTAATACGAGCCGTCGTTTTCCACAATGGTTTAGAAAAACCTGGTGGTTTAGAGGTTCCCGGGTTATTGTTACATTTTAGGAGCCGATACATATAAAGTTCATCTGGGTTGGAATCAGGTTTCTCTATTTTTATACCTTTTCCCTTATTATTTTCTTTTGCTTTTTTAAATTGGGTCCAGGTAATTTCTATAACATCATCGGAATCCTCATCGGGATTCGATTCATCGGAAAATTGGTAATCTTTCCAATATTTTGCTTCCTTGGCGGAAACACCATTGACCATTTTTGACTTTGGTCCGTTGGTTGAGGATTTTCTTTTATTTAATCGATTTACTGTAGGTATCAATATTTCTTCCTCCGGAACCTCTTCTTCTTCCGATTCTTCCTCTTCCGGTTCCTCCTCTTCCGGTTCCTCTTCTTCCGGTTCCTCCTCTTCCGGTTCCTCCTCTTCCGGTTCTTCTTCGGGAATTTGTGAATCTTGCCAAAATATATTCGACTCTTCATTATTATGATTAGGTGAGTCGATGGGATTTGTACTAGTGGTAGACATCTATCACACAATATCAAACACATTAAAAGGTTAATATATCACATAATAATTACATGTTAATAATATATAATTTCCAACAAAAGTGTTAAGCAATCGTTTTTAAAGAAAACACGATCGAAGTCCAGACTCACTAATGTATCCTAATAAACTCGATAAGACACACTAATGCAAATTTCTGGTTCTCTAAGACCAACGCTCGGATACCAACTGAAATGTCCCGTTCATATTGATTATAAACGTTCCATATTAATTGATTTCGCTGCGAGGTTTTGACCTCTATATGAGACTTTTTCAAAGACTGCATTCGTTTTTAAAACAAACCATAACCTTTATTTTATCGACAAGGTTAAAAAGTCACCACCTAGATTATCCAGAAATGATAATCTAAAACATCACACTTACACACTATCAATACATATTGGTTTACAATATTAATATGTTACAACAAAGTAAATCTCGAATGCAGTTTTAAACAATATTATAGAAGCATGCTGACACCAAATCTTGTCCATATTTCAGCATGCAACAGCGGACGCTCTTAATAATCACGTGAGAATAAACATGCTTTAAACGTCAACAAGAATGTTGGTGAGTTATAGGTTTAACCTATATATTTATCAAATCATAATAATAGACCAAAAGATTTCATATTTCAATATACATCCCATACATAGAGATAAAAATCATTCATATGGTGAACACCTGGTAACCGACCTTAACAAGATGCATATAGAATATCCCCTATCATTCCGGGACTCCCTTCGGACATGATGAATTCGAAGTACTAAAGTATCCGGTACTTTGGATGGGGCTCGTTGGGCCCAATAGATCTATCTTTAGGATTCGCGTCAATTAGGGTGTCTCTTCCCTAATTCTTAGATTACCAGACTAAAAAGGGGGCATATTCGATTTAATAATCCAGCCATAGAATGTAGTTTCATTTACTTGTGTCTATTTTGTAAAACATTTATAAAACTGCATGTATTCTCATCCCAAAATATTAGATTTTTAAAAGTGGGACTATAACTCACTTTCACAGATTTTTACTTCATCGGGAAGTAAAACTTGGCCACTGGTCGATTCACGAACCTATAACAAATATGTACATATATATCAAAGTATGTTCAAAATATATTTACAACATTTTTAATACGTTTTGCTGTTTTAAGTTTATTAAGTCAGCTGTCCTCGTTAGTAACCTACAACTAGTTGTCCACAGTTAGATGTACAGAAAATAAAGCAATATATACTATCTCGAATCAATCCACGACCTCGTGTATACAAGCCTCAGGCTAGATCACAACTCAAAGTATATATAATATTTTGGAATCAACCTCAACCCTGTATAGCTAACTCCAATAATACTGCATATAGACTGTCTATGGTTGTTCCGAAATATATATATATATATATATATATATATATATATATATATATATATATATATATATATATATATATATATATATATATATATATATATATATATATATATATATATATATATATATATATATATATATATAGATGAGTCGATATGATATGTCAAAACATTGTATTCGTGTCTATGGTATCCCAAGATTACATAATATATTAGAATACATGTATAATACAATATGAGTTAGCTAGGATATGATTAATATAGATTTGTTACCAATTTTCACGTAGCTACAACAAGCAAAAATATCAAATCTTGTTTTACCCATAACTTCTTCGTTTTAAAGCTGTTTTGAGTGATTCAAGTTGATATTGAAATGCCCCGTTCTTATTGATTAAAAACGTTCCATATTAATTGATTTCGTTGCGAGGTTTTGACCTCTATATGAGACGTTTTTCAAAGACTGCATTCATTTTAAAACAAACCATAACCTTTATTTCATCAATAGAGGTTTAAAAAGCTTTACGTAGATTATCAAATAATGATAATCTAAAATATCCTGTTTACACACGACCATTACATAATGGTTTACAATACAAATATGTTACAACAAAATAAGTTTCTTGAATGCAGTTTTTACACAATATCATACAAGCATGGACTCCAAATCTCGTACTTATTTAAGTATGCGACAGAGGAAGCTCTTAATAATCACCTGAGAATAAACATGCTTAAAACGTCAACAAAAATGTTGGTGAGTTATAGGTTTAACCTATATATCAAATCATAATAATAGACCACAAGATTTCATATTTCAATACACATCCCATACATAGAGATAAAAGTCATTCATATGGTGAACACCTGGTAACCGACATTAACAAGATGCATATATATAAGAATATCCCCATCATTCCGGGACACCCTTCGGATATGATATAAATTTCGAAGTACTAAAGCATCCGGTACTTTGGATGGGGTTTGTTAGGCCCAATAGATCTATCTTTAGAGTTCGCGTCAATTAGGGTGTCTGTTCCCTAATTCTTAGATTACCAGACTTAATAAAAAGGGGCATATTCGATTTCGATAATTCAACCATAGAATGTAGTTTCACGTACTTGTGTCTATTTTGTAAATCATTTATAAAACCTGCATGTATTCTCATCCCAAAAATATTAGATTTTAAAAGTGGGACTATAACTCACTTTCACAGATTTTTACTTCGTCGGGAAGTAAGACTTGGCCACTGGTTGATTCACGAACCTATAACAATATATACATATATATCAAAGTATGTTTAAAATATATTTACAACACTTTTAATATATTTTGATGTTTTAAGTTTATTAAGTCAGCTTTCCTCGTTAGTAACCTACAACTAGTTGTCCACAGTTAGATGTACAGAAATAAATCGATAAATATTATCTTGAATCAATCCACGACCCAGTGTATACGTATCTCAGTATTGATCACAACTCAAACTATATATATTTTGGAATCAACCTCAACCCTGTATAGCTAACTCCAACATTCACATATAGAGTGTCTATGGTTGTTCCGAAATATATATAGATGTGTCGACATGATAGGTCGAAACATTGTATACGTGTCTATGGTATCTCAAGATTACATAATATACAATACAAGTTGATTAAGTTATGGTTGGAATAGATTTGTTACCAATTTTCACGTAGCTAAAATGAGAAAAATTATCCAATCTTGTTTTACCCATAACTTCTTCATTTTAAATCCGTTTTGAGTGAATCAAATTGCTATGGTTTCATATTGAACTCTATTTTATGAATATAAACATAAAAGTATAGGTTTATACTCGGAAAAATAAGTTACAAGTCGTTTTTGTAAAGGTAGTCATTTCAGTCGAAAGAACGACGTCTAGATGACCATTTTAGAAAACATACTTCCACTTTGAGTTTAACCATAATTTTTGGATATAGTTTCATGTTCATAATAAAAATCATTTTCTCATAATAACAACTTTTAAATCAAAGTTTATCATAGTTTTTAATTAACTAACCCAAAACAGCCCGCGGTGTTACTACGACGGCGTAAATCCGGTTTTACGGTGTTTTTCGTGTTTCCAGGTTTTAAATCATTAAGTTAGCATATCATATAGATATAAAACATGTGTGTAGTTAATTTTAAAAGTCAAGTTAGAAGGATTAACTTTTGTTTGCAAACAAGTTTAGAATTAACTAAACTATGTTCTAGTGATTACGAGTTTAAACCTTCGAATAAGATAGTTTTATATATATGAATCGAATGATGTTATGAACATCATTACTACCTCAAGTTTAGTAGGTAAACCTACTGGAAGTGACAAGAAATGATCTAGCTTCAAAGGATCTTGGATGGCTTGAAAGTTCTTGAAGTAGGATCATGACACAAAAACAAGTTCAAGTAAGATTTTTACTCGAATTAAGATAGTTTATAGTTATAGAAATTGAATCAAAGTTTGAATATGAATATTACCTTGAATAAGAAAGATAACCTACTGTATATAACAAAGGTTTCTTGATCTTAGATGATTACTTGGAATGGATTATAAAGCTTGGAAGTAAATTAGTAAACTTGAAGGGATTTTTGAAGTGTTCTTGAAGTGTTCTTCCTATGATGATTATAGCTTGATTCTTGAAGTGATTTTTGATGAAGATGATGATTAACTACTGGAAAAATACGTTCATAATAGTGTGTGTGTGTTGAGAGAGAATTAGAAAGAGAATTGGAAGTGAAATGGAGTGAATGATGAGTGGTAATTGGTGAGTGGTGAGTGGGGTTAAAAGGAGTTCTAGTAAGTTGACTAGCTCATGGTAGAAGTTAAAATTGATTAGTCATACATGAAATAATCAAGAGTGGAATCCCATGCTAGTTCCTATTGGTATATACTCATAGTAAGTACGTTTTGAAGCTGTGTATAATACGGGTAAGAATACGACTAGAATTCTTGATGAAAGAAAAGAATGGAAAAGTAACTGTAACCATTTTCGTTAAGTATGAGTGTTTTGATATATGTCTTGAAGTCTTCCAAAAGTATTTTAATACATCTAAATACACTACATGTATATACATTTTAACTGAGTCGTTAAGTCATCGTTAGTCGTTACATGTAAGTGTTGTTTTGAAACCTTTAAGTTAACGATCTCAATTAATGTTGTTAACCCATTGTTTATTATATCTAATGAGATGTTAAATTATTATATTATCATGATATTATGATATATTAATATATATTAATATGATATATATACATTTAAATGTCATTACAATGATAATCGTTACATATATGTCTCGTTTCGAAATCCTTAAGTTAGTAGTCTTGTTTATATGTATATAACTCATTGTTAATATACTTATGGAGATACTTACTTATCATAATCTCATGTTAACCATATGTATATCCATATATATATCGTCATGTCATTTTTACAAGTTTTAACGTTCGTGAATCGCCGGTCAACTTGGGTGGTCAATTGTCTATATGAAACATATTTCAATTAATCAAGTCTTAACAAGTTTGATTGCTTAACATGTTGGAAACATTTAATCATGTAAATATCAATCTCAATTAATATATATAAACTTGGAAAAGTTCGGGTCACTACAGTACCTACCCGTTAAATAAATTTCGTCCCGAAATTTTAAGCTGTTGAAGGTGTTGACGAATCTTCTAGAAATAGATGCGGGTATTTCTTCTTCATCTGATCTTCACGCTTCCAGGTGAACTCGGGTCCTCTACGAGCATTCCATCGAACCTTAACAATTGGTATCTTGTTTTGCTTAAGTCTTTTAACCTCACGATCCATTATTTCGACGGGTTCTTCGATGAATTGAAGTTTTTCGTTGATTTGGATTTCATCTAACGGAATAGTGAGATCTTCTTTAGCAAAACATTTCTTCAAATTCGAGACGTGGAAAGTGTTATGTACAGCCGCAAGTTGTTGAGGTAACTCAAGTCGGTAAGCTACTGGTCCGACACGATCAATAATCTTGAATGGTCCAATATACCTTGGATTTAATTTCCCTCGTTTACCAAATCGAACAAAGCCTTTCCAAGGTGCAACTTTAAGCATGACCATCTCTCCAATTTCAAATTCTATATCTTTTCTTTTAATGTCAGCGTAGCTCTTTTGTCGACTTTGGGCGGTTTTCAACCGTTGTTGAATTTGGATGATCTTCTCGGTAGTTTCTTGTATAATCTCCGGACCCGTAATCTGTCTATCCCCCACTTCACTCCAACAAATCGGAGACCTGCACTTTCTACCATAAAGTGCTTCAAACGGCGCCATCTCAATGCTTGAATGGTAGCTGTTGTTGTAGGAAAATTCTGCTAATGGTAGATGTCGATCCCAACTGTTTCCGAAATCAATAACACATGCTCGTAGCATGTCTTCAAGCATTTGTATCGTCCTTTCGCTCTGCCCATCAGTTTGTGGATGATAGGCAGTACTCATGTCTAGACGAGTTCCTAATGCTTGCTGTAATGTCTGCCAGAATCTTGAAATAAATCTGGCATTCCTATCAGAGATAATAGAGATTGGTATTCCATGTCTGGAGATAACTTCCTTCAAATACAGTCGTGCTAACTTCTCCATCTTGTCATCTTCTCTTATTGGCAGGAAGTGTGCTGATTTGGTGAGACGATCAACTATTACCCAAATAGTATCAAAACCACTTGCAGTCCTTGGCAATTTAGTGATGAAATCCATGGTAATGTTTTCCCATTTCCATTCCGGGATTTCGGGTTGTTAAAGTAGACCTGATGGTTTTTGATGCTCAGCTTTGACCTTAGAACACGTCAAACATTCTCCTACGTATTTAGCAACATCGGCTTTCATACCCGGCCACCAAAAATATTTCCTGAGATCCTTGTACATCTTCCCCGTTCCAGGATGTATTGAGTATCTGGTTTTATGAGCTTCTCTAAGTACCATTTCTCTCATATCTCCAAATTTTGGTACCCAAATCCTTTCAGCCCTATACCGGGTTCCGTCTTCCCGAATATTAAGATGCTTCTCCGATCCTTTGGGTATTTCATCCTTTAAATTTCCCTTTTTTAAAACTCCTTGTGGCGCCTCCTTTATTTGAGTAGTAAGGTTATTATGAATCATTATATTCATAGATTTTACTCGAATGGGTTCTCTGTCCTTCCTGCTCAAGGCATCGGCTACCACATTTGCCTTCCCCGGGTGGTAACGAATCTCAAAGTCGTAATCATTCAATAATTCAATCCACCTACGCTGCCTCATATTCAGTTGTTTCTGATTAAATATGTGTTGAAGACTTTTGTGGTCGGTATATATAATACTTTTGACCCCATATAAGTAGTGCCTCTAAGTCTTTAATGCAAAAACAACCGCGCCTAATTCCAAATCATGCGTCGTATAATTTTTTTCGTGAATCTTCAATTGTCTAGACGCATAAGCAATCACCTTCGTTCGTTGCATTAATACACAACCGAGACCTTGCTTTGATGCGTCACAATAAATCACAAAATCATCATTCCCTTCAGGCAATGACAATATAGGTGCCGTAGTTAGCTTTTTCTTCAATAACTGAAACGCTTTCTCTTGTTCATCATTCCATTCAAATTTCTTCCCTTTATGCGTTAATGCAGTCAAGGGTTTTGCTATTCTGGAAAAGTCTTGGATGAATCTTCTGTAGTAACCAGCTAGTCCTAAAAACTGGCGTATGTGTTTCGGAGTTTTCGGGGTTTCCCACTTTTCAACAGTTTCTATCTTTGCCGGATCCACCTTAATACCTTTTTTGTTCACTATGTGACCGAGGAATTGAACTTCTTCCAACCAAAATGCACACTTTGAAAATTTAGCGTACAATTCTTCCTTCCTCAATACTTCTAACACCTTTCTCAAATGTTCACCGTGTTCTTGGTCATTCTTTGAGTAAATAAGTATGTCATCAATGAAAACAATGACAAACTTGTCAAGGTATGGTCCACACACTCGGTTCATAAGGTCCATGAACACAGCTGGTGCATTAGTTAAACCAAATGGCATGACCATAAACTCGTAATGACCGTAACGTGTTCTGAAAGCAGTCTTTGGAATATCATCTTCTTTCACCCGCATTTGATGATACCCGGAATGTAAGTCAATCTTTGAATAAATAGACGAGCCTTGTAGTTGATCAAATAAGTCGTCGATTCTCGGTAGTGGGTAGCGGTTCTTGATGGTAAGTTTGTTCAACTCTCGGTAGTCGATACACAACCTGAATGTACCATCTTTCTTCTTGACAAACAAAACAGGAGCTCCCCACGGTGATGTGCTTGGTCGAATGAAACCACGCTCTAAAAGTTCTTGTAATTGGCTTTGCAGTTCTTTCATCTCGCTGGGTGCGAGTCTGTAAGGAGCACGAGCTATTGGTGCAGCTCCTGGTACAAGATCTATTTGAAATTCAACGGATCGATGTGGGGGTAATCCCGGTAATTCTTTCGGAAATACATCGGGAAATTCTTTTGCAATGGGAACATCATTGATGCTCTTTTCTTCAGTTTGTACTTTCTCGACGTGTGCTAGAACAGCATAGCAACCTTTTCTTATTAGTTTTTGTGCCTTCAAATTACTAATAAGATGTAGCTTCGTGTTGCCCTTTTCTTCGTACACCATTAAGGGTTTTCCTTTTTCTCGTATAATGCGAATTGCATTTTTGTAACAAACGATCTCTGCTTTCACTTCTTTCAACCAGTCCATACCGATTATCACATCAAAACTCCCTAACTCTACTGGTATCAAGTCAATCTTAAATGTTTCACTAACCAGTTTAATTTCTCGATTCCGACATATATTATCTGCTGAAATTAATTTACCATTTGCTAATTCGAGTAAAAATTTACTATCCAAAGGCGTCAATGGACAACTTAATTTAGCACAAAAATCTCTACTCATATAGCTTCTATCCGCACCCGAATCAAATAAAACGTAAGCAGATTTATTGTCAATAAGAAATGTACCCGTAACAAGCTCCGGGTCTTCCTGTGCCTCTGCCGCATTAATATTGAAAACTCTTCCGCGGCCTTGTCCATTCGTGTTCTCCTGGTTCGGGCAATTTCTAATAATGTGGCCCGGTTTTCCACATTTATAACAAACTACATTGGCATAACTTGCTCCGACACTACTTGCTCCGCCATTAATCGTTCCGACACCATTTGTTCCTTTCGTTCTATTAACCCCTGGTCCGTAGACCTCACACTTCACCGCGCTATGACCATTTCTTTTACACTTGTTGCAAAATTTGGTGCAGAGCCCCGAGTGATACTTTTCACACCTTTGGCATAGCTGCTTCTGATTGTTGTTGTTATTGCGGTTATTATTGTTGTTGGGATGATTGTTGTAGTTGCTGTTGTTGTTGTTGTTGTTGTTGTTGTTGTTGTTGGGCCGTTTGTTGTAGTTGCGATTGATGTTGCGATTTTTGGGATAATTGTTGCGATTATTGTTGTAATTGCTGTTGTTGTTGTATTGGTGATTCTTATCACCGTTTTCCTCCCACTTTCTTTTGACTTGCTTCACATTGGCCTCTTCAGCAGTCTGTTCTTTAATACTTTCTTCAATCTGGTTCACTAGTTTGTGAGCCATTCTACATGCCTGTTGTATGGAGGCTGGCTAGTGTTAACTTATATCTTCTTGGATTCTTTCCGGTAATCCTTTCACAAACGCGTCGATCTTCTCTTCCTCATCTTCGAATGCTCCCGGACACAATAGGCACAATTCTGTGAATCGTCTTTCGTACGTGGTAATATCAAATCCTTGGGTTCGTAACCCTCTAAGTTCTGTCTTGAGCTTATTGACCTCGGTTCTGGGACGGTACTTCTCGTTCATCAAGTGCTTGAATGCTGACCACAGTAGTGCGTACGCATCATCTTGTCCCACTTGCTCTAGATAGGTATTCCACCATGTTAACGTAGAACCTGTGAAGGTATGCGTAGCGTACTTCACTTTGTCCTCTTTAGTACACTTACTTATGGCAAACACCGATTCGACCTTCTCGGTCCACCATTTCAATCCGATCGGTCCTTCGGTTCCATCAAATTCCAAAGGTTTGCAGGCAGTGAATTCTTTGTAGGTGCATCCTACACGATTTCCTGTACTGCTAGATCCAAGGTTATTGTTGGTATGTAGCGCAGCCTGTACTGCGGCTATGTTTGAAGCTAGAAATGTACGGAATTCCTCTTCATTCATATTCACGGTGTGTCGAGTAGTTGGTGCCATTTCCTTCAAAATAGTCAAATGGAACAAGTTAATCATACAGAATATTAAGAGTAGTTAACAGTATTTCGTAGCATAATATGAACTCATTTATAAAAGCTTTTTCTTCATATTAGCGTTTTATAAGTTTAAATTCGGGTAGTACCTACCCGTTAAGTTCATACTTAGTAGCTAATATACAATTCAACTACTACAATTCTATATGAAAAACTGATTATAATAATATTTCGCGTTCAAACTTTTACACAATATTTTACAAACTTACAATACCGCTTATTTTACATATAGCATGAAATATAGCACACAATAAATTTGATACAAGATGGTTGTGAAGATAATTCTAGCTAGTACACAAGTCGTTCAGCAAAGGCAATAAAGACACGTAATTCATACGTCCAGAAACAAGTCATGCATTCTGGTTTTACTAGGATTACTTCCCATCCTTGGTCTTGTGGAACATAACCGTTATGGCCGTTGATAAGACAGCGTGTTGTAACGTCGTCAAAGGGACGAGGGTTACGTAATGTCCAACAGTCCCGTAACAATCTAAAAACCTCATTTCTTACCCCAATTACCGACCCCGTCACTTGTGGGAACGTTTTGTTTAATAGTTGTAGGCCGATGTTCTTGTTCTCACTTTGGTGAGAAGCGAACATTACTAATCCGTAAGCATAACATGCTTCTTTATGTTGCATGTTAGCCGCTTTTTCTAAATCACGAAGTCCAATATTCGGATATATTGAGTCAAAATAATTTCTTAACCCATTGCGTAAAATAGCATTTGGGTTCCCCGCAATATATGCGTCAAAGTAAACACATCGTAACTTATGGATTTCCCAATGTGATATCCCCCATCTTTCGAACGAAAGCCTTTTATAAACCAAGGCATTCTTGGAACGTTCTTCGAATGTCTTACAAACTGATCTCGCCTTAAATAGTTGTGCCGAAGAATTCTGACCGACTCTAGACAAGATTTCATCAATCATGTCTCCGGGTAGGTCTCTTAAAATATTGGGTTGTCTATCCATTTTGTGTTTTTATACTGTAAAATAGACAAGAGTTAGATTCATAAAAAAAATACTTATTAATACAAGCAATTTTTACATATATCATAAAGCATAAGCACACTATATTACATATATTACACCACACGAATACAACTATCTTATTCCGACTCGCTTGTTTCTTCTTCTTCGGTTTTGGTTCGTTTTGCCAAGTTTCTAGGGATATATGATGTTCCCCTAATACGAGCCGTTGTTTTCCACATTGGTTTAGAAAAACCTGGTGGTTTAAAGGTTCACGGGTCATTGTTACAACTTAAGGACTTCGGGGGTTGACGATACATATAAAGTTCATCGGGGTTGGAATTAGATTTCTCTATTTTTATGCCCTTTCCCTTATTATTTTCTTTTGCCTTTTTAAATTCAGTTGGGGTAATTTCTATAACATCATCGGAATTCTCGTCAGAATCCGATTCATCAGAGAATTGGTAATCCTCCCAATATTTTGCTTCCTTAGCGGAAACCCCATTGACCATAATTAACCTTGGTCGGTTGGTTGAGGATTTTCTTTTACTTAACCGTTTTATTATTTCCCCCACCGGTTCTATTTCTTCATCCGGTTTCGATTCTTCTTCCGGTTCCGATTCTTCTTCTGGTTCCGACTCTTCTTCCGGTTCCTCTTCGGGAACTTGTGAATCAGTCCACGAATCATTCCAATTTACATTTGACTCTTCATTATTATTAGGTGAGTCAATGGGACTTGTTCTAGAGGTAGACATCTATCACATAATATCAAACGCGTTAAGAGATTAATATATCACATAATATTCACATGTTAAAAATATATAGTTTCCAACAAAATTTATTAAGCAATCATTTTTCAAGTAAACACGGTCGAAGTCCAGACTCACTAATGCATCCTAACAAACTCGATAAGACACACTAATGCAAAATTCTAGTTCTCTAAGACCAAGGCTCTGATACCAACTGAAATGTCCCGTTCTTATTGATTAAAAACGTTCCATATTAATTGATTTCGTTGCGAGGTTTTGACCTCTATGTGAGACGTTTTTCAAAGACTGCATTCATTTTAAAACAAACCATAACCTTTATTTCATCAATAAAGGTTTAAAAAGCTTTACGTAGATTATCAAATAATGATAATCTAAAATATCCTGTTTACACACGACCATTACATAATGGTTTACAATACAAATATGTTACAACAAAATAAGTTTCTTGAATGCAGTTTTTACACAATATTATACAAGCATGGACTCCAAATCTCGTCCTTATTTAAGTATGCGACAGCGGAAGCTCTTAATAATCACCTGAGAATAAACATGCTTAAAACGTCAACAAAAATGTTGGTGAGTTATAGGTTTAACCTATATATCAAATCATAATAATAGACCACAAGATTTCATATTTCAATACACATCCCATACATAGAGATAAAAGTCATTCATATGGTGAACACCTGGTAACCAACATTAACAAGATGCATATATATAAGAATATCCCCATCATTTCGGGACACCCTTCGGATATGATATAAATTTCGAAGTACTAAAGCATCCGGTACTTTGGATGGGGTTTGTTAGGCCCAATAGATCTATCTTTAGAGTTCGCGTCAATTAGGGTATCTGTTCCCTAATTCTTAGATTACCAGACTTAATAAAAAGGGGCATATTCGATTTTGATAATTCAACCATAGAATGTAGTTTCAGGTACTTGTGTCTATTTTGTAAATCATTTATAAAACCTGCATGTATTCTCATCCCAAAAATATTAGATTTTAAAAGTGGGACTATAACTCACTTTCACAGATTTTTACTTCGTCGGGAAGTAAGACTTGGCCACTGGTTGATTCACGAACCTATAACAATATATACATATATATCAAAGTATGTTTAAAATATATTTACAACACTTTTAATATATTTTGATGTTTTAAGTTTATTAAGTCAGCTGTCCTCGTTAGTAACCTACAACTAGTTGTCCACAGTTAGATATACAGAAATAAATCGATAAATATTATCTTGAATCAATCCACGACCCAGTGTATAAGTATCTCAGTATTGATCACAACTCAAACTATATATATTTTGAAATCAACCTCAACCCTGTATAGCTAACTCCAACATTCACATATAGAGTGTCTATGGTTGTTCCGAAATATATATAGATGTGTCGACATGATAGGTCGAAACATTGTATACGTGTCTATGGTATCTCAAGATTACATAATATACAATACAAGTTGATTAAGTTATGGTTGGAATAGATTTGTTACCAATTTTCACGTAGCTAAAATGAGAAAAATTATCCAATCTTGTTTTACCCATAACTTCTTCATTTTAAATCCGTTTTGAGTGAATCAAATTGCTATGGTTTCATATTGAACTCTATTTTATGAATTTAAACAGAAAAGTATAGGTTTATAGTCGGAAAAATAAGTTACAAGTCGTTTTTGTAAAGGTAGTTATTTCAGTCGAAAGAACGACGTCTAGATGACCATTTTAGAAAACATACTTCCACTTTGAGTTTAACCATAATTTTTGGATATAGTTTCATGTTAATAATAAAAATCATTTTCTCAGAATAACAACTTTTAAATCAAAGTTTATCATAGTTTTTAATTAACTAACCCAAAACAGCCCGCGGTGTTACTACGACGGCGTAAATCCGGTTTTACGGTGTTTTTCGTGTTTCCAGGTTTTAAATCATTAAGTTAGCATATCATATAGATATAGAACATGTGTGTAGTTAATTTTAAAAGTCAAGTTAGAAGGATTAACTTTTGTTTGCGAACAAGTTTAGAATTAACTAAACTATGTTCTAGTGATTATGAGTTTAAACCTTCGAATAAGATAGTTTTATATATATGAATCGAATGATGTTATGAACATCATTACTACCTCAAGTTTAGTAGGTAAACCTACTGGAAGTGACAAGAAATGATCTAGCTTCAAAGGATCTTGGATGGCTTGAAAGTTCTTGAAGTAGGATCATGACACAAAAACAAGTTCAAGTAAGATTTTTACTCGAATTAAGATAGTTTATAGTTATAGAAATTGAATCAAAGTTTGAATATGAATATTACCTTGAATAAGAAAGATAACCTACTGTATATAACAAAGGTTTCTTGATCTTAGATGATTACTTGGAATGGATTAGAAAGCTTGGAAGTAAATTAGTAAACTTGAAGGGATTTTTGAAGTGTTCTTGAAGTGTTCTTCCTATGATGATTATAGCTTGATTCTTGAAGTGATTTTTGATGAAGATGATGATTAACTACTGGAAAAATACGTTCATAATAGTGTGTGTGTGTTGAGAGAGAATTAGAAAGAGAATTGGAAGTGAAATGGAGTGAATGATGAGTGGTAATTGGTGAGTGGTGAGTGGAGTTAAAAGGAGTTCTAGTTAGTTGACTAGCTCTAGGTAGAAGTTAAAATTGATTAGTCATACATGACATAATCAAGAGTGGAATTCCATGCTAGTTCCTATTGGTATATACTCATAGTAAGTACGTTTTGAAGCTGTGTATAATACGGGTAAGAATACGACTAGAATTCTTGATGAAAGAAAAGAATGGAAAAGTAACTGTAACCATTTTCGTTAAGTATGAGTGTTTTGATATATGTCTTGAAGTCTTCCAAAAGTATTTTAATACATCTAAATACACTACATGTATATACATTTTAACTGAGTTGTTAAGTCATCGTTAGTCGTTACATGTAAGTGTTGTTTTGAAACCTTTAAGTTAACGATCTCAATTAATGTTGTTAACCCATTGTTTATTATATCTAATGAGATGTTAAATTATAATATTATCATGATATTATGATATATTAATATATCTTAATATGATATATATACATTTAAATGTCGTTACAACGATAATCGTTACATATATGTCTCGTTTTGAAATCCTTAAGTTAGTAGTCTTGTTTATATGTATATAACTCATTGTTAATATACTTATTGAGATACTTACTTATCATAATCTCATGTTAACCATATGTATATCCATATATATATCGTCATGTCGTTTTTACAAGTTTTAACGTTCGTGAATCGCCGGTCAACTTGGGTGGTCAATTGTCTATATGAAACATATTTCAATTAATAAAGTCTTAACAAGTTTGATTGCTTAACATGTTGGAAACATTTAATCATGTAAATATCAATCTCAATTAATATATATAAACATGGAAAAGTTCGGGTCACTACAGATATGGTTTCATATTGAACTTGAGTTTATGAATATAAACAGAAAAAGTATAATTTTATAGTCAGAAATACAGATTACAAGTCATTTTTGTAAAGGTAGTCATTTCAGTTGAAAGAACGACGTCTAGATGACCATTTTGGAAAACATACTTCCACTTGGAGTTTAACCATGATTTTTAGATATAGTTTCATGTTCATAAGAAAAATCATTTTCCCAGAAGAACAACTTTTAAATCAAATTTTATCATAGTTTTTAATTAACTAACCCAAAACAGCCCGCGGTGTTACTACGACGGCGTAAATCCGGTTTTACAGTGTTTTTTGTGTTTTCAGATTTTAAATCATTAAGTTAGCATATCATATGGATATAGAACATGTGTTTAGTTGATTTTAAAAGTCAAGTTAGAAGGATTAACTTTTGTTTGCGAATAAGTTTAAAATTAACTAAACTATGTTCTAGTGATTACAAGTTTAAACCTTCGAGTAAGGTAGTCATATATATATATATATATATATATATATATATATATATATATATATATATATATATATATATATATATATATATATATATATATATATATATATATATATATATATATATATATGAATCGAATGATGTTATGAACATCATTACTACCTCAGATTTTGTGGATAAACCTACTGGAAATGAGAAAAATAGATCTAGCTTCAAAGGATCCTTGGATGGCTTGAAAGTTCTTGAAGTAGAATCATGACACGAAAACAAGTTCAAGTAAGATTATTACTAAAATTAAGATAGTTATAGTTATAGAAATTGAATCAAAGCTTGAATATGAATATTATCTTGATTTAGAAAGATAACCTACTGTAAATAACAAAGGTTTCTTGATCTTAGATGATTGCTTGGAATGGATTAGGAAACTTGGAAGTAAACTTGTAAACTTGGAAGTGTTCTTGATGTGTTCTTAAGTAATTGTTTTTATGATTATAGGTAATAACCAAAGCTTGTATTTGATGATTTTTGCTGAAAAATAGTAACTTAGATATTCATGGAAGTGTGTGTGTGTTTTGAGAGAGAATTGGGAAGAAAATTGGAAGTGAAATGGAGTAGGTGGTGAGTGGTGAAGGTGAGTGGGGTTAAAAGGAGTTCTTGTTTTTGTTTCCTTGCTCATAAGTCATGCTAGTTGTCTAATTTTTGGTTCCACATGTTTGTTGACTATCTAGGGCTGCTAAGAGCTGAATTATTATGTGTATATACCAATAGTATATACGTCTAGGAGCTGGGTATTGTACGAGTATGAATACGGTTGCATACGAGTATAATTGTTGATGAAAATGAATGAGAATGCAATTGTAAGCATTTTTGTTAAGTAGAAGTACTTTGATATGTGTCTTGAAGTCTTTTAAAAGTGTACTAATACATCTAAATACACTACATGTATATACCTTTTAACTGAGTCGTTAGGTCATCGTTAGTCGTTACATGTAAGTGTTGTTTTGAAACCTTTAAGTTAACGATCTCATTTAATGTTGTTAACCCATTGTTTATTATATCTAAAGAGATGTTAAATTATTACATTATCATGATATTATGATGTATGAATATATCTTAATATGATAAATATACATTAAAATGTCATTACAACAATAATCGTTACATATATGCCTCGATTCAAAATTCTTAAGTTAGTAGTCTTGTTTTACATATGTAGTTCATTGTTAACATAGTTAATGATATATATAATTATCATTTTATCATGTTAAATATAGTGTAACAATATCTTAATATGATACATATGTATTTAGTAAGACGTTGTAATAACGATAATCGTTATATATATCGTTTCGAGTTTCTTAACTTAGTAGTCTCATTTTTATGTATATAACTCATTGTTAATATACATATGGAGATACTTACTTGTCATAATTTCATGTTAACTATATGTATATCCACATATATATATATATATATATATATATATATATATATATATATATATATATATATATATATATATTGTCATGTCTTTTTTACAAGTTTTAACGTTCGTGAATCACCGGTCAACTTGGGTGGTCAATTGTCTACCTGAAACTCATTTCAAATAATCAAGTCTTAATAAGTTTGATTGCTTAACATGTTGGAAACATTTAATCATGCAAATATAGTTTTCAATTAATATATAATCATGAAAAAGTTTGGGTCACTACAAGAAACAGGTACCAGTGGTGTTTCGATGGAGGTGATGAACTCCATTATTGATTTTTAAATTTCGGATGATTTCAGGTCACAATTAGTACATGATATATATCCTAAATCATTCATTGAATCTTTGTAACTCGTTAATTTGTTCAAAAACATTATCAATGATTCGAATTTCATGAAGAACATCACAGTTGACTTTTTATTTTCAAACTCTGACTTTGAAATTCGAAATTAAGAGAAGAAATTGAGACTTGAAAACTTACAGATAGTATATTTAGGTAATTCCTAACACTTCTGTATTTTGAAATTTTGATAATTGATTCGGATTTGCATTCTTGCCCAAAATCGACCTTGAAGAAAAAAAATAAAAAAAATCTCTTTATTCTTCTTTCTGGTTCATCGAATAGCAGCAGGGAGTAGTTGTGTTTAAGTGATATTGATGTTGGTTTTCAAATGATTGAAGCAGAAATCAAGGGATATCGATTGAATTTGTAGGGATGATTCTGGTCGACGCAGTCACGAGCACACAGAAAAAAAAAATTAAACTGAAAGGGATAGATTCAGTACATGAATAATTTATTATATATATTATCTTAATATTTAATATAATAATATTAATAATATTAATAATAATTAATATACATAATAATAATAATAATAACATTAATCATAATATTAATATTAATACTAATAATAATAATGTCAATAATGCTAATAATACCAATTAATAATACTACTAATGTTAATAATAATAAGAATATTGATAAAGATACTAATAATAATTGATAATTATATGATAATATTAATAATAACAATACTGATAATTATAATGAAAGTAGTAAGTTTAATAATAAATAATAATGATAACTATAATAATAACCAAAAATCATAATTCTCCTACTGACTCTAATAATAATGGTTTTAATAATGATAACAATAATATTAGTATTAATAATATTATAACAATTAAAATGTATCAAATTTCGTATCTATAGCTTATAAATAACAATATTGTTCATATCATTATTAGAATTAATATAATATTATTATAACAATTATATTTATACTTGTATTATATATATATATATATATATATATATATATATATATATATATATATATATATATATATATATATATATATATATATATATATATATATATATATATATATATATATATATATATATGTATGTATGTATCATTACTTATGTAATATATAATATATTGCATATTAACTTCTATTGAATATTTATTATTTATACATTATAATATATATTACAATATTATAATTATCATACATAAAATATTTATAGTTTCATTTTTTTTATAACAACTTTTTATCTTGTGTAATATTTTACATAATTAACTCAATTGATTAAGTTGTATTTCGATTTATTATATAAAGTGATATTTATTTATATATATAACTAATTACAACAATCGTTCGTGAATCGTTTGGCACAGTCAAAGGGTAATTGATTACATGAATATAGTTCCACAACTTTTTGAGACTCAACATTACAGACTTTGCTCATCGTGTCGGAAATATATAAAGATTAAGTTTAAATTTAATCAGAAATTTCCGGGTCGTCACACTACCTACCCGTTAAAGAAATTTTGTCTTGAAATTTGATTGGGATGGTCATGGCTGATAATAAATATGTTCTCATGACGCATACGAGCTAGAAATTAGAGTTTTTATCATCAGCGAGTAATATAGATAAAATAAATCGTTTATGTAAAGAGTACGAGTGAAGCTATCACAAAAGAGTGAAATGAATAAATGTAAATTCGTCTTAACCGGTGACGTAGTCACGGTTGATTTTCGGAATTCGAGGGATTTAGAGGAAATCTTTGTAATAAAATTTGGTTCTTCGATAATTAAGGAAATCAGAATCCTCTTTGGTTATATGCGATGATCTGTTTATATTGCTCTATCGGATATTTCACTATAAATTCACCCCTTATTTCCACCGCCCATATCTTCAATTCTTTCTTTCTCAATTCATACTTTTGTTTTCTCTTCTTGATTTTTAAGTCAAGCGAATAATGGTTCAGAATTCATAGATATGAAATTTGAATGAACATGACTAACGTTCTAAGAGTAAGATTGTAATAGCACGATCTTGATTGGTTAAATTACCAGAACTCAAGAGAAAAGATGGAATTATCAGGAAGATATGTTCTCGATATGTTTGGAGATTAGGTAAAATGTAAGAGTCGTGTAACATGGCGCATGATGACGTTATGGTATGTGAATCATTACGTTCCATTTAGAAACTCAGCATGACTTACTGTAATATAATCACGTTGATCAAGTGTCATTATATTATACAAACTCATGCTTCAGTTCCCAACAATACTTCAAAAACATTTATAGTTTAAACTCGAAAGTTTACAGAATATAGAAACTAATAGTTTCTCATATGATGTAACACTGATAGCTCAAAGAGATAAATGATTTTAGATAAGATTAGTTATGAAAATATATTCAGAAATATCGAGGATATTTATAATGAAAAATACGATGATATCTTAGAATTTCTAATATCGAAGGGTGATGATGAAGATTGTCCGTAAAAGTGTAGAGTCAGAAGCAAGTTATTCGTTAATGACTTCAGTAGATACTGAATCATTTGGATTCTTTGAAGGCTGGTTTATTCCTTGTGATTTGTCCACCGCCTCCTTCATGGTTTGCTTAATTCGTTTTCCAGTTCCAACTTTTCTGAGCTTTGCCAACACACTTATTCTTTATCTTTATACCTTCGACTGTTAAGGTCGTGTACTGGTTTTTTGCTGCTGTATTCAACTTTTTCAGAATTTGAAGTATTGATTTGTAGACTGGGTGCTTTTCAGAATTTCAGAAAGGAAGATCATAATTCTAAGAGATAAATGTTATACATATAACTGTTGATGTAGAAATGCTGCGAGATTAAAAATACTGATTGCTGATTCCCAGTAATTGGTAAGGAAATTCTTGTTATAAGATGCGGATGAGTATATCATAGGGTTTCAATGAATTTAATGATTTCTCTGAAAGTCAAAGATCAACAAAGTTGTTGGTAAGTTTACTGTTAATGTGGTGGAATATAAGCGGTTCTCCGGTAATGTTGACGAAAGGCAAACTTATATCAAAGTTATAATAGAGTTTATTCGAATAGATAGTCGAAATTGATTTGCTGAAGCTGTGACAAAATTGGCTACTTTGGAAAGGGATTGCAAAGTGATTTTCGGTAATAACAACGCCAAAGGAGCTAGCACAGATACGTGTCAAACGTTTACTCAGGTTTTCGAGAGTTTTCAGATGTATGCCTATATGCATAGGTTATCCCTTTGGTAGATAACGTGTGGTTGGATCATCCTCTCGATTGAGGCGTTTTCAAGAATCATGAAAGGTTTGAACACAGATTGTTATCGTCAAGATACAAATGAGGTTTAAGATGAAATCAAGTGGCAAACTTGAAGAATTGTTTAGTTTCATATGTTATAATCAATATTTTAATTCATTTTAATTGTCCAATCTTGGTAGTCCACAGTTAGCAGTCCACAGTCACTAACTGAATAATTCATATATAGTTTATAATATTCGAATTAATTAATACGTATCGTGACCCGTGTACATGTCTCAGACTCGATCACAACTCAAATTATATATATTATTTAAGAATCAACCTCAACCCTGTATAGCTAACTCGATCATTACTGCATATAGAGTGTCTATGGTTATTCCAAATAATATATATAGATGCGTCGATATGATATGTCAAAACCTTGTATAAGTGTCCCTATATTTAAAGTGCGTAAAATAAATAACAGAAATTAAATGACGATAAATAAAATTGCGATAAATAAAATGTAATCAGTTAGCTAGGAACAGTTAGTGTGTATTCTTAACAAAATTTCTCATAGTTAATTTGTTTGTTTCTAACAAATTTTATTTTTGTCCAATGTTTTCTTCATTATGCCACTTGTTGGATTCTGATAGGTCAAAATCCAAATATGAAATTGAATGAAAATGGTTATTCTGTGGTGAACGAATTTGTATATCTGTGGATGTAAATAGGATAGTAAATGACCGTTGAATCAGATTCGAAGAATGTACAGTGTAACTTATTAATGTGAAATCTAAATATTCCTCGGGTATTACCTACCCGTTAAAATATTTTCACCAATATCAGTTTGTACAAAAGAATTTTTAATTACAATCTTTCTGAAAACATATATACATATATATTTTCTTCAGATGTAATCATGGATTTTTTTTTAAGTGTCAATATGATATTAGACTCATTTGATTCACCGTTAGAACAAGAATATATAATCTCTAAAACATTAGAGATTACATAATCGCCATGTCGAACGAAGATAAATGATGTAGAACGTCATGTAGAATGATGATTATACTCGAGGTACAGATTGTGATGTTGAGGCATGTGATGTTGATACTTGGGTTGTTGGTGGTACCGGTGTTGATGTTGTTGCTGAAGCTGGTAAATTTTGCACCATATTCTCCAAATTGATTACTCGAGCGCGAAGCTTGTTGACTTCTTCCATTATTCCGAAAAGATTGTAGGTCGGAACGAGCGGCTGAATAAGGTTTAGAATTGTGGATAGAATATAATCGTGACGAGCTACCCTGGAAATGAGGCTGAAAATGGTGTTTCGGATAGGTTCGCCAGTAAGTGCTTCAGGTTCTTCACCAAGAGGTGAATTCGGTTGGGGGAATGGATCGCCTTCTTCGCATCTCCATTGATTAAGTCGACTACGAACTCATCAGGTGAATTGGGGATAGATGATTGGTTAATTCATTCTGATGACACTGCTTTCGGAGCTTAGGTGAAACTCCATATCGGAATAGCTGTCAGAATCCGAGGAATTCGAACTGATTGAGGGATTCATCTCGTACGATCAGATGAAGGATTTTCGATAAGAAATAGATTATAGAATGTAGATTAGTACCCTGCAATACATAATTTACATATGCATATATAATACTAAAATCCCATAAGTTACGGAGGAATCTACGAAATATGTCAGGCAAAGTTTACAGTAACATATACGCTAAGGTATGAATTAGTAGATACGCTAAGATATGAATTTTGTCTATACACTATTCATGCAATCAATGCAGTAAGATGTGTCTAGACTAAAAATGATAAGCAGGCAATTTCCGACAAAAAATGATAAGCAAAACTTTTGACATGCAGACACGGTCGAAGTCCAGACACACTAATGCATCCTAACGACTTATCAGTTAGACACACTAATGTAGACCTGGTTCGCTAAGACCACCGCTTTGATACCACATGTCAAGACCCGTCCTAATCCATAAAGACGAATACATTACATATGATTACATCGCGAGGTACTTGACCTCTATATGATACCTTTTACAAACATTGCATTCGTTTTTAAAAGATAAACTTTCATTACATCGAAAGTTGACAGGCATGTATACCATTTCATAATATATCAAACTATAATTGACTTAATAATAATCTTGATGAACTCAACGACTCGAATGCAACGTCTTTTGAAATATGTCATGAATGACTCCAAGTAATATCTCTCAAATGAGCAAATGCACAGCAGAAGATTTCTTTAATACATGAGAATAAACATGCTTTCAAGTGTCAACCAAAAGGTTGGTGAGTTCATTAGTTTATCATAAACGATCATTTTCATCATTTTAATAGACCACAAGATTTTCATTTCTCATAAATACACATCTCATATCAGGCATTTCGTAAATTGCATAGAGATAAAAATCATTCATATGGATTAAACACCTGGTAACCGACATTAACAAGATGCATATAGAATATCCTCATCATTCCGGGACACCCATCGGACATGGTAATTTCGAAGTACTAAAGCATTCCAAATTCCAGAATGGGGGTTGTTAGTTCCCGTAGATCTACCTTTAGGATTCGCGTCAATTAGGGGCCAGTTCCCTAATTCTTAGGCTACCAAGCTAAAAGGGGCATATTCGATTTCGATCATTCAACCATAGAATGTAGTTTCGATTACTTGTGTCTATTTCGTAAAACAGTTATAAAAGTAGCGCATGTATTCTCAGTCCTAAAAATATATATATTGCAAAAGCATTTAAAAAGGGAGCAAATGAAACTCACAATACTGTATTTTGTAGTAAAAATACATATGACGATATTGAACAATGCAGGGTTGGCCTCGGATTCACGAACCTATATCAAGTATATTTATTAATATTCATAGTTGTAATTGAACACACACACACACACACACACATATATATATATATATATATAAATGTATTAGTTATATCATTTTTATGTTAATAATATATATATATATATATATATATATATATATATATATATATATATATATATATATATATATATATGTTTTATATGTTCATTTTGTATATATATAAAAATATTAAATTTTGTTATGTTATATGTGTTAATTATATATATTTATGTATGTATTTAATTTGTTTATCAAAACAGTAGTTCTATTATACTAAGTTAATATTAGTAAAAATAAATAATAATAATAACATTAATAATATACATATGTTAATAATAACCCTATTAGTGATAATAACAATGATATTAATAATAGTACTTGTAACAATATTAATTTTACTGTTTATGGTAGTTATGATATTAATGATTTACTAATAATAATAATAATAACTTTGTTAAAAATGATAATATTAATAAAGATATTGTTAATAATGATACCTTTGTTTAATAATAATAATAATAATAATAATAATACTAAAAGTTACAAAAGTGATACTAGTGCTAATATTAATGAGAAAAGTGATAACTTGTATTATATTCCATAATAATAATAATAACCCTAATCATAAGAATATTAATACATATATTAGTAACAATATCTATATTTCATAAATGATACAATTTATCAATAATCAACATATTAATAATACTTATAGCAATAATAATAATAATAATAACAATAATGATTATGATATTATTAATAATCATGGTAACTATAATACTAACACTAATATTAATTATAATAATTATAAATATAAATGTGATAATAATTATAATCATAATACTAACAAAAATAATAAAAATCATAATCGTAATAATAACAACAATAATAATAATAATAATTGTAATAATAAATAAAAGAAATAGGCTACCTTATCAAAGGAGGTTTAAAAAAATAAATGACCCAGCCCGGGCTCGAACCCGCGACCTCTCGCTCACCCAAAATCACACTTAACCGTTGTTCTGCTACTTATATTTCTGTTTTATCTCGTATTCTAAAGTATATACCCCGGTTTTATGTTTCTCTTCTCCTCCTCCAAATATAATCGACCAGAATAAATCAAAACCATAAAGCAATGTCTTTCTTTGGAATTTGTAAATGAAACAGACTCATACTCAATCAGTTTATGATTATTGTTTGAGCTTAATTTTTCAAGAAACAGGTACCAGTGTTGTTTCGATGGAGGTGAAGAACTCCATTATTGATTTTTAAATTTCGAATGATTTCAGGTCACAATTAGTACATGATATATATCCTAAATCATTCACTGAATCTTTGTAACTCGTTAATTTGTTCAAAAACATTATCAATGATTCGAAATTTGTAATGACCCGGAAATTTCCGACCAAATTTAAACCTTAATATTTATATGTTTCCAACACGATAAGCAAAATCTGTAATAATGAGTCTCGAAAACCTTGAAATCTATATTCATGAAATCCGTTACCCTTTGACTATGCTCGATGATTCACGAACTATTGTGTGTGTGTACATATAGATATATATATATATATATATATATATATATATATATATATATATATATATATATATATATATATATATGTAATTACTATTAAGAATTATTATATTGTAATATATGTAACATATATAAATAATAAATGTTATCAGATAATAATTATAATAGTTACTAAGGATAATTACAATTAAAATATAATTGTTATAATAATTACTTCCAATATTAATATCAGTACTAGTGTTATTAATATTATGTAAATATACAATTTATAGATATGAATTGGATATATAAATTGATACAGTATTATTATTAATAATATTATTGTTACTATTAATAATATTAGAATTATCAGTATTATTGTTATTAATAATATTATTGTTATACATTTTATATAGTAATTATTATCATTAGTAATAAAATTATTATTACTACTATATTTAATAAGCTTAATCTATAAAAATAAATAAATAAAAGGATATACAAATAAAGATATTATAGTTAGATATATGTAGATATATATATTCAAAATCAGTATTTATATTATAAATAAAATTATTATTATTAATTAGTATTTCTATATATTATTAATAATAATTAACAAATAATACAAAGTATGTATATATATGAAAAAAATAAATAAATAAATAAAATAAAATCAGATGGAAATCGTTTCAGCTGTAGTTAATTGATTTTGTAGTACAAATCAAGAGATATTTGTAGGAATAAAACCAAAAATCTGTTAGAAGTCTTACTCACCTTTTTATTTCTTTTATTTATTTATTTTTATTTTGTCCTGTGATCTTTGTCTGATTGAAGAACGAATACACAATATCCACTATATAATCGACTAGCTTGTGTTATAATTCAATTATCAAAATTTCCTTTCACTATCTGTAACAAATCACAACAACTGATAATTGATTTCCATTTATTAATTTTTTTTTTAAAAACAGCTCGAATATCTCTATTTGGGTATGAATTAATCAAAATACGAAGTTGAATGAAATTTTAAAAACTAAAAATACAGTCTTGTTAGGATTCGTTTACATAGACTATCTGCTTAATTTCAAGTCTTAATTCATCTCATCGATCTAGAATTTCAGAGTCAAACTTACGAACTCAAAAAGTCAATTTTTGTTCATTAATGAAATTCAGACTTATTTTGATGTTTTAATTTAAATTGAAGGTTCAGACAGTTTCCAAAAATAATTTAAAACATTTTTCATGTACAAATTATGGGCTATATCGATCTCTAAACTCGAAATTGATCTGGAGTTTTAGTCGTGTTCAACAAGACCTGTTACAGGTTTTTATTTTTATTTTTTTCTGATTAATGAAGTTAGTCACTTATAAATTGTTTCTGTATTTTTTTTTTAAATCCTAAAAACTATTAAAGTAATCTACTATTACTTGATTTTAATTCCTGGTCGATTCAAATTGGTATGAAGAAGAAAATAAAGGAGACAGGAGTATTAAGGTTAACTATATACGGTTGTAACTATTTACAGAAAAACAGCTAGGTTCAAATGGTTAGAGTGTTGGGTTAGTGAACGAGAGGTCACGGGTTCGAGTCCCGTCGTGGGCAGTTTATTCTTTTTAAAGACTACTAAGGTATTAATTGATATAATAATAATAATTATTATTATCATTATTAATATTATTATTATTTAAACAAGCATTAAATATCAACTATTATTATTATTATGATTAGGGTTACAACTACTGTTATTATTATTATTTACTATTACTGTTAATATTAAGTATTAAGTATTATTATTATTATTAATAACATTAATATTATCCTCATTAGTATTGTTATTATTAAAGATTATTATTTTTATAATTATATTATTATTATCATTATTACTTTCATATTAACAAATTTATTATAACAAACAAATACTTTCTATATAAGAGTATATTATGTACAACTACCTCAATACATCTAATTGTATATATATTAAGGTTATTTATATAATAGCTACATATAACAAATTGTTGATTTTTAATATAATATTAAACATGTGTATATATAAAATTATATAAACATTAACTATAATAACTATATACAAATTAAATATATAAGATATAATTTAGGATATAATATACTTTATTACGATATTATGTATTAATATACATATAAATGATATAGGTTCGTGAATCCGAGGCCAATCCTACAATTGTTCAAAGATGTTATATGTATTTTTACTACAAAATACAGTATGGTGAGTATATAGTCCCACTTTTAAACTCTAAATATTTCGGGATGAGAATACATGTATTTTATGTTTTACGATATGGACACAAGTAACTGAAAAATATATTCTACGTTGAGTTGTACCACTGGCATACTTCCCTGTAGCTTGGTAACTACTATTTACATCGGTATTGTAAACGCGAATCCTGTTGATAGATCTATCGGGCCTGACAACCCCAACCGGACTGGACGACCAGTATTCAACGATTGCACAGTACTTCGTTTCGGTGACTACACTTGGTACGGTGTAGTAAGATTTCATAATAAAGGGAATATGCGACGTTGATTAAATGTTAAGTATGGTTATCAAGTGCTCAACAACTTAGAATATTGTTATTAAAATGATTATATATATGAAATCTTGTGGTCCATAGTTATAACACTGCTAGCATCAAACCTATATATCTCACCAACTTTATGTTGACGTTTTAAAGCATGTTATTCTCAGGTACGAATTAAGTCTTCCGCTGTGCATTTGCTCATGTTAAGGACATTACTTGGAGTCGATCATTGCAATGGAACCAAATGTTAATGACTTCGTCCAGGAGGATTAGGACCGGTCGTTTCAGGTGGTATCAGAGCGGTGGTCTTAGCGAAACAGGTCTTACATTAATGTGTCTAACTGATAGTTGCTTAGATGCATTAGTGGATCTGGACTTCGACCGTGTCTGCATGTCAAAAGTTTTGGCTTATCATTTTTGTCAAAAATCATCTGCTTATCATCTTTAGGAAATTACCTGCTCATTATTCTTAGTCTAGACACATCTTACTGCATTGACTGCATGATTAGTGTATAGACAAAACTCATATCTTAGCGTATCTGCTAAATCATATCTTAGCGCATCTATTACGATAGACTTTGTTTAATATCTTCCGTAAATTTCTTTGTAATTTAAGGGATCCTGGTACTATATATATCTATGCATATTATGCATTGAGAATACCATCCAACTATTATTTGCTGTCACTAAGCTTTTCATACCAAAAATCTTTTCTGTGATCGTGTACGATGGCCTCTACAAATCGACCAAGTTCTTCTGACTCCGAAGATAGCGTGACGGGAGCGCACCAACCGATCAACTACCGTGATTTCTTTAGAAAGTGGGGATGGGTTCGCGAAATACTTACCCTATGGAGAAATGAAGAAGGTACTCCATATCACGAGCCGAACTTACCACCTAACGTCGGAGTGCTCGACCCGCTCACCGGCGAACCTGTTCGCAACACTGTTTATACCCTTTTTGCAAGAATTTTTCATCTTGAGGCTACCATTAACGGAACTAGAGAAGATATTCGACCTTTACCTCACACTGATAACCAACCAGGGTTAATAGAAGAAGTTAAAGAACTCCGAGCTCGAGTGTTAACTTTAGAGAGCACGGTACACAATTTGCAAGCACCAGCAGTATCACCAACACCAGTAACATCACCAGCTTCAGCACCAACGGTACCAGTACCACCAATAACCCAAGTTTCAACAATCCATGCCTCACCATCTCATTCTGTACCTCGAGCATAATCTTCGTTTTACACGTTGTTTTACATCGATTAATTTTCGTTCTACGAATCGTTCTATATCTTTTATCTTCACGGAACATGGCGATTATGTAATCTCTAAAGTCTTAGAGATTAGCTATTCTACCTCAAACCGAAAAGCAAATGAGATTAATATCATATTAATTCAGTAAATTCATGATTAAATCTGAAGAAAATATATATGTAAGTATATTTTTATAAAGATTGTAATTAAAAATTCTTTCGTACAAACTGTTAGTGTTGAAAATATTTTAACGGGTAGGTAATACATGAGGAACATTCAGATTTTACATTAATAAGTTACACTGTACACTCTTCAGTTCTAATTCAGCAGTCATTAACAATACTGCTCAAGTCCGCACATATACGTATGCGTTCACCAAAGAACAACTATTTTCATTCAAATTCAATTTCATATTTGGAATTTTGACTCCTCAGAATTCAACAAGTGGCATAATGAAGAAAACATTGGATATAATAAAATTTGTTAGAAACAAACGAATTAACTAATTGAAATTCTGTTAAGATTCCACGCTAACTGTTCCTAGCTAACTGTTCCCAGCTAACTGATTAACATTTAATTTATCGCAATTTACATCCTCGTAATTTTATTATTGTTATTTAATTTCTGCACTTTACATACCGTCGGGACACATGTACAACAATACGTCGGATTAATTCTGAGACAACACGTTGTGCAATGGGTCATGATATATATTTATTTATTTTACGCACTTTAAATAACGGGACACGTATACAAGGTTTCGACCTATCATATCGACCCATCTATATATATATTTTGGAACGATCATGGACACTCTATAGTTGGCTATACAGGGTTGAGGTGGATTCCAAAATATATATATGGTTTGAGTTGTGATCGACACTGAGACCGGTACACGGGTCACGATACGTATTAATTAATTCGAATATTATATATTTAATTTATATATGAAATTATTGGACCATTGGACAATCAGACTATTGGACTGCTAACTTTGGACAAGTAAAATAAATTAAAATATTGATTATAACATATGAAACTAAACAATTCTTCAAGCTTGCCACTTGATTTCATCTTAAACCTCATTTGAGTTTTAACGATTCCAATCCATGTTCAAATCTTTCATAATTCTTGAAAACACCTCAATCAAGAAGATGAACCAACTGCACTTCATCTACGGAAGAAAAGATTTATGTATATAGTTATGCACCTGAAAAACTCTTGGAACCTGAGTAAAGGTTTAACACGTATCTGCGCTAGCTCCTTTGGCGATGTTACTACAAAAAAAAAATCACTTTGCAGTTCTTCTTCAAAATAGCCAAATTTTATCACAGCTCCAACAAGTTGATTTCGACTTTTCGTTCAACACAACCTTATTATAACCTCGGAATATATACGTGCTTATTCATTGTTACCAGAGAACCTTTTATATTCCACCATACTACCGTCAGCGTTTAATCATCTAAAAACACAATTCTCCGAAACCACCTCGGTTTGATAACTGATGACCCAGATCCGTTAACTTTGAAAATGCTGACGAAGCAGCATGTTGTAGATGGTCTTAATGGCCAAAAGTTGATGATAAAGAAGGAAGTGTTAGGAACGCTCGATAGAAAATTTGGTACTAAAAATCGGATTGAGCACACCATGAAGGAGTCTGTAGACAAATCACCAAGATTAAACCTGTACTTAACGAATCCAGACAATTCAGTATCTAACGAAATCTTTAGCTCCTTAATTAGTCTGAATCCTTGCGGACGAATTTCTTCATCATTTTCTGATCTTAAATATTTTAAATTCTAAGATATCATCGTATCTTTAGTTATAAATATCCTAGATATTTCTGAAGATACCTTCATAAATATCTTTATTCGAAATTATCTATCTCTTCGTGCTATCCGTGTTACGTCATAAATGAAACTATTTTAGTTTCTAAATTTCTTTAAAATTCGAGTTTGAATTATGGATGATTCTTGGAGAAGTGTAGGGAATTGAAGCATGAGTTAGTATAATATAATGACACTTGGCCAACGTCATTATATTACAGTAAATCATGCTAAATTTCTAATGGAACGTGATGATGGTTCACAGACCTTGCCCTCATCATGTGTCATGTTACACGACTCTTTCATTCTACTTAATCTCTAAGCATATCACAGAATTATTTCCTTGATAATTTTGTTCTTCCGTAATTCCAACAGTTGCTAATAAATCGTGCTATCACATTTTCTTTCTGATTAGAAGATTTCCTTAAATTCCTTGAATTCCGGGAATCCATCATGACTACGTCAAAAGTTAAGACAAAACTTTTCACTCTTTTGCGGTAGCTTCACTTGTGCGCTTCCTATGATCGAATCGTTTTATCTATATCTCTCAAAAATGATAAAACTCCATTATTACCTCATATTCGTCATGAAAACATTCCTAGTGTTATCCATGACAACCTTTATCAAATTTCGGGGACGAAATTTCTTTAACGGGTAGGTACTGTAATGACCCGGAAATTTCCGACCAAATTTAAACCTTAATATTTATATGTTTCCAACACGATAAGCAAAATCTGTAATAATGAGTCTCGAAAACCTTGAAATCTATATTCATGAAATCCGTTACCCTTTGACTATGCTCGATGATTCACGAACTATTGTGTGTGTGTACATATAGATATATATATATATATATATATATATATATATATATATATATATATATATATATATATATATATATATATATATATATATGTAATTACTATTAAGAATTATTATATTGTAATATATGTAACATATATAAATAATAAATGTTATCAGATAATAATTATAATAGTTACTAAGGATAATTACAATTAAAATATAATTGTTATAATAATTACTTCCAATATTAATATCAGTACTAGTGTTATTAATATTATGTAAATATACAATTTATAGATATGAATTGGATATATAAATTGATACAGTATTATTATTAATAATATTATTGTTACTATTAATAATATTAGAATTATCAGTATTATTGTTATTAATAATATTATTGTTATACATTTTATATAGTAATTATTATCATTAGTAATAAAATTATTATTACTACTATATTTAATAAGCTTAATCTATAAAAATAAATAAATAAAAGGATATACAAATAAAGATATTATAGTTAGATATATGTAGATATATATATTCAAAATCAGTATTTATATTATAAATAAAATTATTATTATTAATTAGTATTTCTATATATTATTAATAATAATTAACAAATAATACAAAGTATGTATATATATGAAAAAAATAAATAAATAAATAAAATAAAATCAGATGGAAATCGTTTCAGCTGTAGTTAATTGATTTTGTAGTACAAATCAAGAGATATTTGTAGGAATAAAACCAAAAATCTGTTAGAAGTCTTACTCACCTTTTTATTTCTTTTATTTATTTATTTTTATTTTGTCCTGTGATCTTTGTCTGATTGAAGAACGAATACACAATATCCACTATATAATCGACTAGCTTGTGTTATAATTTAATTATCAAAATTTCCTTTCACTATCTGTAACAAATCACAACAACTGATAATTGATTTCCATTTATTAAATTTTTTTTTAAAAACAGCTCGAATATCTCTGTTTGGGTATGAATTAATCAAAATACGAAGTTGAATGAAATTTTAAAAACTAAAAATACAGTCTTGTTAGGATTCATTTACATAGACTATCTGCTTAATTTCAAGTCTTAATTCATCTCATCGATCTAGAATTTCAGAGTCAAACTTACGAACTCAAAAAGTCAATTTTTGTTCATTAATGAAATTCAGACTTATTTTGATGTTTTAATTTAAATTGAAGGTTCAGACAGTTTCCAAAAATAATTTAAAACATTTTTCATGTACAAATTATGGGCTATATCGATCTCTAAACTCGAAATTGATCTGGAGTTTTAGTCGTGTTCAACAAGACCTGTTACAGGTTTTTATTTTTATTTTTTTCTGATTAATGAAGTTAGTCACTTATAAATTGTTTCTGTATTTTTTTTTAAATCCTAAAAACTATTAAAGTAATCTACTATTACTTGATTTTAATTCCTGGTCGATTCAAATTGGTATGAAGAAGAAAATAAAGGAGACAGGAGTATTAAGGTTAACTATATACGGTTGTAACTATTTACAGAAAAACAGCTAGGTTCAAATGGTTAGAGTGTTGGGTTAGTGAACGAGAGGTCACGGGTTCGAGTCCCGTCGTGGGCAGTTTATTCTTTTTAAAGACTACTAAGGTATTAATTGATATAATAATAATAATAATTATTATCATTATTAATATTATTATTATTTAAACAAGCATTAAATATCAACTATTATTATTATTATGATTAGGGTTACAACTACTGTTATAATTATTATTTACTATTACTGTTAATATTAAGTATTAAGTATTCTTATTATTAATAACATTAATATTATCCTCATTAGTATTGTTATTATTAAAGATTATTATTTTTATAATTATATTATTATTATCATTATTACTTTCATATTAACAAATTTATTATAACAAACAAATACTTTCTATATAAGAGTATATTATGTACAACTACCTCAATACATCTAATTGTATATATATTAAGGTTATTTATATAATAGCTACATATAACAAATTGTTGATTTTTAATATAATATTAAACATGTGTATATATAAAATTATATAAACATTAACTATAATAACTATATACAAATTAAATATATAAGATATAATTTAGGATATAATATACTTTATTACGATATTATGTATTAATATACATATAAATGATATAGGTTCGTGAATCCGAGGCCAATCCTACAATTGTTCAAAGATGTTATATGTATTTTTACTACAAAATACAGTATGGTGAGTATATAGTCCCACTTTTAAACTCTAAATATTTCGGGATGAGAATACATGTATTTTATGTTTTACGATATGGACACAAGTAACTGAAAAATATATTCTACGTTGAGTTGTACCACTGGCATACTTCCCTGTAGCTTGGTAACTACTATTTACATCGGTATTGTAAACGCGAATCCTGTTGATAGATCTATCGGGCCTGACAACCCCAACCGGACTGGACGACCAGTATTCAACGGTTGCACAGTACTTCGTTTCGGTGACTACACTTGGTACGGTGTAGTAAGATTTCATAATAAAGGGAATATGCGACGTTGATTAAATGTTAAGTATGGTTATCAAGTGCTCAACAACTTAGAATATTGTTATTAAAATGATTATATATATGAAATCTTGTGGTCCATAGTTATAACACTGCTAGCATCAAACCTATATATCTCACCAACTTTATGTTGACGTTTTAAAGCATGTTATTCTCAGGTACGAATTAAGTCTTCCGCTGTGCATTTGCTCATGTTAAGGACATTACTTGGAGTCGATCATCGCAATGGAACCAAATGTTAATGACTTCGTCCAGGAGGATTAGGACCGGTCGTTTCAAAATTCATGAAGAACATCACAGTTGACTTTTTGTTTTCAAACTTTGACTTTGAAATTCGAAATTAAGAGAAGAAATTGAGACTTAAAAACTTACAGATAGTATATTTAGGTAATTCCTAACACTTCTGTATTTTGAAATTTTGATAATTGATTCGGATTTGCAATCTTGCCCAAAATCGACCGTGAAGAAAAAAATAAAAAAAATCTCTTTATTCTTCTTTTTGGTTCATCGGATAGCAGCAGGGATTTGTTTAAGTGATATTGATGTTGGTTTTCAAATGATTGAAGAAGAAATCAAGGGATATCGATTGAATTTGTAGGGATGATTCTGGTCGACGCAGTCACGAGCACACAGAAAAAAAAAATTAAACTGAAAGGGATAGATTCTGTACATGTATAATTTATTATATATATTATCTTAATATTTAATATTATAATATTAATAATATTAATAATAATTAATAATAATTAATATTAATAATAATAATAACATTAATCATAATATTAATATTAATACAAATAATAATAATGTCAATAATGCTAATAATACCAATTAATAATACTACTAATATTAATAATAATAAGAATATTGATAAAGATACTAATAATAATTGATAATTATATGATAATATTAATAATAACAATACTGATAATTATAATGAAAGTAGTAAGTTTAATAATAAATAATAATAATGATAACTATAATAATAACCAAAAATCATAATTCTCCTACTGACTCTAATAATAATGGTTTTAATAATGATAACAATAATATTAGTATTAATAATATTATAACAATTAAAATGTATCAAATTTCCTATCTATAGCTTATAAATAACAATATTGTTGATATCATTATTAGAATTAATATAATATTATTATAACAATTATATTTATACTTGTATTATATATATATATATATATATATATATATATATATATATATATATATATATATATATATATATATATATATCATTACTTATGTACACATAATATATTGCATATTAACTTCTATTGAATATTTATTATTTATACATTATAATATATATTACAATATTATAATTATCATACATAAAATATTTATAGTTTCATTTTTTTTTATAACAACTTTTTATCTTGTGTAATATTTTACATAATTAACTCAATTATTTAAGTTGTATTTCGATTTATTATATATATATATATATATATATATATATATATATATATATATATATATATATATATATATATATATATATATATATATATATAACTAATTACAACAATCGTTCGTGAATCGTTGAGCACAGTCAAAGGGTAATTGATTACATGAATATAGTTCCACAACTTTTTGAGACTCAACATTACAGACTTTGCTCATCGTGTCGGAAATATATAAAGATTAAGTTCAAATTTGATCAAAAATTTCCAGGTCGTCACATGTGACGAGTGATTAATGCTTGACCTATCACTCTTCGTCGGTTACATGTGTATGTTTAGTTATGTGGCGAGTGATTAACGTTTGACCTATCACTCTTCGTCGGCCACATATGTGTGTTAGGGTAAGTGGTGAGTGTTATCCATTTGGGAATCCGCTCTTCGTTGGCCACTTATCGTGGGATGGTAAGCGGGTTCGCTTTTTGTCGTCCATCCTTGTGATTGAGGTAAGTGTTAACGTTTTGGTTGCACTTTTCGTCGGCCTCATGGTGCGTAGTGGTGAGTGGTTAATGATTTTGACCTACCGCTCTTCATCGGCCACGTACGCGTTGCAATGGGTGGTGAGTGGTTAACGTATTTGACCTACTACTCTTCGTCGGCCACCATCGAGTCGAATGTCGACATTGTGTATATCGGGGTGTGTAAGTTTTATTGGCATTGTACGTTGATTATTCGTTTATTGGGGTTTGCTAATGATATTGTGTTGTTTGTGTAGGTGTATGCAAGTGATTGAATTATGTATGTATGCGTATAAGTATTGCATTCACTAAGCATTAGCTTACCCTCTCGTTGTTTACATTTTTAGGTTCGGAGGCTGTGACGATCGCTCCAAATCTACTTGGACCAACACGTCATTCATCGATTTCATTGCGAGATATTTGACCTCTATATGATACATTTTGTAAACATTGCATTCTTTTGAAAAGGCACACCATAAATGAATATTTAAATCAAAGGTTTTCGACATCTGATGATTTTTACATATAGACAATCACTGTAATATAATAGTTTACAATAATACTTCGGTTGACAATGCAGTCAAAATAAGATAGATGGTGATGATTTGTGAATGCAACGTTTTCTTGAATAAAGCATGTATGACTCCATGAACATATCTTGTATAACATATAAGCAAACAGTGGAAGACTTCTAGGGAACCCGAGAATAAACATTCTAACAAGTATCAACACAAAGGTTGGTGAGTTCATAGTTTTAATATTTTGTATAATCCGTACATAAAGGTAGATCACAAGATTTCAGTTGTTTCATCCAGAAACGTTTATCAATAGATTCTACATAACAGAGCACCCTGGTAACTAAACTTTAACGTATATATAATAAGTACCCCTGTTTTAACATACATGCAACCAACATGTACAATACACGCAATCCAACGTGTACTAAACTCAAATAGCATACGTCTATTTTATAGTTCAGGATAGGGTTTCTATACCTGGAACAGACGGGGATGTCAAGCCCTATGGATCCATATACAACTATTCGCGCCCACCAGTTCTTATAACTGGCAGCTACTAGTTACCAAAGCTAAGGGATTTTCGGTTCAAACTCGGTGTAGAATTTAGTATGTACTTGTATCCATTGCGTTTAAAATAAAGTGCATGTATTCTCAGCCCAAAAATATAGATTGCAAAATCAATTAAAAAGGGAGCAAATGAAACTCACCTTAGCAGCACATATAGTCGTTCACCGAAATGTGACCGAAACTTGGAATACCAAATAACCGTAGATCTCAACCTAGAGAACATATGTTGTTCAATAATTGTATATCAAGCTAGGTCAGGTCATAGTGTATCACAATCCTAATGCTCGAGATCGACATACAAAAGTTATCCAAAGTCGTTTCAAAAAGTCAATTTTGACAATAGTTCAACAAAATGAGACGTGCTTTATATAAGGATTCATTTACTCGGCTGGTAATATTCAAAAATCCAATTTATCAATCTTACAAATAAGTTGTTTAAATATTAATTGCAGATTCAAAAGCAATTACAATTAACGTCAATCATAATTCAATTGACCATATCTTTTAATTCGTTCATCGAAATTACGCGATTTCTAAATGAAAAGTTATTGATTTTTTGCCAGCTTTCCAAAAGCATGTATCTCATATACCTTTTACCAGTAATATATGTATTTAATTCGTGATTGATCATAAACTGTTTACTGACAAAATTTAGCATACAAGCATGCATAAATATATATAGTCGAGCACTAGACATGGATACACAATTAATATACAAAAGATAAGATATGAATGCTGACGTATCAATATTGTGATTCAATATTGTAGGAAAGTACGTAGACGTAACAGAGATGATAAACACTAGGTTTGACTTGCAAACAATACCTATGAACGTTACCCATAACCTCCATAGCTATAACCCATAGTTTCCTTAGCTCTATCTCGCTCGAAAACTCATTTCAAAAGTGACCCGCTCATGACTTCGTCGTAGTATTTTATGTATAATATTTCTAATAATAATAATAAGATTAATAATAATAATATTAATCTTATTAATAATAATAATAATAATAATAATAAAAATAATAATATAAATAATAATTATACGAGTAAGAGATATTGAGAGATGTGTGTGTGCAAAAATAGAAATCGACTGAATTTATAGATGTTGCCTACCCAGCCTTCCCATGCGATCATATGGGTCTGAGACACAATGGCCATGCGATCGCATGGCCTCTTTTTCCAGCTCAGATTCGTTTTATCGTGTTGCTTGTCGACATATTTAAATATTAATATAATATATATAATTTAAATTAATTAATTATATATTATATTATATTCCCGTGCATAGTTGATTTGTAATTTTTGTTTCGATAAGTCGTACATCATCACGCGACTTATGTCCCGGTTCCGGTTTTTCGAATGTCCCTTCGTACGCTGAGAAAACTTGTACTTTACGTTTCATGACTCGTACCTTTGCCAAAATATAGACTTAAATTATCAATAAACTATATCACTAGAATAGTAACTTATACACTTGAGTGTTTTGGTCATTTACTTCTATAAATCATCTTCTCGTTATCAAAGTATATACATATACATATATACATTTTCATTTTGAAATAGTGTTTACTGTAGCAAGTTACTGTAGCAATGTTTTTTACTGTAGCAAATAGTGATTTTCGAAAACACTGTAGCTTTTCGGGTGCTGTATCAATTTAAAAAATACTGTAGCAAATTAGTGTTTTACTGGTTCATCTTAAACGTTTTAGTTAACTTATCTAAATATCAATCGAATCAATAATCGAATGTTACTATCGTTTACTAAATAACTTGAAATCATATATATATGTATATATACACATTAAGTTATATATATATATATACATATATATATATACATATATATATATACATATATATATATATATATATATGTATATATATATGTATATATATATGTATATATATATATGTATATATATATATATATATATATATATATATATATATATATATATATATATATATATATATATATATATATATATATATATATATATATTGTTCGTGAAACTTCGAGAACAGTAAAAGAATAATTGATTACATGAATATAGTTCCAAAACTTTCGTGACTCAACATTATAGACTTTGCTTATCGTGTCGGAAACGTTATAGATTAAGTTTAAATTTGGTCAGAAATTTCCGGGTCATCACAGTACCTACCCGTTAAAGAAATTTCGTCCCAAAATTTGAGTGAGGTCGTCATGGCTAACAATAAAAATGTTTTCATGATGAATATGAGTTGATAAATAGAATTTTATCACCGTCGAATAATATGGACAAAACAATTCGATTACTCGAAGCATATGAGGGAAGTTATCGTAATAGAGTGAAATGGAGAATAGAGATTCGTTTTAACTCTTGACGTAGTAACGATTGATTTTCGAAATTTAAGGAATAGAAAATCTTCATAATCTAAATAAGATTTGATTCTTCGGTAATTGCGGAAATTAGGATTTCCTTTGATTAAATGCGTAATCTGCCTCGATTGCTATGTCTGATATTTTGCTATAAATTAACCACTTCCGTTTCATTATTTTCACCACTCCTACATCTTCTTCCTTATTTCATACTTCCAAAAGATTGTAAAATGCTTCATTCAGTTCTGATTCTTGATATACTCCTAACTTTTATATATGGCATTCTTCTTTTTCATCTACCACCAGAGGAAGTTATTTTCTTCTACCATTACCTTGGAGTTATATTGTTTTTCATTCTCCCGTATCTTTATATTGCTATACGCATTGATATACACGGTTTGTAATTTCGGGGTTGTTATCGGGCTTTATATTCTCCATTATATTTCGGAGCTTCATGCTTTCGTTTTCTCTTCCCGACCTTAAATCAAACGAATAATGGTCCAGAATTCGTAGGTATGGAGTTTCAGATGAACATAACTAATGTTCTAAGAAAGAAATGGTAATATCACGATCTTGATTTGTCAAATTACCAGAATATCCGAAAAAGACCGAATCATCAAGAAAAATATTTTCTTGATATATTTAGAGATTATATAGAATGAAAGAGTTAAGTAACATGGTTCATGATGAGGGTGGGATCTGTGAACCTTTATCATGTTCCATTAGAAACTCAGCATGACTTACTGTAATATAATCACGTTGATCAAGTGTCATTATATTATACTAACTCATGCTTCAATTCCCAACATTAATTCAAACATCCATTTTTCGAATTTTTCAGATTTTTTAAACTAAAATAGTTTCTTTTATGTTGTAACACAGATAGCATGAATGGTTTAAGATAAGAATAATTATGAAAATATCTTCAGAATTATGGAGGATATTTAAAATGGAAGATACGATGATATCTTAGAATATTTAAGATAAGATGATGATGATGAAGAATATTGTCCGCAAGAGTTTTAGAGTAAGGAGCAAGGTATTTGCTAAGGATTTCAGCAGACACTAAATCATTTGTATTCTTTGAAGGTAGATTTCGTCTTTGTGATTTGTCCACAGCCTCCTTCATGGTCTGCTTAATCCGTTTTCCAGTTCCAAACCTTCTCTTTTCTCAGCTTTACCACCATACTATTCTTTATCATCAAACTTTTGAATGTTAAAGTCATTCACAGTTTTTGCTGCTTCATCAGCATTTTTCCAAAGTTCGGAGAACTAGTTTAACAGTTTGGGGTATTTTTCAGAAACTTCACATTCGAAGTAAGTAAGTCTAGGAGATAGACATTATATGTATATATATAACTGTTGGCGTAGAATTGCTGCAAAATTCGAAATACTGATTGCTAATTTCCGGTAGTTGGTATGGCAATTATTGTTACAAGATGTTGATGAGTACATGATAGGGTTTCAATGAGTATAATGATTTTTTGAAAGGTCAAAGATTAATGAAGTCATTGGTAAATTTACTGCTAATGTGGTGGAACATAAAAAACGTGTATATCAAGGTTACAATAAGGCTTAATCTGAAAAGTCGAAGTTGACTGGTTGGAAGTGTGGTAAAACTGGATACTTTGAAAAGGAATTGCAAGATTATTTTCGGTAATAACAATGCTAAAGGATCTTTCACATTTTTAAAGTCAAAGTATAGCTTTGAAAGATGTAGAGATCTAAGAATGATGTCACCCATTAAATCTTGACTTGGATTCTGATCCGTCAATACCAGAATATGTAATTGAATTTGTATGAAAACGATTGTATATCGCTGTGAGCATAGTTAAATTTTTGAATCAAAGTTGAAGAATGTACATTATAACATATTAATTGTGAACTTATATATTTCCCGAGAATTACCTACCCGTTAAAGATTTCACAAGTAATATTTTGTACAAAAGAATTTTCATTACAGTCTTTATGAAAATATATGTATGTATATTTCTTCAGATGTAATACGGATTTAATGAGTTAATATCATATTAAGCTCATTTGATTTTCAGCTTGACTTATAAATGATTAATCTCTAAAACATTAAAGATTACATAATCTTTGCGGAGTTTTTTACTAATAAAATCAATACTTCATTATTTATTCTTATTGATATTCCTCGGTAAAGGATGTTGGTGCTCGTGAAATTTTTGTGAACCTTACAAGGCACAGATGATGTTTTCTGGAAAGTTTCGAGTATACCGAAATTGAAAATATAAAATCAATTATGTAATTGATTAATACACTTGGTTTATTATGAAATGGAATTCATTTGGTTGAAACAGAGATTGTAGTTAACAATGGTTAAGTTGTTAAGGAAGGATGTACATCATAGCATATTAGTAATATGAATTAACCGAGTAGTATTTACCCTTTTTCAATTCATACATAATAGCTTAGTACGAAAAGATTTATGATGGTTTTAAAATTTATATATATAAGATATACATATAAATTCTTTAGAGGAATTGAGTTATTACTTCATAACTCATTGATACAATATACTCGTTGTTGACTCGTAATGATGTCTACGGTGCTTTCTTGAACTGGCGGAGCTTGTGATGTTAGAGGCGATGTTGACAGCACTGACTGTGCTGGTGAGGCTAAGGGTACTGTTGATGCTGTTGTTAAAAGAAGTCTAGCTTGTAAATCGTGCACCATTCCGGTCAGGGTTTCTACTCTTCCTTCTATCATTTTGGTCCACTTATCTGATTTACGGTTACGGCTGGAATAGATTATCTCTAAGACTTTAGAGATTTCATATTCGCCGCAGAATATTTCTCCAATGAAGTTATGAATCAATACTTCATCGGTTATTGTTGTTGGTACTCCTTGGTATCTATGATGCATATGACGTTGATGTTCAAGGTACATATTGTGATGTTGAGGCTTGCGGTGCGGATGTTGTTGGTGGTGGTAATGATACTGTTGGTGTTGTTATCGGTGGTACTTTTGATGCCGGTGATTCTACTGGTGCTTGTAACCTTTGCACCATATTGTCCAAAGCCACTACCCGAGCGCGAAGCTCGTTGACTTCTTCTACTACACCGGGATGATTGGCGGTTCAGACGAGCGGATGAATAAGATCCCGAATTTGAGAGAGTATATGATCATGACGAGATATTCTGGAGATGAGAGAGAAAGTGGTATTACGAACAGGTTCGCCGGTAAGTGCTTCAGGTTCTTCGCCAAGAGGGCAATGTGGTGGATGGAAGGGATCGCCTTCTTCTTATCTCCAATGATTAAGTAAGCTACGAACCCATCCCCAATTCATCCAGAATAGGTGATGGCTGATTGGTTGATCCATTCCGGTTACACTGTCTTCGGAATTCAGGTGAATATCCATATCGGAATAGCTGTCGGAGTTTAAGGAATTTGAACTAGATACGGGATCCATCTTGTATAAATAGAGAGATGATTTTTGATATGAAATAGATTATAGAATTTAGATTGATATTCTTCAATACATAATTTACATATGTATATATAATACCAAAATCTCATAAATTACGGAGAAATTTTTGGAAGATGTCAGGAAAAGTTTACAGTAACATATACGCTAAGATATGAATTTTTATATATACACTATTTATGCAATAAATGCAGGAAAACGTGTCTAGACTTAAGAATGATAAGCAGGTAATTTTCGACAAGAAATGATAAGCAAAACTTTTAACATGTAGATACGGTCGAAGTCCAGACTTACTAATGCATCCTAACAACTATCAGTTAGACACACTCATGCAAGACCTGGTTCGCTAGGACCAATGCTCTGATACCAACTGTGACGATCACTCCAAATCCACTTGGACGAAAACGTCATTCATCGATTTCATTGCGAGGTATTTGACCTCTATATGATACATTTTGTAAACATTGCATTGTTTTGAAAAGGCACACCATAAATGAATATTTAAATCAAAGGTTTTCGACATCTGATGATTTCTACATATAGACAATCACTGTAATATAATAGTTTACAATAATACTTCTGTTGACAATGCAGTCAAAATAAGATAGATGGTGATGATTTGTGAATGCAACGTTTTATTGAATAAAGCATGTATGACTCCATGCACATATCTTGTATAACATATAAGCAAACAGTGGAAGACTTCTAGGGAACCTGAGAATAAACATTCTAACAAGTATTGATAATGCTAAAAACGAACATATATTTCATAGCATTATTCCTCAAGAAAGACAAGCTTTTAGTTGCAATTGTTCTATTTACAAGAGATATTCGTTTAAATAATAAAAGGTGAAGACAAAAGACAGATTCGACGAATTGAAGACGCAAACGACCAAAAAGCTCAAAAGAACAAAAGACAATCAAAAAGGTTCCAATTATTGATAAGAAACGTCTCGAAATCACAAGAGTACAAGATTCAAAACGCAAAGTACAAAATATAAAATTGTACGCAAGGACGTTCGAAAATCCGGAACCGGGACTAGAGTCAACTCTTAACGCTCGACGCAACGGACTAAAAATTACAAGTTAACTATGTATATAAATATAATATAATATATAATTAATTATATTAATTATATATATATTATATATATATAATAAAAACCGTCGGCAGAGAAAACTCCAAGGACTGAGCTGTAATTTCTATCTCCGCGACTCGCGGAGTTTGAAGGGCATTTTGCCGCGAGTCGCGGAGCCCCAAAAATCAAGTCTGGCTATAAAGCAAACCGAATTCTGATCAAATTTCATATCTTATTTTCATCTCTCTCTCAATATATACGTAATATATATATATAATTTATATTTTAATTTTAATTTTAATTTTAAATCCTAATAATAAGGGTATGTTAGCGAATGTTGTAAGGGTGTAAGTCGAAATTCTGTCCGTGTAACGCTACGCTATTTTTAATAATTGTAAGTTATGTTCAACCTTTTTACATTAATGTCTCGTAGCTAAGTTATTATTATGCTTATTTAAAACGAAGTAATCATGATGTTGGGCTAATTACTAAAATTGGGTAATTGGGCTTTGTACCATAATCGGGGTTTGGACAAAAGAACGACACTTGTGGAAATTAGACTATGGGCTATTAATGGGCTTTATATTTGTTTAACTAAATGAAAGTTTGTTAATGTTAATATAAAGATTTACAATTGGGCGTCCCTATAAATTACCATATACACTCGATCGGACACGATGGGCGGGGTATTTATATGTACGAATAATCGTTCATTTAACCGGACACGGGAATGGATTAATAGCCACTAGAATAATTAAAACAGGGGTGAAATTACATTCAAGGGTAATTGGTGTAATTGTTAACAAAGTAGTAAAACCTTGGTTTACACGCAGTCGATAACCTGGTGTATTCATTAAACAAAGTATTAAAACCTTGTTACAATTCGAATCCCCAATTAGTTGGAATATTTAACTTCGGGTATAATAATAATTTGATGAGGACACTCGCACTTTATATTTATGACTGATGGACTGTTATGGACAAAAACCAGACGGACATATTAAATAATCCAGGACAAAGGACAATTAACCCATGGGCATAAAACTAAAATCAACACGTCAAACATCATGATTACGGAAGTTTAAATAAGCATAATTCTTTTATTTCATATTTAATTTCCTTCATTTTATATTTAATTGCACTTCTAATTATCGCACTTTTATTTATTGTTATTTAATCGCACTTTTAATTATCGTACTTTTTAATTATCGCAATTTTATTTTATCGCATTTTTATTATTCACATTTTTATTATCGTTATTTACTTTACGCTTTAATTTAAGTCTTGTATTTATTTTATATTTTACATTAGGTTTTAACTGCGACTAAAGTCTTAAAATCGACAAACCGGTCATTAAACGGTAAAAACCCCCCTTTATAATAATAATATTACTTATATATATATTTGTATTTTTATAAAAGTAAACTAATATAGCGTTGAGCTTTGTTTAAAGATTTCCCTGTGAAACGAACCGGACTTACTAAAAACTACACTACTGTACGATTAGGTACACTGCCTATAAGTGTTGTAGCAAGGTTTAAGTATATCCATTCTATAAATAAATAAATATCTTGTGTAAAATTGTATCGTATTTAATAGTATTTCCTAGTAAAATATAAACTATTTTATATACACCTCACTTTGACATCAAGTATTTTTGGCGCCGCTGCCGGGGAACTATCTTAAAAGCCGGAAGCGCAACGCTAATATATAAAAAAAAAAAAAAAAGATTTTTAGTTACTTTTATTAAAAGTCGTTTTTGTAAAAATACGTTTTAAATATTCGAAAATATAAAAAGAAAAACAAAAATATTAGTATTTTTAAGATTTTGTTAAATATTTAAGTTTTATAAGTTTCTTTATTTCTATTTTAGTTTATAAAAATATAAGTTTTATTTTAAAACCTTTTATTTATTTAAAAAAAAACAGAAAACATAAAATAAAAAAAAAAAATAAAGAAAACGCGTAAAAACTCAACCCTGTCAGCTGAATTTCTGATCCCCGCGACTCGCGAGGTTTTCTTCTTTATTTGCCGCGACTCGCGGAGCTACTCTGACACGCGCACAGGAAGCCCTAAAACTGCATTAATTACGGGTTTTAATTTATTATTATTATTATTATTTAAACCTTAATTATTATTATTATTATTATTAGTTTTATTTTTATTTTTACTTTTTATTTTATTTATATATTTTAGTTAAATTAGTTTTATTAAAATTGTAAAATTAGTAGTTTTATTAAAAAATAAATAATATAAAAATAATATTTTTATAAAAATTGTACTTTTTACAACTTTTTGTATATTTTTATATTTTGTACCTTTTTAATCGTTGTAGCGTAATATTTGTATTTTTAGCTCATATTTAATTTTAAACTTAGTTTTTGCTATAGTTATTTTTACTCCTAGATTTTTAGGCTTTGCCATAGAATTCCTTAAGTGCTTTTTCTTTAGACTAAAGATTTAGGTACTTTAGGATTTTGCGACGCCTTTTTAAGTTTTAGTTTCTTTTTAAGTTATTTCCATTTGGGATTTAGTTTTTTCTGTAAGCTTTAATATTTTTAGACCTTTTACTATGTACCAATTATCATTCCAATTAGTAATTTCAATTTGCGATTATAATTTTAAGTTAGTTGTAGTAATAAGGTTAGGTTAGTAAAGTATTTTTTAAGTTTTTATAAGTTTCTTTTATTTTTCCGTCACCTTTTATTTTTCAACCATTTTTTCTTTTTCAACCTTTTGCGACGAACTCTTTTTCTCTCTTATTTCTCGCTATTCTAGTTTTTAGGACTTAGAATTTTTTTCTACTTCTTATCTAAATTTCTTAAAATTACGAAAATTTATTTTAAGTGGTTAAATTAATAGACATCAAAATTTTCTGGTTCGTAGTAATAGTTGGATTTGTACGTGGACCGGGTTATTGGAGCCAAACAGTCCTCAATTATATTGAGACCAAACGAATCCTGCCCCTCTGCTGCATCTTTTGGCTATTCGAAACGTGGGCAAAATCAGAAAAGTCTATTAATTGGATAACTTATTATAATTTTTCTTTCCTTTTAAAAACTAATAGGATATTCAGTGAATGCACCGAGCAAGACGTTCATCACCTTTTGTACGTTCACCACCTGTAACTCGATCAAGACATCGTTTAACAAATATAACCGCCGTTGATTTTTCTTTAGAATCGTCATCCAGTCGACCAAGTACTTCAGTTCAAATTTCCAATAATCCATTTTTTGAACCCGACCTCAAAATTGAGAATCCAGAAAATATTCAGGAACAGTTCGTAGATCCTGAACCACTAAACTTTCCTCCGGAACCACCAATCATTCAAACAGAGATTGTTGAGGAACGAACCATTAAAACAGAATCATCTAGTGATACCGAGTCAACAAATTCAATTATGGAGAATCTGGAACCTTTAAGTATGGAAGACCGAATGAGAGCTAAACGCACTGGCCAAGGTCACGCAATTACTCATCCAGACATTAATGCGCCAGATTATGAAATCAAAGGACAAATTCTACACATGGTGACTAATCAATGCCAATTTAGTGGTGCGCCGAAGGAAGATCCAAATGAACATCTACGTACCTTTAATAGGATCTGCACACTATTTAAAATCCGAGAAGTGGAGGATGAACAGATATATCTCATGTTATTTCCCTGGACTTTAAAGGGAGAAGCCAAAGATTGGTTGGAATCGTTACCTGAAGGGGCAATCGATACATGGGACGTTTTAATTGACAAATTTCTTAAACAATTTTTTCCTGCATCTAAAGCCGTAAGACTTCAAGCAGAAATTGTTACGTTCACACAGAAGCCAAATGAAACTCTATATGAGGCGTGGACTAGGTATGGAAAGTTGTTAAGAGGATGTCCGCAACATGGTTTAGACACCTGTCAAATAGTACAAATATTCTACCGAGGATGCGACATCACTACAAGAAAAGACATAGATATAGCAGCTGGTGGTTCTATTATGAAGAAAACCGAAACTGATGCTTACAAAATTATTGATAACACTGCTTCCCACTCGTATGAGTGGCACCAAGAAAAAGATATCATTAGATCATCTAAAGCAGCTAGAGCCGATTCTAGCCATGACTTAGATTCCATTTCGGCAAAGATAGATGCTTTCGAGAGACGAATGGAAAAGATGACTAAGGATATTCACTCAATACGAATTAGTTGTGAGCAGTGTGGAGGACCACATTTGACAAAAGATTGTCTCAGTATTGAATTAACAATGGAACAAAGAGAGAATATTTCATACATAAACCAAAGGCCTGGAAATAATTATCAGAATAATTATCAACCGCCAAGACCGATTTACAATCAAAACCAGAATTATAACCGAAATATTCCATACAACAACCAACAAGGTCCTAGCAATCAACAAGTATCCAATAATACTTACAATCAGCAAAGACCGAATTTTCAAAACAAACCACCACAACAAACCGATGATAAAAAGCCGAATTTAGAAGATATGATGACGAAGCTAGTTGAAACTCAAACGCAGTTTTTCACATCTCAAAAACAAACTAATGAACAAAATGCTCAAGCATTTAGAAATCAACAAGCTTCTATTCAAAATCTGGAACAAGAAGTGAGTAACCTAGCAAGGTTAATAGGTGAAAGAAAACCGGGAAGTCTACCTAGTGATACAAATGCTAACCCCCGGAATGAAACAGCTAAAGCTATTACCACAAGAAGTGGTACAACACTTAAACCACATGAAATACCTGTAACTTCTGATGAAACTATTCCTACTCCACAAGAACCACAACCTGATCAAGATAAGGAAAAAGAACCGGTAGTTGAAAAGGTTAATGAAGATAACACAGTTAAGGATAAACCTTATGTTAAACCATACCAACCACCACTTCCTTATCCGAGTAAAATGAAGAAGGAAAAACTTGAAGCCGAGCAATCCAAATTCCTGGATATGTTTAAACAGATAAATGTAAATTTTCCTTTCATTGATGTGATTTCAGGAATGCCAAGATATGCTAAATTCTTGAAAGATCTAATCACGAATAGAAAGAAAATGGAAGAACTCTCGGCTGTTACTATGAATGCTAATTGTTCAGCAGTGCTGTTGAATAAGATACCAGAAAAACTATCTGATCCAGGAAGTTTCACAATTCCATGTTTTCTGGGTAGTCTTAGTTCAATAGAAGCATTGGCAGACTTAGGTGCTAGTATAAATCTAATGCCGTATTCACTATACGCTAAACTAGACCTTGGAGAATTGAAACCAACAAGAATAAGCATACAACTAGCCGATAGATCAATAAAATATCCTAGAGGGATAATGGAGAACATGCTAGTTAAAGTTGGAACTTTAGTATTTCCAGTAGATTTTGTTGTTTTGGACATGGAAGAAGATTCTCAAGTTCCTCTCATATTAGGAAGACCATTCTTAAACACGGCTAAAGCAATGATAGACGTGTTCGGTAAGAAACTGACCCTAAGTATAGAGGATGAGAGTGTTACCTTTTCAGTTGATAGAGCAATGCAACAACCACAATCTGCAGATGATACATGTTATTATATTCAAACTATAGATGCACATGCAGAATTATTAGAAGAATTTCCAGAATTACAAGGAACAGGAGAATGTTCTTTAGGAGAAGGTAATGAACCAATTGATGAAGCTGAAATGTTAGCTACACTTATAGCTAATGGATATGAACCAACAACAGAAGAAATTCAAATGCTAAAAGAAGAAGACAGATATCGATATAAATCATCGATAGAAGAACCTCCGAAATTAGAGTTAAAGCCACTTCCAAACCATTTGGAATACGCTTATTTACATGGTGAATCTGAATTACCTGTAATAATATCGTCTTCTCTTACTAAAAATGAGAAATCACAACTCATTTCTGTGTTGAAAGCTCATAAACCAGCCATTGCATGGAAGATTCATGATATTAAAGGAATAAGTCCTTCGTATTGCACGCATAAAATCCTTATGGAAGAAGGTCATAAAACGTATGTGCAACGCCAACGAAGACTAAATCCTAATATGCAAGATGTAGTTAAGAAAGATATTATTAAACTGCTAGATGCAGGTTTGATATATCCAATCTCTGATAGTCCATGGGTAAGCCCAGTTCAATGCGTGCCTAAGAAGGGTGGCATGACTGTCATTACAAATGAGAAAAATGAGCTTATTCCTACTAGGACTGTAACAGGATGGCGTGTATGTATTGATTATAGAAAATTAAATGACGCCACCAGAAAAGATCACTTTCCCTTACCTTTCATAGATCAAATGTTGGAAAGATTAGCCGGAAATAGTTACTATTGTTTTCTAGATGGATTTTCCGGATATTTTCAAATTCCAATAGCACCCGAGGACCAAGAGAAAACCACATTCACGTGCCCTTATGGTACTTTTGCTTACAAACGCATGCCATTTGGACTTTGTAACGCCCCTGCAACCTTTCAAAGGTGTATGATGGCAATTTTTCACGACATTATAGAAGAATGCATGGAAGTATTCATGGATGACTTTTCAGTCTTCGGTGATACATTTAAATCATGTCTAGTTAATCTGGAACGAATGCTAATTAGATGCGAAAAATCAAATCTAGTACTTAATTGGGAGAAATGCCATTTCATGGTTAAAGAAGGCATCGTTCTTGGACATAAAATTTCAAAAGAAGGAATTGAAGTGGATAGAGCTAAAGTAGATGTAATTGCTAAACTTCCACATCCCACAAATGTTAGAGGAGTTAGGAGTTTTCTAGGGCATGCCGGTTTTTATCGACGTTTCATAAAAGATTTTTCTAAAATTGCCACTCCTATGAATAAACTCCTAGAAAAGGATGCGCCATTCATCTTTTCAGATGAGTGTATCAAATCTTTTAATATTCTTAAAGAGAAACTCACTAATGCGCCGATCATGATAACACCAAATTGGAATCTACCATTTGAGCTAATGTGCGATGCAAGTGATTTTGCAATGGGAGCCGTTTTAGGACAAATGATTGAAAAACGATTTCAACCTATATATTATGCTAGTAAGACATTACAAGGAGCACAAACGAACTATACAACTACTGAAAAAGAACTCCTTGCTATTGTCTTTGCTTTTGACAAATTTCGATCATATCTCGTTCTAGCAAAAACGGTGGTCTATACCGACCATTCTGCTCTTAGATACCTATTTTCAAAACAAGATGCTAAACCAAGATTAATCCGTTGGATCTTACTCTTACAAGAGTTTGATATTGAAATCCGAGATAAAAGAGGAGCAGAAAATCTCGCCGCTGATCATCTTTCTCGTCTTGAAAATCCCGAATTAGAAGTTCTAAATGAATCGGCCATACAAGACAACTTTCCTGATGAATATCTATTAAAGATAGATTATAAAGAAATCCCATGGTTTGCAGACTATGCAAACTACTTAGTTTGTGGATTCCTTGAAAAAGGATTATCGTACCAAAGACGAAAGAAATTCTTCAGTGATATAAAACACTATTTCTGGGAAGATCCACATCTGTTTAAAAGTTGTCCCGATGGAATAATACGCCGATGTGTATTTGGAGATGAAGCTAGTAAAATTTTAAACCATTGTCACACAGGACCAACAGGAGGGCATTATGGGCCTCAACTAACAGCAAGAAAAGTTTATGAAGCTGGATTCTATTGGCCTACAATTTACAAAGACGCACACCTTCTTTGCAAATCCTGTGATGCATGTCAAAGGGCCGGAAAAATAAGTCAACGTGATGAAATGCCACAAAATGTCATCCAAGTATGTGAAGTATTTGACATTTGGGGTATTGACTTTATGGGTCCATTTCCAAAATCTCATAATAATTTATATATACTCGTAGCCATTGATTATGTATCTAAATGGGCGGAAGCACAAGCTCTCCCAACTAACGATGCACGAGTTGTAGTCAACTTTTTAAAACGTCTTTTTGCAAGGTTTGGAACACCGAAAGCTTTAATAAGTGATCGGGGTACTCATTTCTGTAATAATCAACTTGAGAAAGTTCTTAAAAGATATGGAGTAACTCATAAAATCTCCACCGCATATCATCCACAAACAAGTGGACAAGTTGAAAATACCAACCGAGCTTTAAAACGTATTCTAGAGAAAACCGTAGGATCAAATCCGAAGGAATGGTCCATTAAATTGGAGGATGCACTCTGGGCTTTTAGAACAGCCTACAAAACTCCAATTGGAACCACACCTTTTAGACTTGTTTATGGAAAAGCATGTCATCTTCCAGTAGAAATCGAACACAAAGCATTTTGGGCTTTGAAGACATGTAATCTTGATTTACATGAAGCCGGACGTCTACGATTAAGTCAACTAAACGAATTAGAAGAATTAAGACATGAAGCATACGAAAATTCGTTAATCTATAAAGAAAGAACGAAGAAATGGCATGATAAAAGAATCAGAAGTTCAAAAGAATTTAAAGAAGGAGACAGAGTTCTTCTTTTCAATTCACGATTCAAGCTATTTCCTGGAAAATTGAAATCAAGATGGTCTGGACCATTAATAGTCAAAAGAGTTTTCCCATACGGAACGATAGAATTGATAAATTCAAATGGTATTGAATTTAAAGTTAATGGTCACAGAGTTAAACATTACATACATGGTCCGATGGAAGTCGACAACGAAGTTAATCACAATTTCGACACCACAGCTAACTAAGTGTGGGGAGAATCAAGTCTTTAAAGGATAATATGTATTTCTGTTAGAGTTAGATTGTCTGTTTTCGTGTAGTTCTCGAAAATGGAACACGTATGGTCTTTCCCTAGCAGACCCTAAAGAACTAGTCTTCTCCCCCCATTCTGAATTTTTATTTTTTTAGGTTTTTACAAAATGAAGACTGCCTGTGAACTAAACCATGGTCTAATGCTACACGCTTTGATCACTAAAAGAAATAATGACATACTACCGAGTGAATTAGTATCAGTAATCAGAGAAAGAATGGACGGAGTTAGAAAAGGATCCAGATGCGAAGATAATAAGTTACAATTTGGTAAAGGAAAATCAAAATCCGCAGCGAAAAGAAGAGCACGACACCTAGAAAGATGTCACAAATGCGGAAAATGGTCACATGGAGGTAAATGTTCAAATAATCAAACCTATTCAAATACCGAATTTGTTACTTTATGCAGAGACGGACCGTTCATATGTTTAGAAGAAAAGACAATGAATGCTCGAGGTTACGCCTATGCAGCCATGGAAAACCAATTAAACCGACTATCTTAAGAATATAATAGATCATATAACTAAGAAATCTATTTCACAGGTATGTCTGTACAGTTTTTATTTTTATTTTTAACCTTTTGATAATAAACGCTAATTTGTTCGCTAAAAAGTATTAAATTGGTATTAAATAAAATTAGGTTTGGCGACCGAAATTATTGATATCATTCAAAAATTTATTACATCACTGCGAAATTTAACGTTTATTCTTAAGGTATAAATATCTTTAATCAATCAACCCAAAATATTTCAAAAATTCGTCATGAGTTAAATTAGGTCTTTGAACCGAAATTACTTTACCGAAAAGAGGGGCGCATATTTTTGATAATATTTGATTGATTAAAGTGGGATAAAAAGACAAAAAGATTTTTAATTTATTTTTTTTACCATGTTTTTAAAATTAATATTTAAATCTTAAATTAATATTGTAAATTTTGTAAAAACAATATATTTAAAATTGTAAATATTTGAAAAATTAATATAAGTTTGATATGAATTTTTGAATTTTTAAATTAAGTTTGGTATGAATTTTTAATTTTTAAAATATGAAATTTTAATTTTATGCATTTCAAATTTTAAGTTTGGTGTGAATTTTGAATTTTTAATTTTGAATTTTATATTTAAGTTGTGTGAATTTAAAAACAAAAATTTACTTTATCTCATTAAGTTAAGAATATGATTTTTAAAATTCGTCGTAAGTTGAAGACTAGGTCTTTGAACCGAAATTGCTTTACCCGAGGGAGGGACGAGAACTTTTATTATCATTATTTTTAATCTTATTGATTTAAAGTATGCCAAAAACATTAAAAAAACCCAAAAATCTTAGCTTTTAAAACAATCGCTATAAAAAGACAAATTTTAAAATTTTGTCGAGGGACGGACTAGGACATCGATCCGAAACGACCTCGTCCTAAATAACAAGGGAAACAAAATTTTAAAATTAATTTCTTAATTGTTTTATAAGTTAAAGATTATAAAAAAAAAAAAAAAAAAAAAAGGGCAAACTCCGCGACTCGCGGAGTTTGAAGTACAAAACCTCCGCGACTCGCGGAGGGACCAAAATCCAGAAAAAAAAAATAAAAAGAGCTGAACGATCAGTACACACAAAACACAAAAACACCCGAAAAACAGCTGCGAAAAACACCCCGAAAAACCCGAAAAACAACCCCAAAAATCCCAATTTTTAACCGTTAATCACCAAATTTTTTGCTAAAATCATGTTGAGAAGGATGCTATCTAAGAATTACTCAAGAAAAACGGTAAATTTCTACACCTAAACACCATTTAATTCGAATTTTAGTGTTCTTGAGCTATTTTTTCCCCAATTTGATTTTGATGCTTTTTAGTGTAATTAGACTTAAATTGTTTATGTATTATGCTTGTATAACCTAGATTGATGCTGTTTAACATGATTAGAAGCCTTAAACTTCAAATTTTGAATAATCTAGGGTTTGTGTTCTTGAGCAATTTGGGGCTTTTTGATATAAACAGGTTATGGCCGATTTTTGTCATGAATTGTTGCTAAATTGAGTAGTGTAACATGTCTAGGTAGTTAAATGATCCAAACTTTGAGCCTAAACATGATTTTGAGAATTAAAGTGGACTTTTTCAAGTCTAAAATTCATGAACTTGATTTTTGAAAGATAATGCCATTTGAGACTTGTTTAATTGCTAGTAATGATTATTTTGACATGTTATTTGAGTTGAATGCTTATGAACTTGGCAAAAATTTTCGTATATGCTTATTTGAAAAAGTGTAGATTTGATAAAAATGTGAAAATAAGCTTAAGTTTGATATAAATTGATAATGTCATTGTAATTATTTTGATTGATGATTTTGCTGACACTAATGCATATTTGGATGCACAAAATTTGTGTTTGATGTGTTTTGCAGAATGAAAGGGGTGAATCTTCATCCCAAGCCCGCCATGCTCCTGCTGAGAATTTGGACCAACAGGAGGTAGATAACTACTACAAGCAGGATGTACCTCATCCAGTCATGACCTTTTCCGATATGCATTTGGAACAGTTGCACCCGAACCTGAGATTTGACAGACTTTGGATAGATTATCCAAAATATCAACGGGGTTTGCATACTCTTCATTCCAAGGTTGTTGAGGTACCGAGGGTCATAGAATGGGGACCCTTGGAAGCTGTAGAATTGGCCGGGCCAATTAGGGAATTACTAGTACAAAGGTATGGTAATTCTTCTTTTAATGACTGGATATGTTTATTCACCATACGCAGACCTGTATATAAAGTATGGTGTGAAGAGTTATTATGTAGTATAGAGTTGAATGATCGGGTAGCTAGTTTAACCGATCGTTCTTTTATTAGATTTTTGTTAGGCGGTTCGATGCGCCACATGTCTTTACTGGACATGGCTCAGGCTTTACGTATATATACGCCTGAGGAGTTAGCGTCTGCCGATTGTAGAGGATTGATACTAAACGGTAGAATGATAGATGAGAATTTTGATACACACGGTGTGTGGAGTCAAATGACAAGCCATCACCGTTTCAAAGGGGGAAACTACTCTTATTTGGATATAGATAGAGCCGAATTAAGAGTAATACATAGGTTTTTAGCTAATTCGATTACACAAAGGGGTAAAAACAAAGAAAAGGTAAATGAACAAGATTTGTTTTACCATATGTGTATTCGAGACCCACAGAGCGCTGTAAGTATACCATATTGTGTGGGTTATTATTTATCAGCTATGGTTCGGGGGATGCGTCCACATAGCATAATAGGAGGTGGTATTTTTATTACTTTGATTGGTGAATATCTCGGTGTGGATATAAGTCGGGGGGGATTATTACTAGAAGAGCCGGAACCCCGCGATACTATAGGTTTAAATGTATACCATGGTGCGAAAGTTTTGAAACGGCGAAATAACGCCGCAGTACGATACCATGGTAGACATCCACAGGTGGAGAGAAACCAGGAGCAAGGTAATGTAGGAGGGGGGAATGAGATGCAAGAAATGCATAGGTTTATAGCTTCTCAGGAATACGAAAATGCTAGACAGAGAGCATTTGAAGATTGGCAAGTTCATCAGAACCAGATCATAGCGCATTGCCAACATATAGGTAGAAACTATATTCCTACACCGAAACCCGTCTTCCCTCCTTGGTCGATAGAGATGCAGCCACCATATCCTACGTATGACCCTGCCGAAGCATTCTATAGCACTTATGGTTATGCCTGGAACCCCTATTGGTACCAATATCATCCTTAGTTTACTTATTATTTTTTTTTATTATTTTCTAATTTGTAATTATTGATACATTTAATATTTTTGTTAATATTGTAATCATTTTTATAATTATCTAACTTTTATTCTTAGATTTTAATAATTTTTGAATGTGGGGTAATAAACCAAACTTCAAAAATATATATATATGTTTGCAGTTTATCTTATGTACACAACAGGGTAAAACAACGCATTTTCAAAGACTGGCATTAAGTTCAGCAAAAGCAACTAATTTTGACGACAAGATGCAAAATATATGTGAAATAACAACAAGACGGAATGAACAAATGATGTGCACCATTTATCATTCAGCAAACAAACGCCAATATATTTGGAAACTTTGGTAAAAATTTAATCATTTTCACACTAATCACCCTCAATAATTTAAATTGTTACTGATTTCTTGCAAATGAGGGCATTGCAAGATCTTAAGTGTGGGAAGGGGTTAAATTCTTTCGGATTTTAAAACTTTTACTTTATACACTTGGTTACCATTAAAAATACTAGTAAAGCAGTAGTTGTATTAGAATCTAGTGCTCTCTGATAAAAAAGAACAGCCCTAGTCTTATATACTGACTACCCAATTCTAGTAAAATTTTTCAAAATTTTCAATTAAATGAATTAAAATCATGTTTATACATATTTATGAACGATAAAACTAGGTTTTAACACCAAAATTATTGTTACCTCGGAAAGGACATAAATTGAGAAACAAACTAAAATGTTAAAATTCATTTAAAATGGAATAGAGGACGATAAAAAGGAAAATAAAAGCCAAGTGTGGGAAAATTTACCAAATTATTTTAAACATATGTCACATATATCTGTAACAAATAACTGAAAATACTTTTGCTTTGGACTAAACTAAACTGTTTTACCCGATGAAAGAAAAGAAGAGATGGATCTACACGATGAATCAATTCCATCATTAAAAGGAAGTAAAGTCTTCCGAAAAAGAAACGCGCTTCTTGATTTAGGTCATGAAGTTGTCGTCCAGACCAGCTGTAGGTTGACGAAAAATCTAGAAAAGTCATCACTAAAATCAGCAGGAAATCCACGGACCTCAGCATTAAACAGGGTCGCCAAGTGGTCAGATTTATCCTAACCATGAGAAGGATTTATCTCGTACAATGGGGAGGCACCATGCAAATTAGCTGGATAAGACTAATGAATCAGATCCCCAGAAAGGATAATCTCCTTAAAGATTAAAAATCAGCTTTTAAGACTGATATTACTCAATCCTAGAGATTGACCTTAAAGATTGAGAATTACAAACTCATGGAATTCAATGATATCTAAACTCGAGCTTAAACGAGAAAATATTTTGATCAAAAATTACAAACCGATTTGTTTTCTGAAAACCCTATTTTCAATGCGTTCATTACCATTGAACGTAAAATCCTAGGAATTCACCTGGAATTCATTAGGTCACCTGAACTAAATCGGGTGTCAACCGTAAGAACGGTGGTTGCATAGCATGGTCAAAGACAGGACTTTGTGCCAAACCGACAAATTATAAGGGTGAGCTTTACTATTGCTCCTACCAAGGATAGTAATTGCGTCCGACACGTTATAGACCATAATCAAAAGCATGTCACGGGACATTGCCTTAACAGTTGCTTGTTCAACGCTTTCCTTTCAACCGGACGGTAGTTTACCGAAAGGTAATATACGGGATAAGTAAACTGGACGTGTTGCTCTCCAAATACAAGGTTAGCAAGTGGGTGACACAAAACCGCAAGTTTTGAGCTAAAATTTTCAAATCTGAAACCCACCAAACCCACAAAAATATTTTGCAAACACCGGTAAAGGGTTATCCCGGAAAACTTATCTAGGGTAAAAACTAGATTTAATTTTCAAAAGATCAAATGTTTTCATAAAGATCCAATTTCCTTAATGGATCTAAATTTTTATAGTCATGTGGGACTGTAAACCATATCGTTACTACCATTGTTTATACCGCCGTATAGAAATCACTGATGTACAAAGTGTGAAGAATAAAGAAGTGATTCTAGTATTTCAAGACGATATTGCTTGAGGACAAGCAACGCTCAAGTGTGGGAATATTTGATAATGCTAAAAACGAACATATATTTCATAGCATTATTCCTCAAGAAAGACAAGCTTTTAGTTGCAATTGTTCTATTTACAAGAGATATTCGTTTAAATAATAAAAGGTGAAGACAAAAGACAGATTCGACGAATTGAAGACGCAAACGACCAAAAAGCTCAAAAGAACAAAAGACAATCAAAAAGGTTCCAATTATTGATAAGAAACGTCTCGAAATCACAAGAGTACAAGATTCAAAACGCAAAGTACAAAATATAAAATTGTACGCAAGGACGTTCGAAAATCCGGAACCGGGACTAGAGTCAACTCTTAACGCTCGACGCAACGGACTAAAAATTACAAGTTAACTATGTATATAAATATAATATAATATATAATTAATTATATTAATTATATATATATTATATATATATAATAAAAACCGTCGGCAGAGAAAACTCCAAGGACTGAGCTGTAATTTCTATCTCCGCGACTCGCGGAGTTTGAAGGGCATTTTGCCGCGAGTCGCGGAGCCCCAAAAATCAAGTCTGGCTATAAAGCAAACCGAATTCTGATCAAATTTCATATCTTATTTTCATCTCTCTCTCAATATATACGTAATATATATATATAATTTATATTTTAATTTTAATTTTAATTTTAAATCCTAATAATAAGGGTATGTTAGCGAATGTTGTAAGGGTGTAAGTCGAAATTCTGTCCGTGTAACGCTACGCTATTTTTAATCATTGTAAGTTATGTTCAACCTTTTTACATTAATGTCTCGTAGCTAAGTTATTATTATGCTTATTTAAAACGAAGTAATCATGATGTTGGGCTAATTACTAAAATTGGGTAATTGGGCTTTGTACCATAATTGGGGTTTGGACAAAAGAACGACACTTGTGGAAATTAGACTATGGGCTATTAATGGGCTTTATATTTGTTTAACTAAATGAAAGTTTGTTAATGTTAATATAAAGATTTACAATTGGGCGTCCCTATAAATTACCATATACACTCGATCGGACACGATGGGCTGGGTATTTATATGTACGAATAATCGTTCATTTAACCGGACACGGGAATGGATTAATAGCCACTAGAATAATTAAAACAGGGGTGAAATTACATTCAAGGGTAATTGGTGTAATTGTTAACAAAGTAGTAAAACCTTGGTTTACACGCAGTCGATAACCTGGTGTATTCATTAAACAAAGCATTAAAACCTTGTTACAATTCGAATCCCCAATTAGTTGGAATATTTAACTTCGGGTATAATAATAATTTGATGAGGACACTCGCACTTTATATTTATGACTGATGGACTGTTATGGACAAAAACCAGACGGACATATTAAATAATCCAGGACAAAGGACAATTAACCCATGGGCATAAAACTAAAATCAACACGTCAAACATCATGATTACGGAAGTTTAAATAAGCATAATTCTTTTATTTCATATTTAATTTCCTTCATTTTATATTTAATTGCACTTCTAATTATCGCACTTTTATTTATTGTTATTTAATCGCACTTTTAATTATCGTACTTTTTAATTATCGCAATTTTATTTTATCGCATTTTTATTATTCACATTTTTATTATCGTTATTTACTTTACGCTTTAATTTAAGTCTTGTATTTATTTTATATTTTACATTAGGTTTTAACTGCGACTAAAGTCTTAAAATCGACAAACCGGTCATTAAACGGTAAAAACCCCCCTTTATAATAATAATATTACTTATATATATATTTGTATTTTTATAAAAGTAAACTAATATAGCGTTGAGCTTTGTTTAAAGATTTCCCTGTGGAACGAACCGGACTTACTAAAAACTACACTACTGTACGATTAGGTACACTGCCTATAAGTGTTGTAGCAAGGTTTAAGTATATCCATTCTATAAATAAATAAATATCTTGTGTAAAATTGTATCGTATTTAATAGTATTTCCTAGTAAAATATAAACTATTTTATATACACCTCGCTTTGACATCAAGTATCAACACAAAGGTTGGTGAGTTCATAGTTTTAATATTTTGTATAATCCGTACATAAAGGTAGATCACAAGATTTCAGTTGTTTCATCCAGAAACGTTTATCAATAGATTCTACATAACAGAGCACCCTGGTAACTAAACTTTAACGTATATATAATAAGTACCCCTGTTTTAACATACATGCAACCAACATGTACAATACACGCAATCCAACGTGTACTAAACTCAAATAGCATACGTCTATTTTATAGTTCAGGATAGGGTTTCTATACCTGGAACAGACGGGGATGTCAAGCCCTATGCATCCATATACAACTATTCGCGCCCACCAGTTCTTATAACTGGCAGCTACTAGTTACCAAAGCTAAGGGATTTTTGGTTCAAACTCGGTGTAGAATTTAGTATGTACTTGTATCCATTACGTTTAAAATAAAGTGCATGTATTCTCAGCCCAAAAATATAGATTGCAAAATCAATTAAAAAGGGAGCAAATGAAACTCACCTTAGCAGCACATATAGTCGTTCACCGAAATGTGACCGAAACTTGGAATACCAAATAACCGTAGATCTCAACCTAGAGAACATATGTTGGTCAATAATTGTCTATCAAGCTAGGTCAGGTCATAGTGTATCACAATCCTAATGCTCGAGATCAACATACAAAAGTTATCCAAAGTCGTTTCAAAAAGTCAATTTTGAAAATAGTTCAATAAAATGAGACGTGCCTTATATAAGGATTCATTTACTCGGCTGGTAATATTCAAAAATCCAATTTATCAATCTTACAAATAAGTTGTTTAAATATTAATTGCAGATTTAAAATCAATTCCAATTAACGTCAATCATAATTCAATTGACCATATCTTTTAATTCATTCATCGAAATTACGAGATTTCTAAATGAAAAGTTATTGATTTTTCGCCAGCTTTCTAAAAACATGTATCTCTTATACCTTTTACCAGTAATATATGTATTCAATTCGTGATTCATCATAAACTGTTTAACGACAAAATTTAGCATACAAGCATGCATAAATATATATAGTCGAGCACTAGACATGGATACACAATTAATATACAAAAGATAAGATATGAATGCTCACATATCAATATTGTGATTCAATATTGTAGAAAAGTATGTAGACGCAACAGAGATGATAAACACTAAGTTTGACTTGCGAACAATACCTATGAACATTACCCATAACCTCCATAGCTATAACCCATAGTTTCCTTAGCTCTATCTAACTCGAAAACTCATTTCAAAAGTGACCCGCTCATGACTTCGTCGTAGTATTTTATGTATAATATTTCTAATAATAATAATAAGATTAATAATAATATTAATCTTAATAATAATAATAATAATAATAATAATAATAATAATAATAATAATAATAATAATAATAATAATAATAATAATAATAATAATAATAATAATAATAATAATAATAAGAGATATTGAGAGATGTGTGTGTGCAAAAATAGAAATCGACTGAATTTATAGATGTTGCCTACCCAGCCTTCCCATGCGATCGTATGGGTCTGAGGCACAATGGCCATGCGATCGCATGGCCTCTTTTTCCAGCTCAGATTCATTTTATCGTGTTGCTTGTCGACATATTTAAATATTAATATAATATATATAATTTAAATTTATTAATTATATATTATATTATATTCCCGTGCATAGTTGATTTATAATTTTTGTTCCGATAAGTCGTACATCATCACGCGACTTATGTCCCGGTTCCGATTTTTCGAATGTCCCTTCGTACGCTGAGAAAACTTGTACTTTACGTTTCGTGACTCGTACCTTTGCCAAAATATAGACTTAAATTATCAATAAACTATATCAGTAGAATAGTAACTTATACACTTGAGTGTTTTGGTCATTTACTTCTATAAATCATCTTCTCGTTATCAAAGTATATACATATACATATATACATTTTCATTTTGAAATAGTGTTTACTGTAGCAAAGTTGCTTTTACTATAGCAAATAGTGATTTTCGAAAACACTGTAGCTTTTCGGGTACTGTAGCAATTCAAAAAATACTTTAGCAAATTAGTATTTTACTGGTTTATCTTAAACGTTTTAGTTAACTTATCTAAATATCAATCGAATCAATAATCGAATGTTACTATCGTTTACTAAATAACTTGAAATCATATATATATATATATATATATATATATATATATATATATATATATATATATATATATATATATATATATATATATATATATATATATATATATATATATATTGTTCGTGAAACTTCGAGAACAGTAAAAGAATAATTGATTACATGAATATAGTTCCAAAACTTTCGTGACTCAACATTACAGACTTTGCTTATTGTGTCGGAAACGTTATAGATTAAGTTTAAATTTGGTCAGAAATTTTCGGGTCATCACAGAGGCGGATGTGGCAAGGGTATGCTCGGGATTTAGATGATTTCCCCTTTTGATGCTTGCTTGGATTACTTTTAGATTCGACTTTGGATTGGGTAGTTTATCCCCAAACATCATGCTCGTGGTTTTGTTTGGAACTTAAACTCACGTAGTCGAAAACTTGTATTTGTCATGAAATTCGTAAAACGGCCGATGTGGGCCCGATGTCATAAAACTTGTTTTATTAATGGAACGTGTTAGTTTTACCTAATATAATATGTTGTGAAAAGCGTTTAGTCTAAAATTGTCGGGAAGCAAAAGATCATTAAACGAAAATTGGCAAAACCGAACAGAAGTTGAAAGGTGTTGTGCGCGCCGCGCACAACAAGGGTCGCGCGCCGCGCACCTTACTGTATATAAAAAAATATATTTCACGTAATTGGTTGGATAACGGGTTGGGTCGTTACAAGTGGTATCAGAGCATGGTCTAAGGGATTTAGGTGACTTGAGATAGGAGCCTATACTTAGACTTTTGTGTGTACTATTATGCGGGACTTGTAGGATTACGGGTCGGTTCAGGTTTTAGCTAGTGCCTTAGAGAATAGGTGAACTAGCTTGGTGTTGATTATATTGTTACTAATCATATTGTTTTGTGTTGAACATCTAGCGAGATGGTTGTTGTATTTATGAGCTCGGCATGGGGTGTGAGCGTAATAATGCTTCGCGACCATTATTAAGGTTGCAAGCCAAGTCAAGCAAGTGATGTACAACAAGTATTGAACTAGATGGGGTGTACAAACGGTGACATATTTCTATGATTTTGAATATTGACCGTGGCGGTGTATGTAATTTATTCATGTTGCGTTCCTAATCGAGTTCGTTTTAAAGTATGAAGACGAGGAACGGGCATGATAATGATGATCAAGGCCCGGACTCTGAGTTCACGGCTAAGGTTGAGGCCATCTTTAAACGTCACAAAGCAGAGTTTCTAGAGGACGTTAGGAAGATGTTCCTAGATTCGATTAACGAGGAAGTAGTCTATCTAGTCAAGGAACAAGTGAAGATTGTTCTTCACGAGGATAATGTGAGAAGGCGAGACTTCTACTACAAAAACTTCAAGGATGCACAACCTCCCACTTTTGATGGCGAACGAGATCCAATCAAGAGTGCTCGATGGATCTCCGATATGGAGGGGGCCTTACGTACTAGTGAGTGCCCTCTCGATAAGAAGACGAGGTATGGTAGAAGTATGTTAAGGGGTGACTGCAAGTTGTGGTGGGATGCGAAAATCCAACTCTACGGTGAGGAACAATGTATGGAGTTCACATGGGATGAGTTTAAGGCAGAATTTTTCAAGGAATATCGAACTTCAGCCGATCTTTCTAGGCTTAAGGACGAGTTGTGTGCCTTGAGGCAAGGGTCAATGGATTTGAACACTCTCAAATCCGTTTTCTTATCGAAGACCCAATTTTGCCCGGAGTATGTCGGGAATGACCACATGTTGAAGGAACGCTTTTACCGAACCTTGAACGATCATTACCAAGAAAAGATTAGTAGAAACTCGGTGAAAACTTTTGATGAGTTGTTTGACATGGCGAAGGGTTTTGAGACGCTTGTCCTGAAAAAGAGTGGTTCTGATGTTAGTAAGAGAAAGTGCGAAACTACGATGCATTCGAACAAAAAGAGTAAGAGTGTTTACGAGGGTGTCGGAAGCGTGAAGAAGAGTAGTACCGGTGGTTTTGTACCCACATGTTATAATTGAGGACAACGGGGTCATTTGTCGCGTGAATGTACGAATGCGACTTCTAACAAGGTTGTATGTTTTAATTGCCGGAAGGAGGGACACCGAAAGTCCGCATGTCTGTAATTAGTTGGTGATGCATGAGAACCTGACGACGATGTTCAGCTCCTTTCGATATTTCTATTGAAAGGTATTTATGATTTTGTTTGATGCATTTTGTGTTAGTGCGTAGAGTGATGAGGGGTAGCATTCCTTATGGAATTACCCTATGATAATGGTCGGATTGACGAGCGAAGGGCGTAAGACTTGGTGCTTCCAAGCATTCCTTAGTGTTGGGCGAATGATTTTACCAACCCATGAGAATGGGCTTTGGTGTTGTTTTGATAGCGCGTAGTCGCTTTTGTGTCGTAATTGATGAAACATAAGTTTCGTCGGGTACGGATGACTTAAGGTCACTTTACTGTTGTGATGGGTAACATCGGATGAATGGAACCCGCGAAGTCGAGTCTTTCGGTCTCGATGAATGTTGGTAGTGGAGTCTATGTGACGCGTGGTCAGGTGCCGCTTTCATACCTGCAAGCGTAATGCTCGACTCCGACGATGTTGTGGTTGCATTGTACTTAGGGTACCGGAGAGAAAATCTTAGGTATATGAGTGACTAGGTGGAACTTTGAGAAGCTATGGCAATCAGAGGGTTGCAGGAATAAAGTTTGTGTAATTGGTGATGAACTCTTAGTTCGAAGTGATTAAGGATAGGTTAAGATCCTTTGTATGCTCAAGGGTAGAGCAAGATGTGGTGATGGGTCGTGTGAACCCAGTTGTTAGAAAGTCTACCTTTCAGTAGCATTGTACAGTTGTACAAGGTGCGTGCCGAGTTGGCTTTATATCATTGCTTAGATAACGCCAACGGGTGACGGTGAGCGTCAAATTCTAGTGTGCGAAATGAATTCTTGGGAATTCGAGTGATACGACTGATAATGCTAAAAACGAACATATATTTCATAGCATTATTCCTCAAGAAATACAAGCTTTTAGTTGCAATTGTTCTATTTAAAAGTGAAATTCGTTTAAATAATAAAAGTTGAAGACAAAAGACAGATTCGACGAATTGAAGACGCAAACGACCAAAAAGCACAAAAGTACAAAATACAATCAAAGAGGTTCCAATTATTGATAAGAAACGTCTCGAAATTACAAGACTACAAGATTCAAAACGCAAAGTACAAGATATTAAATTGTACGCAAGGACGTTCGAAAATCCAGAACCGGGACCAGAGTCAACTCTCAATGCTCGACGCAACGGACTAAAAATTACAAGTTAACTATGTATATAAATATAATATAATATATAATAAATTATATAAATTATATATATATATATATATATATATATATATATATATATATATATATATATATATATATATATATATATATATATATATATATATATATATATATATATATATATATTATATTTATATAATAAACCGTCGGTAAACAAAGAGCCAAAATGGAGTGAGCTGTAATTACAAACTCCGCGACTCGCGGAGTTTGTAGAGCAAAAAGGCCGCGAGTCGCGGAGCCCCAAATATTGAAACTGCCTATAAAGCTCGCGCATTCTGATCGTAAAAAAATCATAAAATATCCATCCTCTCTATATCTATACGTAAATATTTATATTTATATTTTAATTTTAATTTTAATTTTAATCCTAATAATAAGGGTATGTTAGCGAATATTGTAAGGGTGTAAGTCGAAATTCTGTCCGTGTAACGCTACGCTATTTTTAATCATTGTAAGTTATGTTCAACCTTTTTAATTTAATGTCTCGTAGCTAAGTTATTATTATGCTTATTTAATCCGAAGTAATCATGATGTTGGGCTAATTACTAAAATTGGGTAATTGGGCCTTGTACCATAATTAGGGTTTGGATAAAAGAATGACACTTGTGGAAATTAGACTATGGGCTATTAATGGGTTTTATATTAACTAAACAATACCTTGTTAATTTAATATATAAACTTATAATTCGACTTATTTATATATAACCACATACGCTTGACTGGGTACGGTGGACGGGATATCTATAAATACCAATAATTATTCATTTTACCGGATACGGAACTGGATTAATAGTTAAATAGACTTGTTGAAACAGGGGTGAATTACATTCAAGGGTAATTGGTGTAATTGTTAACAAAGTAGTAAAACCTTGGTTTACACGCAGTCGATAACCTGGTGTATTCATTAAACAAAGTATTAAAACCTTGTTACAATTCGAATCCCCAATTAGTTGGAATATTTGACTTCGGGAATAAGAATAATTTGACGAAGGCTTTCGCTCTTTATATTTATGACTGATGGACTATTATGGACAAATCCGTATGGACATATTAAATAATCCAGGACAAAGAACAATTAACCCATGGGCATAAAACTAAAATCAACACGTCAAACATCATGATTACGGAAGTTTAAATAAGCATAATTCTTTTATTTCATATTTAATTTCCTTTATTTTATATTTAATTGCACTTCTAATTATCGCATTTTTATTGATATTGTATTTAATTGCACTTTTAATTATCGTACTTTTTAATTATCGCAAGTTTATTTTATCGCACTTTTATTATTCGCAATTTCATTATCGTTATTTACTTTACCTTTAAATTAAGTCTTTTATTTATATTTTACATTTGGTTTTAACTGCGACTAAAGCTTTAAAATCGACAAACCGGTCATTAAACGGTAAAAACCCCCCTTTATAATAATAATATTACTTATATATATATATATATTTGTATTTTTATAAAAGTAACTAATATAGCGTTAAGCTTTGTTTAAAGATTTTCCCTGTGGAACGAACCGGACTTACCAAAAACTACACTACTGTACGATTAGGTACACTGCCTATAAGTGTTGTAGCAAGGTTTAAGTATATCCATTCAATAAATAAATAAATATCTTGTGTAAAATTGTATCGTATTTAATAGTATTTCCTGTTAAAATTTTATAGTATTTTATACCCCTCTGCTAAAACATCAAGTTATTTTTGGCGCCGCTGCCGGGGAAAATCAAACTTAAAAGCCGGAAGCGCAACGCTAATAATTATAAAAAAAAATTTATTTTTAGTTTACTTTTATTAAAATTCACTTTTGTAAAAATACGTTTTTAATTATTCAAAAACATAAAAAGAAAAACAAAAATATAAATATTTTTAAGAGTTTATTAAATATTTAAGTTTTATAAAGTTTCTTTATTTTTATTTTATAAAAATATAAGTTTTATTTAAATATTTTGTGTTTATTTAAAATATAAGAAAAAAAACTCGTCGAATTTTAATCAACCTGTCATTTGAATTTTGGAACCCCGCGACTCGCGAGTTTGAGGAAGAAAATACCGCAACTCGCGGAGCCGCCCTGACAGGCCAGACCAGAACCCTAATCTCACATTTATTATGGAGTAATTAATTAATTATTATTATTTAAACCCTAATTAGGGTATTATTAGTATAATATTTAGTTTTAATTTTTTATTTTATTTAGTTTTAATTAGTTTAATATATATAAAATTAATAGTTTTATAGAATAAATAATATAAAAATAATATTTTTATAAAAATTGTACTTTTTACAACTTTTTGTATATTTTTATATTTTATCCCTTTTTAATTGTTTTAGCGTAATATTTGTATTTTTCGCTCGTATTTAGTTTTAATACATAGTTTTTGCCATAGTTATTTTTAGTTCTAGATTTTTAGGCTTTGCCGTAAAATCCCTTAAGTACTTTTTCTTTAGACTAAGATTTAGGTGCTTTAGAATTTTGCGACACCTTTTTAAGTTTTAGTATCTTTTTAAGTTATTGCCATTTGGGATATAGTTTTTCTTGTAAGCTTTAATATTTTTAGACACCTTTTACCTATGTATCAATTATCATTCCAATTAGTAATCTCAATTTGCGATTATAATTTTAAGTTAGTGATAGTAATAAGGTTGGGTTAGTCTAGTGTTTTTAAGATCTATAAGTCACCTTTTTCTTTCTTATTTTTATTTTTCGATCTTTTTCCGACACGCTCTTTTTCTTTCTTATTTCTCGTCATTCTAGTTTTTAGGACATAGATTTTTAGTCTACTTCTTATCTAAATTTCTTAAAATTACGAAAATTTATTTTAAGTAGTTAAATTGATAGACATCAAAAATTTTCTGGTTCGTAGTAATAGTTGGATTTGTACGTGGACCGGGTTATTGGAGCCAAACAGTCCTCAATTATATTGAGACCAAACGAATCCTGCCCCTCTGCTGCATCTTTTGGCTATTTGAAACGTGGGCAAAATCAGAAAAGTCTATTGATTGGATAACTTATATAATTTTTCTTTCCTTTTAAAAACTAATAGGATATTCAGTGAATGCACCGAGCAAGACGTTCACCACCTTTTGTACGTTCACCACCTGTAACTAGATCAAGACATTTAGCAAATATTACCGCCGTTGATTTTTCTTTAGAATCGTCATCCAGTCGACCAAGTACTCCAGTTCAAATTTCCGATAATCCATTTTTTGAACCCGACCTCACAATTGAGAATCCGGAGAATATTCAGGGACGATTCATAGATCCTGAACCATTAAATTTTCATCCGGAACCACCAATCATTCAAACAGAGATTGTTGAGGAACTAACCATTAAATCAGAATCCTCTAGTGATTCGGATTCAACAAATTCAATTATGGAGAATCTGGAACCTTTAAGTATGGAAGACCGAATGAGAGCTAAACGCACTGGCCAAGGTCATGCAATTACTCATCCATACATTAATGCGCCAGATTATGGAATCAAAGGACAAATTCTACACATGGTGACTAATCAATGCCAATTTAGTGGTGCGCCGAAGGAAGATCCAAATGAACATCTTCGTACCTTTAATAGGATCTGCACACTATTTAAAATCCGAGAAGTTGAGGATGAACAGATATATCTCATGTTATTTCCCTGGACATTAAAGGGAGAAGCCAAAGATTGGTTGGAATCGTTACCTGAAGGGGCGATTGATACATGGGACGTTTTAGTTGAAAATTTTCTTAAACAATTTTTTCCTGCATCTAAAGCCGTAAGACTTCAAGCAGAAATTGTTACGTTTACACAGAAATCGAATGAAACTCTATATGAGGCGTGGACTAGATTTGGAAAGTTGTTGAGAGGATGTCCGCAACATGGTTTAGACACCTGTCAAATAGTACAAATATTCTACCAAGGATGCGACATCACTACAAGGAAAGACCTAGATATAGCGGCGGGTGGTTCTATTATGAAGAAAACAGAAACTGATGCTTACAAAATTATTGATAACACTGCTTCCCACTCACATGAGTGGCACCAAGAAAAAGATATCGTTAGATCATCTAAAGCAGCTAGAGCCTATTCTAGCCATGACTTAGATTCCTTTTCCGCAAAGATAGATGCTGTCAAGAGATGAATGGAAAAGATGACTAAGGATATTCACTCAATACGAATTAGTTGTGAGCAGTGTGGAGGACCACATTTGACAAAAGATTGTCTCAGTATTGAATTAACAATGGAACAAAGAGAGAATGTTTCATATCTAAACCAAAGGCCTGGAAATAATTATCAGAATAATTATCAACCGCCAAGACCTATTTACAATCAAAACCAGAATTATAACCAAAATATTCCATACAACAACCAACAAGGTCCTAGCAATCAACAAGTATCCAACAATACTTACAATCAGCAAAGACCTAATTTTCAAAACAAACCACCACAACCCGATGATAAAAAGCCGAATTTAGAAGATATGATGACAAAGCTAGTTGAAACTCAAATGCAGTTTTTCACATCTTAAAAACAAACTAATGAACAAAATGCTCAAGCATTTAGAAATCAACAAGCTTCTATTCAAAATCTGGAACAAGAAGTAAGTAACCTAGCAAGGTTAATAGGTGAAAGAAAACCGGGAAGTCTACCTAGTGATACAAATGCTAACCCCCGGAATGAAACAGCTAAAGCCATTACCACAAGAAGTGGTACAACACTTAAACCACCTGAAATACCTGTAACTTCTGATGAAGCTATTCCTACTCCACAAGAACCACAACCTGAACAAGATAAGGAAACAGAACCGGTAGTTGAAAAGGTTAATGAAGATAACACAGCTAAGGATAAACCTTATGTTAAACCATACCAACCACCACTTCCTTACCCGAGTAAAATGAAGAAAGAGAAACTTGAAGCCGAGCAATCTAAATTCTTGGATATGTTTAAACAGATAAATGTAAATCTTCCTTTCATTGATGTGATTTCAGGAATGCGTAGATATGCTAAATTCTTGAAAGATCTGATCACGAATAGAAAGAAAATGGAAGAACTCTCGGTTGTTACCATGAACGCTAATTGTTTAGCAGTGCTGTTGAATAAGATACGAGAAAAATTATCTGATCCAGGAAGTTTCACAATTCCATATTTTCTGGGTAGTCTGAGTTCAATAGAAGCATTGGCAGACTTAGGTGCTAGTATAAATCTAATGCCGTTTTCACTATACGCTAAACTAGATCTTGGAGAATTGAAACCAACCAGAATAAGTATACAACTAGCCGATCGATCAATAAAATATCCTAGAGGGATAATGGAGAACATGCTAGTTAAAGTTGGTACTTTAGTATTTCCAGTAGATTTTGTTGTTCTGGACATGGAAGAAGATTCTCAAGTTCCTCTCATATTAGGAAGACCATTCTTAAACACGGCGAAAGCAATGATAGACGTGTTCGGTAAGAAACTGACCCTAAGTATAGAGGACGAGAGTGTTACCTTTTCAGTTGATAGAGCAAAGCAACAACCACAATCTGCAGATGATACATGTTATAATATTCAAACTATAGATGCACATGCAGAATTATTAGAAGAATTTCCAGAATTACAAGGAACAGGAGAATGTTCTTTAGGAGAATGAACTGAACCAATTGATGACTCTGAAATGTTAGCTACACTTATAGCTAATGGATATGAACCAACAACAGAAGAAATTCAAATGCTAAAAGAAGAAGACAGATATCGATATAAATCATCGATAGAAGAACCTCTGAAATTAGAGTTAAAGCCACTTCCAAACCATTTGGAATACGCTTATTTACATGGTGAATCTGAATTACCTGTAATAATATCATCTTCTCTTACTGAAAATGAGAAATCACAACTCATTTCTGTGTTGAAAGCTCATAAACCAGCCATTGCATGGAAGATTCATGATATTAAAGGAATAAGTCCTTCGTATTGCACACATAAAATCCTTATGGAAGAAGGTCATAAAACGTATGTGTAACGCCAATGAAGACTAAATCCTAATATGCAAGATGTAGTTAAGAAAGAAATTATTAAACTGCTAGACGCAGGTCTAATTTATCCAATTTCTGATAGTCCATGGGTAAGCCCAGTTCAATGCGTGCCTAAGAAGAGTGGCATGACTGTCATTACAAATGAGAAAAATGAGCTTATTCCTACTAGGACTGTAACAGGATGGCGTGTATGTATTGATTATAGAAAATTAAATGACGCCACCAGAAAAAAATCACTTTCCCTTACCTTTCATTGATCAAATGTTGGAAAGATTAGCCGGAAATAGTTATTATTGTTTTCTAGATGGATTTTCTGGATATTTTCAAATTCCAATAGCACCTGAGGACTAAGAGAAAACCACATTCACGTGCCCTTATGGTACTTTTGCTTACAAACGCATGCCATTTGGACTTTGCAACGCCCCTGCAACCTTTCAAAGGTGTATGATGGCGATTTTTCACGACGTGATAGAAGAATGCATGGAAGTTTTCATGGATGACTTTTCAGTCTTCGGTGATACATTTGAATCATGTCTAGCTAATCTTGAACGAATGCTTATTAGATGCGAACAATCAAATCTAGTACTTAATTGGGAGAAATGCCATTTAATGGTTAAAGAAGGCATCGTTCTTGGACATAAAATTTCAAAAGAAGGAATTGAAGTGGATAGAGCTAAAGTAGATGTAATTGCTAAACTTCCACATACCACCAATGTTAGAGGAGTTAGGAGTTTTCTAGGGCATGCCGGTTTTTACCGACGTTTCATAAAAGATTTTTCTAAAATTGCCACTCCTATGAATAAACTCCTAGAAAAGGATGCTCCATTCATCTTTTCAGATGAATGTATCAAATCTTTTAATATTCTTAAAGAGAAACTCACTAATGCGCCGATCATGATAACACCAAATTGGAATCTACCATTTGAACTAATGTGCGATGCAAGTGATTTTGCAATGGGAGCCGTTTTAGGACAAAGGATTGAAAAACGATTTCAACCTATATATTATGCTAGTAAGATGTTACAAGGAGCAAAAACGAATTACACAACTACTGAAAAAGAACTCCTTGCTATTGTCTTTGCTTTTGACAAATTTCGATCATATCTCGTTCTAGCGAAAACGGTGGTCTATACCGACCATTCTGCTCTTAGATACCTATTTTCGAAACAAAATGCTAAACCAAGATTAATCCGTTGGATTTTACTCTTACAAGAGTTTGATATTGAAATCCGAGATAAAAGAGGAGCAGAAAATCTCGCCGCTGATCATCTTTCTCGTCTTGAAAATCCTGAATTAGAAGTTCTAAATGAATCGGCCATACAAGACAACTTTCCTGATGAATATCTATTGAAGATAGATGATAATGCTAAAAACGAACATATATTTCATAGCATTATTCCTCAAGAAAGACAAGCTTTTAGTTGCAACTGTTCTATTTACAAGTGATATTCGTTTAAATAATAAAAGGTGAAGACAAAAGACAGATTCGACGAATTGAAGACGCAAACGACCAAAAAGCTCAAAAGTACAAAATACAATCAATGAGGTTCCAATTATTGATAAGAAACGTCTCAAAATTACAAGAGTACAAGATTTAAAATGCAAAGTACAAGATATTAAATTGTACGCAAGGACGTTCGAAAATCTGGAACCGGGGCCAGAGTCAACTCTCAACGCTCGATGCAACGGACTAAAAATTACAAGTTAACTATGCACATAAATAAAATATAATATTTAAATAATTCTTATAATTATTTATATATTATATTATTATTTATAAACGTCGGCAAGAAAGAAAACAAAGATATGTGACTTCTCCCAGCTGGCCATGCGATCGCATGGCCTGGAGGCACAAAAGCCATGCGATCGCATGGCTCTGAAATCCAGCCCAGGTCCTATAAATTCAACGCGTTTTGGCCAAAATATATCCACCTATCTCTCTATCCTACAAACGTAATATATATATATATATATATATATATATATATATATATATATATATATATATATATATATATATATATATATATATATATATATATATTATAATTTTAATTTTAATTTTAATTCAAATAATAAGGGTATGTTAGCGAATGTTGTAAGGGTGTAAGTCGATATTCTGTCCGTGTAACGCTACGCTATTTTTAATCATTGTAAGTTATGTTCAACCTTTTTAATTTAATGTCTCGTAGCTAAGTTATTACTATGCTTATTTAATCCGAAGTAATCATGATGTTGGGCTAATTACTAAAATTGGGTAATTGGACTTTGTACCATAATTGGGGTTTGGACAAAAGAACGACACTTGTGGAAATTAGACTATGGGCTATTAATGGGCTTTATATTTGTTTAACTAAATGATAGTTTGTTAATGTTAATATAAAGATTTACAATTGGACGTCCCTATAAATAACCATATACACTCAATCGGACACGATGGGCAGGATATTTATATGTACGAATAATCATTCATTTAACCGGACACAGGAATGGATTAATAGCCACTAGAATTATTAAAACAGGGGTGAAATTATGTACAAGGACACTTGGCATAATTGATAACAAAGTATTAAAACCTTGGGTTACACTCAGTCGACATCCTGGTGTAATTATTAAACAAAGTATTAAAATCTTGTTACAGTTTAAGTCCCCAATTAGTTGGAATATTTAAACTTCGGGTATAAGGATAATTTGACGAGGACACTCGCACTTTATATTTATGACTGATGGACTGTTATGGACAAAAACCAGACGGACATATTAAATAATCCAGGACAAAGGACAATTAACCCATGGGCATAAAACTAAAATCAACACGTCAAACATCATGATTATGGAAGTTTAAATAAGCATAATTCTTTTATTTCATATTTAATTTCCTTTATTTTATATTTAATTGCACTTCTAATTATCGCATTTTTATTTATTGTTATTGTATTTAATTGCACTTTTAATTAACGTACTTTTTAATTATCGCAAGTTTATTTTATCGCACTTTTATTATTCGCAATTTCATTATCATTATTTACTTTAGGCTTTAAATTAAGACTTTTATTTATTTAATATTTTACATTTTGTTTTAACTGCAACTAAAGTTTTTAAAATCGACAAACCGGTCATTAAAAGGTAAAAACCCCCTTTATAATAATAATATTACTTATATATATATATATATATATATATATATATATATATATATATATATATATATATATATATATATATATATATATATATTTGTATTTTTATAAAAGTAAACTAATATAGCGTTAAGCTTTGTTTAAAGATTTTCCCTGTGGAACGAACCGGACTTACTAAAAACTACACTACTGTACGATTAGGTACACTGCCTATAAGTGTTGTAGCAAGGTTTAAGTATATCCATCCTATAAATAAATAAATATCTTGTGTAAAATTATATCGTATTTAATAGTATTTCCTGCTAAAATTTAATAGTATTTTATACCCCTTAGCTTTAACATCAAGTATTTTTGGCGCCGCTCCCGGGGAACGCCGAAGCGAAACGCCACACACATAAAAAAAAGATTTTTATTTTCAGTACGCTTTTGTAGAAATACGTTTTAAATATTTGAAAATATAAAAAGAAAACAAAAATATAAATATATTTAAGATTTTGTTAAATATATAAGTTTTATAAAGTTTTTTTTATTTTTATTTTAGTTTGTAAAAATATAAATTTTATTTAAATATTTTGTAAGTATATAAATATTTAAAAACAAAAAAAAAATAAAAAAATAAAACTACTCGGCCTATTACTGTTACAGCCCGTAACCTGGCCCAAAAACTCAGCTCATGCGATCGCATGAGCCCGAAGGCAAAATCTCATGCGATCGCATGAGATCGTCTGACACGCCACAGTTTACCCTAGTACTGCATTAATTACATAATATTATTTATTATTATACTTTAACCCTAATTAGGGTTATATATTATAATAATTAGTTTAGTTATATTATTTATTTTGTATTTTAAAGTTTAATTAGTTTAATTAAATTGTAAAATTAATAGTTTAATAAAATAAATAATTTAAAAATAATATTTTTATAAAAATTGTAATTTTTACAACTTTTTATATATTTTTATATTTTGTCCCTTTTTAATAGTTTTAGCGTAACTTTTGTATTTTTCGCTCGTATTTAGTTTTAATTCATAATTTTTGCCATAGTTATTTTTATATCTAGAATTTTAGGCTTTGCCGTAAAATTCCTTAAGTGCTTTTTCTTTAGACTAAGATTTAGGTACTTTAGAATTTTGCGACGCCTTTTTAAGTTTTAGTTTCTTTTTAAGTTATTGCCATTTAGAATATAGTTTTACCTGTAAGCTTTAATATTTTTAGACACCTTTTACCTATGTATCAATTATCATTTCAATTAGTAATTTTAATTTGCGATTATAATTTTAAGTTAGTTGTAGTAATAAGGTTAGGTTAGTCAAGTGTTTTTAAGTTTTATAAGTTTCTTTTATTTTTCCGTCACCTTTTATTTTTCAACCATTTTTCTTTTTCGACCTTTTTAGACGCACTCTTTTTCTTTCTTATTTCTCGCTATTCTAGTTTTTAGGACATAGATTTTTATTCTACTTCTTATCTAAATTTCTTAAAATTACGAAAATTTATTTTAAGTGGTTAAATTGATAGACATCAAAATTTTCTGGTTCGTAGTAATAGTTGGATTTGTACGTGGACCGGGTTATTGGAGCCAAACAGTCCTCAATTATATTGAGACCAAATGAATCCTGCCCCTCCGCTGCATCTTTTGGCTATTCGAAACGTGGGCAAAATCAGAAAAGTCTATTGATTGGATAACTTATATAATTTTTCTTTCCTTTTTAAAAACTAATAGGATATTCAGTGAACGCACCGAGCAAGACGTTTACCACCTTTTGTACGTTCACCACCTGTAACTAGATCAAGACATTTAGCAAATATTACCGCCGTTGATTTTTCTTTAGAATCGTCATCCAGTCGACCAATTACTCCAGTTCAAATTTCCGATAATCCATTTTTTGAACCCGACCTCACAATTGAGAATCCGGAGAATATTCAGGGACGATTCATAGATCCTGAACCATTAAATTTTCCTCCGGAACCACCAATCATTCAAACAGAGATTGTTGAGGAACGAACCATTAAATCAGAATCCTCTAGTGATTCCGATTCAACAAATTCAATTATGGAGAATCTGGAACCTTTAAGTATGGAAGACCGAATGAGAGCTAAACGCACTGGCCAAGGTCACGCAATTACTCATCCAGACATTAATGCGCCAGATTATGAAATCAAAGGACAAATTCTACACATGGTGACTAATCAATGCCAATTTAGTGGTACGCCGAAGGAAGATCCAAATGAACATCTTCGTACCTTTAATAGGATCTGCACTCTATTTAAAATAAAAGAAGTTGAGGATGAACAGATATATCTCATGGTATTTCCCTGGACTTTAAAGGGAGAAGCCAAAGATTGGTTGGAATCGTTACCTGAAAGGGCGATTGATACATGGGACGTTTTAGTTGAAAAATTTCTTAAACAATTTTTTCCTGCATCTAAAGCCGAAAGACTTCAAGGAGAAATTGTTACGTTCACACAGAAGCCAAATGAAACTCTATATGAGGCGTGGATTAGATTTGGAAAGTTATTAAGAGGATGTCCGCAACATGGTTTAGATACCTGTCAAATAGTACAAATATTCTACCAAGGATGCGACATCACTACAAGGAAAGACATATATATAGCAGCTGGTGGTTCTATTATGAAGAAAACCGAAACTGATGCTTACAAAATTATTGATAACACTGCTTCCCACTCACATGAGTGGCACCAAGAAAAAGATATCGTTAGATCATCTAAAGCAGCTAGAGCCGATTCTAGCCATGACTTAGATTCCATTTCCGCAAAGATAGATGCTGTCGAGAGACGAATGGAAAAGATGACTAAGGATATTCACTCAATACGAATTAGTTGTGAGCAGTGTGGAGGACCACACTTGACAAAAGATTGTCTCATTATTGAATTAACAATGGAACAAAGAGAGAATATTTCATACATAAACCAAAGGCCTGGAAATAATTATCAGAATAATTATCAACCGCCAAGACCGATTTACAATCAAAACCAGAACTATAACAGAAATATTTCATACAATAACCAACAAGGTCCTAGCAATCAACAAGTATCCAATAATACTTACAATCAGCAAAGACCTAATTTTCAAAACAAACCACCACAACAAACCGATGATAAAAAGCCGAATTTAGAAGATATGATGACGAAGCTAGTTGAAACTCAAACGCAGTTTTTCACATCTCAGAAACAAACTAATGAACAAAATGCTCAAGCATTTAGAAATCAACAAGCTTCTATTCAAAATCTGGAACAAGAAGTAAGTAACCTAGCAAGGTTAATAGGTGAAAGAAAATCGGGAAGTCTACCTAGTGATACAAATGCTAACCCCCGGAATGAAACAGCTAAAGCCATTACCACAAGAAGTGGTACAACACTTAAACCACCTGAAATACCTGTAACTTCTGATGAAGCTATTCCTACTCCACAAGAACCACAACCTGAACAAGATAAGGAAACAGAACCGGTAGTTGAAAAGGTTAATGAAGATAACACAGCTAAGGATAAACCTTATGTTAAACCATACCAACCACCACTTCCTTACCCGAGTAAAATGAAGAAAGAGAAACTTGAAGCCGAGCAATCCAAATTCTTGGATATGTTTAAACAGATAAATGTAAATCTTCCTTTCATTGATGTGATTTCAGGAATGCCTAGATATGCTAAATTCTTGAAAGATCTAATCACAAATAGAAAGAAAATGGAAGAACTCTCGGCTGTTACTATGAATGCTAATTGTTCAGCAGTGCTGTTGAATAAGATACCAGAAAAACTATCTGATCCAGGAAGTTTCACAATTCCATGTTTTCTAGGTAGTCTTAGTTCAATAGAAGCATTGGCAGACTTAGGTGCTAGTATAAATCTAATGCTGTATTCACTATACGCTAAACTAGACCTTGGAGAATTGAAACCAACAAGAATAAGCATACAACTAGCCGATCGATCAATAAAATATCCTAGAGGGATAATGGAAAACATGCTAGTTAAAGTTGGTACTTTAGTATTTCCAGTAGATTTTGTTGTTCTGGACATGGAAGAAGATTCTCAAGTTCCTCTCATATTAGGAAGACCATTCTTAAACACGGCTAAAGCAATGATAGACGTGTTCGGTAAGAAACTGACCCTAAGTATAGAGGACGAGAGTGTTACCTTTTCAGTTGATAGAGCAATGCAACAACCGCAATCTGCAGATGATACATGTTATTATATTCAAACTATAGATGCACATGCAGAATTATTAGAAGAATTTACAGAATTACAAGGAACAGGAGAATGTTCTTTAGGAGAAGGAACAGAACAAATTAATGAAGCTGAAATGTTAGCTACACTAATAGCTAATGGATATCAACCAACAACAGAAGAAATCCAAATGCTAAAAGAAGAAGACAGATATCGATACAAATCATCGATAGAAGAACCTCCGAAATTAGAGTTAAAGCCACTTCCAAACCATTTGGAATACGCTTATTTACATGGTGAATCTGAATTACCTGTAATAATATCGTCTACTCTTACTGAAAATGAGAAATCACAACACATTTCTGTGTTGAAAGCTCATAAACCAGCCATTGCATGGAAGATTCATGATATTAAAGGAATAAGCCCTTCGTATTGTGTGACGACCCCGTCAAAACACTTAACGGATCCGTCAGTTGGTCCCATAGCTTGATCGGACTTAAATGAATTAAATAAACAAAGTTGCATTCTTTTATTTCAAAATGTTGCCCAAAAAGGAAACAAACCCAATTAAGTAGTTTAAATCAACCAACCATAGTAATGAACCAAAAGTTGACACAAAACATTGCCAACAAACCCACAATTTAAATTATCCAAAATAGAATGCAAACTTAAGTTTCATAAATAGTTTCATAAAATCTGCCCAAATGCATGCAGACTCTTCTAACGACAGCGGAAGCATCAAATAACTCAAGTACCTGTGAAAACATGCAAGTAAACTGTCAACACAAAGGTTGAGTGAATTATAGGTTTAAATAAATAAGTAAACTTTAGACCACAAGATTTAAAAATGTTAGAAAACATTAAACATTATTCCATTATCAATGAGCCACCTGGTAACCACTTAACCCTTTATTTACCCTTGCCAAACACAATAAAAATATACACTTGGACAGTGTATCTACAACAAATTACGAAGTACTAAACAATCCGATTATAAATTGCTAGCGCGACTAGCTCGAAATGGGGTTGTCAAACCCGATAGATCTATCCGTAGGATTCGCGTTCACCGGTAGAAACCAATGATTACAGTTACCAGACTAGGGAATATTTTTGTCCAACTCACAATGAATAATTAAATTTAACTATTACTTGTGTCTAACCGTAAATAAAAATATGCATGTAATCACATCCCAAAAAGTATACTTTGAAAAGTATGTAAAAACGGGACTATAACTCACCTTAAATAGCAACTGAAGAAATCTCACAAACAAGCGAACAGCAAGTAAAGTAAAGTGATCAAGAAAGATCACAACGCCGACCTATAAATAAAGCAGGTCGAAATAAATAACTAACTTAGGTCAAGTCTTAGTATGATAGCTATTGTACATGTTGCAAATAGACATAGAACATTACTCAGCAAGCATCGGTTTGATTGGAACAGCATAAGGACACACACTTTCTATTTTTAGAAAGTTTCTATTTTTAGCAGGTTTCCATTTTTGGAAAGTTTTCTATTTTTGGAAAGTTTCTATTTTTGGAAAGTTTCCATTTTTGGAAAGTTTTGAAGTTAGGAAAGTTTCCTTATTTAGAAAGTCAACAGAAGTCAACTGAAAGTCAAAGTCAACCGAAAGTCAACTCAAAAGTCAACCTTGGTCAAACATGGTCAACATTAATTTTAAAAGTGTAAGTTATAATAATAACATAGGTTATAATGTTATTTAAAGTCAAAAGTGTATAATAATATCTTAACATAAGTTTAATTAAACAAAATGAATTATTAAAGTTAATATAAGTTGAAATGTTATAATTAGTACGACATAAGTATTTAAATAAATTAATTAAATACTAATCATAATATAAATATTATTAATTTATAATAAATTTTAAATCATATCATAAGTATTATTAATTAATAATGAATTATTAATCATATCATAAGTTTCTAATTAAAATTATTAAATCATAAGTATTTAATAATTAAATCATAATTAAATAATAATTAAGTCTTATAATAATTAAATAATTATTTAATCTTTATTATAAGTCTTATAATAATTTCTCAAAAATAAATTTAATACTTATCATAAGTATTTTCCTTTAATAATAAAAGTATTATTAATCATAAGTTTAATTAAAATGTTAATTAAATTATAATTAATAATTAAATGATATAATAAATATTTTTATCATAAGTTTTAAATAATAATAATTACTTCTTTTATCATAAGTAATTAATTAATAATGAAATCCATTAATTTTAACATAAGTTTAATCATTAACCATAAGTTTTAAGTTTAAAAGTTCATCGGGTCGTATCTTGAGCCCCGGGTGTCGGTTTCGGGCAAGCCACATATGCAACTTCACCTACTCAAACCACCCGACATAATTATGAACTCAAGAACACTCCAAGAACAGTCCCTAGGTCGTGGATATCAGCCATGACAACATTTGGGAAATCAATTTACTCAAAACAGTAATTTAGGCACAACGGGTGAACCGTGGCTCGGATTTAGGTGACCCGAACATGAAAATTCGTCCCACCATCAGTCCTAACCAAATGACACACCTTAAAGACACCAAGGATGGTCACAAAGTCGGACCCAACCTTGTTCATGCCAAGAACACCTTTCAATCTTTAACAAAAACCAAATTAAGCATATCTAGGGCTCCGAGAATCGAAACGACATGAATCCGGAGTCTAAAATTAATGTCTTGATGAGAGGAACTCATTTATATACTTTATTTTAACATTTATATCAGTTACAAAGTCAGAAAACACGAATCAAACTGCTGTCCAAATTTTACAAACCGAAAACATATGCAAACGAGTAATTCTACGCATCCAAACAACATTACAACAACTAATAAACATCATACTAATAATATGAACACAAAATACAGAAATATGAATAAAAATTAAAAGTTCTAGGGTTAGGGTTTATACCCAAATCGAGAATCAAAGAATGTAATCGCGTAGAGAAAGACGAGAGGAATCCGATTAAGCAAGCCAATTGATGATCCAAGCAATAAAAAGTGGTGATTTTGGTGATGTATGGTGGTGGTGGCGATGGCACAAGAGGGAGGAAGAGGGAGAAGAGAGCAAAAATAGAAAATTAGGTTTTAAAAATAAATGGAATGGAGATAATGATCAAAAAAATAAAAATCAAGGGAGTGTTACCCCCTCCCCTTGGAGCTTCGGCCGAAAGGGGTCATGGGGTGGGCCCCATGGCCCAAATTTGTTAAATGATAATTTCCTTGTGGCCCGAAATCCCGAACGAAGCCCGAAACGCGAAAACACGCTTACGCGATTAAAAATCCGAAAAGATAACAAACGGGCGACGAAAAATAAATATAAATACACCTAATAATAATATGATCATAAAATATCATATTTAAAATATTTAGGATTTAAAAATCCCGAAAGCTCGACCGTTGGTTTTAAAACCGAAAAGATTCGCCGGATAGAAATCCGCGAGACGTAGAAACGTATAAATTAAAATATAAATACATATATTCATATAACACATAATAATTATTATATATATATTATTACAAAAATAATAATATAGGTCATAGAAATGACGTGGCACACTAACAGTTAACGGTCGTTAAATAATTAACAGAAAAAGATAACGGAAAAAGTAGGGTCGTGACAGTACCTCCCCGTTACGGAAATTTCGTCCCGAAATTTAAGCAGGCGCATGGGTTGACTCGGCATCTGAGAACAAATGCGGGTACTTCTGCTTCATTTGGTCTTCACGCTCCCAAGTGAACTCGGGACCGCGTCTAGCGTTCCATCGGACCCGAACAATAGGAATTCTGCTCTGTTTAAGAGTCTTAACCTCTCGGTCCATGATCTCAACTGGCTCCTCAATAAAATGCAATTGCTTGTCAACTTGAAGTTCCTCCAAAGGAATAGTCTGATCAAATTCAGCCAAACACTTCTTTAAGTTCGAAATATGGAAAACATCGTGAACAGCACTGAGTTCTTGTGGCAACTTCAAACGATAAGCCACCGGTCCAACTCTTTCAATGATCTCAAACGGTCCCACGAAACGAGGACTTAACTTCCCTCTTTTACCAAAACGAATAACACCCTTCCAAGGCGAAACTTTTAACATAACACGATCACCAACTTGAAATTCAACATCTTTCCTTCCTTTATCGGCATAACACTTTTGCCGACTTCTAGCAGTTCTCAACCTTTCTTTAATTTGCACAATCTTCTCAGTAATCTCGTGAATAATCTCTGGACCTGTAAGTTGAGCATCCCCAACCTCATTCCAACAAATAGGAGACCTACATTTCCTACCGTACAAAGCTTCAAACGGTGCGGCTTTAATACTTGCGTGATAACTGTTGTTATAAGAAAACTCAGCTAACGGCAAATACTTATCCCACCCATTCCCAAAATCAATCACACAAGCTCGCAACATATCTTCTAATGTCTGAATGGTCCTCTCACTTTGACCATCCGTTTGAGGATGATAAGCGGTGCTCATATCCAATCTAGTGCCCAAGGCTTCTTGCAACGATTGCCAAAATCTCGATACAAATCGACTATCTCTGTCGGAAATAATGGATACAGGAACACCATGCCTAGAAACAATCTCCTTCAAGTACAAACGAGTGAGCTTCTCCATTGAATCTGTTTCCCTGATTGGCAAAAAGTGAGCCGACTTAGTGAGTCGATCTACAATCACCCAAATCGCATCATAACCACCCAAAACTCTTGGTAACTTAGTGATAAAATCCATAGTGATACCTTCCCACTTCCACTCGGGAATTTCTGGTTGTACCAACAATCCGGACGGTTTTTGATGTTCAGCTTTGACCTTAGAACAGGTCAAACACTTAGGCACATACTTAGCTATGTCACCCTTCAAATTATGCCACCAATACAGCTCCTTAAGATCCTGATACATCTTCCCTGAACCAGGATGAATAGAGTATCTAGACTTATGAGCCTCATCTAAAATCAACTGTCGAAGACCTCCAAATTTCGGAACCCAAAGACGTCCCGCAAAGTATCTAGTTCCATCAGCTCGAACTTCAAACTTCTTAGCTACTTTGGCTACATTCTCTTTCACGAAATTCTCCTCCTTTAAGGCTTCTTGTTATGCCTCAAGAATCTGCCTAACGAGGTTTGATCTAACTGTCATATTCAAAGCTCTAACCCTTCGTGGTTCAGCCCTTTCTTTACGACTCAAAGCATCAGCCACAACATTGGCTTTACCCGGATGATACAAAAAGGTCACAATCATAATCATTCAACGTCTCAATCCATCTTCGTTGTCTCATGTTCAAATGTTTTTGATCGAGAATATGTTGAAGACTCTTATGATCGGTGTACACAGTACTCTTAACACCTAAAAGATAGTGTCTCCAAATCTTCAGTGCAAAAATAACAGCTCCCAACTCTAAATCATGAGTTGTATAGTTCTGTTCGTGAACCTTCAACTGACGTGACGCATACGCAATAACCTTCTTTCGTTGCATCAAAACGCAACCATAGCCTTGTCGTGATGCATCGCAATAAACAACAAAATCATCATTACCCTCCGGTAGAGACAATATCGGAGCGGTAGTCAGTTTCTTCTTCAAAATCTGAAAAGCATTCTCCTGTTCATCCTTCCACTCATACTTTTTCCCCTTATGCATTAAAGCAGTCAGAGGTTTCGCTATACGAGAGAAATCCTGGATGAACCTTCGATAGTAACCTGCCAATCCTAAGAACTGACGAATTTGAGTAGGAGTTTTCGGAGTTTCCCACTTTTCAATCGCCTCAATTTTAGCAGGATCAACTTGTATTCCTTGTTTGCTAACAATGTGACCAAGGAACTGAACTTCTTTTAACCAAAATGCACACTTAGAAAACTTAGCGTACAACTCTTCTTTCTTTAACAAATCAAGCACTAACCTCAAATGTTCTTCGTGCTCTTCATCACTCTTAGAATAGATAAGAATGTCATCGATGAAAACTATAACGAACTTGTCCAGATAGGGTCTACACACACGGTTCATGAGGTCCATGAACACAGCAGGTGCATTTGTCAATCCGAACGGCATAACAAGAAATTCAAAGTGACCGTAACGGGTGCGAAAAGCAGTTTTTGAAACATCAGATTCTTTAACACGCAACTGATGATAGCCAGAACGAAGATCAATTTTTGAATAAACAGATGAACCCTGAAGCTGATCGAACAGATCATCAATTCTCGGAAGAGGATAACGATTTTTAACAGTGAGCTTATTCAGTTCACGATAATCAATGCATAAACGAAAAGAACCATCCTTCTTCTTAACAAACAGAACAGGAGCTCCCCAAGGGGACGAACTAGGACGAATAAAACCTTTGTCTAACAACTCACGGAGTTGACTTGACAATTCTTGAAGTTCAGAAGGCGCAAGACGATAAGGAGCACGTGCTACAGGAGCAGCGCCGGGAACAAGATCAATCTGAAATTCTACCGCGCGTTGCGGCGGAAGGCCAGGTAAGTCATTGGGAAACACCTCGGGAAAATCCCTAACAATATGAACATCATTAACGTTCTTTACTTCCTTACTAGGATCAACAACACGAGCAAGGATAGCATGACAGCCTTTGCGGAGATGTTTACGAACTTTCATACAGCTAATAAGGTTTAACTGTGTGCATTTCTTATCTCCAAAGACCATCAGTGGCTCTCCAATCACATCAGTAATACGAATAGCCTTATCATAACACACGATCTCTGCATGGTTCGCAGACAGCCAATCCATACCAATAAGAATATCAAAACTACCAAGTTCAATCGGTATCAAATCTATCTCGAAATCCCTACCACCCAGATTAATGATACATTTACGGTGTACAGTCTTAGCAGTAAGTTCTTTACCATTAGCTACTTCAACAACATAAGTATTGTCTAAGAGAGTTAACGGCGTTTTGATTCTCGGACTTAATTTACTCGACACGAAACTTAAATCAGCCCCTGAATCAAATAACACATAAACTGATAAATCGTTGACTGAGAACGTACCAGTAACAAGCTTAGGATCTTCCTCCGCATCCTTAGCATTAATGTTGAACGCTCGGCCGCGTGCAGTCTCTGCAGTCTTCTTGTTGGGACAAGCATCTCGGAAATGCCCCGGCTTCCCACACTCATAACAAACCCTAGGACACAGCAAAGTTAACTCGAAAAACCTTCATTCATAGGCATCTAACTCGGTGCCATGCATTTTCAAATTCTTGAGCTCAACCTCTAGCTTCTTAAGCTCACCCCGAGGTCTATAGCGGGTGATCAATCTTTCCTTAAAATCATTCCAGGCCAAACCATAAGCTACATCGCTTCCCAAACTACTAACCAGATTGTTCCACCATGTCAAGGCACTATCCTTGAGAGTGCAACTAGCGAAACTAACTTTGTCCTCTTCACGGACCCGACTGACCCTGAAAATAGATTCGATTTTCTCGAACCAACGAGTAAGCCCTATTGGTCCTTCCGTACCACTGAATTCTTGGGGTCGACCAGCCATAAAAGTTTTGTGGGAGCATCCCACGTAGTTGTTCACATTGGCGTTAACATTAGCATTTGCTGCCATAGCAGCAGCAATTCCTTCATTGATCAGGCGTTGCATACGCGCTTCAGTGGACTCCCTTGGAGGCATGATCTTCAAAATAGAATAACACATCCGTTAGTACCAAGGATAATACTAGTGTCATAAAGGAATAGATCAAAACACGAAAAGACTAACCATTAAGATATTAGTCAACTAACACTATGAGTAATAACATGACAGTTATGATTGTTATAGAAATTACCATCACATGCATACATATTTTATGATAACATCATACAACATACATAGCACCTAACATACATGAACATATATTACGCATAATATAACATGCCAAGAGCCATAATATCAGAAATAAAACATGATAATAGACGTCATAAAAATAACCATCCATACATAATGAAAAAATATCCCATAACAAAATCTTAATAAAATCCTCGGCAAAACGCCGTACATAACCCAAAATGTATGTATAAAAGGACATTAAGTCTGATGAAATTGATAATCAATATGAATAATCACATCACATTCGCTTAGAGCGGGTGTGATAAGCTGGTCCAGCATGAGTCTCAGCAGGATCCTCATACTTACGCAACTTCCCTTTCACAACATCCAACTCTTCCTTCAACACACGAACAGTGCTCTCGAGAGCCTCGAACTTAGCATTAACTTCTCGATCACGCTTATGGTTCGCATCCTCAACCCTATGCTTGAAAGTGATAAAGTTACCCATGTCGGCACGGATCTCGTCCATAACTTCATTATGTGGCAAAGTGCGCAAACAATCACTAAGGGCGTTAATACGTGTCACCTCATTATAAGCTCGGTTCATATGAGTAATGGTAGAAAAATAGTAATGAACAGGATCATCGATCTCTGGTTGATTAGCACGACGTCTAGCTGGAGACGGTGGAGCAGGAGCAGCAACAGAGTTATCGCTCGAAGTCGACATCTGCAAACAGCAAAACCGCAAACCACATACTAAAAAGATATGAAAGCTAATAATATAACTTATACGAAATGAAATGCATAATAATGCTATAGCAAAAAGGTCAGGCTGTAGACTAGACTCTAATGCACCCTAATAACCACGGGTTGACCACATTAAGACCGCCTAGTTCCCTACAACCAGAGCTCTGATACCACATGTGACGACCCCGTCAAAACACTTAACGGATCCGTCAGTTGGTCCCATAGCTTGATCAGACTTAAATGAATTAAATAAACAAAGTTGCATTTTTTTATTTCAAAATGTTGCCCAAAAAGGAAACAAACCCAATTAAGTAGTTTAAATCAACCAACCATAGTAATGAACCAAAAGTTGACACAAAACATTGCCAACAAACCCACAATTTAAATTATCCAAAATAGAATACAAACTTAAGTTTCATAAATAGTTTCATAAAATCTGCCCAAATGCATGCAGACTCTTCTAACGACAGCGGAAGCATCAAATAACTCAAGTACCTGTGAAAACATGCAAGTAAACTGTCAACACAAAGGTTGAGTGAATTATAGGTTTAAATAAATAAGTAAACTTTAGACCACAAGATTTAAAAATGTTAGAAAACATTAAACATTATTCCATTATCAATGAGCCACCTGGTAACCACTTAACCCTTTATTTACCCTTGCCAAACACAATAAAAATATACACTTGGACAGTGTATCTACAACAAATTACGAAGTACTAAACATTCCGATTATAAATTGCTAGCGCGACTAGCTCGAAATGGGGTTGTCAAACCCGATAGATCTATCCGTAGGATTCGCGTTCACCGGTAGAAACCAATGATTACAGTTACCAGACTAGGGAATATTTTTGTCCAACTCACAATGAATAATTAAATTTAACTATTACTTGTGTCTAACCGTAAATAAAAATATGCATGTAATCACATCCCAAAAAGTATACTTTGAAAAGTATGTAAAAACGGGACTATAACTCACCTTAAATAGCAACTGAAGAAATCTCACAAACAAGCGAACAGCAAGTAAAGTAAAGTGATCAAGAAAGATCACAACGCCGACCTATAAATAAAGCAGGTCGAAATAAATAACTAACTTAGGTCAAGTCTTAGTATGATAGCTATTGTACATGTTGCAAGTAGACATAGAACATTACTCAGCAAGCATCGGTTTGATTGGAACAGCATAAGGACACACACTTTCTATTTTTAGAAAGTTTCTATTTTTAGCAGGTTTCCATTTTTGGAAAGTTTTCTATTTTTGGAAAGTTTCTATTTTTGGAAAGTTTCCATTTTTGGAAAGTTTTGAAGTTAGGAAAGTTTCCTTATTTAGAAAGTCAACAGAAGTCAACTGAAAGTCAAAGTCAACCGAAAGTCAACTCAAAAGTCAACCTTGGTCAAACATGGTCAACATTAATTTTAAAAGTGTAAGTTATAATAATAACATAGGTTATAATGTTATTTAAAGTCAAAAGTGTATAATAATGTCTTAACATAAGTTTAATTAAACAAAATGAATTATTAAAGTTAATATAAGTTGAAATGTTATAATTAGTACGACATAAGTATTTAAATAAATTAATTAAATACTAATCATAATATAAATATTATTAATTTATAATAAATTTTAAATCATATCATAAGTATTATTAATTAATAATGAATTATTAATCATATCATAAGTTTCTAATTAAAATTATTAAATCATAAGTATTTAATAATTAAATAATAATTAAGTCTTATAATAATTAAATAATTATTTAATCTTTATTATAAGTCTTATAATAATTTCTCAAAAATAAATTTAATACTTATCATAAGTATTTTCCTTTAATAATAAAAGTATTATTAATCATAAGTTTAATTAAAATGTTAATTAAATTATAATTAATAATTAAATGATATAATAAATATTTTTATCATAAGTTTTAAATAATAATAATTACTTCTTTTATCATAAGTAATTAATTAATAATGAAATCCATTAATTTTAACATAAGTTTAATCATTAACCATAAGTTTTAAGTTTAAAAGTTCATCGGGTCGTATCTTGAGCCCCGGGTGTCGGTTTCGGGCAAGCCACATATGCAACTTCACCTACTCAAACCACCTGACACAATTATGAACTCAAGAACACTCCAAGAACAGTCCCTAGGTCGTGGATATCAGCAATGACAACATTTGGGAAATCAATTTACTCAAAACAGTAATTTAGGCACAACGGGTGAACCGTGGCTCGGATTTAGGTGACCCGAACATGAAAATTCGTCCCACCATCAGTCCTAAAAAAATGACACACCCTAAAGACACCAAGGATGGTCACAAAGTCGGACCCAACCTTGTTCATGCCAAGAACACCTTTCAATCTTTAACAAAAACCAAATTAAGCATATCTAGGGCTCCGAGAATCGAAACGACATGAATCCGGAGTCTAAAATTAATGTCTTGATGAGAGGAACTCATTTATATACTTTATTTTAACATTTATATCAGTTACAAAGTCAGAAAACACGAATCAAACTGCTGTCCAAATTTTACAAACCGAAAACATATGCAAACGAGTAATTCTACGCATCCAAACAACATTACAACAACTAATAAACATCATACTAATAATATGAACACAAAATACAGAAATATGAATAAAAATTAAAAGTTCTAGGGTTAGGGTTTATACCCAAATCGAGAATCAAAGAATGTAATCGCGTAGAGAAAGACGAGAGGAATCCGATTAAGCAAGCCAATTGATGATCCAAGCAATAAAAAGTGGTGATTTTGGTGATGTATGGTGGTGGTGGCGACGGCACAAGAGGGAGGAAGAGGGAGAAGAGAGCAAAAATAGAAAATTAGGTTTTAAAAATAAATGGAATGGAGATAATGATCAAAAAAATAAAAATCAAGGGAGTGTTACTCCCTCCCCTTGGAGCTTCGGCCGAAAGGGGTCATGGGGTGGGTCCCATGGCCCAAATTTGTTAAATGCTAATTTCCTTGTGGCCCGAAATCCCGAACGAAGCCCGAAACGCGAAAACACGCTTACGCGATTAAAAATCCGGAAAGATAACAAACGCGCGACGAAAAATAAATATAAATACACCTAATAATAATATGATCATAAAATATCATATTTAAAATATTTAGGATTTAAAAATCCCGAAAGCTCGACCGTTGGTTTTAAAACCGAAAAGATTCGCCGGATAGAAATCCGCGAGACGTAGAAACGTATAAATTAAAATATGAATACATATATTCATATAACACATAATAATTATTATATATATATTATTACAAAAATAATAATATAGGTCATAGAAATGATGTGGCACACTAACAGTTAACGGTCGTTAAATAATTAACGAAAAAAGATAACGGAAAAAGTAGGGTCGTGACATATTGCACACATAAAATCCTTATGGAAGAAGGTCATAAAACGTATGTGCAACGCCAACGAAGACTAAATCCTAATATGCAAGATGTAGTTAAGAAAGAAATTATTAAACTGCTAGATGCAGGTTTGATATATCCAATTTCTGATAGTCCATGGGTAAGCCCAGTTCAATGCGTACCTAAGAAGGGTGGCATAACTGTCATTACAAATGAAAAAAATGAGCTTATTCCTACTAGGACTGTAACAGGATGGCGTGTATGTATTGATTATAGAAAATTAAATGACGCCACCAGAAAAGATCACTTTCCCTTACCTTTCATTGATCAAATGTTGGAAAGATTAGCCGGAAATAGTTACTATTGTTTTCTAGATGGATTTTCTGGATATTTTTAAATTCCAATAGCACCCGAAGATCAAGAGAAAACCACATTCACGTGCCCTTATGGTACTTTTGCTTACAAACGCATGCCATTTGGACTTTGCAACGCCCCTGCAACCTTTCAAAGGTGCATGATGGCGATTTTTCACGACATGATAGAAAAATGCATGGAAGTTTTCATGGATGACTTTTCAGTCTTCGGTGATACATTTGAAACATGTCTAGCTAATCTTGAACGAATGCTTATTAGATGCGAACAATCAAATCTAGTACTTAATTGGGAAAAATGCCATTTCAAGGTTAAAGAAGGCATCGTTCTTGGACATAAAATTTCAAAAGAAGGAATTGAAGTGGATAGAGCTAAAGTATATGTAATTGCTAAACTTCCACATCCCACCAATGTTAGAGGAGTTAGGAGTTTTCTAGGGCATGCCAGATTTTACCGACGTTTCATAAAAGATTTTTCTAAAATTGCCACTCCTATGAATAAACTCCTAGAAAAAGATGCTCCATTCATCTTTTCAGATGAGTGTATCAAATCTTTTAATATTCTTAAAGAGAAACTAACTAATGCACCGATCATGATAACACCAAATTGGAATCTACCATTTGAACTAATGTGCGATGCAAGTGATTTTGCAATGGGAGCCGTTTTAGGACAAAGGATTGAAAAACGATTTCAAGCTATATATTATGCTAGTAAGATGTTACAAGGAGCACAAACAAACTATACAACTACTGAAAAAGAACTCCTTGCTATTGTCTTTGCTTTTGACAAATTTCGATCATATCTCGTTCTAGCAAAAATGGTGGTCTATACCGACCATTCTGCTCTTAGATACCTATTTTCGAAACAAGATGCTAAACCAAGATTAATCCGTTGGATCTTACTCTTACAAGAGTTCGATATTGAAATCCGAGATAAAAGAGGAGCAGAAAATCTCGCCGCTGATCATCTTTCTCGTCTTGAAAATCCCGAATTAGAAGTTCTAAATGAATCGGCCATACAAGACAACTTTCCTGATGAATATCTATTGAAGATAGATTATAATGAAATACCATGGTTTGCAGACTATGCAAACTACTTAGTATGTGGATTCCTTGAAAAAGGATTATCGTACCAAAAACGAAAGAAATTCTTCATTGATATAAAACACTATTTTTGGGAAGATCCACATCTGTTTAAAAGTTGTCCAGATGGAATAATACGCCGATGTGTATTCGGAGATGAAGCTAGTAAAATTTTAAACCATTGTCACACAGGACCAACAGGAGGGCATTATGGGCCTCAACTAACAGCAAGAAAAGTTTATGAAGCTGGATTCTATTGGCCCACAATTTACAAAGACGCACACCTTCTTTGCAAATCCTGTGATGCTTGTCAAAGGGCCGGAAAAATAAGTCAACGTGATGAAATGCCACAATATGTCATTCAAGTATGCGAAGTATTTGACATTTGGGGTATTGACTTTATGGGTCCATTTCCAAAATCTCATAATAATCTCTATATTCTCGTAGCCATTGATTATGTATCTAAATGGGCGGAAGCACAAGCTCTCCCAACTAACGATGCACGAGTTGTAGTCAACTTTTTAAAACGTCTTTTTGCAAGGTTTGGAACACCGAAAGCTTTAATAAGTGATCGGGGTACTCATTTTTGTAATAATCAACTTGAGAAAGTTCTTAAAAGATATGGAGTAACTCATAAAATCTCCATCGCATATCATCCACAAACAAGTGGACAAGTTGAAAATACCAACCGAGCTTTAAAACGTATTCTAGAGAAAACCGTAGGATCAAATCCGAAGGAATGGTCCATTAAATTGGAGGATGCACTCTGGGCTTTTAGAACAGCCTACAAAACTCCAATTGGAACCACACCTTTTAGACTTGTTTATGGAAAAGCATGTCATCTTCCAGTAGAAATTGAACACAAAGCATTTTGGGCTTTGAAGACATGTAATCTTGATATACATGAAGCTGGACGTCTACGATTAAGTCAACTAAATGAATTAGAAGAATTAAGACATGAAGCATACGAAAATTCGTTAATCTATAAAGAAAGAACGAAGAAATGGCATGATAAAAGAATCAGAAGTTTAAAAGAATTTAAAGAAGGAGACAGAGTTCTTCTTTTCAATTCACAATTCAAGCTATTTCCTGGAAAATTGAAATCAAGATGGTCTGGACCATTCATAGTCAAAAGAGTTTTCCCATACGGAACGATAGAATTAATAAATTCATATGGGATTGAATTTAAAGTTAATGGTCACAGAGTTAAACACTACATAGATAGTCCGATGGAATTGGACAATGAAGTTAATCACGATTTCGATACCACAGCTAACTAAGTGTGGGGAAAATCAAGTCTTTAAAGGATAATATGTATTTCTGTTAGAGTTAGATTGTCTGTTTTCGTGTAGTTCTCGAAAATAGAACCCGAATGGTCTTTCCCTAGCAGACCCTAAAGAACTAGTCTTCTCCCCCCATTCTGAATTTTTATTTTTTTAGGAAATGAAGACTGCCTGTGAACTAAACCATGGTCTAATGCTACACGCTTTGATCACTAAACGTAATAATGACACACTACCGAGTGAAATAGTATCAGTAATCAGAGAAAGATTGGACGGAGTAAGAAAAGAATCCAGATGCGAAGATAATAAGTTACAATTTGGTAAAGGAAAATCAAAATCCGCAGCGAAAAGAAGAGCACGACACCTAGAAAGATGTCACAAATGCGGAAAATGGTCACATGGAGGTAAATGTTCAAATAATCAAACCTATTCAAATACCGAATTTATTACTTTATGCAGAGACGGACCGTTCATATGTTTAGAAGAAAAAACACTGAATGCTCGAGGTTACGCCTATGTAGCCATGGAAAACCAATTAAACCGACTATCTTATGAATGGGATAGATCATATAACTAAGAATACTATCTCACATGTAAGTCTGTACAGTTTTTATTTTTTATTTATTTTTATTTTTAACCTTTTGATAATAAACGCTAATTTGTTCGCTATAAAGTATTAAATTGGTATTGAATAAAATTAGGTTTGGCGACCGAAATTATTGATATCATACAAAAATTTATTACATCACTGCGAAATTTAACGTTTATTCTTAAGGTATAAATATCTTTAATCAATCAACCCAAAATATTTCAAAAATTCGTCATGAGTTAAATTAGGTCTTGGAACCGAAATTACTTTACCGAAAAGAGGGGCGCATATTTTTGATAATATTTGATTGATTAAAGTGGGATAAAAAGACAAAAAGATTTTTAATTTTATTTTTACCATGTTTTTAAAATTAATATATAAATCTTAAATTAATATTGTAAACTTTGTAAAAATAATATATTTAAAATTGTAAATATTTGAAAAATATAATATAAGTTTGGTGTGATTTTATAATATGAATTTTTTAAATTAAGTTTGGTATGAATTTTTAATTTTTAAAATATGAATTTTTAATCTTATGCATTTCAAATTTTAAGTTTGGTGTGAATTTTTAATATTAATTTTGAATTTTATGTATTTTTTTTTAAGTTTGGTGTGAATTTTTAATATTAATTTTGAATTTTATGTATTTTTTTAAGTTTGGTGTGAATTTAAAAACAAAAATTTACTTTATCTCATTAAGTTAAAAAAATGATTTTTAAAATTCGTCGTAAGTTGAAGACTAGGTCATTGAACCGAAATTGCTTTACCCGAGGGAGGGACGAGAACTTTTATTATCATTATTTTTAATCTTATTGAATTAAAGTATGCCAAAAACATTAAAAAAACCCAAAAATCTTTACTTTTAAAAAACCGCACTTTGATTTGACAAATTTTAAAATTTTGTCGAGGGACAGACTAGGACAACGATCCGAAACGCCCTCACTCCTAAAGGAAAACAAAATTTTTAAAATTTAATTAATTATAAGTTTTATAAAGTATAAGGTTTAAAAAAAAAAAAAAAAACTGAAATCACTGTAGCCGGCACCCCATGCGATCGCATGGGGTTTGCACTTGGAACCCATGCGATCGCATGGGGACCAAATGCAGGCCTGATACAAAACAGCCAGCGAGCTGTCTTCCTCACCACAACACACATACATTCACGAAAATACCTCAAATCTTCACCAAATTTCATCAATTTTCCATCGTAATTCGTCATTTTTCTTGCTCTAATCATGCCTAGATTCTCATTCTTCAGCAAAATGGTAAAAATTACACCCCTAAACTCTATAAATTCCTAGTTTTTGTGATAATTATCAATTTTTTACCTAATGCAATTTTGTTAATTTCTAGTGTAATTAGTGTTAAATTGTTAGTATTTTATGCATGTATAACCTAGATTGATGCTATTTAACATGATTTGAAGCCAAAAACTTCAAAATTTTTAGAAATCTAGGGTTTGTGTTCTTGAGCAATTTGGGGCTTTTTGATATAAACAGGTTATGGCCGATTTTTGTCATGAATTATTGCTTAATTGAGTAGTGTAACATATTTAGATAGTTAAATGATCCAAACATTGATCCTAAACATGATTTTTGGAGATTAAAGTGGACTTTTTAAGTCTAAAATTCATGAACTTGATTAATTTGATATATTTGCCATTTGAGACTTGTTTAATTATTAGTAATGACTATTTTGACATGTTATTTGAGTTAAATGCTTATGAATTTTGTATACATTTTCATATGTGCTTATTTGAAAAGTGTAGAATTGTGAAAAATTGTGAAAATGTGTATAGGTTTAATTTTGATTTAACATGTTATAGTGATTGTTTTAAGTTGTTATTTTGCTAACACTAATGCATATTTGGATGCACAAATTTTGTGTTTAATGTGTTTTGCAGAAAGCCGATACTGGAGGTTCAGGAGCATCATCATCTAGACGACCAGCACCAGCACCAGAACCAGAACCAGAACCAGAAATGCAACACGAACAAGAACCACAACAACAGCCTGATCAGCACATACCTTATTATGATCCGGTACAGTTTGTTGATGAATTCATAGTATTCCCAATGAGGCCACCAGTAGAATTCCCAACGATTCCTGAGCACACTCTGCATCCTAATCTGAGATTTGATAGGAGATGGAGAGATTACGAGACATATCAAAGGAACAAATTCAAATTGGTAACAAAAAATGTAGAGGTGCCAAGGGTAATCGATTGGGCCCCTTTGGAAACGGTCCATCTAGCTGACCGTGTTAGACAGCTTTTAGTTCAATGGTATGGCAGTTCTTCTTTTACAGATTGGGAACGTCTTTTCACCATTCGTAGACCTGTATATAAGGAATGGTGTGTTGAGTTGATGAGTACTGTATCACTTGATACAAATATAGTTAGAATAGATGATAGAAGATTTCTTAGGTTTATCCTTGGTGGTAGGATGTACAGAATGTCCATGCTGGACATGGCCAGGGCCTTACAGATATATACTCCTGGTGAGTTGCTATTACCCGATTGTACAAATTTGATTCATTATGGTGAAAGGGTAGATAGTAACTTTGACGCTGACGCCATTTGGAGGCGTATGTCACATTTTGATGTTTTTACACGAGCAGGAGGACACTCCTATACACATATTGACAGAGCCGAGCTTCGTATTATTCATAGATTTTTGGCTAACTCGATTACAGAGAGAGGTCATAATAAATAAAAAATTACCTTACATGATTTATTCTACCTAAAGTGTATTCGGGATCCTAGAAGCTTTGTCAATATACCTTACTGTGTTGCTTTTTATTTATCTAAAATGGTAGAGGGAATGCAGGACGGGAGTATAATAGGAGGAGGTATTTTTGTTACTCTCATTGGAGAGTATTTAGGTGTTGATAGGAACCAAGGGGGTCCATTACAGCTTTGTAGAGAACAGGTTGAGCCCTTAGGATTGAAAGTTTATGTGGGTGCTAAGGTATTGAAAAGTAGACGTAACCAGGCAGTACCCTATGAGGGATCTCATCCTCAGGTAGAGAGAGGCTTAGACGAGGAAATGGAGGAGGCGGAAGACATTAGGGATGTCTTTCGAGATGCTATTCTTGACGTCCACGTTCGTATAGATGAGGAAGCAGTGACGAACGCGGCCAGACATAGTATGTATGAGCAGTGGAACTCCGAACGAGTATACGAGGATTATAGGCGATGCCAACACGATAGCTGGTTAGTTCATCAGCACCAAATCATGAGCCAGCTATCATATCAGGTACCAAATAACTATGTACCTACTCGACCTGCTTATTTTCCGCCACATAGCCCCGATATCCGACCACCCTTTAACCGGTATGACTATAACCAAGCCTATCAAAACACCTATAACCAACAATGGAACCCACCTGACGAGATGAACTGGAACCCATATCCAGACTGATTTAGTTCCATTTGGTTATTTATATGATTTTTATGTTTTTATCTCTTTACTTATTCATGTTTAAACTTATGTTATTAAATATACTTATGTAATCTTTATCATTTTTATTATTATTGTGTACTAATATTTCACATTTAGAATTTGAAAGTGGGATATTAAGTCCCATTTCAAATTGCCATGCATGTTTATATTTGTATGTATGTATATTGTAAATTGTACAAAACAGGGTAAAACAGCGCATTTTCAAAGACTGGCATTAAGTTCAGCAAAAGCTACTAATTTTGACGACAAGATGACAAATAAATGTGATGTAACAACAGACGAAATGAACAAATGATATGCACATTTATCATTTAGCAACCAAATGCCAATATGTTTGGAAACTTTGGTAAAATTTAATCATTTTTACGCTAATCACCCTCAATAATTTAAATTGTTACTGATTTCTTGCAAATGAGGGCATTGCAAGATCTTAAGTGTGGGAAGGGGTTAAATTCTTTTGAATTTTTTAAAATTTTTATCTTAAACACTTGGTTACCATTAAAAATACTAGTAACGTAGTAGTTGTATTAGAATCTAGTGCTCTCTAATGATAAAGAACAGCCCTAGTCTTATATACTGACTACCCAATTCTAGTAAAACCCATTTTCAAAATTTTCAATTAAATGAACTCAAAATCATGTTTATACATATTTATGAACGATAAAACTAGGTGTTAACACCGAAATTATTGTTACCTCAAAAAGGACATAAATTGAGAAACAAACCAAAATGTTAAAATTCATTTAAAATGGAATAGAGGACAATAAAAAGGAAAATAAAAGCCAAGTGTGGGAAAAATTACCAAGTTATCTTAAACATATGTCACATATTTCTGTAACAAATAACTGAAAATACTTTTGCTTTGGACTAAACTAAACTATTTTACCCGATGAAAGAAAAGAAGAAATGGATCTACACGATGAATCAATTCCATCATTAAAAGGAAGTAAAGTCTTCCGAAAAAGAAACGCGCTTCTTGATTTAGGTCATGAAGTTGTCGTCCAGACCAGCTGTAGGTTGACGAAAAACCTAGAAAAGTCATCACTAAAATCAGCAGAAAATCCACGGACCTCAGCATCAAACAGGGTCGCCAAGTGGTCAGACTTATCCTAACCATGAGAGGATCTGTCTTGTAAAATAGGGAGGGCACCGTGCAAATTAGTTGGATAAGACTAATGAATCAGATCCCCAGAAAGGATAATCTCCTTAAAGATTAAAAATCAGCTTTTAAGCCTGATATTACTCAATCCTAGAGATTGACCTTAAAGATTGAGAATTCAAACTCATGGAATTCAATGATATCTAAACTCGAGCTTGAACGAGAAAATATTTTGATCAAATTATTAACCGATTTGTTTTTTGAAAACCCATTTTCAATGCGTTCATTACCATTGAACGTAAAATCCTAGGAATTTACCGGGAATTCATTAGGTCATCTGAACCAAATCGGGTGTCAACCGTAAGAACGGTGGTTGCATAGCATGGTCAAAGACAGGACCTTGTGCCAGACCGACAAATTATAAGGGTGAGCTTTACTATTGCTCCTACAAAGGATAGTAATTGCGTCCGACACGTTATAGACCATAATTAAAAGCATGTCAGGGGACATTGCCTTAACAGTTACTTGTTCAACGCTTTCCTTTACAACCGGACGGTAGTTTACTGAAAGGTAATATACGGGACAAGTAAACTGGACGTGTTGCTTTCCTAATACAAGGTTAGCAAGTGGGTGACACAAAACCGCAAGTTTTGAGCTAAAATTTTCAAATCTGAAACCCACCAAGCCCACAAAAATATTTTGCAAACACCGGTGAAGGGTTATTCCGGAAAACTTATCTAGGGTAAAAACTAGATTTAATTTTTAAAAGATCAAATGTTATCATAAAGATCCAATTTCCTTAATGGATCTAAATTTTATAGTCATGTGGGACTGTAAACCACATCGTTACTACCATTGTTTATACCGCTGTAAAGAAATCACTGATGTACAAAGTGTGAAGAATAAAGAAGTGATTCTTGTATTTCAAGACTATATTGCTTGAGGACAAGCAACGCTCAAGTGTGAGAATATTTGATAATGCTAAAAATGAACATATATTTCATAGCATTATTCCTCAAGAAAGACAAGCTTTTAGTTGCAACTGTTCTATTTACAAGTGATATTCGTTTAAATAATAAAAGGTGAAGACAAAAGACAGATTTGACGAATTGAAGACGCAAACAACCAAAAAGATTAAAAGTACAAAATACAATCAATGAGGTTCCAATTATTGATAAGAAACGTCTCAAAATTACAAGAGTACAAGATTCAAAACGCAAAGTACAAGATATTAAATTGTACGCAAGGACGTTCGAAAATCTGGAACCGGGACCAGAGTCAACTCTCAACGCTCGACGCAACGGACTAAAAATTACAAGTTAACTATGCACATAAATAAAATATAATATTTAAATAATTCTTATAATTATTTATATATTATATTATTATTTATAAACGTCGGCAAGAAAGAAAACAAAGATATGTGACTTCTCCCAGCTGGCCATGCGATCGCATGGCCTGGAGGCACAAAAGCCATGCGATCGCATGGCTCTGAAATCCAGCCCAGGTCCTATAAATTCAACGCGTTTTGGCCAAAATATATCCACCTATCTCTCTATCCTACAAACGTAATATATATATATATATATATATATATATATATATATATATATATATATATATATATATATATATATATATATATATTAATTTTAATTTTAATTTTAATTCAAATAATAAGGGTATGTTAGCGAATGTTGTAAGGGTGTAAGTCGAAATTCTGTCCGTGTAACGCTACGCTATTTTTAATCATTGTAAGTTATGTTCAACCTTTTTAATTTAATGTCTCGTAGCTAAGTTATTATTATGCTTATTTAATCCGAAGTAATCATGATGTTGGGCTAATTACTAAAATTGGGTAATTGGGCTTTGTACCATAATTGGGGTTTGGACAAAAGAACGACACTTGTGGAAATTAGACTATGGGCTATTAATGGGCTTTATATTTGTTTAACTAAATGATAGTTTGTTAATGTTAATATAAAGATTTACAATTGGACGTCCCTATAAATAACCATATACACTCAATCGGACACGATGGGCGGGATATTTATATGTACGAATAATCGTTCATTTAACCGGACACTGGAATGGATTAATAGCCACTAGAATTATTAAAACAGGGGTGAAATTATGTACAAGGACACTTGGCATAATTGATAACAAAGTATTAAAACCTTGGGTTACACTCAGTCGACATCCTGGTGTAATTATTAAACAAAGTATTAAAATCTTGTTACAGTTTAAGTCCCCAATTAGTTGGAATATTTAAACTTCGGGTATAAGGATAATTTGACGAGGACACTCGCACTTTATATTTATGACTGATGGACTGTTATGGACAAAAACCAGACGGACATATTAAATAATCCAGGACAAAGGACAATTAACCCATGGGCATAAAACTAAAATCAACACGTCAAACATCATGATTATGGAAGTTTAAATAAGCATAATTCTTTTATTTCATATTTAATTTCCTTTATTTTATATTTAATTGCACTTCTAATTATCGCATTTTTATTTATTGTTATTGTATTTAATTGCACTTTTAATTATCGTACTTTTTAATTATCGCAAGTTTATTTTATCGCACTTTTATTATTCGCAATTTCATTATCGTTATTTACTTTACGCTTTAAATTAAGTCTTTTATTTATTTAATATTTTACATTTTGTTTTAACTGCAACTAAAGTTTTTAAAATCGACAAACCGGTCATTAAACGGTAAAAACCCCCCATTATAATAATAATATTACTTATATATATATTTGTATTTTTATAAAAGTAAACTAATATAGCGTTAAGCTTTGTTTAAAGATTTTCCCTGTGGAACGAACCGGACTTACTAAAAACTACACTACTGTACGATTAGATACACTGCCTATAAGTGTTTTAGCAAGGTTTAAGTATATCAATCCTATAAATAAATAAATATCTTGTGTAAAATTGTATCGTATTTAATAGTATTTCCTGCTAAAATTTAATAGTATTTTATACCCCTTAGCTTTAACATCAATAGATTATAATGAAATTCCATGGTTTGCAGACTATGCAAACTACTTAGTTTGTGGATTCCTTGAAAAAGGATTATCGTACCAAAAATGAAAGAAATTCTTCAGTGATATAAAACATTATTTCTGGGAAGATCCACATCTGTTTAAAAGTTGTCTCGATGGAGTAATACGCCGATGTGTATTTGGAGATGAAGCTAGTAAAATTTTAAACCATTGTCACACAGGACCAACAGGAGGGCATTATGGGCCTCAACTAACAGCAAGAAAAATTTACGATGCTGGCTTCTATTGGCCTACAATTTACAAAGACGCACACCTTCTTTGAAAATCCTGTGATGCTTGTCAAAAGGCCGGAAAAATAAGTCAACGTGATGAAATGCCACAAAATGTCATTCAAGTATGTGAAGTATTTGACATTTGGGGTATTGACTTTATGGGTCCATTTCCAAAATCTCATAATAATCTATATATTCTCGTAGCCATTGATTATGTATCTAAATGGGCGGAAGCACAAGCTCTCCCAACTAATGATGCACGAGTTGTAGTCAACTTTTTAAAACGTCTTTTTGCAAGGTTTGGAACACCGAAAGCTTTAATAAGTGATCGGGGAACTCATTTCTGTAATAATCAACTTGAGAAAGTTCTCAAAAGATATGGAGTAACTCATAAAATCTCCACCGCTTATCATCCACAAACAAGTGGACAAGTTGAAAATACCAACCGAGCTTTAAAACGTATTCTAGAGAAAATCGTAGGATCAAATCCGAAGGAATGGTCCATTAAATTGGAGGATGCACTCTGGGCTTTTAGAACAGCCTACAAAACTCCAATTGGAACCACACCTTTTAGACTTGTTTATGGAAAAGCATGTCATCTTCCAGTAGAAATTGAACACAAAGCATTTTGGGCTTTGAAGACATGTAATCTTGATATACATGAAGCTGGACGTCTACGATTAAGTCAACTAAACGAATTAGAAGAATTAAGACATGAAGCATACGAAAATTTGTTAATCTATAAAGAAAGAACGAAGAAATGGCATGATAAAAGAATCAGAAGTTCAAAAGAATTTAAAGAAGGAGACAGAGTTCTTCTTTTCAATTCACGATTCAAGTTATTTCCTGGAAAATTGAAATCAAGATGGTCTGGACCATTCATAGTCAAAAGAGTTTTCCCATACGGAATGATAGAATTAATAAATTCAAATGGAATTGAATTTAAAGTTAATGGTCACAGAGTTAAACATTACATACATGGTCCGATGGAAGTTGACAATGAAGTTAATCACAATTTCGATACCACAGCTAACTAAGTGTGGGGAGAATCAAGTCTTTAAAGGATAATATGTATTTCTGTTAGAGTTAGATTGTCTGTTTTCGTGTAGTTCTCGAAAATGGAACCCGAATGGTCTTTCCCTAGCAGACCCTAAAGAACTAGTCTTCTCCCCCCATTCTGAATTTTTATTTTTTTAGGTTTTTATGAAATGAAGACTGCCTGTGAACTAAACCATGGTCTAATGCTACACGCTTTGATCACTAAACGTAATAATGACACACCATCGAGTGAAATAGTATCAGTAATCAGAGAAAGATTGGACGGAGTAAGAAAAGAATCCAGATGCGAAGATAATAAGTCACAATTTGGTAAAGGAAAATCAAAATTCGCAGCAAAAAGAAGAGCACAACACCTAGAAAGATGTCACAAATGCGGAAAATGGTCACATGGAGGTAAATGTTCAAATAATCAAACCTATTCAAATACAGAATTTGTTACTTTATGCAGAGACGGACCGTTCATATGTTTAGAAGAAAAAACACTGAATGCTCGAGGTTACGCCTATGTAGCCATGGAAAACCAATTAAACCGACTATCTTATGAATGGAATAGATCATATAACTAAGAATACTATCTCACAGGTAAGTCTGTACAGTTTTTATTTTTATTTTTATTTTTAACCTTTTGATAATAAACGCTAATTTGTTCGCTATAAAGTATTAAATTGGTATTGAATAAAATTAGGTTTGGCGACCGAAATTATTGATATCATTCAAAAATTTATTACATCACTGTGAAATTTAACGTTTATTCTTAAGGTATAAATATCTTTAATCAATCAACTCAAAATATTTCAAAAATTTGTCATGAGTTAAATTAGGTTTTGGAACCAAAATTACTTTACCGAAAAGAGGGGCGCATATTTTTGATAATATTTGATTGATAAAAGTGGGATAAAAAGCCAAAAAAAAATTTAATTTTATTTTTACCATTTTTTTAAAATTAATATATAAATCTTAAATTAATATTGTAAACTTTGTAAAAACAATATATTTAAAATTGTAAATATTTGAAAAATTAATATAAGTTTGGTGTGAATTTATAATATGAATTTTTAAATTAAGTTTGGTGTGAATTTTTAATTTTTAAAATATGAATTTTTAATTTTATGCATTTTAAATTGTAAGTTTGGTGTGAATTTTTAATATTAATTTTGAATTTTATATTTAAGTTGTGTGAATTTAAATACAAAAATTTACTTTATTTCGTTAAGTTAAAAATGTGATTTTTAAAATTCGTCGTAAGTTGAAGACTAGGTCATTTGAATCGAAATTGCTTTACCCGAGGGAGGGACGAGAACTTTTATTATCATTATTTTTATTCTTATTGAATTAAAATATGCCAAAAACATTAAAAAAACCAAAAATCTTAGCTTTTAAAACAATCGCTACAAAAAGACAAATTTTAAAATTTTATTGAAGGACGGACTAGGACATCGATCCGAAACGACCTCGTCCTAAATAACAAGGGAAACAAAATTTTAAAATTAATTACTTAATTGTTTTAATTAGTTAAGATATATATATAAAAAAAAATACAAACTCCGCGACTCGCGGAGTTTGAAGGGTAAAATACCGCGACTCGCGGAGTTTCTAAAATCCAGAAAAAAAATATAAGGGACGAACTGATCAGTCCCCAACCCAACATCCACGAAAACACTGCGATAAAACCCGCAAAAAATCCGAAAAAACACCCCAAATTCACAATTTTTGACCGTTAATCATCAAATCTTTTACTAAAATCATGTTGAGAAGGATGCTACCAAGGAATTACTCAAGAAAAATGGTAAATTTCTACACCTAAACACCATTTAATCCGAAAATTAGTGTTCTTGAGCAATTTTATACCCAATTTGATTTTGATGCTTTTTAGTGTAATTATGCTTAAATTGTTTATGTATTATACTTGTATAACCTAGATTGATGCTATTTAACATGATTAGAAGCCTTAAACTTCAAATTTTAGGTAATCTAGGGTTTGTGTTCTTGAGCAATTTGGGGCTTTTTGATATAAACAGGTTATGGCCGATTTTTGTCATGAATTGTTGCTAAATTAAGTAGTGTAACATGTTTAGGTAGTTAAATGATCCAAACTTTGAGCCTAAACATGATTTTGAGAATTAAAGTGGACTTTTTCAAGTCTAAAATTCATGAACTTGATTTTTGAAAGATAATGCCATTTGAAACTTGTTTAATTGCTAGTAATGATTATTTTGACATGTTATTTGAGTTGAATGCTTATGAACTTGGCGAACATTTTCGTATATGCTTATTTGAAAAAGTATAGATTTGATGAAAATATGAAAATGAGCTTAAGTTTGATATAAATTGATCATGTCATTGTAATTATTTTGATTGATGATTTTGCTGACACTAATGCATATTTGGATGCACAAAAATTGTGTTTGATGTGTTTTGCAGACTGAAAGGGGTGAATCTTCATCCCAAGCTCGCAATGCTCCTGCTGAGAATGCGGAACAACAGGAGGTGGATAACTACTACAAACAAGATATACCTCATCCAGTCATGACATTTTCTGATATGCACTTGGAAGATTTGCACCCGAACTTGAGATTTGACAGACTTTGGATAGATTATCCAAAATACCAAAGGGGTTTGCATACTCTTCATTCTAAAGTTGTTGAGGTACCTAGGGTCATAGAATGGGGACCATTAGAAGCTGTAGAATTGGCCGGGCCAATTAGGGAATTACTTGCACAGAGGTATGGTAATTCTACTTTTAACGATTGGGTACGATTATTCAACATGCGTAGACCTGTATATAAAGTATGGTGTGAAGAATTGTTGTGTAGTATAGAATTAAATGATCGGGTAGCTAGTTTAACCGATCGATCTTTTATTAGATTTTTGTTAGGAGGTTCGATGCGCCACATGTCTTTACTAGACATGGCTCAGGCTTTACGTATATATACGCCTGAGGAGCTAGCATCTGCCGATTGTAGAGGGTTGATATTGAACGGTAGAAAAATAGATGAAAATTTTGATACGCATGGTGTATGGAGTCAAATGACTAGCCATCACCGATTTAAAGGGGGAAATTACTCTTATTTAGATATAGATAGAGCAGAGTTAAGAGTAATTCATAGGTTTTTAGCTAATTCGATTGCACAAAGAGGTAAGAACAAGGAAAAGGTAAATGAACAGGATTTGTTTTACCATATGTGTATTCGAGACCCACAAAGCGCTGTAAGTATACCTTATTGTGTGGGTTATTATTTATCAGCTATGGTTAGGGGGATGAGACCGCATAGTATAATAGGAGGTGGTATATTTATTACTTTGATTGCTGAATATCTCGGTGTGGATATAAGTCGGGGGGGATTATTAGTCGAAGAACCAGAACCCCGCGATACAATAGGTTTAAATGTATACCATGGTGGGAAAGTTTTGAAGAGGCGAAATAACGCCGCAGTACAATACCATGGTAGACATCCACAGGTTGAAAGAAACCAACAGCAAGGTAATATAGGAGGGGGAAATGAAATGGCAGAAATGCAAAGGTTTATAGCTTCACAAGAGTATGAAAATGCTAGACATAGAGCATTTGAAGATTGGCAAGTTCATCAAAACCAAATCATAGCTTATTGCCAACATATAGGTAGAAACTATATTCCTACTCCATCGCCCATTTTCCCTCCCTGGTCTATAGAGATTCAACCACCGTATCCTACGTATAACCCAGCCGAAGCATTTTATAGCACCTATGGTTATGCATGGAACCCCTACTGGTATCAGTATCATCCCTAGTCTACTTAGTTTTATTTATTTTGTAATTTGTAATGTTGATACGTTTAATACTTATTTAATATTGCAATAGTTTTTATAATTTTCTAACTTTTATTCTTAGATTTTAATAATTTTTGAATGTGGGGTAATATACCAAACTTCAAAAATATGTATATATGTATGTAGTTTATCTTATGTACACAACAGGGTAAAACAAAGCATTTTCAAAGACTGGCATTAAGTTCAGCAAAAGCAACTAATTTTGACGACAAGATGCAAAATATATGTGAAATAACAACAAGACGGAATGAACAAATGATATGCACCATTTATCATTCAGCAAGCTAACACAAATATGTTTGGAAACTTTGGTAAAATTTAATCATTTTCACACAAATCACCCTCAATAATTTAAATTGTTACTAATTTCTTGCAAATGAGGGCATTGCAAGATCTTAAGTGTGGGAATGGGTTAAATTCTTTCGGATTTTAAAATTTTTATCTTAAACACTGGGTTACCATTAAAAATACTAGTAAAGCAGTAGTTGTATTAGAATCTAGTGCTCTCTGATAATAAAGAACAGCCCTAGTCTTATATACTGACTACCCAATTCTAGTAAAAATTTTCAAAATTTTCAATTAAATGAACTCAAAATCATGTTTATACATATTTATGAACGATAAAACTAGGTTTTAACACCAAAATTATTGTTACCTCGGAAAGGACATAAATTGAGAAACAAATCAAAATGTTAAAATTCATTTAAAATGGAATATAGGACAATAAAAAGGAAAATAAAAGCCAAGTGTGGGAAAATTTACCATGTTATCTTAAACATATGTCACATATATCTGTAACAAATAACTGAAAATACTTTTGCTTTGGACTAAACTAAACTGTTTTACCCGATGAAAGAAAAGAAGAGATGGATCTACACGATGAATCAATTCCATCATTAAAAGGAAGTAAAGTCTTCCGAAAAAGAAACGCGCTTCTTGATTTAGGTCAGGAAGTTGTCGTTCAGACCAGCTGTAGGTTGACGAAAAACCTAGAAAAGTCATCACTAAAATCAGCAGAAAATCCACGGACCTCAGCATTAAACAGGGTCGCCAAGTGGTCAGATTTATCCTAACCATGAGAAGGATTTATCTCGTACAATGGGGGGCACCATGCAAATTAGCTGGATAAGACTAATGAATCAGATCCCCAGAAAGGATAATCTCCTTAAAAGATCAAAAATCAGCTTTTAAGTCTGATATTACTCAATCCTTGAGATTGACCTTAAAGATTGAGAATTACAAACTCATGGAATTCAATGATATCTAAACTCGAGCCTGAACGAGAAAATATTTTGATCAAAATTACAAACCGATTTGTTTTCTAAAAACCCATTTTCAATGCGTTCATTACCATTGAACGTAAAATCCTAGGAATTCACCTGGAATTCATTAGGTCACCTGAACCAAATCGGGTGTCAACCGTAAGAACGGTGGTTGCATAGCATGGTCAAAGACAGGACCTTGTGCCAGACCAGAAAATTATAAGGGTGAGCTTTACTATTGCTCCTACCAAGGATAGTAATTGCGTCCGACACGTTATAGACCATAATTAAAAGCATGTCAGGGGACATTGCCTTAACAGTTGCTTGTTCAACGCTTTCCTTTACAACCGGACGGTAGTTTACCGAAAGGTAATATACGGGACAAGTAAACTGGACGTGTTGTATTCCAAATACAAAGTTAGCAAGTGGGTGACACAAAACCATAAGTTTTGAGCTAAAATTTTCAAATCTGAAACCCACCAAACCCACAAAAATAGTTTGCAAACACCGGTGAAGGGTTATTCCGGAAAACTTATCTAGGGTAAAAACTACATTTAATTTTCAAAAGATCAAATGTTTTCATAAAGATCCAATTTCCTTAATGGATCTAAATTTTATAGTCATGTGGGACTGTAAACCATATCGTTTCTACCATTGTTTATACTGCCGTATAGAAATCACTGATGTACAAAGTGTGAAGAATAAAGAAGTGATTCTAGTATTTCAAGACGATATTGCTTGAGGACAAGCAACCTCAAGTGTGGGAATATTTGATAATGCTAAAAACGAACATATATTTCATAGCATTATTCCTCAAGAAAGACAAGCTTTTAGTTGCAATTGTTCTATTTAAAAGTGATATTCGTTTAAATAATAAAAGGTGAAGACAAAAGACAGATTCAACGAATTGAAGACGCAAACGACCAAAAAGCTCAAAAGTACAAAATACAATCAAAGAGGTTCCAATTATTGATAAGAAACGTCTCGAAATTACAAGAGTACAAGATTCAAAATGCAAAGTACAAGATATTAAATTGTACGCAAGGACGTTCGAAAATCCGGAACCGGGACCAGAGTCAACTCTCAACGCTCGACGCAACGGACTAAAAATTACAAGTTAACTATGTATATAAATATAATATAATATATAATTAATTATATAAATTATATATATATATATATTATATTTATATAATAAACCGTCGGTAAACAAAGAGCCAAAATGGAGTGAGCTGTAATTACAAACTCCGCGACTCGTGGAGTTTGAAGAGCAAAAAGGCCGCGAGTCGCGGAGCCCCAAATATTGAAACTGCCTATAAAGCTCGCGCATTCTGATCGTAAAAAAATCATAAAATATCCATCCTCTCTATATCTATATGTAAATATTTATATTTATATTTTAATTTTAATTTTAATTTTAATTTTAATTTTAATCCTAATAATAAGGGTATGTTAGCGAATGTTGTAAGGGTGTAAGTCGAAATTCTGTCCGTGTAACGCTACGCTATTTTTAATCATTGTAAGTTATGTTCAGCCTTTTTAATTTAATGTCTCGTAGCTAAGTTATTATTATGCTTATTTAATCCGAAGTAATCATGATGTTGGGCTAATTACTAAAATTGGGTAATTGGGCCTTGTACCATAATTGGGGTTTGGATAAAAGAACGACACTTGTGGAAATTAGACTATGGGCTATTAATGGGTTTTATATTAACTAAACAATACCTTGTTAATTTAATATACAAACTTATAATTCGACGTATTTATATATAACCACATACGCTTGACTGGGTACGGTGGGCGGGATATCTATAAATACCAATAATTATTCATTTTACCGGACACGGAACTGGATTAATAGTTAAATAGACTTGTTGAAATAGGGGTGAATTACATTCAAGGGTAATTGGTGTAATTGTTAACAAAGTAGTAAAACCTTGGTTTACACGCAGTCGATAACCTGGTATATTCATTAAACAAAGTATTAAAACCTTGTTACAATTCGAATCCCCAATTAGTTGGAATATTTGACTTCGGGAATAAGAATAATTTGACGAAGGCTTTCGCTCTTTATATTTATGACTGATGGACTATTATGGACAAATCCGTATGGACATATTAAATAATCCAGGACAAAGAACAATTAATCCATGGGCATAAAACTAAAATCAACACGTCAAACATCATGATTACGGAAGTTTAAATAAGCATAATTCTTTTATTTCATATTTAATTTCCTTTATTTTATATTTAATTGCACTTCTAATTATCGCATTTTTATTGATATTGTATTTAATTGCACTTTTAATTATCGTACTTTTTAATTATCGCAAGTTTATTTTATCGCACTTTTATTATTCGCAATTTCATTATCGTTATTTACTTTACGCTTTAAATTAAGTCTTTTATTTATATTTTACATTTGGTTTTAACTACGACTAAAGTTTTAAAATCGACAAACCGGTCATTAAATGGTAAAAACCCCCCTTTATAATAATAATATTACTTATATATATATATATTTGTATTTTTATAAAAGTAACTAATATAGCGTTAAGCTTTGTTTAAAGATTTTCCCTGTGGAACGAACCGGACTTACCAAAAACTACACTACTGTACGATTAGGTACACTGCCTATAAATGTTGTAGCAAGGTTTAAGTATATCCATTCAATAAATAAATAAATATCTTGTGTAAAATTGTATCGTATTTAATAGTATTTCCTGCTAAAATTTTATAGTATTTTATACCCCTCTGCTATAACATCAACGACCGATGGAGAGGTTGGTCATGTATATCGGGGACTGGTAATTATCGCGGGATGTTGTTACCACGACGATGTGGTTATGGAACGTAGTTCCAAGTGGGGGAGTTATACTCTCGCAAGAGGAGGTTTTAGTGTGAAATTTCGTATAATGCTCATGTTAGATCCGGAATTAGTGTCGGGACCTAGATTGGTCGATTTGTGGTAGAGTACAATTTTGGTTAAATTGTATTTATTGGTTTGAATGCGAATTACTACTCGAGGTAGTAATGTGGTTAAGCTCATTAAAAGATAAATGGGCGAGCTCATTGAGCAAGGTAAGGTCCCGTAGTTGAGGGATGGTGTGCCAAATTCTTTTTTAGAGAATTGTATTCTTGAACCTATGCTTGATATAGGTTATGTTTTGCGCGATCATGATAGTGATGTTTGTGCATACGTATGATTTCGTGTGCAGGAGATACTAAGTTGCGTATATACTTAGTTTGTTTGTATTTATTGTAACATGTGTTATCCAATTGCGAGGATTCACTTTTCGTTGGCCACGGTTGGAGTGTGATAAGTAGTAAGTGTTATCCGTTAGGATTCGCTTTTCGTTGGCTACTTATTGGTGTGTGGAATGCGTTTTCCGTTAGGAATCACTTTTGTTTGGCCATGTGTGAGGAGAGGTAAGTGTTGAAATGTCCCGTTCATATTGATTATAAACGTTTCATATTAATTGATTTCGTTGCGAGATTTTGACCTCTATATGAGACGTTTTTCAAAGACTGCATTCGATTTTTAAAACAACCATAATCTTTATTTTATCGATAAAGGTTTAAAAGCATTACAAAGATTATCAAATAATGATAATCTAAAATATAGCGTTTACTCACGACCATTACATAATGGTTTACAATAATTTTATACAACAACTTAAGTTCTTCGAATGCAGTTTTTAAACAATATTATACAAGGATGATGACTCCATTTCTTGTCTTTAAATAGCATGCAACAGCGGAAGCTCTTAATAATCACCTTAGAATAAACATGCTTTAAACGTCAACAAAAATGTTGGTGAGTTATAGGTTTAACCTATATATATCAAATTGTAATAATAGACCACAAGATTTCATATTTCTATTTCTCATAAACAACATGCATGCATATAGCAATCTGCATAAAAATCATTCATATGGTGAACACCTGGTAACCGATATTAACAAGATGCATATAGAATATCCCCATCATTCTGGGACAACCTTCGGATATGATAATTTCGAAGTACTAAAGCATCCGGTACTTTGGATGGGGTTTGTTGAGCCCAATAGATCTATCTTTAGGATTCGCGTCAATTAGGGTGTCTGTTCCCTAATTCTTAGATTACCAGACTAAAAAGGGGCATATTCGGTTTAATAATTCAACCATAGAATGTAGTTTCACGTACTTGTGTCTATTTTGTAAAACATTTATAAAACTGCATATATTCTCATCCCAAAAATATTAGATTTTAAAAGTGGGACTATAACTCACTTTCACGTATTTTCACTTCGTCGGAAAAATAAGACTTGACCACGGGTAGATTCACGAACCTATAACAAAAATATATATATCAAAGTATGATCGAAATATATTCACAACATATTTTATTACATTTTAACGATTTAAGTTTGTTAAGTTAACAGTCCAACGTTAGTTGTCCACAATTAGTTGTCCACAGTTAGTAGTACAGAAATAAATCAATATATATTATCTCGAATCCATCCACGACCCAGTGTATACAAGTCTCAAACTCGATCACAACTCAAAGTATATATATTATTTTGGAATCAACCTCAACCCTGTATAGCTAACTCGAACATTACCGCATATAGAGTGTCTATGGTTATTCCAAATAATATATATTGATGACGTCGATATGATATGTCAAAACATTGTATACGTGTCTATGGTCTATCAAGATCACATAATATATGTTAGAATACATGTATAATACAATATAAGTTAGTTAATTTATGGTTAGTATAGATTTGTTACAAAGTTTCAGGTAGCTAAAACAAGCAAAAATATCCAATTTTGTTTTACCCATAATTTCTTCGTTTTAAATCCGTTTTGAGTGAATCCAATTGCTATGGTTTTATATTGAACAAAATATTACCAATCTAAATATAAAAAGTATAGGTTTTTAGTTGGAAATATAAGTTACAAGTCATTTTTGTAAGAGGTAGTCATTTCAGTCGAAAGAACGACGTCTTGATGACTATTTTGAAAAACATACTTTTACTTTCAGTTTAACCATGATTTTTGGATATAGTTTCATGTTCATATGAAATATCATTTTCCCAGAAGCACAACTTTTAAATCAAATATTATCATAGTTTTTAATTATCCAACCTAAAACAGCCCCCAGTTTTACTACGACGGCGTATGTCCGGTTTTACGGTGTTCTTCGTGTTTTCAGGTTTTAAATCATTATGTTAGCATATCATATAGATACAGAACATGTGTTTAGTTGATTTTAAAATTTAAGTTAGAAGGATTAATTTTTGTTGATGCATTTTATGTAAGTCCCTAGACATCTAATCCACGTCCATTGCAGGTACCACAGTTTACAGGCTACCATGATCGCTCGTTATTATCCTATCTGTGTCTGTATGTGGTTACAGGTACTGCAGGAATGCAATAAGGATGTTTAACTATGTTAGACTTAGTTAGACGTACGAGTGAAGCCTCACTCGTATGACTGACAGGCTCATATGCACGGTTGATGATGAGCTTAGTCACAAATATAACCTAAATGATATAACACTAGTGAGTGATCACCCGTACGGATGAGGAAGCCAACTCGTACGAGTGATGGATGACTCGCACGGGTGAGTCAATAGTAGGGGTATATAAGTGTTATGTTCTTCATTTTAGGTTAAGCCTCTCATTTTTACACACACATCACTCAGATCTGGTTTGCCTAATTCGATTCTCTCTCAACCAAAATCACTCAAGAGGTGAATAACAGCTCTAAATGTTAATCTAATCACAATCATTTTGTGGTTTGACTAAATTAATCCCAAAAAGCTTCACATATTCACTAGTTATGGTTTGATTCACTAATTCTGCCTTTGTGTGAATTAAACCTGTTGATTTCGAAGTTCCTAGTCATGTTTCATCATTGGTATCAGAGCATAGGTTGTGATTTCAACATCATCTAGTGATTTTTGGTGATTAAAGAGTTTGTTATTTTGGGTTTTTGAGTTTTAGAGTGATTTTGATCAAAAAGGAATCATTTTTACATGTGTAATTGTGATTAGAGAGTGTGTTTATGTTAGTTTAATGCTAATCCAGCTTGTGGACGAAGAAATTAAGGTTTAGCATCAATTTCTAGGGTTTTAGAGTGATTTAGGGTTAACAGATGTTCACACGAGTGGGTCAAAATTTCTTGCTCACACGTACAGTTGACCAGACGGTTGACATCACTCGTGAACTCACACGCACGATTTAGCATAACCTTTTGAGTTTAAGTGACTACAGTCTGATCACACGAGTGATCAAACGCTTGACTCTGACATGTACGAGTAATCACACGGGTGATCATCACTCGCACGTCTGAGGATAAGTGATTGGTTCTTTTGGTTTATTTAGTCAAACGTACGCTTAAGTAGTGACTCGCACACTTGATTCGTGACACGTATGGTTGATACTATCACACGTACGGTTGATTTCCTGAATCACACGGTTTACCCTTTGGTAAAATTTTCCAAATGTTTAATTCAAACGACTACGCGTTGGCTGCACTGTTAGTTCAGAGTATTACGAATATGACTCAACAGTTACTCCTTACTGAGAGTGAATCCATAAGTGGTACGAAATGTCCGAGGTTAATGAATATGGATAACTATTCCACTTGGAAGTCGAGATTTAAGATTTGGACTGATGGTCAGGACACGAAGCTTTAGAAGTACATTGAAACCGAATTTCAATGGCCACGTTCACCTGTTACAAATGAATTATATACGTTACATAATATGCCTTCAGAAGAACGTGAAGAGTATAACTTGGAGAAAAAGATGTACTGTAACTTGACGAGTGCTCTTGATGGTCCGATTTTCCATCAATTTTTGTGTCATGATAACTCATTCAAGATATGGGAAGCACTTCGTGCTTTCAATGAAGGAAATACATCTTACAGAACTAGAAAAGGTTTAGAATTGAAAGCTGAGTTTGATCGTTTTCACTGGCAAGTCGGAGAATCTATTACAGAATTGGTTGAAAGATATCATCATTTGCTAGCTGAACTACACAAGCATGATGTGACCATTGCTGAAAAAGACAAAGTAACATGTCTAGCTGGAGCATTACCTTTAGAATGGAATGGTTTCGAATTAACTATGAAAACCAGTGGAGAACTAGCTACTGCTACAGTGAACTCGTTTATTTCAAGACTTCAGGAAGAAGAACTAGAATTTTTAAACAAAGTTAAGAGGTCTAAACAAGTTCAAGACACGAAAATGTATTGTCCAAATGGTTACACACCACCTAAGTCAGCTCATGCACCATTTCAAACAGCTTTTGCTACGAATAATCAGAATATGTATGGTTTGAATGTTAGCAGTGCACCTATTCAACAACCTTCGTATCCACCGCAAGCTTCACCATGTTCTCTCAATACTCAATCACAGCCTACTTCCAACACTACAGAGTCATCTACATCGACTGCATCAGATGTTCTTTCTGCACTTAAGATTGAAAACATAAGGAAAGTTGGGAAAGAAAAGATTAGTGAAGATATAGCTTTACTGTCAAGCCTTGTTAATTCTTATGATAGTTATCTTGATGGTCGTGTGGGTAACATTCATCTAACAACAGAAGATTTTCATCAGCTAGATAGAGATGAAGCAGAAAAGATAGATATTATGTTGGGTATGGCAAATCTTGTGAGAAGAGCAAGAGATTATGAAGAGCGAACTGGAAAACCGATCAGTCTGACCAAAGATACAAAACTGGGTTTTGATATGAATACTGTTACTTGTTACAACTATGGAGAATTAGGTCATTTTTCAAGACAGTGCACAAAACAGAAGAAGCAGGGTAATCGTAATCCGTTCAAGAATCAGAACTACAGTTCTCAGAGTCAAACTACAAAGCATGAGATTTACATTACTGATAAAGTAAATGAAGTTGAAACAGCAGAAAGTCCGAACAAAGCTTTGGTTGTCATTCATGGAGACGATGATGATTGGTCTATCAAATTGAATGTAGATGATCAACAACCTAAACCTAACATGGCAAAGATCACTGAATCTGAAGCAGATTGTGTTATTGATCAGAATTTAGTTGAGAAGCTGACTGCTCGTGCTGAAAGAGCTGAAAGATTGTCTAGAACAATTTGGAAAGAGAAGATTCAGAAACAGGTTAAAGACAAATTCAAGAAGGCACGTGATTCAGTTCCTCGTACACCTGAATCTGGAAGTGTTTCACCAACATCGTCAGAGGACTACTACTTCAACAGTTGGAAGGATAAATATGGTGATACCTCAGTGTTTGAAGAAAATCTAGAAGCTGATCAAAGTAAAGAAACCTTGGTTGATACTGATAAAGAACTAGACGAATGGGGTAAAATGATTGCCGAAGATTTGGAAATGTTAGTTCTTATGGGTGAAGGTTCAGATCTTGAGAGTGAAAGCTCAGAAGATGATGATTCAGACAAGAAGTCAGACTCAGAAGTTGAAAGTGAAACTGATCTTACTGGAGTGAACCAAAGGGATTTTGAAGCTTTGAACAAGCAAGCAGTAGACTTACTAAGGAGTTGCTTATCAAAAAGTGATCTTGAGAAGGTTTCTGGGTTAACTAAAGTAAAAGATATTTGGGACATACTTGAACAGATTCATTTGGGTAAAGATGCTGACACATTAGAGTTCCTTACAGAGTCGTCAGAATCAGAAGATGAGCTCGATGATGGGAAGAAGACAGATTACTTTGCATTTATGGCTGAGACTTCTTCATCAAATAACGCTCAACGGGTATCTTCTGATCCATTTACTATTATTGAATGTGTTAAATGCGCTGAATCTAAGGTAACAATAGATTATTTAACAAAGGCATATGCGGAGATGAAAGAAAAATGGCACGCAGACCATGTGACCACTAAGGTTGAAAATGAATTGAAAGAGCAAATCAAAGTTTATAAAAAACAACTTCACGATCTTAAATGTTATAACTTTGACATAAATCAAGCTTTAATTAAACGTGTTGACACAATTAATGAACTAAAGAAATAAAATGAATGCGTTAAAGCTGATTTAGAGGCAATGACAATTAAAATGAAGTGTTGGGCAAGTGCGTCACAATGGAATGCATTAATGGTAGAACTTAATGACACCAAGGGAAATGGTATTGGATATAGTTCTGCATCTCCTCCTTTTCATAACACATTTGTTAATGCAAACGTAGTTGACGGTCGACCAGAAGATTGTATCCCTCCTAGTTATGAAGATTATGTTGAAAAGAATAAAAAATGTAGTTCAACTAAGAATACAACTTCTGATGATACTGCTGAAGGTGCTCTAGATCACGAGGAAGATAGGAAAACTGGGTTAGGAGATAACTCTAAGACAAGTAGAGTTAGAATACCGAAAGGTCCTGTTAAAATTTTAAGAAATCCTAAATTTGCTAACAGACCAGTTCCTCCTGTTACACCTAAGCCTGTTCCAAGAGATAAATCAAATGATTCTCTTGTGTTTGTAAGAACAAAAGATCCGTCATCTTCAAACTCTAATAATGTGTATGAATTAAGAGGACATAGGGAGTTTCGTCAATGTTTTAATTGTGCTATTTTTGGACATATTGCTGCTAATTGTCCTAGAAGATATAGATCACCCAGACAGAAGATTGATCTCACATATGATGATCGCAGATCATCTTATGCTCATAAAACAGGTTCACCTGTTAATGATGAAGTTCGTTTTAAAAATCATACGATAAACGTTGTCTATGGAGAGTATAAGAGAAAGAACTTCAATAGGTCAATTTCTCCTGTGAAGATTAAGATTCCTAAACAGGATACTGAGGCAAGAGTTGCCAAATCAAGTGATCCTATTAGAGCTTTTGAACCAAAGGCACGATCGCCTTCGCAAAAAGCTAGTCGTCGAAAATACTTTTCTCGTACCAGACCACGAGTGAATCGCTCTGAAAATGAGCAAAATGTGAAAAACCAGAAGAGCAATATTGCTACTACTAAACTGTCTAAGTTTACAGTTTCTGATGATAAGATTCCACCGGACTCAAATGGGAAATGGATGAAAGTTCAAGCTATGGGTGTTAATGGACAACCTACTGCCGTCCGGGCGTGGGTTCCCATTATCAATTAATTTTCTTAATGTGATGTGCAGGGGACTAGGGTACCTGCAAACAACACCTGGATAGTGGATAGCGGTGCTTCGAGACATATGACTGGACATGTATCTCTTCTTTCGGATGTACACCCAATTAAGGGAGGTTATGTAGCATTTGCTGGAGATAAAGGAGGTCACATTTCTGCTCAAGGTTTATTGAAGAATGAAAAAGTTAGTTTCGACAAAGTGAACTATTGTCAAGAGCTTGCAAACAATTTGTTGTCGGTTTCACAAATCTGTGAAAAATCTTTCAAGGTAGCATTTGATGACGAATTCAGCTACATTTTGAAGCCAGAGTTTGTGATTCCTCATGAAATGATTTTGATGAAGGCTCCTTGACAAGCTGATTTATATATGCTAGATATGAATGTTGCTACTTCAACTGCTGAACATCATCAAGATTTTGTTTCTAAAGCGACTGAACAAGATTCTATTACTTGCCACAAACGCATGGGTCATTTAAGTTTTCGGAAAATGAATCACCTTGTCCACAACAATCTTGTAGAAGGTGTTGATCTTCGATCTTTTTAGATACCAGGAACATGTGTTCCGTGTAAGAAGGGTAAGCAGAGCAAGAAAGCTCAAAAACTGGTGAAGTATAATCCAATCTCTGCTCCGCTTGAATTGTTACATATGGATCTTTTTGGTCCAATTCGTTTTGAAAGCATTGATGGAAGTAAGAATTGTCTGGTTGTAACTGATGATTATTCAAGATTCTCTTGGGTAATGTTTTTGAAAGAGAAGTTCGATACATTTGAGAACTTGAAAGTGCTAATCAATCGATTAGAGACAGGTTTCAATTTAAAGGTAAGAAAGATTCGTTGCGACAACGGTACAGATTTCAAGAATCAGTATCTTGCAGGTTTTTGTATCAAAAAGGGTATCAATATGCAGTTCAGTTCTGCATACGCTCCTCAGATGAATGGTGTTGCTGAAAGAAAGAATAGGGTATTGATAGAGATAGCTAGAACAATGCTAGCAGATTCATCGTTACCTGTTCATTTTTGGAGTGAAGCTGTTGCGAATGCATGTTACACTATGAATCGAGTTCTGACTGTTAAACGACTGGGTAAAACTTGCTATGAGCTATTGCATGGGAGAAAACCATCTTTGAAGCATCTAGAACCATTTGGTGCACCGTGTACCATCTTGAAGAGAAAACCGGGAAGTAAGTTTGATTCAAAAGTGGTTACTGGAGTATTTCTTGGGTATAGTTCTCCTAACAAGCGAGTTTTCAACAATGAGACAAGATGTGTTGAAGAATGGTCTGAAGTTGATATCCAGAGGAATTATACGAAGAGTGCTTCTAAGAGTCATCCTTGGATTTATAACTATGATGAGCTGATTGACTCATTCAATCTTGCTCCAGATCAGACGGAGAATGAAGTTGAGTTAAAAATGTTGTTTGATTTATAAAATGAACCAGAAGTATCTGCATCTACACCAACTCCAACTCCATTACCCACTGTCAATGAACCAGTTCAAGATTCAGATCAAGACGTTGATCCAGTATACGATACCTGTGGATCTGATATTTCAAGTGAGAGTTCTGATAATCATGAAGATATTGGTGATACTACGAATCTACATCATGAGATACATGTTTCTGTACAACCAGTTCCCAGAACTACAGTTGATCATCCTAGAGAGAATATTATTGGAGATCCAAATGCATGTGTTAGAACAAGAAGGCAAGTTCAGTTTGATGGTCAAGTTGATACTCACATGACATCTACTGCTGCATACTACGAGTACTCATGTCATATTTCTAGAATAGAGCCAAAGACAACAAAGGAAGACTTGAAGCATGTTGATTGGGTCATGGAAATGCAAGAAGAGATTCAGCAATTCCATCGTTTAGATATTTGGAAGCTAGTTACTAAGCCGCATGGTGCTAAAGTTATTGATCTCAAGTGGGTTTGGAAGTGCAAATTTGACGAAGATGGCAATGTTATCCATAACAAAGCAAGATTAGTTGCTAAAGGTTATCAGCAAGATACTGAATTTGATTATGATGAAGTTTTTGCTCCTGTTTCCAGATTGGAAGCTATTCGCATTTTCTTGACTTTTGCTTCATTTATGAAGTTCAAAGTGTTTTAAATGGATGTCAAGAGTGCATTTCTTTATGGCAAGCTGAATGAAATAGTATATGTCAATCAACCACCGGGTTCTGAAGATCATCTTCACCCTGACAAAGTTTACCGTTTATGAAGAGCCCTATATGGTTTACATCAAGCACCAAGAGCTTGGTATGGACGTTTGTCAAGTTATTTGATCGAAAAAGGTTGTCAAATGGGCACGGTAGACTCTACTCTGTTCACGAAGGTTAAAGACGATGATATTATATTTGTACAGATCTATGTAGACGACATTATTTTTGGTTCTACTAAGCAGGAACTCGTCGATGAGTTCGAGCAGGTTATGAAGGACGAATTCGAAATGAGCAAATTGGGTCTCTTACACTACTTTCTTGGTTTGCAATTCGAACAGACTGATAATGGAATTTTTCTTCATCAAGCAAAGTATGTAAATGATATACTTGAACGTTTCGGTATGACTCAAGAACATCCTGTGTCAACCCCGCTAGCTGTGAATCATGGTATTTCGTTAGACTGTGAGGGGGAGCCTGTTGATCCTACATACTATCGAGAAATCATCGGATCGCTCATGTATCTCACTGCATCTAGGCCGAATATTATGTTCGCAACATGTATGTGTGCTCGTTATCAAGTTAATCCGAATACAGTTCATCTTACAGCTGCAAAAGAATTCTTCGTTATCTGTTACATTCTCCAAATCTCGGCATCTGGTATTCGAACGAAGACAAGTTTTATCTTATAGAATATAGTGATTCAGACTATGCAGGTTGCAAAATCAACAACAAATCTACATCTGGAGGATGCCAATTTTTAGGTGAAAGGCTGGTGACCTGGCAGTGCAAGAAACAAACTGAAGTTGCGCTTTCCATGTGTGAAGCTAAATATATCGCTGCTGCTAGTTGCTGTTCGCAAGTTGTTTGGATCCAACAACAACTTCGCAATTACGGACTAAGAATCTCTTTCTCTCCTCTTTATATTGATAATACTGCTGCTATTGCAATTACTAAGAATCCTATGCAACATTCTAAGACTAAACACATAGGCGTTAAATATCATTTTCTTAGGGATTGCCATGAGAAAAAGATAATTGAGGTTAAGAGAATAGGTACTAAGGACCAGAGGGCTGATCTTTTCACTAAGGCTTTTGATAAACCTAGGTTCTTGTTACTTTTAGAGATGAATTTCATTGTTGATCGAGACAAAGTAATTTCGGATGTTGTTTGTGACGGTTAATCAAACTTTTAGACTTTACATGTAGGATGCATGACATATAGATTTTAGTTTCTTATTATCTGTATTGCATATGCATATTTTTGCTTCCTGTCTGCATTTCTCTATATGATTTATCTCATGTTTGCATGCTAGTCTGTAGTTATTTTCTGTTTCTTTTGTTAAAATGCTAAAAGACAAAAAGATTTTATGTTTTAGTATTTTAGCCGGAGTATATGTTTCAACAGAAAATACCTAAAAAGTGTAAAATGCATCACCATAAAACCCTAAAAAGTTGAAAATTTCCAAAAATGAGCTTGTTTTGATTAATATGTCGGAGATGAAGAAATTACTGTACCGAGAATTGATATATTTGATTAGTAAGGACTAATTTGAACGTTTATGTTTATCTGTTGTGTGATGTACTGATAGATGTGACTTATGAATTGTTGGCATTAGACAATCATAATAAGAATAATGATCATCTAAGATTCAGAAGTCATGAACGATCTGTAGCGTTTGAAGGTAGTCACCTAATTATCTCCGAAACTGTATCTAATGATAATTGTTGAGGAACTCAACAGTCGATTGAGGGTATCCCCTATCATAATTGATAATCACTAGAAAAGGTTGGGGGTGGATTTTAAGTTAAGGATTATCTATTTGGCTGGTGCATACCACGTTGTCACGGGCCTAAGACTTTATAATCGAAACTAAACCCCGAAAATATCAGAGAAAATTAGTTTATGTCGAAAGTAAGTGTCCCTTCTCGCTTAAGGTTGAAAAGTATAACTCCTTATTGCGGACCGTTCAAGCATTTAAGGGAGAACACCTTCGAGTGATCTGAGCACACAACAAAGAAACATGAGTTCATGCATAAAAATGGAAAATCCATTCATGATGGCATTCAAAATCAATATATCAAAAGACAGTGATATGCTGAAAAACAAAATATCAAAAGAAAATCAAAGTCAAAGATAATTGGCGTATCAAGATGGCAAAGTCCTAAAAGTATGAAGAATGCTAATTCATGATGTGCTCATAAAGAACTCAGATCATTCTTAGTGTGATGCCCCCGCATAGCTTAAATTGTTTAATCACGACGTTCACACTGAACTATCAAGATTCTTGTCGTCTGCAATATAGAGTTATACCTATTAAGACTGTAAGTTGGAAAGATACTTACCTAGATATACTCTAAAATAATATATATATGAAAGTTTAACTTTCGATTCCGTTTTCCATGTCAATTTGAACATAAAGAAGTTAAGGGCCTTGAGATTTATTTCGTGTGACGACTGGTCATCAGGCAAGTCTTCTTTAACTGTAGACCAATCCCCACGGTAAATAATGCGCCTATTCGGATAATCCAATATACTATAAGATATGTCGTTCCAACTAGATTGAAGATTATCAACACACTGATAGAAGCCAAAGGCTGATAGGGTTATTCAAAATGCCGTGAGAACCATCCTGTTCAATTTGAATGAAATAAATGGAAAGAGATAATGGAAAGTTACGCGTAATGAATTGACAACCTAATAAAAATGCACAATCATAACTGATGAAAGAATCAAGGATCAATGAACTCAGCGTGATCTCAAAAATTACTGCTTTATAGTGTTCAAGTAATTAATGCCAACATGATTGTCGAAGTGTCCGGAATGAATATGTTCATGTTTAATGAGGATTGATATCAGTAATTGCATGATAATAGACATAAACTGGATAATTAGGAATGAAAAACAGAAGTTGATTCAATATGTCAGTTCTGATCAATTTTTTTAATTGACAATCATTTTGCTCACCAAAAGAATGTGGATTTATATGTTTGCTTATCTGTTTATTAAATAGTTTGCATTGAAAACTGTAAAACAACAAAAAGATTTTGGTTTTGCATGTTATTGCATTTCATGGTAGAATGTCTTTTATTTGCATATTTTTAGTTGCATGACATTATATCTCAGAAAACTTATAAATATTTCTTTTGTTCTTTTGTTTTCTGATTATCCTCTAAATGTAGAATGACATCTGAAAGAACCTTGTCAAGATCAAGATATTGTTGGCCACCAAATCCATAAGATAGAAGTTTGTAGAGCTTGTGATTATTTGAAGGACTTTAGATGATTTAAGGTTGTTTGTGAACTTAAGATGACATTACACTGTAGGGCTTACTCATGAGAAACAGAATGTTTAGAGTCGAAATCCTAAGTTTGTGAAAATTTGAAATTGCCTAAGTGGCTTACTCGCATGTTTGATGTGTGAACTGTATGACTAACCACACGTGTGAGGTTAACCGTACGGATGACCCTATTCAATAGTGTTCTAAGACATTTGGGTCACACGCACGAGTGATTAAGGTGAGACGCGCGGTTGATGGTTGTGACGACCCGGAAAATTTTAAATTATTTTAAACCAATTCTCTATATGATATCATCATGATAAGCAATGAATTTTGACAAGTTTTAAAACTTTTAAAAATGAGTTTTATACAAACAATTGACCATCCATTTGTCCGACGATTCACGAACGTCATAACTTGTATTAATTATATACTTATGTATATATATGGATATATATGGATTATATGTAACTTGAATATATGATAATTAAGTATCTCATTAAGTATATTAACAATGGGTTATATATATAAAATGAGACTACTAACTTAAGGGTTTCGAAACATTATATATATGTAACGCTTAACGACATAATAACCCTTATGTTAAAATGAATATATATGTATTGTATTAATATGTAATATACACACTTTTGAAAGACTTAAATACTTGTACTAACATATTTATACTCAACAAAGATAGCTATACTCGTATTCGCATTCGATTTTCTCAAGAATTCTACTCGTATTCATACGATATTTATACCCGTATTATACACAGTTGCTAGATGTATTTACTATTAGAATATACCAATAGGAAAACATCATTTTCAACCTTTTATCATGGAAAATGATATCTTTGTTATTATATATGACTCATGAGACATGTACTATATACAATTTCTAGATGTATTTACTATTCATATATATCAATAGTAAAACATCATTTTTAACCTATTAATCATGGGGAAACATGTTTAAACATTTCTTAACTTCTAGTATTAAACTTCTAGCTCAAAATTCAACTTAGGAATCCCTTTATGAGGAATAAAAAATGACGCCTAACTACATACACACTTAACCATTTCCATTTCAATTCTAATCCTCATTTCTTACTCTATAAAACACACACACTTGAAATCTCTTCTCAACCTCCTCATCTAAGCAAAAACCCATCATAATCTAGCTTCAAAAACAATACATAAACACCATAGAAAGAATCACTCAAGAACACCTTCAATAATCACTTGATCATAAAATCGTTTACATATTCGGACTCCTCACGAAGACCTCTACACATATATACCAACAATTTCTCGATTAGGGTAAGTTTTAAAAACTCTAATTTTTGGGTTTTCATGTTTTTTTTTACATTTTAGGGTAGATATAGTGTCTAGTGCTCAAGTCCTTGTATGTATGCATGATAGTATTCGTTAATTTGATCGTTTGATGACTTTTTAATAAATCATGAATTTGTATTTGATGGTAACAGAAATTTGAATTTTTAAATTGCATGATATTATGTGATATTCAGAATCCTCATGAAAAACTATTGATTTTAGGCTTTGGATTCGCTTGATTTCGTTTCCGTATGCTTATGTTATGACCGTTTGAATTATCGTTGTGTTTTTATGCTTGATCAGAAAACTGGTATTGATGGGTCATGAATTGGCTTATGTGTTGATTACCATTAAATAAAAAATTCAAAAACACTCAGGTTACACTAGGATATCATGTCATTTGCTTGAGTAAAACTCGTGTTATGCCTAATCGAATGAAAATGTAGATTTTTCCAGCACATGCATGAAAACGGACTTGTATGCTAAAATGTATTGACATATGAGATGAGATCTTTTCATATCTGAAATATACACAGAAATTAATTCACTTTTCATGTAGATATCATGGTCTAATTGTACCTATATCTTCGGCTAATTGCATGCGAAAGTGACTAGCTAAACTAGGATCGAATCTTCCACTTCTTCTCTGATTTGTACTCTGTGGTTTGTGTTTTGTGAATTAACATGAATGCTTCTGTAATATGAATCTTTACATGATATGTGATATATGTTTAGTTTATTGCAACCTCTGAAAACTTATGAATTGTGCACACTAGGGCCATAGTTTTGGTAATTTCTGAAATGAACTGAAATAGGACATCCAACTTTATTGAATAAACTGTACCAATTGGCTAAACCAAAGTTACTTATTTTAGAATATGTTATATTTTGACTTGTCCTTGAACCATGGCCACTGACCTTGTATTAATTCCATGTCCCTAGCTCCGGTTATAGCCATTATGATATCAGTGCGCGGTCAGAAACTGATTTAGTAAATGATAAATGTACCCCTTCTGATTCCTGACTTGTAGACAAAGTATGAGACCCTGGCCAAACTTTTTGGAATCTATGTTGAGTCTATTTGTGATCTGGAGTTTTCCATGTTACCATGAATTTTGTGCTATGAGATATTATGCGAAGTTTGCTACATGTACATGAACGTTATGCATGACAATAAACTATGATTGTGTAATTGACCATTTATGAACTAAAACGTGTTGTTTGACCTATGTTTGACTATTTGACCAAGTTGAGTAATATTATGAGATTTTGACTTGTGTTAACCATGTTGACTGTGTTTGACTTGCGTTTGACTTACATTTGACTTACTTTGACTTGCGTTGACTTTTGTTGACTTTTGCTAAATTTATGAGTCGGACTTGAGCAATAGGACTATACTTACACTATGGACTGACCTAGCTTATTAGACACTTATTAACCAACATATGTTCTCTAGGTTGAGGTCTACGGTTACTTGCATTCCGATATTCGGTCACATCTATGTGATTTATTTCTGAAGTCGTCAGGTGAGTTATAGTCCCACTTTTAAAATCTTATATTTTGAGATGAGAATACATGCAGTTTTATAAATGTTTTACGAAATAGACACAAGTAATTGAAACTACATTATATGGGTGAATGATCGAAGCCGAATATGCCCCTTTTGCTTGGTAACCTAAGAATTAGTAAACCGATCTACTAATTGACGCGAATCCTAAAGATAGATCTATCGGGCCTGACAACCCCAACAGGACTGGACGACCAGTATTCAACGGTTGCACAGTACTTCGTTTCGGTGACTACACTTGGTACGGTGTAGTGAGATTTCATAATAAAGGGAATATGCGACGTTGATTAAATGTTAAGTATGGTTACCAAGTGCTCAACCACTTAGAATGCTTTACATACACTTGCGAGTGTATTATGTTTATGATTATGAAATCTTGTGGTCTATTAATATATTGAAATAATTGATACGATAAACCTATGAACTCACCAACCTTTTGGTTGACACTTTTAAGCATGTTTATTCTCAGGTACGAATTAAGTCTTCCGCTGTGCATTTGCTCATTTTAAGGACATTACTTGGAGTCGATCATCGCAATAGGACCAAATGTTGATCGTCCAGATGGATTAGGACGGGTCGTTTCAATGGTGGATCATGTGATCAATTGTACGGTTGATCATGAGAGTATAAATAGGGGTGACGAGCATAGAAGCTCACACTTGTGCACCCATTTTCATTTTCTCTCTCAAAATTCGACTTTCACCGATCACGTTTTCAGCCGTAGCGTTTGTTTAGCATAATAATCCGACCTCAGCGCCACCTAATAGGTATGATTTCATCGAGTTTAAGTTGGTTAATTGTTTGTTAGAATGCATCGAAACCCTAAGGGTTTGTAAATCGAATTTTGTGAAATTGATGCTCGTTTTGATCGTTATTTGTTAATGTTTTGAGTTAAACGGAACCCACACTTGCTATTGTGATGTAAATCAGTCCCTAAAACGATCAAACATGTAATCTATGTAATTTGAAAAGACATTTAATACGGGTTTCATCAGACATGCACGAGTGACATCACTCGCACGCGTGAGACATGACTCGCACGAGTCAGTACACAGTTGATGATCAACCGTGTGAATCTTTGAGCTCACTCGTTAAATTTGATTTAGTTGCTCACTCACTTGACAGAGCTGACACGTGTGATTAGCCGCATGAGTCATCATACGGTTGACTCACTCGCTTATAAACAGTACCTCAACCGTGTACCTTGTCTGAAACCATATTACTGCTCAAACGTGTCAACAGTGGTACAAGTGACTATATCACTCCCACGGTTGATCACTCAGCCGCACGTGTGACATTATCACTCACACGGTTTACCATGTTAACAAGTTTATGACACTTTGATGCGAATGCCTTGATATTTTATGATATGTGGTTTGTATCTCTAACATTTCTGTTGATATTTCAGTTTTTTAAGATATCATCAATGGCTGAACAACAAGTCAATGTTCCAGTAGTTAACGTAGAAGGACAGGGGGAGCAACAAGCTAATCCTCAAGTGAATCTAGTTAATCCACCTGCTCAACAAGAGATTCCTCTTGAGAAAGGTGAACTGAACAATCAAGTCGCTCTCTATGACAGTACTCTAGAGAGAGGTGATCATTTTACAGAGATTATAGCTTTCCTTCAGTGATCAAGGATACACACTGCTATTTCTACTCCATGTACGGCCTACTACAGCCATCAAAGAGAATTATGGAGAAATGATGTACTTGACGTATCAGAAGATGATGCTAAGCTTTTTAGTAAGGTTTAAGGGCATGAGATCATTGTTTCTAAGACAGTGATAAGGAGGATTTTGGGTTTAATGACGAGAGCTGCTCTTAAATGATGATCAGTCAAGAAAGAATTCATGGTTGCTTTATAAGATGTGCTTATTCTGGGTATATTGCTGGCAAATCTGAACTGATGAAGATGCTTCTGCCTCCACAGTTTAAATATTTTGCTCACTTGATCATGCACTGTTTGAGTGGACGTAAATCGAGATTTGATAAGTTGAATGAAAAAGTGCAAAGTATGTTTGTGGCACTTGTCCCAAAAGCTCCATACGATTTCTCAGGATTTGTCTTACACTACTTCAAAGTGAATATTTTCAGGTCTACTCAGAGATATCTCATTTATGCCCATTTTCTTCAATTGATCATTAATGATGTTGCACCTGAATTACTGAAGCTTGAAGAGGATATTATTCACCTTAAGCCAATGAATCCGATAACTTTCTGAAGAATGGAGGAGACAAGAAACGAGGATTTAAAGCCTGACTTTAAGAGAAATCTTATTTGTCATCTGATCAAGGAAAACTATCGATGTCCAGCTGGTAATGCTTGGAAGAATGAGGATTCAGACTCTAACTATGAAATTACTGATGAGGAAGGTGAGGGTGATAATCAGAGAGCTACTGGTGAAGTTCAAGGAGGAGGTAATGTTGATGATGAGGTTATTGAAGGAGATGATGAAGCGACAGAGGAAGATGTGAGTTTGATTCAGAGGAAGAGGAAAGGGAAGGAAGCAATGACTTCAGAACAGCCCAAGAAGGAGGAGAAAAGAACGAAACATCATTTTGATTCATCTCAAAGGTCATCACAGGGAGGTTTGAAACAACATGCTCAGAGATAACCGTCCAGTTTCATGAAGGATGCAAGAGCTGCTGTTACCTCACCAAAACCTGCCACCACAACACCTCAGGTCACATCAGCCAAATTCAAGACACAGCAAAATCTACTATTGTCTTTGATCACAAAAATAACTAATCTAGATAATCAAGCCATTAAGGAGAAGAGGATTAGTGAAGCTAAGATTGAGTCATTGGTAGAAGAAAACAAGAGGTTATCTGATAGACTGGACCGTCAGAAGGGAAGGACGGAGAAGTTGAAGAAGAAGGTATTGGAAATTAAGAGTGAGAATAAGGAGAAATTGAAGGAGTTGAACAATAAGATCGAATCGATTACCTCTAGTAAAAATAAGTTGATTAAGGAGAGTGGAGAAGAATTTTCTTCTGATTTGGGTGGTGATGACGAGAAAGACGATGAAGAAGATGCTGAAACTGGAGGACCCTCTTTTGAGATACCGTTAGTGATACCTATTCGAAGCTTTAATGAATATGGTGAGGTCCTTACTGCTGAATATTATATGAATTATTCAAATATTTTTAATGATGCAGAAAAGGGGGACGTTCCACCAAGTGATTTTCCGATGGAACAGCTTGCTGCTCTGGCATACGATAGTGAAAACGATAAAGAGGATGCAGAGACAGTTGAAGCTAAGAACCAAGTTCCACAAGAAGAGTCATTTGCCAGTATCCCTCCCGAATCAATCCAAAATATCAACTTGAGTGATTTCGATAATTTGTTTGCTGATGAGAAGAGGGAAGATTCTATTGGTAAGGATAGTGTAAAAGAGGATGTGATTGTTGAACCCGAGGATGAATTAATAACAGAATCTGATGATGAAGAAGAAGAAGAAGAAGAAGAAGAAGAAGAAGAAGAAGAAGAAGAAGAAGAAGAAGAAGAAGAAGAAGTTCATATTGTTATGCCTTCACTTGAGCCATACTCAAATCCGTCACTCAACACCTTAAGTGACTTTTTCAATTTAAGTAGTGATGTGAAAAGAAAGAAGTTTGATGATTTAGAACAGGCGAGGAAGGTATACAAAGAACAAGTGAAAGAAGTGGATGTTTTAATTGAAAAGAACAAGAAAATCCGACATGAGAAACTGCTCGTTGAGAAAGAAAGAAAAGAGTTTGAGCTGAAGAAGAAGAAACTCCGAGCCGAGCAAGCTAAAGCCGAGGCATGGAATGAGATTAATGAATGGTTTAAACGTGATAGGGTTAAAATTAACAGAAACGTTGAAGAAGACGAGATTCGTTAGAGTTGGTGGAAACAGAACGTCGTTAACCCTGATCAGTTGAATAAGCCAGAACTCGAGCCGAAGTTTGTTAGTTTCTACGAAAGGGGAAAGAGAACCAAGAAGTATTCCAAGGGTAAAATTTTAAGCTGGGGTTACTTCAAGGGGATCAATTATTTCGCGATCAAGAGGGAAGGATGAGTTAATTACATGGCACATCCTAGTCACTTCAAAACTCTACCGTACTTCGAGATCACGCAACTTGCTAAGCTGAAGATGTTGAACGCTGAAGATTGTGACCTTTCCAGGTGGTTTAAGAGAAAACTCAGATATGAGTATAAGACAGGGAAATGGGACATCTTTAAGTCAACAGCCGCCAGGTTTTCCATGACCCCGATAAAGAGAAATTCTAAAGGTGGGCCTGTACGCGTTGTTAAGTTCCGCCTAGCCAAGTACATGAAGCAATTTCCATTGATGCCCTTACCCAAAGATATATGCAAAAACTTCATATGGTGGTTCTATGATGAGTTGTCGGAAGAAGCAGTGATCTTGACTGCAATTGAAAAGGAAGATGGAAGCATAAAGTTCGACAATGTGAGGATTTTAGATCCTATATGGCTAAGGAACTTATCGAGATTTGATGTGGAGACACTTCACCGCCATCACATTACGTTTAGATATGATCAAAAAGAGGAAGCTATGAGATATCAACGTGTGATCGATGTCTACTATGCATACCTCAACAGAGAAAATGATGCTCAAAGCTCAAACCAAGTTCAAGCCAGCTGATCTATGTCGGATACTGTATTGCTAGTTTGTATTTCTGTTTTTGATGATGTATTTATGCGAGAGAGAGAATCTGGATATGTATTTGATGTTAAACTGATGTTACTTTTGAACTTATATGTATTTCACGGACGTTTACTTTATTGTAATCGATGGTCTAGGTCCTAGGGGGAGTTGTTGATGCATTTTATGTAAGTCCCTAGACATCTAACCCACATCCATTGCAGGTACTACAGTTTACAGACTACCATGATCGCTCGTTATTATCCTATCTATGTTTGTATGTGGTTACAGGTACTGCAGGAACGCAATAAGGATGTTTGACTATGTTAGACTTAGTCAGACGTACGAGTAAAGCCTCACTCGTACGACTGACAGGCTCATACGCACGGTTGATGCTGAGCTAAGTCACAAATATAACCAAAATGATATAACACGAGTGAGTGATCACCCGTACGGATGAGGAAGCCAACTCGTACGAGTGATGGATGACTCGCACGGGTGAGTCAACAGCAGGGGTATATAAGTGTTATGTTCTTCATTTTAGGTTAAGCCTCTCATTTTTACACACACGTCACTCAGATCTGGTTTGCCTAATCTGATTCTCTCTCAACCCAAATCACTCAAGAGGTGAATAACAGCTCTAGGTGTTAATCTAATCACAATCATTTTGTGGTTTGACTAAATTAATCCCAAAAAGCTTCACATATTCACTAGTTATGGTTTGATTCACTAATTCCGCCTTTGTGTGAATTAAACCTGTTGATTTCGACGTTCCTAGTCATGTTTCATCAACTTTGTTTGCGAACAAGTTTAGAATTAAATAAACTATGTTCTAGTGATTACAAGTTATAATCTTCGAATAAGATAGTTTTATATATATGAATCGAATGATGTTATGAACATCATCACTACCTCAAGTATAGTAGGTAAACCTACTGGATGTGACAAGAAATGATCTAGCTTCAAAGGATCTTGGATGGCTTGAAAGTTCTTGAAGTAGAATCATGACACGAAAACAAGTTCAAGTAAGATTTCTACTCGAATTCAGATAGTTATAGTTATAGAAATTGAATCAAAGTTTGAATATGAGTATTACCTTGAATTAGAATGATAACCTACTGTAAGTAACAAAGGTTCCTTGATCTTAGATGATTACTTGGAATGGATTAGAAAACTTGGAAGTAGACTTGCAAACTTGAAAGTATTCTTGATTTTATGAAACAAGAACTTATAGAATTTATGAAGAACACTTAGAACTTGAAGATAGAACTTGAGAGAGATCAATTAGATGAATAAAATTGAAGAATGAAAGTGTTTGTATGTGTTTTTGGTCGTGACTCATGGATTAGATATAAAGGATATATAAGTTAGTTTTCTTGTAAACAATTCATGAATGATTTATAATACTTTTGTAATTTTGCTAAATAATTCATACTAGATTACAAAGAATGGTTCCCACATGTTTGATGACTCATTAAGGCTGCTAAGTAGCTAATCATTGAGTGTATATACCAATAGTATATACAACTAGAAGATGGGTATTGTACGAGTACGAATACCGAACGAATACGAGTAGAATTCTTGATGAAAATGTATGAGAATGCAATTGTAACCAATTTTGTTAAGTACAAGTATTTTGATATGTGTCTTGAAGTCTTCCAAAAGTGTATTAATACTTCTTAATACACTACATGTGTGACGACCCCGTCAAAACACTTAACGGATCCGTCAGTTGGTCCCACAGCTTGATCGGACTTAAATGAATTAAATAAACAAAGTTGCATTCTTTTATTTCAAAAGTTTCCCAAAAAGGAAACAAACCAAAATATGAAGTTTCAAAACAACCAACCATAGCAATAAACTAAAAGTTGACACAAAACCTTGCTAACAAACCCACAAGTTTAAATTATCCAAAAATAGAATGCAAGCTTAAGTTTCATAAATTGTTTCATAAAATCTGCCCAAATGCATGCAGACTCTTCTAAACACAGCGGAAGCATCACAAAACTCAAGTACCTGTGAAAACATGCAAGTAAACTATCAACACAAAGGTTGAGTGAATTATAGGTTTAAATAATAAGTAAACTTTAGACCACAAGATTTAAAAAAAATGTTAGAAAACATTAAACATTATTCCATTATCAATGAGCCACCTGGTAACCACTTAACCCTTTATTTACCCTTGCCAAACACAATAAAAATATACACTTGGACAGTGTATCTACAACAAATTACGAAGTACTAAACATTCTGATTATAAATTGCTAGCGCGACTAGCTCGAAATGGGGTTGTCAAACCCGATAGATCTATCCGTAAGATTCGCGTTCACCGGTAGAAACCAATGATTACAGTTACCAGACTAGGGAATATTTTTTCCCAACTCACAATGAATAATTAAATTTAACTGTTACTTGTGTCTAAACGTAAATAAAAATGCATGTAATCACATCCCAAAAATATACTTTGAAAAGTATGTAAAAACGGGACTATAACTCACCTTAAAAGCAACTGAAGAAATCACACAAACAAGCGAACAGCAAATAGAGTAAAGTGATCAGGAATGATCACAACGCCGACCTATAAATAAAGCAGGTCGATATAAATAACTAACTTAGGTCAAGTCTTAGTATGATAGCTATTGTACATATTGCAAGTAGACATAGAACAATACTCGGCAAGCATCGGTTTGACTGGAACAGCGTACGGACACATACTTTCTATTTTTAGAAAGTTTCTATTTTTAGCAAGTTTCCATTTTTGGAAAGTTTCTATTTTAGGAAAGTTTCTATTTTTGGAAAGTTTCTATTTTAGGAAAGTTTTTAAGTTAGGAAAGTTTCCTTATTTAGAAAGTCAACAAAAGTCAACTGAAAGTCAAAGTCAACTGAAAGTCAACTTAAAAGTCAACCTTGGTCAAACATAGTCAACATTAATTTGAAAAGTGTAAATTATAATAATAACATAAGTTATAATGTTTATTAAAGTTAAAAGTGTATAATTAAGTCATAACATAAGTTTAATTAAATAAAATGAATTATTAAAGTTAATATAAGTTGAAGTGATATAATTAATATATCATAAGTATTTAATTAATTAATTAAATATTAATCATAATATAAGTATTATTAATTAATAATAAATTTTTAAATCATATCATAAGTATTATTAATTAATAATGAATTATTAACCATATCATAAGTTTCTAATTATAACTATTAAATCATAAGTATTTAATAATTAAATCATAATTAAATAATAATTAAGTCTTATAATAATTAAATAATTATTTAATATTTATTATAAGTCTTATAATAATATTCTCATAAAATAAAATTAATACTTATCATAAATATTTTCCAATAATAATAAAAGTATTATTAATCGTAAGTTAAATTAAAATGTTAATTAAATCATAAATAATAATTAAATGATATAATAAATATTTATATCATAAGTCTTAAATAATAATAATTACTTCTTTTATCATAAGTAATTAATTAATAATGAAATTCATTATTTTTATCATAAGTTTTAGAATTAATCATAAGTTTTAATTCAAAAGTTCATCGGGTCGTATCTTGAGCCTCGGGTGTCGATTTCTGGCGAGCCTTATATGCATCTCCGCCTATTCAAACCACCCAACACAATGGTGCACTCAAGAACACACCAAGAATAGTCCACAAGTCATGGTAATCAGCCATGACACCACTTGGACCTTCAATTTACTCAAAACCGTGTTTTAGTCAAAACGGGTGAACCGTGGCTCGGATTTAGGTGACCCGAACATGAAAGTTCATCTCACCATCAGTCCAAACACACTAACACACCCTAAAGACTCCAAGGAAGGTCACAAAGTCGGACCAAACCTGGTTCATGTCAATATCACAATTCAATCTTTACAAAATACTAATTTGATCATAACTAGGGCTCCGGGAATCGAAACGACATGAATCCGGAGTCTAAAATTAATGTATTGATGAGAGGAACTCATCTAAATAGTTTATTTTAACATTTATATCAGTCACAAACTCAGAATACACGAATTAGCTGCTGTCCAGAATTTTACAAACCGAAAACATGTGATTTTGAGTACATCTATGCATACAAACATCATTACAATAATCCACAAACATCATACTACTAAATAATCATCAAAATATAGAAAATAAATGAAAAATTGAAAATTCTAGGGTTAGGGTTTATACCCTAATCGAGAAACGATTAATGTTATCGCGTAGAGAACGGAACGAGGAACGCGTTTATACTAATCAATCCTTGATCCAAGCTATAATTTTTGATGATGATGGTGATGTTGGGTGAGGATGGCGACGGCCAAGGAGGGAGAAGGAGGAGAGAAAAATGCAAATTAGGTTTAGGGAATTATTTGTGGAATGATAAAATAAATTGTCAAAAAAGGAAATCAAGGGAATTACTCCCCCCTCCCATGAGGCTTCGGCCGAAATTCTTAGTGGGGTGGGCCCCACTTGGTCCATCTCACTTAAATGTAAATTCCTGATGGCCCGAAAGCCCGAACGAGTCCCGAAACGCGAAAACGCACTTACGCGATTAAAAATTCGAAAAGATAACAAACGCGCGACGAAAAATAAATATAAATACACTATATAATAATATGATCTTAAAATATCATATTTAAAATATTTAGGATTTAAATGTCCCAAAAACTCGACCGTTGGTTTGAAAACCAAAAAGATTTGCCGGATGAAAATCCGCGAGACGTAGAAACGTATAAGTTTAAAATATGAATAGAAATATTCACATAACACATAATAATTAATATATATATATATTATTACAAAAATAATAATATAGGTCATAGAAATGACGTGGCACACTAACATTTAACGGCCATTAAATAAATAACTGAAAAAGATAACGGAAAAAGTAGGGTCGTGACAGTACCTTCCCGTTACGGAAATTTCGTCCTGAAATTTAAGCAGGCGCAGGGGTTGACTCGGCATCTGAGAACAAATGCGGGTATTTCTACTTCATCTGGTCTTTACGCTCCCAAGTGAACTCGGGACCGCGTCTAGCGTTCCATCTGACCCGACCAATAGGAATTCTGCTCTGTTTAAGAGTCTTAACCTCTCGGTCCATGATTTCAACAGGCTCCTCAATAAAATGCAATTGCTTATCAACTTGAAGTTCCTCCAAAGGAATAGTCTGATCAAATTCAGCCAAGCACTTCTTTAAATTCGAAATATGGAAAACATCGTGAGCAGCACTAAGTTCTTGTGGCAATTTTAAACAATAAGCCACCGGTCCAACTCTTTCAATGATCTCAAAAGGTCCCACGAAACGAGGACTTAACTTTCCCATTTTACCAAAACAGATTACGCCCTTCCAAGGCGAAACCTTTAACATAACACGATAACCAACTTGAAATTCAACATCTTTCCTCCCCTTATCGGCATAACTCTTTTGCCGACTTCTAGCAGTTCTCAACCTTTCTTTAATTTGTACAATCTTCTCAGTAGTCTCGTGAATAATCTCTGGACCAGTAAGTTGAGCATCCCCAACCTCATTCCAACAAATAGGAGACCTACATTTCCTACCGTACAAAGCTTCAAACGGTACGGCTTTAATACTTGCGTGGTAACTGTTGTTATAAGAAAACTCAGTTAGGGGCAAATATTTATCCCACCCATTTCCAAAATCAATGACGCACGCTCGCAACATATCTTCTAATGTCTGAATGGTCCTTTCACTTTGACCGTCCGTTTGAGGATGATAAGCGGTGCTAATATCCAACCTAGTACCCAAGGCTTCCTGTAAGGATCGCCAAAACCTCGACACAAATCGACTGTCTCGGTCGGAAATAATGGACACGGGAACACCATGCCTAGAAACAATCTCTTTCAAATACAAACAGATGAGTTTCTCCATCGAATCGGTTTCCCTAATCGGCAAAAAGTGAGCCGACTTAGTGAGTAAATCTACAATCACCCAAATTGCATCATAGCCACCCGAAACTCTTGGTAACTTAGTAATAAAATCCATAGTGATACCTTCCCACTTCCACTCGGGAATTTCTGGTTGCACCAAAAGTCTAGACGGTTTTTGATGTTCAGCTTTGACCTTAGCACAGGTCAAACACTTAGTCACATACATAGCTACATCACCTTTCAAATTATGCCACCAATACAGCTCCTTAAGATCCTGATACATCTTTCCTGAACCAGGATGAATAGAGTATCTAGACTTATGAGCCTCATCCAAAACAAGTTGTCGAAGACCTCCAAATTTCGGAACCCAAAGATGTCCTGCAAAATACGTAGTACCATCAGCTCGTACTTCAAACTTCTTAGCTACCTTTTCTACATTCTCCTTCACGAAATTCTCCTCCTTTAAGGCTTCTTGTTGTGCCTCAAGAATCTGCCTAACGAGGTTTGATCTAACTGTCATATTCAAGGCCCTAACCCTGCGAGGTACAGTCTTTCTTTACGACTCAAAGCATCAGCCACAACATTGGCCTTACCTGGGTGATACAAAAGGTCACAATTATAATCATTCAACGTCTCAATCCATCTTCGTTGTCTCATGTTCAACTGCTTCTGATCGAGGATATGTTGAAGACTCTTGTGATCGATGTACACAGTACTCTTAACACCATAAAGATAGTGTCTCCAAATTTTAAGCACAAAAACAACAGCCCCCAACTCTAAATCATGTGTTGTATAGTTCTGTTCGTGAATCTTCAACTGTCGTGACGCATAAGCAATAACCTTCTTTCGTTGCATCAAAACGCAACCATAGCCTTGTCGCGATGCATCACAATAAACAACAAAATCGTCATTACCCTCCGGCAGTGACAAAATCGGAGCGGTAGTCAATTTCTTCTTCAAAATCTGAAAAGCATTCTCTTGTTCATCCTTCCACTCATACTTCTTCCCCTTATGCATTAAAGCAGTCAGAGGTTTCGCAATACGAGAGAAATCCTGAATGAACCTTCGATAGTAACCTGCCAACCCTAAGAACTGACAAATCTGAGTAGGAGTTTTCGGGGTTTCCCACTTTTCAATCGCCTCAATTTTAGCAGGATCAACTTGTATTCCCTGTTTATTAACAATATGACCAAGGAACTGAACTTCTCTTAACCAAAAAGCACACTTAGAGAACTTAGCATACAACTCTTCTTTCTTTAACAAATCAAGCACAAACCTCAAGTGTTCTTCGTGCTCTTCATCACTCTTAGAATAGATAAGGATGTCGTCGATGAAAACAATAACGAACTTGTCCAGATAGGGTCTACACACACGGTTCATGAGGTCCATGAACACACCAGGTGCATTTGTCAATCCGAACGGCATAACAAGAAATTCAAAGTGACCGTAACGGGCGCGAAAAGTAGTTTTTGAAACATCAGATTCTTTTACACGCAACTGATGATAACCAGAACAAAGATCAATTTTTGAATAAACAGAAGAACCCTGAAGCTGATCGAACAGATCATCAATTCTCGGAAGAGGATAACGATTTTTAACAGTGAGCTTATTCAGTTCACGATAATCATTGCATAAACGAAAAGAACCATCTTTCTTCTTAACAAACAGAACGGGAGCTCCCCAAGGGGACGAACTAGGACGAATAAAACCTTTGTCTAACAACTCACGGAGTTGACTCGACAATTCTTGAAGTTCAGAAGGCGCAAGACGATAAGGATCAGGTGCTACAGGAGCAGCGCCGGGAACAAGATCAATATGAAATTCTACCGCGCGTTGCGGTGGAAGGCCAGGTAAGTCATCGGGAAACACCTCGGGAAAATCCCTAACAATGTGAACGTCATCAACGTTCTTCACTTCCTTACTAGGATCAACAACATGAGCAAGAATAGCATGACAGCCTTTACGGAGATGTTTACGAACTTTCATACAGCTAATAAGATTTAACTGTGTGCATTTCTTATCTCCAAAGACCATCAGTGGCTCTCCAATCACATCAGTAATACGAATAGCCTTATCATAACACACGATCTCAGCACGGTTCGCAGACAACCAATCCATATCAATAACAATATCAAAACTACCAAGTTCAATCGGTATCAAGTCTAAATCAAAGTCCCTACCACCCAGATTAATGTTACATTTACGATGTACAGTCTTAGCAGTAAGTTCCTTACCATTAGCTATTTCAACAACATAAGTATTGTCTAAGGGAGTTAACGGCGTTTTGATTCTCGGACTTAATTTACTCGACACGAAACTTAAATCAGCCCCTGAATCAAATAGTACATAAACTGATAAATCGTTGACTGAGAACGTACAAGTAACAAGCTTAGGATCTTCCTCCGCATCCTTAGCATTAATGTTGAACGCTCGGCCGCGTGCAGTTTCAGCAGTCTTCTTGTTGGGACAAGCATCTCGGAAATGCCCCGGCTTCCCACACTCATAACAAACCCTTTGATTACCTCCATTATTCGATTTCCCATTACCATTACCGTTACCGCCTCTATTACCAACATTATTATTACTACCACCAGCCGCGGGAGTAGCAGAACCCAGCAAAAGCACTGTACAATCTTTAGCAATGTGCCCTTGCTTGGAGCACCTCTTACAAGTAACTGTGCAGTAACCATCATGAGCTTTATAGCAATGAGGACACACACGCTAATTTCTGTTGTTAGCACCTGAGGTATCCTGTTTCTTCTGCTGATTTTGGTTTTGATTGCGGTTGTTATCCCACTTTCGTTTCCCATTATCAGCCTTCTTGACAACCTCCTCACTAGTTTCAGCAACTGTAGTCTTGCTTCTTCTCAACTCCTTTTCATTAAGTTTGTGGGCCATAGACATAGCCACCTCAATAGTCTGGGGTTCACTAGACTCAACCCCGTGTTCAATCTTCTCGGACAAACCATCAATGTAAGCCTCAATTTTGCGGTCCTCATCCGCATAAACCCTAGGACACAGCAAAGTTAACTCGAAAAACCTTCGTTCATAGGCATCTAACTCGGTGCCATGCATTTTCAAATTCTTGAGCTCAACCTTTAGCTTTTTAAGCTCATCCCGAGGTCTATAGCGGGTGATCAATCTTTCCTTAAAATCATTCCAGACCAAACCATAAGCTACATCGCTTCCCAAACTACTAACCAGATTGTTCCACCATGTCAAGGCACTATCCTTGAGAGTGCAACTAGCGAAACTAACTTTGTCCTCTTCACGGACCCGACTGACCCTGAAAATAGATTCGATCTTCTCGAACCAACGAGTAAGCCCTATTGGTCCTTCCGTACCACTGAATTCTTGGGGTCGACCAGCCATAAAAGTCTTGTGGGAGCATCCCACCTGGTTGTTGTTCGCATTGGCGTTAACATTAGCATTTGCTGCCATAGCAGCAGCAATTTCTTCATTGATCAGGCGTTGCATACGCGCTTCAGTGGACTCTCTTGGAGGCATGATCTTCAAAATAGAATAACACATCCGTTAGTACCAAGAATAATACTAGTGACATAAAGGAATAGATCAAAACACGAAAAGATTAACCATCATAAATAATAGTTAACAAATACTATGAGTAATAACATGACAGTTATGATTGTTATAGAAATAACCATCACATGCATACATATTTTATGATAACATCATACAACATACATAGAACCTAACATACATGAACATATATTACGCATAATATAACATGCCAAGAGCCACAACATCAGAAATAAAACATGATAATGATAATAGATGTCATAAAAATAACCATCCATACATAATGAAAAATATCCCATAACAAAAATCTTACTAAAATCCTCGGCAAAACGCCGTACATAACCCAAAATGTATGTATAAAAAGGACATTAAGTCTGATGAAATAGATAATCAATATGAATAATCACATCACATTCGCTTAGAGCGGGTGTGATAAGCTGGTCCAGCATGAGTCTCGGCAGGATCCTCATACTTACGCAACTTCCCTTTCACAACATCCAACTCTTCCTTCAACCCACGAACAGTGCTCTCGAGAGCCTCGAACTTAGCATTAACTTCTCGATCACGCTTACGGTTCGCATCCTCAACCCTATGCTTGAAAGTGATAAAGTTACCCATGTCGGCACGGATCTCGTCCATAACTTCATTATGTGGCAAAGTGCGCAAACAATCACTAAGGGCGTTAATACGTGTAACCTCATTATAAGCCTGGTTCATATGAGTAATGGTAGAAAAATAGTAATGAACAGGATCATCGATCTCTGGTTGATTAGCACGACGTCTAGCAGGAGACGGTGGAGCAGGAGTAGAGCAGCAACAGAGTTACCGCTCGAAGTCGACATCTGCAAACAGTAAAACTGCTTACCATATACCAAATAGGAATAAATGCTAATGATATAACTCATACGAAATGAAATGCATAATAATGCTATAGCAAAAGGTCGGGCTGTAGACTAGACTCTAATGTACCCTAAAAACCACGGGTTGACCACATTAAGACCGCCTAGTTCCCTACAACCAATGCTCTGATACCACATGTGACGACCCCGTCAAAACACTTAACGGATCCGTCAGTTGGTCCCACAGCTTGATCGGACTTAAATGAATTAAATAAACAAAGTTGCATTCTTTTATTTCAAAAGTTTCCCAAAAAGGAAACAAACCAAAATATGTAGTTTCAAAACAACCAACCATAGCAATAAACCAAAAGTTGACACAAAACCTTGCCAACAAACCCACAAGTTTAAATTATCCAAAAATAGAATGCAAGCTTAAGTTTCATAAATTGTTTCATAAAATCTGCCCAAATGCATGCAGACTCTTCTAAACACAGTGGAAGCATCACAAAACTCAAGTACCTGTGAAAACATGCAAGTAAACTGTCAACACAAAGGTTGAGTAAATTATAGGTTTAAATAATAAGTAAACTTTAGACCACAAGATTTAAAAAAAATGTTAGAAAACATTAAACATTATTCCATTATCAATGAGCCACCTGGTAACCACTTAACCCTTTATTTACCCTTGCCAAACACAATAAAAATATACACTTGGACAGTGTATCTACAACAAATTACGAAGTACTAAACATTTGGATTATAAATTGCTAGTGCGACTAGCTCGAAATGGGGTTGTCAAACCCGATAGATCTATCCGTAGGATTCGCGTTCACCGGTAGAAACCAATGATTACAGTTACCAGACTAGAGAATATTTTTGTCCAACTCACAATGAATAATTAAATTTAACTATTACTTGTGTCTAAACGTAAATAAAAATGCATGTAATCACATTCCAAAAATATACTTTGAAAAGTATGTAAAAACGGGACTATAACTCACCTTAAAAGCAACTGAAGAAACCACACAAACAAACGAACAGCAAATAGAGTAAAGTGATCAGGAATGATCACAACGCCGACCTATAAATAAAGCAGGTCGATATAAATAACTAACTTAGGTCAAGTCTTAGTATGATAGCTATTGTACATGTTGCAAGTAGACATAGAACAATACTCGGCAAGCATCGGTTTGACTGGAACAGCGTACGGACACATACTTTCTATTTTTAGAAAGTTTCTATTTTTAGCAAGTTTTCATTTTTGGAAAGTTTCTATTTTATGAAAGTTTCTATTTTAGGAAAGTTTCTATTTTTGGAAAGTTTCTATTTTAGAAAAGTTTTTAAGTTAGGAAAGTTTCCTTATTTAGAAAGTCAACAAAAGTCAACTGAAAGTCAAAGTCAACCAAAAGTCAACTCAAAAGTCAACCTTGGTCAAACATGGTCAACATTAATTTGAAAAGTGTAAATTATAATAATAACATAAGTTATAATGTTTATTAAAGTTAAAAGTGTATAATTAAGTCATAACATAAGTTTAATTAAATAAAATGAATTATTAAAGTTAATATAAGTTGAAGTGATATAATTAATATATCATAAGTATTTAATTAATTAATTAAATATTAATCATAATATAAGTATTATTAATTAATAATAAATTTTTAAATCATATCATAAGTATTATTAATTAATAATGAATTATTAACCATATCATAAGTTTCTAATTATAATTATTAAATCATAAGTATTTAATAATTAAATCATAATTAAATAATAATTAAGTCTTATAATAATTAAATAATTATTTAATATTTATTATAATTCTTATAATAATATTCTCATAAAATAAAATTAATACTTATCATAAGTATTTTCCAATAATAATAAAAGTATTATTAATCGTAAGTTAAATTTAAATGTTAATTAAATCATAAATAATAATTAAATGATATAATAAATATTTATATCATAAGTCTTAAATAATAATAATTACTTCTTTTATCATAAGTAATTAATTAATAATGAAATTCATTATTTTTATCATAAGTTTTAGAATTAATCATAAGTTTTAATTCAAAAGTTCATCGGGTCGTATCTTGAGCCCCGGGTGTCGATTTCTGGCGAGCCTTATATGCATCTCTGCCTATTTAAACTACTCGACACAATGGTTCACTCAAGAACATACCAAGAACAGTCCACAAGTCATGGTAATCAGCCATGACACCACTTGGTCCTTCAATTTACTCAAAACCGTGTTTTAGTCAAAACGGGTGAACCGTGGCTCGGATTTAGGTGACCCGAACATAAAAGTTTGTCCCACCATCAGTCCTAACACACGAAAACACCCTAAAGACTCTAAGGAAGGTCACAAATTTGGACCAAACCTGGTTCATGTCAATATCACACTTCAATCTTTACAAAATACTAATTTGATCATAACTAGGGCTCCGGGAATCGAAATGACATGAATTCGGAGTCTAAAATTAATGTCTTGATGAGAGGAACTCATCTAAATAGTTTATTTTAACATTTATATCAGTCACAAACTCAGAATACACGAATTAGCTGCTGTCCAGAATTTTACAAACCGAAAACATGTGATTTTGAGTACATCTATGCATACAAACATCATTACAATAATCCACAAACATCATACTACTAAATAATCATCAAAATACAGAAAATAAATGAAAAATAGAAAATTCTAGGTTTAGGGTCTATACCCTAATCGAGAAACGATTAATGTTATCGCGTAGAGAACGGAACGAGGAACGCGTTTATACTAATCAATCCTTGATCCAAGCTATAATTTTTGATGATGATGGTGATGTTGGGTGAGGATGGCGACGGCCAAGGAGGGAGAAGGAGGAGAGAAAAATGCAAATTAGGTTTAGGGAATTATTTGTGGAATGATAAAATAAATTGTCAAAAAAGGAAATCAAGGGAATTACTCCCCCCTCCCATGAGGCTTCGGCCGAAATTCTTAGTGGGGTGGGATCCACTTGGTCCATCTCACTTAAATGTAAATACCTGATGGCCCGAAAGCCCGAACGAGTCCCGAAACGCGAAAACGCACTTACGCGATTAAAAATTCAGAAAGATAACAAACGCAGGACGAAAAATAAATATAAATACACTATATAATAATATGATCTTAAATAATCATATTTAAAATATTTAGGATTTAAATGTCCCAAAAACTCGACCGTTGGTTTGAAAATCAAAAAGATTTGCCGGATGGAAATCCGCGAGACGTAGAAACGTATAAGTTTAAAATATGAATACAAATATTCACATAACACATAATAATTAATATATATATATATATATATATATATTATTACAAAAATAATAATATAGGTCATAGAAATGACGTGGCACACTAACAGTTAACGGCCGTTAAATAAATAACTGAAAAAGATAACGGAAAAAGTAGAGTCGTGACAACATGTATATACATTTTAACTGAGTCGTTAATTCATCGTTAGTCATTACATGTAAGTGTTGTTTCGAAACCTTTAAGTTAACGATCTTGTTAACTGTAATTAATCCATTGTTATTATACTTAAATGAGATGTTAAATTGTTATGTTAACATAATAACATGGTGTATGAATCTATCTTAATATCATATACATATATACATATATATATATATATATATATATATATATATATATATATATATATATATATATATATATATATATATATATATATATATATATATATATATATATATATATATATATATATATATGTTAAAATACTATTACAATGATAATCGTTATATATATATATATATATATATATATATATATATATATATATATATATATATATATATATATATATATATATATATATATATATATATATATATATATATATATATATATATATATATATATTGTTTCGAAATCCTTAAGTTAGCAGTTTCATCTTACTTGTGTAGTTCATTGTTAATACACTTAATGATATAATTAATTATCATTTTATTATGTTAAACATAGTGTGTTCATATCATAATACAATACATATGTCTTAACAAGTTTGATTGCTTAACATGTTGGAAACATTTAATCATACAAATATAGTTCTCATTTAATAGATAATCATGGAAAAGTTCTGGTCACTACAGTACCTACCCATTAAATAAATTTCATCCCGAAATTTTAAGCAGTTGGAGGTGTTGACGCATCATCTGGAAATAAGTGCGGGTATTTCTTCTTCATCTGATCTTCATGCTCCTAGGTGAACACGGGTCCTCTACGGGCATTCCATCGAACCTTAACGATTGGTATTTTATTTTACTTAAGTCGTTTAACCTCACGATCCATTATTTCAACGGGTTCTTCAATGAATTGAATTTTTTCATTGATTTGGATTTCCTCTAAGGGAGTAGTGAGATCTTCTTTGGCTAAGCATTTCTTCAGATTCGAGACGTGAAAAGTATTATGTAGGCCGGCTAATTGTTGCGGTAATTCAAGTCGATAAGCTACCGGTCCGACACGATCAATAATCTTAAATGGCCCAATGTACCTTGGATTCAGTTTCCCCCGTTTACCAAATCGAACAACGCCTCTCCAAATTCAAATTCTATATCTTTTTTTTTACTGTCTGTGTAGCTCTTTTGTCGACTCTGAGCGATTTTCAATCGCTGTTGAATTTGAATAATTTTCTCGGTAGTTTCTTGGATTATCTCCGGTCCCGTAATTTATCTATCCCTCACCTCGTTCCAACAGATCGGAGACCTGCACTTTCTACCACAAATTGCCTCAAATGGTGCCATCTCGATACGCGAGCGGTAACTGTTGTTGTAAGAAAATTCTGCTAACTATAGATGTCGATCCCAACTGTTTCCAAAATTAATAACACATGCTCGTAGCATGTCTTCAAGGGTCTGTATCGTCCTTTCACTTTGCCCATCAGTTTGTAGATGATAGGCAGTACTCATGTCTAGACGAGTCCCCAATGCTTGTTGTAATGTCTGCCAAAACCTTGAAACAAATCTGCCATCTCTATCAGAGATAATAGAGACTGGTATTCCGTGTCTGGAGACGACTTCCTTCAAGTATAGTTGTGCTAACTTTTCCATTTTATCATCTTCTCGCATTGGTAGAAAGTGTGCTGACTTGGTGAGACGATCGACTATTACCCAAATAGTATCATAACCACTTGCAGTCCTTGGCAATTTAGTAATAAAATCCATGATAATGTTTTCCCATTTCGATTCTGGAATTTCAGGTTATTGAAGTAGACCTGATGGTTTCTGATGTTCAGCCTTGACCTTAGAACACGTCAAACATTCTCCTACGTATCTAGCAATATCGGCTTTCATACCCGGCCACCAAAAGTGTTTCTTGAGATCTTTGTACATCTTTCCCGCTCTGGGATGTATTGAGTATCTGGTTTTATGTGCTTCCCTAAGTACCATTTCTCTCACATCTCCAAACTTTGGTGCCCAAATTCTTTCATCCCTATACCGGGTTCTGTCTTCCTGAATATTAAGATGTTTCTCCAATCCTTTGGGTATTTCATTCTTCAAATTTCCTTATTTTAAAATTCCCTGTTGCGCCTCCTTTATTAGAGTAGTAAGGTTAGTATGAATAATTATATTCATAGCTTTTACCCGCATAGGTTCTCTGACCTTTCTACTCAAAGCGTCGGCTACCACATTCGCCTTTCCCGGGTGGTAACGAATCTCAAAATCGTAATCATTCAACAACTCAATCGACCTACGCTGCCTCATGTTCAGATATTTCTGATCAAATATATGTTATAGACTTTTGTGGTCGGTATGTATAATACTTTTGACCCCATATAAGTAGTGCCTCCATGTCTTTAATGCAAAAACAACAGCGCCCAATTCTAAATCGTGAGTCGTATAATTTTGCTCGTGAATCTTCAATTGTCTGGATGCATAAGCAATTACCTTCGTTTGTTGCATTAATACACAACCGAGACCTTGCTTTGAGGCATCACAATATATCACAAAATCATCATTCCCTTCAGGTAATGTCAATATAGGTGCCGTAGTTAGCTTTTTCTTTAATAACCGAAACGCTTTCTCTTGTTCATCCTTCCATTCAAATTTCTTCCCTTTATGTGTTAATGCAGTCAAGGGTTTTGCTATTTTGGAAAAATCTTGGATGAATCTTCTGTAGTAACCAGCCAATCCTAAAAATTGGCGTATATGCTTCGGAGTTTTCGGGGTTTCCCAGTTTTCAACGGTTTCAATCTTTGACGGATCCACCTGAATACCTTCCTAGTTTACTACGTGACCGAGGAATTGAACTTCTTTCAACCAAAATGCACACTTTGAAAACTTAGCGTACAATTTTTCTTTTCTCAACAATTCTAGCACTTTTCTTAAATGTTCTCCGTGCTCTTGATCATTCTTTGAGTAAATAAGTATGTCATCGATAAAGACAATGACAAACTTGTCAAGATATGGTCCACACACTCGGTTCATGAGGTCCATGAACACAGCTGGTGCGTTAGTCAATCCAAACGGCATAACCATAAACTCGTAATGACCGTAACGCGTCGTGAAATCAGTCTTTGGAATATTGATATTGTGCATTTCTTATATATTAGTCATGGCAATATCCTTCATTTTTAGTCCATTTGGATACGGTTTTGGTCTTTATTCGCGATAATTGGGAAGATTATGATTCGAGAGCCGAGAATATCTTTTATACGCCTTTTGATCATTTTGAGGTATGTTCCATGTTATTTTATCAGCGGTGCCTTAATATGATGAAGCAAATGTGGTTTTGGGCATTTTTATTGTGAAAATTGAAGAAGGATCTGAGTGTGTGTTAAGCCGCGACGCGGTTGGAGAGCCCGCGGCGCGGGCTATAACTGTTTTTGAGGGTCGAGCATATTGATGAAAGTTGGAGTGGTGGCTAGTGTTAAGCCGCGGCGCGGCTATTGGGGCCGCAGCGTGGGTCGATTCTGATGGCGGTTTTGGAGCTACAAATAGGGAATTAAACCCTAACTTTTTATCACTTTTTTTCCTGACGAATTCCAGCAACTTTGGGGCAATTTTTAGTGATTTTTGGGGAATCCCAACATCATCTAATCAACTCAATCATTCTGGAAACACGTTTTGATTCATCAATCGTTCAAGATCAAGATTTCAACTAGGTTTAATTCTTATCAACAATAATGAATTATCTTAATTGTTTGTTTTTGATTTCTTTTGTTGCCATGGTTATTGGCTAGTTATTTAATATTTGTCTAGACTTATAAACCTATGTGTTGGATGCTGTAGTGACCCGAACTTTTCCATGTTTATATATATTAATTGAGATTGATATTTACATGATTAAATATTTCCAACATGTTAAGCAATCAAACTTGTTAAGACTTGATTAATTGAAATATGTTTCATATAGACAATTAACCACCCAAGTTGACCGGTGATTCACGAACGTTAAAACTTGTAAAAACTATACGATGACATATATATGGTTATATATATAGTTAACATGTTTTTATTATAATTATGTATCTCATTAGGTATTTTAACAATGAGTTATATACATAAAAATGAGACTATTAATTTAAGAAACTCGAAAACGATATATATAACGATTATCGTTATAACAACGTCTTACTAGGTACATATGAATCATATTAAGATATTGATACACTTGGTTAATTATGTTAAATTATAAGTAAATATATTATTAAGTGTATTAACAATGAAATACATATGTAAAAATAAGACTACTAACTTAATGATTTCGAAACGAGACATATATGTAACGATTATCGTTGTAACGACATTTAACTGTATATACATCATACTAAGATATATTATATATCATAATATCATGATAATATAATAATTTAACATCTCATTTGTTATAATAAACAATGGGTTAACAACATTCAACAAGATCGTTAACCTAAAGGTTTCAAAACAACATTTACATGTAACGACTAACGATGACTTAACGACTCAGTTAAAATGTATATACATGTAGTGTTTTAATATGTATTCATACACTTTTGAAAGACTTCAAGACACTTATCAAAATATTCTACTTAACAAAAATGCTTACAATTACATCCTCGTTCAGTTTCATCAACAATTCTACTCGTATGCACCCGTATTCGTACTCGTACAATACACAGCTTTTAGATGTATGTACTATTGGTATATACACTCCAATGATCAGCTCTTAGCAGCCCATGTGAGTCACCTAACACATGTGGGAACCATCATTTGGCAACTAGCATGAAATATCTCATAAAATTACAAAAATATGAGTAATCATTCATGACTTATTTACATGAAAACAAAATTACATATCCTTTATATCTAATCCATACACCAACGACCAAAAACACCTACAAACACTTTCATTCTTCAATTTTCTTCATCTAATTGATCTCTCTCAAGTTCTATCTTCAAGTTCTAAGTGTTCTTCATATATTTTACAAGTTCTAGTTACATAAAATCAAGAATACTTTCAAGTTTGCTAGCTCACTTCCAATCTTGTAAGGTGATCATCCAACCTCAAGAAATCTTTGTTTCTTACAGTAGGTTATCATTCTAATACAAGGTAATAATCATATTCAAACTTTGGTTCAATTTCTATAACTATAACAATCTTATTTCAAGTGATGATCTTACTTGAACTTGTTTTCGTGTCATGATTCTGCTTCAAGAACTTCGAGCCATCCAAGGATCCATTGAAGCTAGATCCATTTTTCTCTTTTCCAGTAGGTTTATCCAAGGAACTTAAGGTAGTAATGATGTTCATAACATCATTCGATTCATACATATAAAGCTATCTTATTCGAAGGTTTAAACTTGTAATCACTAGAACATAGTTTAGTTAATTCTAAACTTGTTCGCAAACAAAAGTTAATCCTTCTAACTTGACTTTTAAAATCAACTAAACACATGTTCTATATCTATATGATATGCTAACTTAATGATTTAAAACCTGGAAACACGAAAAACACTGTAAAACCGGATTTACGCCGTCGTAGTAACACCGCGGGCTGTTTTGGGTTAGTTAATTAAAAACTATGATAAACTTTGATTTAAAAGTTGTTATTCTGAGAAAATTATTTTTATTATGAACATGAAACTATATCCAAAGATTATGGTTAAACTCAAAGTGGAAGTATGTTTTCTAAAATGGTCATCTAGACGTCGTTCTTTCGACTGAAATGACTACCTTTATAAAAACGACTTGTAACTTATTTTTCCGACTATAAACCTATACTTTTTCTATTTAGATTCATAAAATAGAGTTCAATATGAAACCATAGCAATTTGATTCACTCAAAACGGATTTAAAATGAAGAAGTTATGGGTAAAACAAGATTGGATAATTTTTCTCATTTTAGCTACGTGAAAATTGGTAACAAATCTATTCCAACCATAACTTAATCAACTTGTATTGTATATTATGTAATCTTGAGATACCATAGACACGTATACAATGTTTCGACCTATCATGTCGACACATCTATATATATTTCGGAACAACCATAGACACTCTATATGTGAATGTTGGAGTTAGCTATACAGGGTTGAGGTTGATTCCAAAATATATATAGTTTGAGTTGTGATCAATACTGAGATACGTATACACTGGGTCGTGGATTGATTCAAGATAATATTTATCGATTTATTTCTGTACATCTAATTGTGGACAACTAGTTGTAGGTTACTAACGAGGACAGCTGACTTAATAAACTTAAAACATCAAAATATATTAAAAGTGTTTTAAATATATTTTGAACATACTTTGATATATATGTATATATTGTTATAGGTTCGTGAATCAACCAGTGGCCAAGTCTTACTTCCCGACGAAGTAAAAATCTGTGAAAGTGAGTTATAGTCCCACTTTTAAAATCTAATATTTTTGGGATGAGAATACATGCAGGTTTTATAAATGATTTACAAAATAGACACAAGTACGTGAAACTACATTCTATGGTTGAATTATCAAAATCGAATATGCCCCTTTTTATTAAGTCTGTTAATCTAAGAATTAGGGAACAGACACCCTAATTGACGCGAATCCTAAAGATAGATCTATTGGGCCTAACAAACCCCATCCAAAGTACCGGATGCTTTAGTACTTCGAAATTTATATCATATCCGAAGGGTGTCCCAGAATGATGGGGATATTCTTATATATGCATCTTGTTAATGTCGGTTACCAGGTGTTCACCATATGAATGATTTTTATCTCTATGTATGGGATGTGTATTGAAATATGAAATCTTGTGGTCTATTATCATGATTTGATATATATAGGTTAAACCTATAACTCACCAACATTTTTGTTGACGTTTTAAGCATGTTTATTCTCAGGTAATTATTAAGAGCTTCCGCTGTCGCATACTTAAATAAGGACGGGATTTGGAGTCCATGCTTGTATGATATTGTGTAAAAACTGCATTCAAGAAACTTATTTTGTTGTAACATATTTGTATTGTAAACCATTATGTAATGGTCGTGTGTAAACAGGATATTTTAGATTATCATTATTTGATAATCTACGTAAAGCTTTTTAAACCTTTATTGATGAAATAAAGGTTATGGTTTGTTTTAAAATGAATGCAGTCTTTGAAAAACGTCTCATATAGAGGTCAAAACCTCGCAACGAAATCAATTAATATGGAACGTTTTTAATCAATAAGAACGGAACATTTCAGTTGGTATCCGAGCGTTGGTCTTAGAGAACCAGAATTTTGCATTAGTGTGTCTTATCGAGTTTGTTAGGATGCATTAGTGAGTCTGGACTTCGACCGTGTTTACTTGAAAAAATGATTGCTTAACAAATTTTGTTGGAAACTATATATTTTTAACATGTGAATATTATGTGATATATTAATCTCTTAACGCGTTTGATATTATGTGATAGATGTCTACCTCTAGAACAAGTCCCATTGACTCACCTAATAATAATGAAGAGTCAAATGTAAATTGGAATGATTCGTGGACTGATTCACAAATTCCCGAAGAGGAACCGGAAGAAGAGTCGGAACCGGAAGAAGAATCGGAACCGGAAGAAGAATCGGAACCGGATGAAGAAATAGAACCGGTGGGGGAAATAATAAATCGGTTAAGTAAAAGAAAATCCCCAACCAACCGACCAAGGTTAATTATGGTCAATGGTGTTTCCGCCAAGGAAGCAAAATATTGGGAGGATTACCAATTCTCCGATGAATCGGATTCCGACGAGAATTCCGATGATGTTATAGAAATTACCCCAACTGAATTTAAAAAGGCAAAAGAAAATAATAAGGGAAAGGGCATAAAAATAGAGAAATCTAATTCCAACCCCGATGAACTTTATATGTATCGTCAACCCCCGAAGTCCTTAAGTTGTAACAATGACCCGGGAACCTCTAAACCACCAGGTTTTACTAAACCAATGTGGACAACGACGGCTCGTATTAGGGGAACATCATATATCCCTAGAAACTTGGCAAAACGAACCAAAACCGAACAAGAAGAAACGAGCGAGTCGGAATAAGATAGTTGTATTCGTGTGGTGTAATATATGTAATATAGTGTGCTTATGCTTTATGATATATGTAAAAATTGCTTGTATTAATAAGTATTTTTTTTATGAATCTAACTCTTGTCTATTTTACAGTATAAAAACACAAAATGGATAGACAACCCAATATTTTAAGAGACCTACCCGGAGACATGATTGATGAAATCTTGTCTAGAGTCGGTCAGAATTCCTCGGCACAACTATTTAAGGCGAAATCAGTTTGTAAGACATTCGAAGAACGTTCCAAGAATGCCTTGGTTTATAAAAGGCTTTCGTTCGAAAGATGGGGGATATCACATTGGGAAATCCATAAGTTACGATGTGTTTACTTTGACGCATATATTGCGGGGAACCCAAATGCTATTTTACGCAATGGGTTAAGAAATTATTTTGACTCAAAATATCCGAATATTGGACTTCGTGATTTAGAAAAAGCGGCTAACATGCAACATAAAGAAGCATGTTATGCTTACGGATTAGTAATGTTCGCTTCTCACCAAAGTGAGAACAAGAACATCGGGCTACAACTATTAAACAAAACGTTCCCACAAGTGACGGAGTCGGTAATTGGGGTAAGAAATGAGGTTTTTAGATTGTTACGGGACTGTTGGACATTACGTAACCCTCGTCCCTTTGACGACATTACAACACGCTGTCTTATCAACGGCCATAACGGTTATGTTCCACAAGACCAAGGATGGGAAGTAATCCTAGTAAAACCAGAATGCATGACTTGTTTCTGGACGTATGAATTACGTGTCTTTATTGCCTTTGCTGAACGACTTGTGTACTAGCTAGAATTATCTTCACAACCATCTTGTATCAAATTTATTGTGTGCTATATTTCATGCTATATGTAAAATAAGCGGTATTGTAAGTTTGTAAAATATTGTGAAAAAGTTTGAACGCGAAATATTATTATAATCAGTTTTTCATATAGAATTGTAGTAGTTGAATTGTATATTAGCTACTAAGTATGAACTTAACGGGTAGGTACTACCCGAATTTAAACTTATAAAACGCTAATATGAAGAAAAAGCTTTTATAAATGAGTTCATATTATGCTACGAAATACTATTAACTACTCTTAATATTCTGTATGATTAACTTGTTCCATTTGACTATTTTGAAGGAAATGGCACCGACTACTCGACACACCGTGAATATGAATGAAGAGGAATTCCGTACTTTTCTAGCTTCAAACATAGCCGCAGTACAGGCTGCGCTACATACCAACAATAACCTTGAATCTAGCAGTACAGGAAATCGTGTAGGATGCACCTATAAAGAATTCACTGCCTGCAAACCTTTGGAATTTGATGGAACCGAAGGACCGATCGGATTGAAACGGTGGACGGAGAAGGTCGAATCGGTGTTTGCCATAAGTAAGTGTACTGAAGAGGACAAAGTGAAGTACGCTACGCATACCTTCACAGGTTCTGCGTTAACATGGTGGAATACCTATCTAGAGCAAGTGGGACAAGACGATGCATACGCACTACCGTGGTCAGCATTCAATCACTTGATGAACGAGAAGTACCGTCCCAGAACCGAGGTCAATAAGCTCAAGACAGAACTTAGAGGGTTACGAACCCAAGGATTTGATATTACCACGTACGAAAGATGATTCACAGAATTGTACCTATTGTGTCCGGGAGCATTCGAAGATGAGGAAGAGAAGATCGACGCGTTTGTGAAAGGATTACCGGAAAGAATCCAAGAAGATATAAGTTCACACGAGCCCGCCTCTATACAACAGGCATGTAGAATGGCTCACAAACTAGTGAACCAGATTGAAGAAAGAATTAAAGAACAGACTGCTGAAGAGGCCAATGTGAAGCAAGTCAAAAGAAAGTGGGAGGAAAACGGTGATAAGAATCACCAATACAACAACAACAGCAATTACAACAATAATCGCAACAATTATCTCAACAATCGCAACATCAATCGCAACTACAACAAACGAACCAACAACAACAACAACAACAACAACAACAACAACAACAACAACAACTACAACAATCATCCCAACAACAATAATAACCGCAACAACAACAACAATCAGAAGCAGCTATGCCAAAGGTGTGAAAAGTATCACTCGGGGTTCTGCACCAAATTTTGCAACAAGTGTAAAAGAAATGGTCATAGCGCGGCGAAGTGTGATGTCTACGGACCAGGGGTTAACAGAACGAAAGGAACAAATGGTGTCGGAACGAGTAATGGCGGAGCAAGTAGTGTCGGAGCAAGTTATGCCAATGTAGTTTGTTATAAATGTGGAAAACCGGGCCACATTATTAGAAATTGCCCGAACCAGGAGAACACGAATGGACAAGGCCGCGGAAGAGTTTTCAATATTAATGCGGCAGAGGCACAGGAAGACCCGGAGCTTGTTACGGGTACGTTTCTTATTGACAATAAATCTGCTTACGTTTTATTTGATTCGGGTACGGATAGAAGCTATATGAGTAGAGATTTTTGTGCTAAATTAAGTTGTCCATTGACGCCTTTGGATAGTAAATTTTTACTCGAATTAGCAAATGGTAAATTAATTTCAGCAGATAATATATGTCGGAATCGAGAAATTAAACTGGTTAGCGAAACATTTAATATTGATTTGATACCAGTAGAGTTAGGGAGTTTTGATGTGATAATCGGTATGGACTGGTTGAAAGAAGTGAAAGCAGAGATCGTCTGTTACAAAAATGCAATTCGCATTATACGAGAAAAAGGAAAACCCTTAATGGTGTACGGAGAAAAGGGCAACACGAAGCTACATCTTATTAGTAATTTGAAGGCACAAAAACTAATAAGAAAAGGTTGCTATGCTGTTCTAGCACACGTCGAGAAAGTACAAACTGAAGAAAAGAGCATCAATGATGTTCCCATTGCAAAAGAATTTCCCGATGTATTTCCGAAAGAATTACCGGGATTACCCCCACATCGATCTGTTGAATTTCAAATAGATCTTATACCAGGAGCTGCACCAATAGCTCGTGCTCCTTACAGACTCGCACCCAGCGAGATGAAAGAACTGCAAAGCCAATTACAAGAACTTTTAGAGCGTGGTTTCATTCGACCAAGCACATCACCGTGGGGAGCTCCTGTTTTGTTTGTCAAGAAGAAAGATGGTACATTCAGGTTGTGTATCGACTACCGAGAGTTGAACAAACTTACCATCAAGAACCGCTACCCACTACCGAGAATCGATGACTTATTTGATCAACTACAAGGCTCGTCTGTTTATTCAAAGATTGACTTACGTTCCGGATATCATCAAATGCGGGTGAAAGAAGATGATATTCCAAAGACTGCTTTCAGAACACGTTACGGTCATTACGAGTTTATGGTCATGCCGTTTGGTTTAACTAATGCACCAGCTGTGTTCATGGACCTTATGAACCGAGTGTGTGGACCATACCTTGACAAGTTTGTCATTGTTTTCATTGATGACATACTTATTTACTCAAAGAATGACCAAGAACACGGTGACCATTTGAGAAAGGTGTTAGAAGTATTGAGGAAGGAAGAATTGTACGCTAAGTTTTCAAAGTGTGCATTTTGGTTGGAAGAAGTTCAATTCCTCGGTCACATAGTGAACAAAGAAGGTATTAAGGTGGATCCGGCAAAGATTGAAACTGTTGAAAAGTGGGAAACCCCGAAAACTCCGAAACACATACGCCAGTTTTTAGGACTAGCTGGTTACTACAGAAGGTTCATCCAAGACTTTTCCAGAATAGCAAAACCCTTGACTGCATTAACGCATAAAGGGAAGAAATTTGAATGGAATGATGAACAAGAGAAAGCGTTTCAGTTATTTAAGAAAAAGCTAACTACGGCACCTATATTGTCATTGCCTGAAGGGAATGATGATTTTGTGATTTATTGTGATGCATCAAAGCAAGGTCTCGGTTGTGTATTAATGCAACGAACGAAGGTGATTGCTTATGCGTCTAGACAATTGAAGATTCACGAACAAAATTATACGACGCATGATTTAGAATTAGGCGCGGTTGTTTTTGCATTAAAGACTTGGAGGCACTACTTATATGGGATCAAAAGTATTATATATACCGACCACAAAAGTCTTCAACACATATTTAATCAGAAACAACTGAATATGAGGCAGCGTAGGTGGATTGAATTATTGAATGATTACGACTTTGAGATTCGTTACCACCCGGGGAAGGCAAATGTGGTAGCTGATGCCTTGAGCAGGAAGGACAGAGAACCCATTCGAGTAAAATCTATGAATATAATGATTCATAATAACATTACTACTCAAATAAAGGAGGCGCAACAAGGAGTTTTAAAAGAGGGAAATTTAAAGGATGAAATACCCAAAGGATCGGAGAAGCATCTTAATATTCGGGAAGACGGAACCCGGTATAGGGCTGAAAGGATTTGGGTACCAAAATTTGGAGATATGAGAGAAATGGTACTTAGAGAAGCTCATAAAACCAGATACTCAATACATCCTGGAACGGGGAAGATGTACAAGGATCTCAAGAAACATTTTTGGTGGCCGGGTATGAAAGCCGATGTTGCTAAATATGTAGGAGAATGTTTGACGTGTTCTAAGGTCAAAGCTGAGCATCAGAAACCATCAGGTCTACTTCAACAACCCGAAATCCCGGAATGGAAATGGGAAAACATTACCATGGATTTCATCACTAAATTGCCAAGGACTGCAAGTGGTTTTGATACTATTTGGGTAATAGTTGATCGTCTCACCAAATCAGCACACTTCCTGCCAATAAGAGAAGATGACAAGATGGAGAAGTTAGCACGACTGTATTTGAAGGAAGTCGTCTCCAGACATGGAATACCAATCTCTATTATCTCTGATAGGGATGGCAGATTTATTTCAAGATTCTGGCAGACACTACAGCAAGCATTAGGAACTCGTCTAGACATGAGTACTGCCTATCATCCACAAACTGATGGGCAGAGCGAAAGGACGATACAAACGCTTGAAGACATGCTACGAGCATGTGTTATTGATTTCGGAAATAGTTGGGATCGACATCTACCGTTAGCAGAATTTTCCTACAACAACAGCTACCATTCAAGCATTGAGATGGCGCCGTTTGAAGCACTTTATGGTAGAAAGTGCAGGTCTCCAATTTGTTGGAGTGAAGTGGGGGATAGACAGATTACAGGTCCAGAGATTATACAAGAAACTACCGAGAAGATCATCCAAATTCAACAACGGTTGAAAACCGCCCAAAGTCGACAAAAGAGCTACGCTGACATTAAAAGAAAAGATATAGAATTTGAAATTGGAGAGATGGTCATGCTTAAAGTTGCACCTTGGAAAGGCGTTGTTCGATTTGGTAAACGAGGGAAATTAAATCCAAGGTATATTGGACCATTCAAGATTATTGATCGTGTCGGACCAGTAGCTTA